>NW_026526980.1:0-690625 GCF_024362965.1 Panthera pardus | reverse complement strand
TCTGAAGTAGGGTGAGATCAATCTACTCATCCATTTAGTCCTCATTCTTTAAGCCATCAAACATGTATCTCACTCAAGGACTAGTCTCTCCTGTAAACCATTTCCTATATAAACTAAACACAGTCCCTGCACTCAAGGAACTTATACTCTAATATGGTAAGTAGGTACATAAATAAGTGATCTCAACAATTGAGAAAGATTTCATTGTCTACTGAATGGGAGAATATAGTCAGACATGGGGGGAAGAGGAAGGTCAGACAAAGCTTTCTCGAGGAGATCACCTCTAAACAGAGAAGATAAACAGAATTACCCTAAGAGTTGGGTGAAGGCCATTTCTGGAGAAGAACACAGGTTAGGAAACTATCTGAAGCAAAAGGGAGCATTTCTCCTTCAAGGAACAGCAAATCTATTCGATATAAGTAGAGTCATGCTAAATTCAAAGGGCTGGAAAGTAGTGCATTAGGCAAGGCAGTGAACGATGAAGCTGAAGATACCGACTGGAGCAAGCTCATAAAGGGCCCTGAATTGAAACAACAGGCATGTTTGCTTTATCAAAAAGCAACTTATGAGGAAATGATTCAAAAGCATTCCAGACCTACCATCCATAATTCCAGTACTCATGGCCTTCACATTGCGCTGCCTTCACTGATGTATCGATGATCATTTTTGTTATTTGTTCAAGAACTTTTCCAGATGATCAGTGTAAACGTCTAGGGAACCATAGGATTCATAGGTTACTCCAAAGTGCTCTAGGATTTTTTAGGATGATGAGTGGTACATGAAGATAGGAGAAGGATGAAAAAAAGCAAACTAAAAATAACTGAAGTAGTAAAGCATCCTTCTGTTTCTCCTCCCAAAGGATACTGTGCAATAGCAGTCACTGAAGAGAAGATTTTCAATTGATTTATAAATGACTATGATCAAATAAAAATCTTCACACAATCTTAATATTATGTAAGACCTGACTTGCCCTCAAGTGCTCAGTCTTCAGGCTTACCTCAAAGCTTTATCACAGTCTAGGTCAACTAATGAACTAATTAAATAGACTGAAGACCACAAGGGAATGAATTTCACCTCATATTCTCTATTCCCCCTTCAGTCATTGGGCACATGGCAGATACTCAATATATAGTTATTGATCGGTTGAACTAACTCATGATCTATCATGAAATTCAGGAGTTTGATATTAACCAAGGCATTTAATACCGGGAATAAGCCATCCAGTGTCTAGGGATGTATCCTTTTTCTGAAAAGATGCAAACTTACACACTGTTTAAAAATGTCTTTAGGGGCGCCTGAGTGGCTCAGTCTGTAAGCATCCGACTTCGGTTCAGGTCATGATCTCACGGTTCATGAGTTCGAGTCCCGTGTCGGGCTCTGTGCTGACAGCTCGGGTCCTGGAGCCTGCTTCGAATTCTGTGTCTCCCTCTCTCTCTGCCCCTCCCTCGCTTGCTCTCGGTCTCTATATCTCTCAAAAATAAATAAACATTAAAAAAAATTTTTTTAATTTCTTTGAAATAGTTTGTGATGGTTTCTCTACTTCTCCTTGGGCTCATCCTTTTTCCTTTCCTGCCCACATCCCCCAAATAATGATGATGATAGCAGTAATGGCAACATAAGGAAGATTTTGAACAATCCTGATGATAAGAATAACAACAGAGGGCCACCTGAGTGGCTCAGTCGATTAAGCATCCAACTTCCGCTCAGGTCCTGATCTCACAGTTCATGGGTTCAAACCCCATGTCGGGCTCTGTGCCAACAGCTCAGAGCCTGGAGCCTGCTTCAGATTCTGTATCTCCCTCTCTTTCTACCCCTCTCCCATTCACACTCTGTCTCTCTCTCAAAAATAAACATTTAAAAACAATTTTTTAAGAATAGCAATAGAAATAAGTATGTGGCATTTACTCTACAAGCTCTTTACTTGTATTATCTCATTTGATCTTCACAGTACAATTCTAGGTGTAAGTACCATCATGCTTTCCTTTTTATAGATGAGAAAACCAAAGCTTAAAAGGAGGAGGAAGTTCAATGGCTTGGCCAAGCCCACACAGCTAGTGAATGGGTAGGCCAAGATTCAAAATTAAGTCTGTTTTGTGTCGGAGCTGGGCTCATGAAGTCTAAGTCATGATGTATCTTGTCTTTCTGTTTACTAGAACTTACACTCCATTTTGGTAGGCTTAGAATCATGTCAGTGATTTACAGTCATGAAAGTAGGGATTCCTAGTCCATTGGTCTTGGAATAAGAAAAATAAAAAGGGAGGTTCAGTGATCTGCAACACAAAAGGAAGCCTGCTTATATAAAATGCATTCTGGAAACAAATATTTTGAGCATGGTCAGAATTGAGTAAACAAAGATTTCCAAATGCTTGGCCAATAATGAGTATACAGATTAAGCTGTGTCCTTGGTTTAGGGTTGGCTAATTTATATATAATTTAGTATGTCTTTAAGAAATATAGAATCACACATCTTTAAGAAAAAAGTGGATAAAGCTCTAGACTAAGAGATTCTGTTTTCATATGGTGTTATCTAGCATGTAATAGCAATGTGAACTAAGCAAGATTTTTTAAACATCACTAATCCTCCGCTTTCTTTTGTGTAAAATAGGAAAAAAGGGAAAAAAACAGAGATAATGATAGTGATAAAAATAATGAAGACATAATTAATATAATAATAGCAACTATTAATACAGAGGACACCGAAAGTGATCCACATCTTCAAGCATGATAACTCCAGGCTTTCAGTAAGAGATTGGTTTAGGAATTGTCATAGACCCCGTGTTATCTGACCCAGGAAAAGGTGATTTATATGCTTATTGAATGTGTTCTTCTTGACTCAAGTGAAACCCATAGAAAAAAATTTTTTTTCTTATTCCAGATGTTTCCTTGTGTAGTTATGACCTCTGGACCTGCCATAGGTATCTTATGACCAGCCTGAGGATTACAGAGCAGGACAGAATAAAGAACCAGTAACATCTATCATTATATATATGCCCTAAAGCAGAGTTTCTTGAATGTGGCTCTACTAACATTTTGGATCAGATAATGCTTTGTAGTAGCCGGGGGGGAGGCTATCTATGCCCTACAGGATGTTTAGCAGAATCCTTAGCCTCTACCCACTCCATGGCTGTAGCATGCCTGGCTGTCTAACACCCCTTTATCCCCTCCTACCAATTCCGAGAACTAGAAGTGTCTCCAGACACTTCCGTAGTCTCTCTGGGGGGCAAGTCACCCAAGGAGGGGTCCACTGATACAAAGCATCCTGATCCATACAGAGAGAGCAGGAGTACCACCACTAGTAATAGTAGTGAGACAGTAATGATCATTAATGTTTACTCAGGCTTACTATGAACCAAGCCTCATGGTCCACACCTCCACTCACATTCTCATTGACCCCTCCTAACAACTCCATCAACGAGGTTTTATTACTATCCTCATTTTACACAACAAGAAACGGAGGTCCAGAGAAATGAAAACACTTGCTCACAGTCACCAGGCCAGTAAGCTCTTGTTTAAGGAATCAAATCAAGGTGTCAGTAATTAAACGGTATAACCCGTGAGAAGCCCCTCGGCATCAAGCCTGGCACATGAGAACAGTTCGGATGAAATGCGTGGTGATCTCCACGTAACAGCTCTACAGCAGGGTCATCTTGAAGAAAGGCAACATGGTCTTGACAATTCTGCTGCTTTCCACACTTCATCTCCCTCCTCCAGATGCTTCATATTTTGGGCCAATACCCAGCCTGCCTTAAACTAACAGAACAAAATCACCACAATCCTGGATGACCCATGGAGGCAAACTGGGTGGAGCTGACCACAACCTCCTTCCTTCCAGCCTTGAAAGTTCAGAGTCTGAGTGGCCATTAGCAAAAAGCGCTTGCCAACTTCATTTACTCACAATGAAATGGTGAATTGGGAATTAGATGCCAGTTTTATTCTCCTACTAGATAAGGTAGTAAGTAATTATATGCCGGCTTAGGACTTGAGGGAAAAGAAGTGGAAAAAATAAAAATAATTTTGAGAACTTCCTCTATGCAAAGCCTCAGACATGACATCTAGCTTCAGAGGAGCCCTGTAGGGTAGGTACTATTACTATTCCCATATTTCAGGTATGGAATCTGAGACTCAGAAGAAGAAAAAGTCAAATTTTCAAAGCTTACAAACCTAACAAGCTCAGAATATCATTTTTAAATTGTTAGCAGTCTGATTTCAGGGACATGGCATGCTTTGTTTCATCTCCAAAATCTCTTCTTAGGTACAGAGGGTTCACAGGCCATGAGACAGAAAAATTGTGTATATATTCTAAAGTCCTACTAAAAATGTTTTTTTTAAAAAAAAACATAAACATTGCTTTCAATAGTTCAGTGAAGTCAACCATGAAGGTTGAAAGTGAGACTTAAGAAAAAAAATAAAAGCTTTAAGTCAATGAAGTGTAAATAGTTAATGAATTTATAATCAAAACATAAATAGTTTTGCCTTAATGTACTAACACCTCAGGGGGAAAAATGTTCCATGTATTAGCAGCACAGAGTATTGACAATCGATTTCTTTCAAATGCACTTACTTTAAGTCCTAGTCATTTTATTACAAATGGATAAGTAAAGATATTTAAGCCATATAGGATGAAATATGCAAGCTTACAAGGGAGAATATGCATTTGCAGTGGTTACTGGTGAGTTATAGATGTTCTGAGAAGTAAAATGTCTGTAAATCATGGTCAAAGTGTGCATTACTACATTCTCCATTTATACATTTATTATTTCTATTTATTCTTTATACTTCTATTAAGAGGCAAAAACCTGTAAATTAAAAAGAATCACCAGGAATATGTTTCAAGAGTATATAGTAGTTAATATGAGGAAATATCAGAAAATAGCTAAAATTTGGGATATTGAACATAAACATCTAAAGGATACAGTGTGGGCATTTGGTAAGAAGTGAACTCTTCTATGAAGCATGTTTCCATGCCTTCTTTGGTTTTCTTTTCTCTGCATTTCCCCACACCATTACTTTAGGCTTGGATCAAAATGTTCTGCTGCATTAATCTGCAGATGCTCTTTTGGGTTCCCCCAGAAGACCATGAGACCAGTATTTGAGTGCATGTATAAATTTGGAGGCAAACCCAGGAAACAAAAAATGGCAAGGGGTGGGAAAGTGAGGTAGGAAAGGGACAAGAGCCAACAAAAACTGTATTATCAGAGTGAGTAATTGCAAATTATTACCACTAAAGAATTATGGAAGCCAAGGTAGAAATGCCCATACAGTTACTCCGCCCAGGGGTCCAAAATATTTATACAATTATTTGTGTCAACCATTGCTTAAAGATCAGTTAAGTACGGTAGTGTGTTAATCCAGGGCCACTTCAGCCTTCCTTGGGCATAGGAAGAGTGGGATCTACTGATCAGAGAGTCCTTAGGCAGTGGTGCTGATATCTGGAAGCCCAGAATGTATGGATGTAATGCTTAACAGTTAGTAAGAGGGGTCTGGTGGTATGGGACAATGATAGCATCTTCTATATTCTCAATGTCCCCAAGAAGAATGGGACATACTGGCTTCACAGGCACAGTCAACGATGTGCCCCATAGGAATGAAAAGACCCTGTATCTCTCATTACCTATGAAACTCCACTTATCCAGTGTCCAAATGTCTTGTGGTTGTCAAACCAGGGTATATATAAAATTATCTCTGATGCTAGGGCACCTGGATGTCTCAGTTGGTTAAGCATCTGGCTCTTGATTTTGGCTGAGGTCATGGTCTCATGGATCATGAGATTTAGCCCCATGTTGGGCCCTGCACTGGGTTTCTCTATCTCCCTCTCTTTCTGCCCTTGCTTGTGCTCTCTCTAAAAATAAATACAATTTTTAAGAAAATTATCTCTAAGCGGGGGAGGGGGGGCACCTGGGTGGCTCGGTTGGTTGAGTGTCTGACTCTTGATTTTGGCTCAGGTCATAATCTCACGGTTCGTGGGTTGGAGCCCCTGTGTAACTGAGCCATAATCTCATGGTTGTGGGTTCAAGCCCCTGTGTGAGCCTCTGTCAGTGCACAGCCTGCTTGGGGTTCTCTCTCTCTGCTCCTCCCCCACTCATATGCTCTGTCTGTCTCTCAAAATAAATAAATAAACTTGAACAAATTATCTCTGGAGCTCCTGGGTGGTTCAGTCAGTTGAGCCTCTGACTTCAGCTCAGATCATGATCTTACAGTTTGTGAGTTCAAGCCCTGCATCTGGCTCATTGCTATCAGCACAGAGCCCTCTTTGGATCCTGTCCTCCTCTCTCTGCCTACCCCTCCCTCCCTCCCTCTCTTTTTCTCTCTCTCAAAAATGAATAAACATTTAGAAAAAAAATTATCTCTGACGCTTACCAAAATTCAGATCCTGGGTACCACTCTAAAGATTCTGACTCACAAAGTCTGGTATGAGACCTGGGAATGTGATTTTTCAAAACACACACACACACACACACACACACACACACACACACACACACCCCATGTATTCCTGTCACAGGTGTTCCAAGTACCTGTGTGATTAGTCCAACAGCAGAATGACTTGTGGATACGGTTGGAAGTGGGGAGAGAATAGGAATTCAACATTTAAAGATCTGAGCGCTTTGTGCATGGATATTTCCCTTCTCTTTGAAAACATGATTGCTTGCTGTGCTCTCAAACTCACAGAAAAGAGGTAATTGTTAGCAAGATTCTGAAGCACTGATTATGCACCATGAATATATTAAAATCTACAGGTATTTTGCAGGGAACCCATGGGACCACTCAGGAAGTGCCATTTTGGAGTCTCTGTAGCCATAAGTAGGAGTAAGAAACAGTGATGTAATGCATTAGTGAGAATAAACAATTAGGCTTCAGGAGCCTCCAGGTTCTGTCCCAGCCGGGCAGTGTGGAGGCAGACAGTCAAGCCTTGCTGCAACAGCTTCTTTGCATGAAAGCCCTACTTGACTCACTGGTATGAGGATAAAGTGAACAGGTGAAAATGCATTGGCAGTTTTACGTGGTAGACTCAAGTAGACCATTATTCCTTTTTGGTAGGTCGTTTTTAAACAGTATGAAGTGATGGTTATTAATCCTGGAAGCACTGTTAAAAATGGTCTGGACCTGGTATTTGCATGAGAGTTCTTTTATTAATAGACAACAGGGGAAAGAAAGCAAAGCATAAAGCATATATGCCTGATGATAGCAGGTAGAATTTTCTACCATTCCTCTCTATTTTTAGTTTAAAAAGTATTTTGCAGATGTCAGCAACCATTACTAGACTGACAAAAGAAAGGGTAACCAACTTGAAAGACTGTCAATGAAAAGGCCATCAGTCTATTTGATTTCTCTACCTCTTCCTGCTTTGATTCGTCTCCGTGTTCAAAAGCTCCAAGACTAGCTTGCTTGCCATTATCCCGTAAGGCAATTAAGCAACTTGGCAATAAAAGCAACCACATTTTTCTGGAGTAGTTCACAGAGAATACAGAACAGAACAGCACAGGACAGATGTTGAACCAAAATGTAAGTACTTATCTGAACACACTTCTCAGTGCCAAGGCTAAATGCCCGGCTGGAGTGCCTTGTTTCCATCTTTTCACCCCTCCTCCAGGATCTTTCTACACCAGCTCATCGTTCTCTCTGTTCTGTCTTCAGACTCTCCTGGTTGTCAGGATGTAAATACGCTGAAGCTCGTTTATGTTAACCCTCCTCCTTCAACTCTTTTTCAACCTTAAGTGCACTATTAGTTGGGGCCTACTTCTACTGCAATCTGACCATGTTTATCACCTCCATTCCTCCATCACCCAATGATCTACTATAATCTGCTTTTTCTGTTCATACAATTCCATTGGAGCTATGATTTTAGCATCTTCTTAACTGATGACTGCTCTCCTCTGCCCCACCCCATGGCCAAGTTCAGTCCTTAATCTTGGTTGCTATCTCTTCATCATCTGGTGTGTTGACAGTCCCTTGACATCTCTCTTTGGCTTCAGAAACAGCCCCTCCTGGCATCTTCCTGCCTCCTAGCTGCTCCATAATGGTCTCTTTTTCTATCTACTCTGCCAGGACACCACCCTCCTTAAATACATCCCACTCTTTGCACACTTCCAAAGTCACTTCCTGTATGTCATTAATGTTCCCAGAGCTGCCAGGTCCCAAAGGTCTCTGCACCCTTCACGTCTCAGCTAAGTTTCCAACTGCCATTTCTCCAGCATCCTGTATACCACTGTCATCGGGCTTTTTGCCAAGCATCTGGGGCTGCTGTTTATAATCAATCTATTCACTTATTCTACAAGTATTTATTGATTACTATCTATATAACATAAAATAGGAACTAAATCCCACTGTAATATGTGTATCTTGATGCATAACTATTTGCTCCAAAATTAAGCAGCTCAAAACAGCAAACATTAACTCATAGTGTCTATAAGTCAGGATGTGGGCACAGAGTGATAGGTGCCTCCGGCTTAAGTCTCTGATAAGGCTGCAAAATGTCAATTGTGGCTGCAGTTTCATCTCAGGAGTTGACTAGGGAAGGATCTACTCCCACACTCACTCATGCAGTTATTGGAAGGATTCTGTTCTTTAGAACAGAAGTTTGTGGACTGAGAGCTGCTGGCTGGTGTCCAACCTCAGCTCCTAGCCACATGAGCAGTTCAATTGAGCAGCCCACAACATGGCAGCTACTTTCCTCAAAGCAATAAACAAGCAAAGTCAATGTCTTTTTATGACCCAATTTTAGAAGTGATATCTCATTATTTCTGTCCTATTCCACACATTTGACGCGAATCAAGAAGTCTAGCCCACACCTACAGAGAAGACGTTACACAAGAATGTGGCTTCCAAGAGAAAGGGATAATTTAGTGTCATCTTAGGTGCTATCCCACCCCATTCCCAGGAGATAATCCTAAATGGATGATGCAGACATGAGAGAAAAGGAAGGATCAGTGTCATGGTGTGGAGGGCCTGCAAGCCATGCATGCTACTCAACACATGTGGGAGAAACTCTTATTTCCTCTATCAATTCTCTTAGGTTCCCTCCATTTCCACCCATTGCATCTTATCTTCTGTCTGCACTGGTACACTAGCCTCCTAGCTGGTTTCTTTGTAAGAAACCCTTCCCTGCACACACTCAATTCTCTAGATATCCAAGAACAATGTTTTAAATACTGTATTTGTCAGCTCTCTCTCTTCCCCTTCCAAGTTACAGAAACTCAAGCCAGTATAAACTAGAAACGTGATTTATTGTTACGTGTGAGTACAAACTCCAAAGCACACAGTTTTAGGCTTTGTCTCTTGTTTCTACTTTCCCCTATGTTGGTATCCTCAACATGCACTTCAATTGTTGAGTCAAGGTGCCCTCCAATTGGGGTGCCTGGGTGGCTCAGTCAGTTAGGCAACCAACTTTGGCTCAGGTCATAGTCTCACTGTTCATGGTGCAGAGTCTGCTTGGGATTCTCTCTCCCTCTCTCTCTGTCCCTCCACAACTTGTACTCTTTCTTTCAAAATAGATGAATAAAGTTAAAAAAATATGCCCTCCACAAATTCCAAACATGAAGATAATATTCTTCTAAACTAGTAACCCCAGTGGAAAGAGGATGTCCTTTAATCCTAGAGTGTGCCCCCACTGGCCTGGATGATATCACATGCCCACCACTGAACTAACCACATGACCAGGTGGATACATGCTGTGGTTAGCCAGATCTGTGGAACCAGGGTATGAGTTCAACCCCACCTAAACCACCAGTCTCAGAATGGTGGGCAGGTAATTCCCCCAAAGGAAATGGGGGTGCTATTACCAGGTGCTGAATGAATAATCAAACAGGCCATACGATGCAAATATTAACACACCACTTAATAAGTTCATTGCTTCTCCATTACCAATGGGATGAAGTCTAAACATCTTTTCTTGGTATATAAGACTCTCTATGACCTGGCCCAAGCCTGCCTTTATAGCCTTATCTGGCAAGCAGTTTAATTTCACCTACAAAGAATTACACATTGTTCTCTAAATAGTCTATGTTCTGTCATACCATTGTATCCCCTTTGCCTGAAGTGCTAAACTTCTACTTCACTGGTTGTTGAGCTATATTTCTATCTCAAGACCCAGCTCAAATGTCATCATCCTTTTGAAAAGTCTACCTCACTTGTCCTACATGAATCAGTTGCTCCTTTCCCAAGAAATTGTGTAAATGTCTCTACTTAACAGTGGTTCTCAACAGGGGCAGCATCGCCCCCCAGGGGATGTTAGGCAATGACTAGTGACCTTTTGGGTTGTCGTCACTGGAGGAAGGATTCCTCTGGCCTCTAGTTGGTGGAGGCCAGAGATGCTGTTCAACATCTACAGACAGCCCCCACAACAAAGAAGGATCCAGCCCCCAAAATCAACAGTACCAAAGGTGAAAATTCCTGCTCTCTTGTAACACTCAATGCCTTGTATTTTAATTATCAATTTTATATCTTCCCAAGTAGATCACGAGCTTCTCAGGGGCAGGACACTGTCACATTTGTCAGTGTACTACCAGCACTAGCAGGTGCCTGGCCCATAGCAGATGCCCAATAAACATTGGCAGAATGACTGAGGAAGGGAATGCATGTCCAGATGGGCTCATGAAACATTATCCAAGAAACTGAATTCCTGGAAGGCAGGATGGTTCCTTAAATGGCTATTGTATTAGAAAATTTCAGCTGCAGGGTTTGTTTCCTTCCCCTTTTCAAGAATAAATTTGAACAAAATTTTCTGAATTCAAAGTCACATGATTCTCTCTTCAAAGCAAGCTGGTAGATTACTATCTGTACCTCTCAAGCTACCAAATATTGAGCAATAACCTCTTGGCTTTTAACAGTTTCTAAAGACAGAGAAAATAACTATAGCCCCATTAAAATGTACACCCTTCCCGTATCTCAGAAAAAAAACTTTTTTCCAACAAAACAAAATTTCATGGCCTTCCTCCCATCCAATCTTAGCTTAAAACAAGGCTTTGTGTGTGATATCTTCATCTAAGCCACTGCATGCTTGACTAAGGAATGCACACATCATCAGGAGCTCAGTACCCATGTAAGGTCTAACACGTTTCTCAGAAAGGACATTCAAATGTCAGATGGAATGATTTACACTGCATGTCAATAAAAAGAACTCTGAGGTTCAGCAAGTCAATAAAGCTTATTAGAACAATCTTAGGGCTGAGTATCAATGTACCCTGATGAGGACCTCTGAAGTCAGACACTACTAACTCAAGGCAAGTGGCATTAAATAGACCATTCTGGAGGGAGAAATAAAATGAAAAGCTTCCATTATTTTGGGAAGTCATGTTAACTTAATAATACACAGGAAGCTGGAGAAATTTGTGTTTTTATTCCCATAGCTAAAACCTGGACATTCATCTGCTTAAGCTCCCATACGCTGAAAAATCTCTGATATTCCAAGCATTGAATCAAGTATATATTTATTCATTTTTATTTGCCAACACTTACATAGTGCTTTCTATGTACCAGACAGTCTCTTAAATCTTTTCAAATATTAACCCTTTTAATCCTCATTACAACCCTAAGAGACAGGTATAAGATTATCCCCATTTTGCAGATAGGGAAACTGAGGCTCAAAGAAGCATAGTAGGGGCGCCTGCGTGGCTCAGTTGGTTAAGAGTCTGGCTTCGGCTCAGGTCATGGTGTCATGGTTCATGAGTTGGAGCCCCAAGTCTGTCTGTGCACTTCGGATTCGCTGTCTCTGTCTCTCTGCCCCTCCCCAACTTGTGTACATGCTCTCCTTCCCCCCCCTCTCAAAAATAAATAAATACATTTTAAAAAAGAAGCAATGTAAAATGTCCAAGGTCACCTAGCTAGTAAACACAGGGTCTTCATTCAAATTCAGGCAGTGGGGCTCTGGAGTCAGTATGCCAAACCACTGTGCAACACTTTCTTGTATGTGTTACCTGCAGTCCTCTCAATAACTCTTAACCCAAATTTTGGCCTCTCTGACCTTTCAAAATTAACATTCACTAAGTTTCTAACATTTAAAAATCAAGAGACTGCATACACGAGCTGGATTTCTGGATTCTCTGGGCAAATCACAATGTCTGGCCACTGGGCCTGCTTTCTTACATGGCCATGGTGGGAACTGAGAAGAGGCTTGAGGCTGGGTGCAGTCTCACCCCACTCATTTGAGACCCTAGCCTGGTCCCTGACATTTGAGTTTGAGAACCTGGCTTAGCTGTTTTGTAGATGAAGACAGTAAGCCTAAAAGAGTTTGAGGAACTTGTCCAAGGCCCCAGATGTAATATCAACCTAGACTAATGTCAACAAAGCCATCATTATTATCCCTAGGTCTCAAGGAACAAGGGGGTGGGAGGAGAGTCATAAAGAGAACTGAGAAAGACGGAACTATTCAGAACAGGTGCTTGAGAAAAGAAACACTGACCTTCAGGTAAAGGGCAGAGGAAATCTCATAAAGAGGGTGCCAGAGGAACAAATACCCTGACCTCATTCTTCTCCTTCCCTCAGATTTCTAGCCAGGATGCCTTCCAGTGGCCAGATCTAAATGCCACTAGAGGACTCAGGATCTTGTTACTGTAGGGCAGAGAACAGGGCAACAGAAGCTGGAGATTACATATAGCAGGTAACACAGATTCTTAACACATAACTCCCACTGGATTCTGAAAACCATGCTTTTGCTACTTCTCTGCTCTAACCCATTCAATCCATGTACTATTCTAATCATACTAAAGGTAAAAACAAATACAAATGGTAATTAAAATGTGCCAGGCACACATCTAAGAACTTTACAAAAATTAACTCATTTCCCTAAGTGCTCGCCATAGGCTAGGAATAGAGTCTTCTTTGGAAACTCGCGAGGGTAGGGGAATGAGAGAGTGACAGAGATATTAGTCATCTTCTCTGAAGCATGGGGTCAATGGGGGTCAGATCATGCGATCACATCTCAACCTACTTCGACCTTTCTTCCAAACTCAGGAGCAAAGCCTTCCTCTTTTCAAAGAAAGGGAATCAAAAAGAGTTGAAAATGCAAAGATGCAGCCCATGCTGAATATACATCCCATTAACTGGTATACCTATCTATAGTTAACCTCTTCTCTGATTCCCATGTCAAAACTTCTTTTCCACTTATGACTCCCTTAGTTCTTAATAGTTGATTAGCTCAATAACCTAGAATGAAAAACTAAAGAACACAGCAGTTGACAATGGTTTAAGAGCTGTAGATCCTCCAGGCTTAAAAAATTAGGGGAAATCTGGGGCACTTGGGTGACTTGGTCTATTGAGTGTCTGACTTCAGCTCAGGTCATGATCTCATGGTTCATGGGTTCGGGTCCCATGTTGGGTTCTCTGCTGCCAGCACAGAGCCTGCATCAGATCCTTTCTCTCCCTCTCTCTCTCTGCCTCTCCCCAGCTTGGGCTCTCTCTCTCAAAAAGAAATAAATATTTACACAAAATTAAAGAATTGGGAGAAGCAGCTGAGGAATGACTTAGGGGTTGTGAGTCCTTCTGGATATTCCATTTGGCATACCGCAATATTTCCTAAGCATCAGTCATCCTGTGCTACCCTCATGGTTTTTGCCATATTTGTACCAGCTGCACTATTAGATATTTAGTATTTTCCTTAAAATTGGAAATCTTTATTTAATATATCTTGAAATTCCAACATTATCCTAAATTAAAAACTAGTATTGCTCCAATATGTATTTAAGCAAACATATAACCATGAGAATGAATAATCCTATCAGTGAAGTATCTAAAACCCATCTTGTATAACACACACATGCATATCTGGGAAAATGCCAGTGTAGAAGTTAAGAGCATGGGTTCCAGGGTCAGGAAAAACTGGGTTCAAATTCTAATTCCATCACTCAGGAAAGTTTGCCCTATACAACTTTGCTAGGGATTAAATAATTGTACAGGGTACTTACTATACTTGGGCCATGGAAGACACTCAGAAAATATTACCTTTCAGAGCTCCAAAAGCCCCACCATTAATGCTTTCCTAGATCACCTAGACTCTGGTGTCTACATACCAATACTACTTAAACTCTGAGAGGAAAGTGACAATCTAGAGACAAATATATCTCCTTGAGGATTCTCAGAACTCCAGAACCCACTCAGCACCTGAACAGCTCCAGACCTCTAGGTGGCAGACCACAGGGTTTTCATCATGTGCAAAGATGGTGCCCCAAACAATCTGATGTTGCTGCCACTAGCTAATGAGAACTTACCTGTGACTGAGAAAAAGGAAAATAGAGGCTAGAAGATTTCAACGAACATTGACATATTATCCATCCATCCATCCATCCATCCATCCATCCATCCATCCCTTCCTCCATCCTTCCATTTATCTGTCTATCCAACTGTCCATCCATCCATCCATTTATTCATCCACCCATCCATTCAACAAATATCGATTAATTCCATTTCCTGGCACTGTTTTAGGGGCTGAATATACAATATTGAGCAGAGTCAAATAAATGCAGTTCTTATCCTCATTGTACTTATAAGAAGGTGGAAGACATAGGCAGGCATGCATGGGATCACATTTTTATACTTCCCAGACTTTGTCAGTTCCACCAGTCCTCTGGAAGTTGGCCCTTTCCTCCATGGGAAATCCAGCCTTCACTCCTGCCTCATCTTCTTACAACCTCTGGCTGCTACAGCCTCCCCTGGGTTGGGCCCTGGCATGACTTTCATCACACCTGCTGTGATTTCACAACCCAAGTCCACCCCAACCAGACTCACGAAAGCTATGGTTCCTGCTACTGCTTTGGGATTCATAAGAAGTATTACACTATGAAACATGGGATTAGGCTCCCCCAGGAGCTGCCTTAAAGGTCTAGGTAATATACCTTGTAAATATAGGTAAGTTTATTCTCCAGTGGAGTGAATCACACCAACTAAAGGAGATTGAAAGCTGTTAGCAAACATATCCTTGTCTCTTTCAACAAAATGTTCCAAGGTATCATGGTCCCACACAGCCTACCTTGAAGACCCCCGCCCCCACCCCCCATGTGATGGAGCAGCTCACCATAGTTTCCTATAAAGCTGTGGTCAGCCCAGTAACACACTGTTTGTGGTCTTTCCTTGTTTTGTACACGCTTGTGGTCTTTCCTGCCTCAATTCCCCTTTCCCTTCATTCTAGCTGCCCTGGTATTGTATCTCTCTATAAAGCCTTAGCACATAAGTTTTATTTCAAGTTCTATTTTTTTAATTTGAGAGCAGAGGGAGAAATTTCCCATGAGCATAAGAGAGGAGGAGAGGGAGAGAGAAAAAGTATCCTAAGCAGGCTCCACATTCAGAGCAGAGCCTGATGCAGGGCTCAATCCCATGACCCTGGATCATGACCGGAGCTGAAATCAAGAGTCAGGTACTCAACCAATTGAGCCACCCAGGTGCCCCTTAGGTTCTATTTTTAAGGGAATTAGAACTTAAAAAAAAATCAAATAATCATACAAATAAATGAATATTAATAAGCTTCTATGAGAGCCTTCAGAGGGGAAGAGTTTGATCTAGTCTAAGAGTAGGAGAAAGCTTCACTTGAAGGAGTGATGTTTGAACTGAGATAGAAGATGACTCAAAATAGATTAGTTTGGGTAAGAGGCATGAAGAAGCATTCTAGGCATTTAGCAAAGCATATTCAAAGACCCTGTGGTAGAGACAAAATAGAAGGGAGAAGGTGAGTAAATAATGGAAGGACAGTGCTGGTAGGAGGCTAGACATAAACTCTATGGAGTGAAAACAAAAGGATCATTTAGAAAGGTGCAGATAACTAATGAACTGCTGATAATTCCCAAGCCCCCTTCTTCACTCAAGAACTCTCCCATGTTCCTCTCCCAGTTCCTTAGCTCTCTGTTATAAGACAGCTTATAACTAGTGAAGAGTTTGGTTGATTCAGGATAACTGTTCTCTGTAAAATTTTTCTCATACAGGTTTTCCAGACTGAAAAATGTGGATATTCCAGCATCTTCCATTGAGAAATGTTTCATGCAACATAAAATCAGAAAAATCCTGGTGAGCTCAAGGAGATGTCAACTGAAATTAGTCAAAATCTGTCTGCAATGTGACATAAATTTTTATATAAACAAGAACATCCAACATAGGTACCAAGCAAGACACTGACAGACTAGACAGAGCATATAAAAAATATCATTCTCCTATTAAAAATGGATGGATATTTCATGATGTTCTCACGTGGTATAAACAGAAAGGTCATTAGGAGAGGAGGACATCTTTGTGCTTTAGGACACAAGAGAGGTGCCACTGGGGTTCCTCCATCAGAAATGTGGAGCAGGGTGAGAGGTGGCCATGTACCCTCCCCTCCAATTTGTTTCTGTGAAACCCCTCAGCTTTGGTCTGCTTTACATGTTGAGCCTCCATATACGTTTCACTCAAAGAAAGACAATACCAATACATTGTTGAAAAGATACTAGCCCTGGATATACCAAAGCTTAAAACATTCAAAAATCAGGCTTGCCCTCTGAAGCCCCCTGATAACTTCTCCCAGACCCAGTATCTGATTTATAATATTGAGTATTTGCTTTTGGTGATGCTTCATTATTCTTTGTTAAAGACAACACAGATGTAAATGCCTGTGTGGTCTACCTCAATTTCCTCCAAATTTAAAAAAATTGCAATGAGGTCCGACTATTGAGAATATTAGAAGCATTCACAGAGGTCTAAGTCACTCCAGGAAACTTACATATCTGGAGAATCTGTTATAAGTCCATGAACTCTCCTAAGAACAGAATAAAACTGGGTTGATACTATGCCCTCTCTGCAGGGACTTAGGAATTTATAGAGACTGAAAATTCAAACACCTACATGAGTGACAGCCAGAAGCAACTGGGGAGAGAAATCCATTTTTTTTTTCCTTTGTGGTAATCAAAGTCCAATATTGTCAAAAAGAAGAAAATTCATGTTTCAAAAGAAGAAAATTCAGACTTTATGTTAAATATCCTAACATTTTAAAAATTAACAAATGGTTCATAGTATGCAAACAAAGGAAAACTAAATTAACAACAATATAAAATTACATGAAGCCAAATAAAACAGGTTTACACATTGAATCTGAGGCTCTGGCAAACTGAGTTAGATTTAAGAGAAAATTTTATTTGAATGAGGCTCATTTTGCTCTTGGATGGGTTGCCTTGGGGTGAATGTAAAAACCATTTCTCTTCTACCTTAAAAAATGAAACCATTATTTTGTTTTCCTTGGCATCATTCATTTATCATCTGGGACCCGGGAGAAATTATTTGAATGTCCAGTCAGTCTAGAAATTTGGCAAATCTTTCAGGAGCTCTTAAAGTAACCTAGAAGGAATCTGTCAGGTACGTGGTACAGGTATGGGCCACTTCACCTGCCACATAATCATGTAATTCTCATCTAATATCCCAGAGTTGGCATTTGATTAGGCACTGGATTTTTGTTTATTTATTTATTTTTTGAGAGGGCAACAACCAAGCAGGGGAGTGGCAGGGGCAGAGGAAAAGAGAGCAATTTGTTTTTAAGTTTATTTGTTTTGAGACAGAGTGTGCACAAGAGCACAGTGGAGTACGGACACAGAGAGAATCCCAAGCACGCTCCATGCCGATGTGGGGCTTGATCCCATGAACCATGAGACCATCATCTAAACAGAAACCAAGAGTCAGACGCACAAGCACAGAAACAACTGAGCCACCCATGTGCTCCAGAGAGAGAGAATCTCAACCAGGCTCCACACCCAGTGTGCAGCCCCATGCAGGGCTTTATCTCAAGACCATGAGATCATGACCTGAGCTAAAATCAAGAGTTGGATGCTTAACCAATTAAGCCACCCAGGTGCCCTAGGCACTGGATTTTTATAAAGTCCTATCCTGTGGCTATAAACTCATGATGCTCACAGATTTAGCTCTAAACCAAAGTGTGCTGTCCTAGGAAACAGTAAGATTAAGTAATCCATGCAGCCGCGTTGAGCTGTTTACTTTCTATTTACCCAGAGTTCCAAGCTCCACCTGTCTCCACTGTGCTCTGTGCTCAGGCATGGGGCTGATCTGGACAGACTATATCAATGGGCTCTCTTCCCTCTGTTTTCCAGGTGGGTTTGGTCAATGGGGAGCATCAAGAGAGATAGAGGGAGGGAGGAGAGTGAGCTTGGGATATTTACTCCCTAGACTCTTACTCTGCAGGGTAGCTGTGAGCTGGCTGTACTCCCATATTAAATCTCACGGTGCTCATCTCCTGAAGGTCCTTGTAACTGCTCTCTCTTCCCCCTTCAATCCTTGAGGTGGTAACTCTCTCCCTATTACTAGCCTCAGGGGACAGATTATCCCTTGTGAATTTCCCATACCCTATCCATGCTTTTTGTAAATAACCCCTCACTTCAAGCTAATCAATTTAAATGTGCCTCCAGTTTCCTGCTGGGACCTCCACTTTTACACATAGCAAAATGCTCACTGTTCACTGGGAACAGAAAACAAACAAACAAAATCAACCTCAAACCTCCCTAAAGTACTCTGATTACAAAACCATTTTCTGAATATGACATTAAAGAAACCTAACTCTTGTCCCCAATAATTGTCCTGACCTTGATTCTCACGGTTTTCTATTCAGAAGCATGCCTTCTGTGGGGTCTCTCTCCTATGGTAAAATGGATGTTATGGTGAAGGTGCAGAGAAAATTCCCCTACAGCAGAGTTCCCAGCACCCCTAGACAAAGAACCATTGTTGCAATTCAGTATCTCTTTCCTCATAATGAAATGGAGAGGCTGGCCAAAGCCCCATCCTACTCCATTCCCATTATGATACTGCATAAATCAGTGTGATCTAATAGTCCCAGACCTCTTCTTCTGTCCACGTAGACTGCCCACCAAGCGTGAACATAACTGATGTTTGTAATGAAGGGAAGTTGACTTGGAATCAAATAATTCTGTCTGTCCTTCTATTCTAGAGAACTCAATTTCTAAAGTCAAGGTTCCAGAGCAACAGTATGACACATAAAGGTTTGTCAATCTCCCACCTGACAACATTTCTGCATTCCACTGGGCTTATTCCACATGGCCTAACAAACATCCCTAAACAGAGTTTATCTTTTTTTTCTAAGTTCCTCCTCAAAAATTTTAAATGAAAGGTATTATCATGCAATTTAGGTAGGACTCGAAAATTCATGGAAGGCAATTAGTCTCAAAGTATCAAAAACCTTGAAAACGTACCTGCCTTGTACACAGAAATTCAGGTATTTGTTCTAAGACAGTATGTGGGGGCACCTGGGTGACTCAGTCAGTTAACCATCCAACTTTGGCTCAGGTTGTGATCTCACAGCTTGTGAGTTCGAGCCCCACATCAGGCTCTGTGCTGACCACTCAGTGCCTGGAGCCTGCTTCAGATTCTGTGTCTTGCTCTCTCTCTCTCTGCCCTTCCCCTGCTCACACATTCATTCTCTCTCTCTCTCTCTTTCTCTCTCTCAAATAAATAAACATTAAAAAAATTCTAAGACATAAAATATATGTGCTGTGGGGCGCCTGGGTGGCTCAGTTGGTTAAGTGACTGACTTCGGCTCAGGTCATGATCTCACGGTTCGTGGGTTCAAGCCCCGCGTCAGGCTCTGTGCTGATAGCTCAGAGCCTGGAGCCTGTTTCAGATTCTGTGTCTTCCTGTCTCTCTGACCCTCCCCCATTCATACTCTGTCTCTCTCTGTCTCAAAAATAAATAAACGTTAAAAAAAACTCATTAAAATATATGTGCTGCAATATTTAGCGGTTTGCAATTGGAGTAAAGGAAACAATATAAATGTCCTCCCTCAGAAGACTGGTTAAATAAAACACGGAATGCCATACTGCCAATGAAAATAATGGTGCAAAGAATACTGAACGATGTGGAAAGATGTTTTTAAAACATTATTAAGTTTTCAAAGCAGGTTATGGTGTGGTATGTGTGTCTTTGATCAAATTCTGTAAATAGAACAATAGATGTACAGAAATGTACTTTGAGAAGATGAGTGTATTTGGATCTCACGTAAGATCAAATGATGGTGGTGGGAAAAGGGACAAATTCTCCTTGCTCCTCTCCTCCTTGACTCACAGCCAGTGAGAACAAATAGGGAGGTAGGGCTGGGCTTTTGGTTCCTGCATCAGCGGTTATAACTCGTACTGGGGGCCAGGTTGATCGGCTCTTGCCATTGAAGAAACGCAAAAATGACCACTCAATTCTTAGATATTTTTCGCACTTTGCATCATGCTCCTGGTACTTTGCTATGCACTGAAACATGGTAATGAATATAAAACATAGCTCTTCCCACATGGGAAGAGATGCATGGTTGTAAGAGAGACTGTATGGCCTGCATAGCCAAAAATATTTACTCTCTGAACCTTTACAAAAAAGTTTGGCCAACCTCTGGCCTAGAAACTTGCTACAACCTGGAAGGATGCAACCATCACAGCGCACCCAAAACTTTACAGAGAAGACATTTGAGCGATGCACCCATTAAAATAGGAAAAAAGCTAACGTGGAACGTCCAACACGCCCCAATAGCTCTGTTCCATTTTGTGTTTAAACATTTGTGTAGACATGATCTCCAGATTAGAAAAAGATTCCTCATGAGGTACCTTCAGGACAATTTTCCTCTAAGTGTCAAGGTCTCCAGCCCCAAAGCGCTTCATCTGAATCTCCCACCCAGCAAAGCTTGCTTCACTAAATAAGAATTAATACATATCATCTGCCCAGACTTACCTATCCTATATTAATTACCAGCACAGTATTTAACTTAAACGAACCATTCGGCCATCCAAGTGGCAATATTCAAGCTATCAATTTTATGGCACTGCTCAGGAAAATTCGGCGATACATCATCCCACCCAAAATACAAAGGTCAAATGATATTAATTAATGCAGGGACACAACTCACTGCAGCTAAATGGGTATTCTTGATTATGGCTCCTTGATTGAGAACTACTGCCTCATTAATCTTAAACATATCAACCTGAGAACATCAGAGAAGTCAAATAGAATAATGGCTAACATTTCAATGAACACAGCCTCTATGCTTGCTGGGTAAGAAGGCAAATCCTTCAGACACAGCGGTGTTTTCCGCCTCCTTCACCTAGATGAGTTTACAAAGGGCTTTGTAAAGAAATAGGTGTGAAAGTCTCTCTGCCTGTCTCTGTATCTACATTTGTCTATCTCTCTGTTACACACACACACACACACACACACACACACACACAGAATTTTCAAATAGGCAGAAGGACAAGCATTTTCTCTTCTGTGGTTTTCATTTACATGTTGCAAAAAGAAAGAGAAATTGATGGGTTTATATGGCTCAGTGCCCAGTGTGTAACATTCACTCTGAGGTCCCTGTATCCACACACGTCTACTTATTTCTTGTGTGTATGTGGACAGCAGAGGGAGACCAGAAAGACAGAAGGTCACTGGCTCAACCTTGTGGGCATGGCACATGCTGTATCCCTTTCAGTTTAGACAGGATGGTCACTGTGTGTCTGAGAGGGCCTGGGGCTGAGAGAGGGGGACAGCAGGCTCAAACCCAGAGTTCTCCGCCTGGAGCAGCTGTGTCCTCATACTGACTCGGGTCAGCAGATGTCTGCTCCGTCTTGAGACTCTTCACAGTGTCTCCTGACAGTGAATTTTCATTCCTTATTGGATTCCTGGAGAAACAACACACACACACACACGCGCGCGCACACACACACACGTGCCCAGTAAGGCTCAATGATTCACACTAATTACAGGAAGGTCACCTAAAAGGCTGCAAGTCGGGGGTTACTGTTCAAAGGGATTCAGACTTACACATTTTCATTGTACACAGTACTTAGTGATGGCTAAGAAAGGGTGACCCATTAGCGGTCTCACTTTAATGAAGAGATAAAATTTGAGTCAATTATAGGAGTAGCTTTTGTTGAAGAATTGCCTAAGCAATGTTAACCTTTCTTTCCTCTCCATTGCAATCCACATGACATCGGCATCCTGTTCACAGAAACAGTCTTGTGAAGAACTCAAAAACTTTGTTCTTTAAAGAAAGACTTTATTCTTCTTGATTTTCTTTTCTTTTTTTTAAAGGGTTTTTAATGTTTTGTATTAAGGTAAATTCAGCCTAATCCTACTCCTAAGGATCACAATTTGGTAGATTTTTACAGTTCGTCTCTCTGTATATTTAAGATCAACCCTTAGCTCTTACTGTGCGGAGTATCTACTTTGTGGAAAATACATTTGCAGGTTTTTTTTTAATCTCAGTATTTTTTTTCTCACTACCTGATTCATGCTAGCATGTTTGTGCTCGCCAGTGCATGTTAACATGTGTTTAATTTTCAAAAAACTATGAGAATACTGATTGTTGCTTTTAAATACCTTCCAAACCTCAGATGCTGGAGTCTCATATACATCATGTCTAATTTCCCAACCATGCCCCCAGATGGGTTAACTCAGAGTTAAAAGCCTTATTTGCCCAAGAAAACTGTTGATTATTGGCACGTCTGTAATTTGTTCAAGTTGGTACAGCTCTTAAAACAAGCTTATCCCACAGAGCATACTTCTCCACAGTAGCTACAGACCTTCCAAAAAAAGAAAACCCAGAAAGGGCCCAATAATTTCCAAAACCAAGTAGCCACATCTTTGGGACGATGAGCGAAGTTCATGTCGTGT
The DNA here is from genome assembly GCF_024362965.1 of Panthera pardus. Classification (NCBI taxonomy): domain Eukaryota; kingdom Metazoa; phylum Chordata; class Mammalia; order Carnivora; family Felidae; genus Panthera; species Panthera pardus. Next base: position 668,020 of record NW_026526980.1, on the reverse strand, counting down.
AGACGCTCCACCAAGAGCATTGAATACAGAACTCCCAACTCCTATTGGGCTGTTCTGCACGTTCCTTATCAATAAATAATACTTCATAAAGGTCTCCAGAGATATTAATCCAAACAAACTAGAGGCTAATTGCCATTTCCCAGCACAGTGCTGCAATGATGATTATTCTTTAATTCTTTCTACATGCTGTGAGCTAACAGAGAGCTGAAGCTTCCAGCAAGCAGGGGAAGGGGCAGAGTCAGGCCAGAGAGGTCCAGATTCAGATCATGGGCATCTACCTCCTGACTGTGTGGTCACGGGCTAGCACCTTGGTGCTCCTCCGTAAATGAGCAACCTAGTTGGGTGGTTTTCAGGGTCAGTCTAATAAAATGTATTGTAACCTCACCATCAGGTCCCAAAATGATTCATGCTCAATAATGGCGGTGGGGAAGAACCTTGAGGGGAAGCATAACCAAAAACAGGACTTCTCTACAAACCCTCCTCCTACCCACTTCCCTCATGCATAAACTGTTTCCATGCCCTTCTCTAAAAAAAGCTGCAATGCATGCTCTTTTTCCCTTTTTTCTCCTGACTGTGCAGCTGGAAGAACCAGTCTGGATGAAGAAAGAATCTCTTGGGAGGGCAGGGAAGGGGAAGAAACTGATAGGTCAGACCAGAATCTAGTTACTGGGATGCAAAAAGCTGAGGATCCTCAAATTCAAATGTTTGGTCATAGCACCTATGTGAAAAACTCTAGCCAATGCCCAGCCCATGGCATAAAAGGTTATGATCATAGTCCAAGGTCAGTCCATTCCCTTCAATGATGGCCAGTGGAAACTCTCATACAAGCTGGTCTGGGTAGAGTCATCAAGGAGGATATACCAAATCCCATTGGCCCTCTGTGGGTTCAGCCCCGACTCATCCTAGGAGCCTCAATCTGTGATGAAGCATGGGTATTTAGTGTGTCTATACACATGTGGTGGGGAGGGTACCCTCACTTCCCATAGTTCTGTTGGGTGGGCACTAGCTTCTAGATGGAGGACTTGGCATAGGATCATTGTCATGACCAGCATAAGCCAGAGAGCCCAGAACAAGACAAGTGAAGGAGATCATTTTCTCCACCTCCCACCCCTCCAGGGAAATTTAAACCCTTCTGGATGCCACCACCTTCTATGGGCTGGTGATGGAAGAAGAGAAAAGAATGGAAGAAGTCTTTCTGCCCCTATTCCCCATCCTGCCAGCACCCACCCAAAGTCAGTGAACCACTTGTGAACCAGGAGCCCACAGTCTCACATTCTTATCCCCAAATCCCACCTCTTGCAGCAACTAACTTTGGACAAAACATTTCAAATTATCTCTGTTTCCTGTGACATTCAACATCCATTGCTTGTTAATCATTGTTTAATGTTAAGATCTTCATATATATGTTCTTTAATTTCATAGGGAAAACCCCTTTAAATTAAGTTTCTGTCTTCCCATATAAAGAAAATAAAACTGCAGGCCAGTAGGGTAAGTAACTCACCCAAGGTCACACCGCTGGTCCAAGCAGAGGTAAGATTTGTAGCACAACCATCCAAAACCAGAGCACTGTCCTCTGTACTGTGTCCCTTGCACCCACCAAAGAGCTGCACTAACTTCTAAGTCTCTGTAAGCTATGACTATGTACCTAACCTGAATTTTATATAAAACACTTGAGAGAAGGCAAAGCAAGGAAATCTGTCTGAATTGCTCACACTGCAAATCTCTAAGAATAGCACTGTGACAGGCACACCTTGGGATGCAACCCCTGGCCTTGGATTCCTGCAGCGCACTTACTCTCCGGTGGGTTTTACATGTGCTCCCAAGGATACCAGGCTGTCTGCGGTCGCTGCACTCCCTTAGTCATCTCAGTGCGGGTTTGTGCTTGGGCAGGGCAGTGGGGAGGTGCAAAGGCCTATGGCCCTAGTCAGAATGGCACCACATTCCTCCAGGAAGGAGTGTGCAGTGACTGGTAATAGACCAGGACACGAATCCATCCCAATCAGAGAGCACCTGCCTCCCCAAAGTAAGTAATTTATATTAAAGACAGAAATATTAGAGGCCCTGATAATGTTATCATAAAGTAATCACTTTGAATTAGGATAATGGCTGTGTCCAACTCCTTATTGCATTTATTTTGAATATCACATTCTTTCAACTCTCATTATTTTAATTATGTTCAATTACAGACATTTGCATATGCTTTATCATGGATATTAGTGAGGGGGAAAAGACTTCCCTGAGTTAAATGATGAACAGATAATCCATATTATATTACACTTGCAACTCCTGAAAATTTGATTTAGTTACAGCCCAAAGAGAGGTCCCAAGGTAGGCTCAGATTTGAAGCCCGTTTGAGTTTCCTGTCACGATGTGGGGGACACAAGTACAGAGACAGTCACTCAGGAGCTGAACTAGATATGGTGGTAAGCTGTGAGCTGGAGTGAGGCAGAGATGTGAGGCTTGCCTCTGGTTGTGCGGCCTCAGGAAAATCAAACAACCTTACTGATGCTCGGTTTCCATATCCATACAACTTGGGATACAGTTCCTACTTTGTAGGGTAATGATGGAGATTATATAAAATGAGGTCTGAAGGTGCTACTTAGCTCACTGTCAGGCACACAGTAAAGGTTTCAAAAAAACGTTTTCAACAAATGGGGTTAGAAGAATTGGAAATAAGTATGCATGCATACATGTATACATAAGTAAATATATAAATACATACATAAATACATATTAAGCACAAAATGTAAATCCATTAAATATTTTGAAAAAATATGGGAATAAGCCTTTATAATCCAGATCTCAGCAAAGAGTTTGTTGATTTAAAAAACAAAAGTATGAACCATAAAAGAAAAATTAATAAGGTGGATCTCATGAAAATTAAAGCTTTGTTCTGTAAAAGATTCTATAAAATGGATGAGAAGACAATTTATAGACTGAAAATACATTTGCAAATCACGTATCTGACAAGAAGTAATACCTAGGATATACTAAACAGGAAAAACACACACATACACAAACCAATTTAAACTGGGCAGAAAAGGGGCGCCTGGGTGGCTCAGTTGGTTAAGTGTCCGACTTCGGCTCAGGTCAAGATCTCATGGTTTGTGAGTTCAAGCCCCACATTGGGCTGTCTGCTGTCAGCACAGAGCACGGCTCAGGTCAAGATCTCATGGTTTGTGAGTTTGAGCCCCACATTGGGCTGTCTGCTGTCAGCACAGAGCCTGAAGCCTGCTTAGGATTCTGTGTCTCCCTCTCTCTCTCTGCCCCTGCTCTGCTCACACTATGTCTCTGTCTCACAAAAAGTGAATAAACATTAAAAAAAATTTTTTAAATGGGCAGAAGACATGAACAGACATTTCACCAAACAGGACAAAAATATCCCCTCCAAAGAGGATAAAAGATGGCAAATAACACGAAAAGATATTCAACATCATTAGTCATCAGGGAAATGTAAATGAAATCATAATTAGATATAACTACAACCTGTAAGACTGGCAATACAGTAATGGTGATGGTGGTAGTAATCATCATCATCATCATCACCACAGGGCACCTGGGTGGCTCAGTCGGTTAAGCGTCTGACTTTGGCTCAGGTCACAGTCTCACAGCTCACGAGTTGGAGCCCAGCATCAGGCTCTGTGCTGACAGCTCAGAGCCTGCAGCCTGCTTTGGATTCTGTATCTCCCTCTCTCTCCGCCCCTCCCCAACTTGCGCTCGCTCTCTCACTCTCTCTCAAAAATAAATAAACTTTAAAATTAAAAAAAAAATAGTCATGCATGACAATACAAAATGCTGGCAAAGATGTAGAGAAACTGGATTACCCATACATTGCTTTTGGAGATGTGAAACGGTACATGCTCTCGAGAAAACAATTTTGCACTGCCTTACAAACTAAACATCCAATTGCCATATGATGCAGCAGTTGTACTTATGGGCATTTATCCCAGAGAAATGAAACCTCTATGTTCACACAAACACCTTTACATAAATGTTATAGCAGCTTTATTCATAATATACCCCCAGAAAGCGCAAATATCCTTCAGCAGGTACATGGTTAAACAAACTGGTACATCCATACCATGGAATATGACTCAGCAATGAAAAGGAATGAACCATGGATACGCCAGAACTTGGGTAAATTTGCAGGGAATTAGGCTGAGTGAAAAAACCCAAACCTGTAAGTTGCCTACTATGTGATTCCATTACTGTGATGTTTTTGATATAACACTGTTTAGAAATAGAGAACAGATTAATGGTTGCCAGGGTTTTAGGGATGGGGTAGGAGCTGAAAGGGAACCACATTCAGATATATAGAACAGATTGTTTATAGAACAGATCCTTGTAGTGATGGAACTCTTCAGTGTCTTGAGATATTATGTAGTTTTGCAAAATGGTGATCATTGGAGGGAAGTGGGTAAATTGAACACAGTACCCCAGCCCTCTTTTTTTCTTTTCTTTCTTTCTTTATTAAAATATCATGTGCTGGGGAGCCTGGGTAGCTCAGTCAGGTCATGACCTCACATTTCATGAGATCAAGCCCAGTGTGGGCTCTGGGAAGACAGTGCAGAGCCAGCTTGGGATTCTCTCCCTCTTTTCCCTGCCTCTCCCCTGCTTGCATTTTGTCTGTCTGTCTGTCTGTCTCTCTCTCTCTCTCTATCTCTCACAAACTAAGCATTCAAAAAACTGCATGTGAATTATAATCATTGCAATAAAAACTTCTATTGAAAAACAGGAGAGTCTTTTGGTTGGAAAAAAAGTGCTATTATTTCTATAAAAAGGAATGTCTCTTGTATTGTATATTGGCGGATACTAGTGGATTCTGAAATCTACAGGAAATAGTAGCAGAGCCTTGCCTTGACCTCATTCTTCCCAGATGTAAGTACTGTTGCTGAGCCGTCCATGTTTGGGTTGCAGAGCACCCGGGCTTCTGAGTGTCCGCCCCTCAAGGCAGCCAGGTGTTTGATTTTCCCCACTGAACCACTGCCATAGCTGACTATGCATTGGGTTCTTGCCTTCAGGGCCAGCTTGCTCCCAGATGCCAGGTGTGTGCAGCTGCCCACAAGTTACAAATAGCTTCCCAACTGGCAAGGCAGAGGGAGAGCACTGCTGGGCAAGTTCCAGGCAAGGCAGCTAACTCCACCTCACCTGGGAGGCTGGTGGAGCCAGCCTGTGCTCTGGCTTTGTAGCCAGGCTGCCTGGGTTTGAACTTCAGCTCTCCTACTTACCAGCCTGTGTGGGCTTGGACACTTACCTCCTCTGTGCCACATTTCCTCATCTGCAAAATGGGAATAATAATAGCAACTACCTTATAGGATTATAGGGAGAGTTAACTGAATTAATATAGGTGAAGAGCTGAGCCCCATGCTAACCCACAGTAAGATGATACCAGAGTGTGATGCTATCATTATCTTATAAGGCTGTTCCAAGGACCTTTAGCACAGTGCCTGCTCTATAGCAAAGGCTTGGTATGTAATGGTTCACTATTACACCACGGCTATATAATAATTTGAGAAATTAACAGATGCTTTCCTCTTCTCTCTGGTTTTCCTTTTTCTTTCCCTCCATTTAAGTAGCTCATTGCTTCAGGGAGTCATGATTACCACAGATACTTCCTTAACTGTCTTTAGTCTCTAAAAGCATTAACCCCAATATAATGGGGGAGAGGCAAATGTATTGGGAGAATAGGCAAGAAATGGGGCATCCATTCTCCCCTCCACAAGAAAGATGTCCATGGCTTGGTGACCAAGAAGGAGGGGGAGGGGGTGGAAAGACTGAGCACGCTAAAAAAGCCAGACCCTGGTCCCCATCCCCACCCCAAGCCTTGCCCCTGTTAGAAACCATTTTTTAGAACATCCATAACTTCAGAAGTGCAAGAAACCATCTAATCCAATCTAATTCTGAACCTTTTGACCCCCTCAGGGTGGGAGAGCCCCAAGGAGGATGGAGGTTAAGTTGCCTTTAGTCCAGCAGAATGAGAGAATTCAGGATCAGAAATGAAATTGGTTATAAAGAACAAGCCCTTGAGCTTACAGACCAATATCCGTGCCTACGATGCTTGTGTTTTTTACTCCACGAGTGGTACAGTCCCTAAGCTGGGCTAGGAGGTTAACCTCCTTTCTAGCCCATCTTCATCCTCTATTAAAGCAAAGAGTCCATGAGTCAATGCCAGGCTTCCAGCCTGTATCCCCTTTCTTCACACAGTCCTTTGGAGAGCAATAAAGCACTGTTCGGTGACAAAACTGGATTTTCCGAAGGAAAAGCTCTACCTCGAAGTGGATGTGCAGTAGCTGTCAGGGAACAGTTCCTCTTCCCACCCACTAAGCTTTTAAAACGACTGAAGTGCCACCCTCCCTAATTACCCAATTCAGTGGTTCACACAATGGATCTGCCACTTTCTGAGGAGTTCTGACATCCCTAATTCCCAGAGGCCTCTCAGCGCTGACAGAAGGCATCTGGGGTAATGGAGGGTGGCGCTGGGAGGGTGCAGGCAGTTAACTGGAGAGACGGGGAGGGTGTAGGCAGTTAACGGAGAGATGGGGATGCAGGTGAGAATCCAGGAGCCACACCAGCAGACATGAGCACTGAACGGACCCTAGAGAACATCTATACAACCTTCTCACCTGACAGAGGGGGAAACTGAGGCATGGAGGGACACCACTGGACAGTGGACCTCTGGGACTACAATCCAGGCATCAATTTATGTATCCATCCATTTATTTTGTTCATTTAAAACATTTATTTGCCAGACAGTGAGTACATATTCATGGTACTTATTATATTCTAGTAGAGGGTAAAGAAATACACATATATTCTGATGGTCAGTTCTCTAAGGAAAAATTACAGGGAAAGGAGGAGAGGGACATGAAGAAGGGATTGCTTATTAGACAAGATGGTCAGGAAAGGTCTCAGTGGTGAGATGAGATTTGACCAGAGGCCCATTTGTGGACAGATGTTCTAGGTACAAGAGGGATTTTTTTTTTTTTTTACTCATGCGCAAAGGTCCTGAGGTAGAAACATATCTGTATACTTGGACTATTCCAAAAAAACACAGAGGCCGGTGGGGCTTAAGTTAATTGTGTTGGGGTAAGGGTACTAGTATGACATGATTAGTTTAGAGGGGGTTCGGGGGTTTGATGCTGGGGAAGGCTCTTGGCTTCCAGGCTTCATGAGATAAAAACTGAAATGTTTGGAGCAGAGGTGTTTTGTGACCTGGCATTTCACTGATCTGTGCTTCAATACCTTCAAAAACAAAAAATATTTTAAAAATATTTTAATGTTTATTTATTTTTTGACTGAGAGAGAGGGAGCACAAGCAGGGCAGGGGGCAGAGAGAGAGGGAGACACAGAATCTGAAGCAGGCTCCAGGCTCTGAGCTGTCAGCACAGAATCCAATGCAGGGCTCAAACTCACGGACCATAAGATCATGACCTGAGCCAAAGTTGGAAGTTTAACCAACCGAGCCACCCAGGAGCCCCACAAAAAATCTTTTTAGACCAGAGTTTCTCATCCTTGGCTCTAGTAACAGTTGGGACTGGATAATTTTTTTGTGTAGGGGGCTCTTCTGTGCACCATGGGATGTTTAATAGCCTCTCTGACCTCTATCCACCAGACCCTCTACCCACTAGGAGCAGCTTTCCAATTGTGACAACCAAAAACATCCTCACACATCGTCAAACATCCCTTGAGGGGCTTCTAGATGAGAACCACTATATTAGAATAACAACATGTAGGGGCGCGTGGGTGGCTCAGTCGGTTAAGCGTCCGACTTCAGCTCAGGTCACAATCTTGCAGTCCGTGAGTTTGAGCCCCACGTCGGGCTCAGGGCTGATGGCCCAGAGCCTGGAGCCTGCTTCCGATCCTGTGTCTCCCTCTCTCTCTGCCCCTCCTCCGTTCATGCTCTGTCTCTCTCTATGTCTCAAAAATAAATAAACGTTAAAAAAAATTTTTTTGTAATAAAAAATAAAAAAAAAGAATAACAACATGTGACTTTCGGGGAAAACAAACAATCCAATCCAGTAATTTCCATACCTCACTGTACATTTCAGGGGCATGTTTTGTTTTTGTTTCTTTCTTTTTTTTTTTTAATTTCTCCAAATATAGATTCAGGGGCACAATCCCCAACCTAGATTAGAACTAATCTCTCCAGGGGATAGGGCCCCAGAATCAGTACAGACACAGGTTTCCCACTGCACACTCTAATTTCTAACCTACTTCTCCAACCCCCACTCTTCCTGTTGCCCCTCCACAATGTTGCTGTACCTATGCTATTATTTGTCACGTTTCCTTCAATTGGCCCACTTCTTCTACTTAAATATTGCTTCTAGAAAAGGGAAGCTCTTTTATCAGTTCTTATCACAAAAGCGTAGGAACCATTTGGACATCCTGTGAACATGTGTGTAGCCCGGGGTGGGGTCTGATTCACGTTTCCAATGAGTCCCCAGGAATGCTGCTGACTTACGGACTTCCAGAAATGAAAATCACTTCCAGAAATGGAAACTCACCTTGTCGAATGTAGAAGATAGCTATAAAAAGCAAGGACAAAACCAAGTTAAATTACAAGGAGATGTCACTGCCTGCCAAAGCTCTGAGTCTGAGGACTGTCCCCTCTGGTACTAAAAGGGGACATTACCAAGAACTGAAGAGGTGTTAGAGACATATGAGTGTCCCGATGCCATTTCCTCCTTCGTACCCCCCAGAAGAACTGAAAGCAAATGAAACTTTCTCATTATATTATTTAATGTTATTTAATGCCAGGTGTGTGTCCCATCAAAAATTATCCCAAATGTCTTTTTAAAATATCTTGAGACCCCTCATACTTTGAGAAATGCTGATCTACTCCGGTTCTCTCCATTAAAGAGCTACGACTACAGAGGCATCGCTGCCCATTGCCCAATGAGGAGATGATAAAAACTGGGACCAGCTCTGAGGTCTCCTATCACTCCAGGACCAGAATGAGTGTCACCTCCTTCACCCTGAGGCTCCCCACCCCATCAATACCATCTGCATTTCCAGCCAATTTCAGCAGGGCCGGGTCCCCTCTGGCTGGGAAGTCATTACCATCTGGACTGCCCTGCAGAATCCCAGTCCTCTGCAAGTGGTGGCCTGGTCACAGATTCTGCTGGAGGGAAGAAGCCAATTTTGAGATGACAATCATTTGGCCAGGGAGGTGCGAACAGTGGGAGGAGATATTAAAGGATTTTTAGCCCTCAACCTTTATGTCCCAAGCTAAATAAAGAGAATTGCATATGATGGCTGGGATTGCAATTTCCTGCCGTTCAGAGAGGAAGAACTCAAAATTCCTGGAAAGAGGTATGTGGGTGTGGCTCATCAGACACTTTCCAAGAGTCCCTTTTCAATGCCCCATTGCATCTTGGTTCAAGACCTAGCTCCCCCACTTGCCACCTGTACATATGACCATGAAGCATAACTGAACCTCTCTGCGCCCTAATTTCATCACTGGGAAACTTACCTTAAAGAATACGAGGATTAAATGGGGGTGATATACACAAAGCACCTTCACACAGTAGATGTGCAGCTAATTAACCCTTGTGGTGTTAGCTTCTCAACAGTCACTAGTGCCACAGTGAAAGAATGTTTCCTCCCTTGAAACACAAAGAAGGAAATAACAAACTAACGTACGTTAACTGTCCACTGTTGTTGTCAAGAGGGTTGCACTGAAATCTGATGGTGACACTGCTAACACAGATGACCAAGGTAGGGGAGGTGCCTGCCCCTATCCACCTGGTCTCTTGGCTGGAGGTCCAGCACCTTCAGCATCTTTGCTGGGACACTCTTTTCCAACTTTCCTGCAGTTCAGAACTGGCCCCTGAGCCTATTTCTGAAATGGCACCTGTTTTTTTACCCTCTCCATTGGTGTTCTTCCTTCTCATAATAAGCAGCAGCCTTGCAGTTGTTCCCAGAAGCTGGAGGCTGTTTCCAGGGCCAAAGGTGAGCTTACAGTCACCTGGTCGCTATGGAAACCAAAGCATTGTCATGCTCTCTCCAGAGTGACTTGGCAGAGCCTGGAGTATGTCTCTCCATTTCAAACTAATCTCCCCACACATGTTTCCCTGGAGGAGAATTACCACGGATCACAGGGACAGGGCTCTCACATTGACCACCGAGGGCAGGGAGGGGTCTCTGTGGAAGCATTTGCATGGTGAGCTGGCCTGTAAAAACTCACAGATGCCTCCAGATTTCTCCTGAGTTACAGTCTTTCTCCAGAGTCACGAGGGCCTGCAGAGGGATCAGTGAGGAACAAGCAACAACCATTTTCCAAAGTCCCCAGAGATTTCGTTCGGAAGGTGTAATAACATGGGTTTGGCCCCCGTAACACAGTCTACTCGAGCGTGTCCCAGGCATCAGTCTGCAAGACTATTTCATGAGATACTGGTTGCCATTAGGATTCCTACACTGTGACACTAGATATTCTGATGCAGAAGTCTGAGGTGCCCACACGAGTCTCAGTTCCTGACCATCCTCTCCCTGGGTGATCCTGATAGAGGTGATCACAGGGTTGCACTTTGAGAAGCACAGGTGTAGGAGGAAGAGAAGAATCTGAATTCCCACAGTCCTGAGTTCTGGCCCCATTCTACATCTGTTTGCTTTATTGTCTTGGCCAAGACGCCAGTGGTCTTAATAAGAGAAATGGATCACATTCAAACTCCCCAGTGATATTCTGTGGGGCCTCACTCCCCTTACTCTTTTTTTTTTTTTTTTTTTTTAGGTAAGATTCGTGCTCAGTGCAGAGCCCAATGTGAGGCATGAACTCACAACACTGATATCAAGATCTGAAATGAGATCGAGCCAGATACTTAATGGACTGAGCCACCCAGGTGCCCCTCACTCCCCCCACTCTTAAAAAGGGGGTTTTAAAGCCAAATAGTTTGGGAAGCAATATTTGTTCTATCCCTCTCTAGGACACACATAAATTGCTTTAGCATATTAAAGACTGATAAGTCCTACAGTAAGGAAGTCTATGTGATTTTTTTTCAATCCAATGTTTTCCTAGTTAGTGCCCATAAAACTATTTTTTTCCTTTACGCTACTTGTTAACAACAGGCTCTTGGGTTACCTCATTTGGTGAATGTTGGACTGGAAAATAATGACAAATATTAATAGTTATTTTTGAATAAGTTACTACTATGTGTCAAGCATTTGACATATATCATCATCTTATTGAATCATACAACTGCCCTCCCCAAAGGAGTACCACTCCCAAACTGCAGAACCTGGAGCCTAACTCTGAGTGTTGTGACGTTGACCTTAAATTATGCTAGGAGCTGTTCAAACATTGGCAGGGAGCAGCGAGAGTGGCTTTAGGGCTTCTACTATGGAACAGATCACAGATAAAGCAGCTTCCTGGACTCAGAAAACTGGTCCAGAAAACAACAACAACAACAACAACAAACGTAGCAGAGCATGTGGAAATAGATTGCAAAGGGGAAAATCTAGACTCTCAAGTTTCAAGTGCCAAGCTTGAAACTATACAACAAAACCCCAACTTTTGGAGTTATCAGCACACTAGGTTTTTTCCTTCCCCATCACATTAGCTTTTGAGTAATGCAGTGGCCAGGCACCCAGCTCCCTGATGTATTACATTAATGCATTATCAGAACCAGCTGTTGCTCTAATGATATGGAAGAAGGATGAAGGGCTTGGGTGATGTATTGCCCCAACGTACTGAGAAGGAGGAACAGAACAGATCCCGTCCAGGATAGCAATGCAGTTAGGAAGTCGAGATTGATTTATCAGGGGCATCCCATGCTGGCATCAGGAAAGAGGAGTCGGCTAGGCTGTTGGAATTTATCAACATAATTATGTGCCATGATTTATTAAGTACTAAACAACAAAGGCATCAAAGGCACTTTTTTGTTGTTGTTTTGGCTTAACTTATTAAAAAAGGACAGACAAAACTTCTTTGTGTGTAGTTTTGGTTTTTACTTTTAAATGATAAAGTTCCTCTACACACAAACACTTATGAGTGATGAAGTCTTTAAGTAAAGGTAAGACATGGGCCGAGGTGAACCCCCTTTAAACAGGTGAGTTTCTCTCTATGAAAGGAAATAAGCTTGTACCAAGTTACTCCTGACACTCTACCCCTCCACCTCTTTGCAGTTCCCAGCACATCAGGGACAACGGAAGTAGTTGAAACCTAAAAGGAATGTAGCTAGCACACCAGAGGTGTAAGAATGGCCATAGAGACAAAAATGATTGAGAGTTTCCTCTATTCCAGTCACTGGGCTAAAGTCTTTATACCCATACATCTCACTTTACCTGAGTTGTAACTCTGTGAGGTAGGTGCTACTATTAATCCTGTTTTATAAGTGAGGAAATTAGGTTATTAGAGACGTTCAACTAATTTTACCCAAGGTTTCACAGTCAGCAGTGAAGCTGATGATTAAATTATAGGTCCATTATGACCTGGGGTCCATGCTATTCATTCATTCATTCATCTGTCCATCAACAAGTATTTACTGAGCCCTACTACGTGCAAGGTAGAGACACAGTGATGGTTCAGAATGGATAAGCCCTCTGCATGGAACGTAATTCTAGTGGAAAAGACAGATCCCTCATTCTTGCTACAAATGAAGGAAGAAAGGAGGGTGGCAAGGGGCATATGCACAAAAATGCAAACTGTACTAAGTATAATAAGTTTTAAGGAAACAATGCCTTAGAAAATAGCAAGTTGATGAACAGAGTTCAGGTAAGAGAGAGCTCATCTGTGATGTAAACCTTGCTGCTCTAAACCATCAGAGGCATATGAGGTTTTAATCAATATGTACATCTTAGAGTCCATCCAACATTTTCCCATGCTCCCCTTCTTTCATTTACCTGCCTAATATCTCTAAGAATGAGTCAAGTTCTCTCACCACACCTAAGCATAGGTAGTCATGTTTGCCAATGTCATAAAGTAGAAAAGACTATTCTTAGGCTCATCACTTTACAGGGGACATTCAGTTGACTTCAGTCTACTGCCATACAGCATGTGTATTTCAGGGCAGCTGATCTGTTCAAGACCCTGCCAGGCAGGTATGTGTTACCAATTTTCACTTTCTATACATATACAGTGCCACTGGGAATGACGACTCATGCAAAGCCTTGTTTATATCAGTGCAAGAGCTGGGGAAAGGATAGTTAGTGTTGCACAAACTTCTGCAACCATTCCAAGCTGATCTTAAAGACAAGACCTGTTAGGATGTCCCTGGAACCACAGTGGAGGGGACGGCCATCTTGCCAGCCCAACCCAAGGGAAAGCCCCAAGCAGCGCGCCAGAACGAATTGAAGGTCAACCAATCACTGAGCGACAGCACCTGGCCCAAAAAAGGCCCACCCAGATCTAAACCTGGAACCCATGCAGCTTAAAAGCCCTACCCCACCACACCTGGGTGGCGGACTTCCCTGACTCCTCTCTCTCTCTCTCCTTGAGTCATGGAACCTCGCCCGAGACCTTAGTTCCCAACAAAGCCTTTGACTGCTAAAATTTTTTAGCTTCTGACTCTTACCTTTACCCTGCCCTACGCCTGACCTTAACAAGACCCACCTCCTCTTCTAAATGGCTAGGAATGTGACAGAAAGCAGATCCTCCAGAGTAGAGAGGCTAAGAATAAGGGATAGCCCAGTGTTGGGAGGTCACTAGAGAACCAGTACAGAATAAGTGGTCCTGAGCCAGCTGGGGGCCTAACGGTAAAGAGGACATCTTCCCATCTCTTAGTCAGCTATCCCTTGGTCCTGGGCCTAATTCCCTAAAGCCAGTTACTCTAGATGCCATATCTCATCCAGCCATCTTTCAGCAGGGTTACTCTTCGCTAAAAGATTTTCCCTGAAGGCCAAAGTCCTTTCAATTTCCCAGAAGCAATCTCATTTTAAGAGGGAACTCCAGAACGCTTGGGGGAACAATTGGCGGACTGTCAGGCAATGGATGGATAATGAAAGGCAGATTTCAAAATAGAGAAACCCATCCATACTGTTCAGGTCAAGCCCCATTGACAGTCAGCTAAATGTCTACTTTTAAGGCTGATTCTGGAATTTGTTTTCTATTTATGGCCTATGGAAATGCTATTTATTCTAAGAATCCACTTAGCAACTGTATTAGGGTTCTCCAGAGAAACAGAACTGATAGAATGCATATACTTAGAAAGAGACTTATTTTAAGGAATTGGCTCATGCAATTATGGGGGCTGACAAGTCCCAAGATCTGCAGAGTCAGTCAGCAAGCTGGAGGCCCCAGAGAGCCACTGGTGTAAGTTCCAATCTGAGTCCAAAGGCCCGAGAACCAGAAGAACCAATGGTATAGTTCTAGTCCAAAGGCCAGCAGGCTCAAAATCCAGGAAGAGCCAATGTTTAAGTTCTAGTGCAAAGGCAGGCAAAAAGCCGTTGTCCCAGTTTGAAGGTAGGCAACAGTCATTCCTTCTTACTTGGGGAAAAGTCAATCTTTTTTACCACTCAGGCCTTCAACTGATTGGATGAGCACTGCCCCACTGTAAAGACAGTAATTTGCTTTCTTCAGTTCACCTGTATAGATGTTAAACACACCCAAAAACATTCTCATGGGAATACTCAGAATAATGCTTGCCTATTATCTGGGCACCCAGTGGCCCAGACAAGTTGACACATAAACTTAACCATCACAGAAACAGTAACAAAAGTAAGATAAATCTAAAACATAAATTCAAAATGGCGTAGAGTGCTTTCCAGGTTACAGAGGTAGTTCATGTACTCTTTTAAACTCTGACTGAGGGTAGACAGCATTATCGTTTTACTGTGAGGAGAACCCTGGCTTAAATAATTTTAATAAGTAACTTATCCAACGGCTCCAAAGCAGTACCATCAGAGTCTAACTTCAGATGCTACTCTAGTTCCTTGCTTTCCTTAAACACAAAGATTCTACATCTTAATACACTGAACACCCCAGAGTGGCAGATAATTTGACACCAGAACAAAAAGACTGAGTCACATTTTTCATCCTTGAAACATCCTGACATCAAGGGTCCTCAAGCAAAACATTTCCTGCTCTCCACCCTCGTGCCTGGTCTGCAGGAACCCCAGAGCCTCCTTTTGCTGAAGTTAACTTTCCAGCAATTTTCCTGTCACATGATGAGGACTGCTAAGCAAGCCTTAACTGCCTGGGCTCACAATCCATTCAGAGATATGTCCAAAGGTCTGTATTCTGGCCATTTTGATTTAAATTCCTTAAGGAAAAGTATTTTGTCTGTCTGGTTCACTGCCTCCTCCCCAGAGCCAGCACTGTGCCTAGCAGTTTTAACCAATGGACATCTGGACAATGGAATAGAGAAGACAAACACATAAAGGGGAAAGGCACAACATCATGCTGTCACCTCACACAGGAACCCTCCTTTGGTACTGACTCTTAGCAAGCCAGGATAAAGACGCCTCTTTGTGGACGAGATGGTTCAGAAAAAACATCTGGGTATAAAACTGAACTGGGTATGTGGCTTAGGGTACAGTGATAACACATGTTTGATAACAGTGACTATACTCACATATATGACCCAATCAATTCTAAGAAAGAATGAAAAATGGATACACAGGAACATGAACACTAACTGCAGGCATATGTTGCTGGTGAAATGAAAATGTGGCTATGGAGTCAGGGACATTAAGTTTTTGCTATCATTACTGTTATTTAAGTCAATGTAATAGGGTCCCTTCTCTAAGCACAGGAAAGAGTTCTAGAACACAATAATTTTGTGTACATGATCCAGGTTCTAATCCTGCTTTAGCTCTTATTACAGGCTTGCAGGATCTAATTTGACTTGGTTGGTTCTATGCCTATGTTCCAAGAGACTATAGAGTTACTCAAGGACAAGGTCTCTATCTTATTTATACTTAAGCAACTCACTGGTCAAGGTTGGAATGTGATTAGTGTGCACAGGTTTCTGGATTAAAACCTAGAGAATATTCATTATTTGTAGCAGCAATATACCCTAACAGTCAATACTGCAGTCTGCCTTGGTTTTAATCCCAGATGAATGGCCACACACAAGCCATTTATCCTTTAGAGTTTCAGATTCCCCATCAGTAACACATAGTTGGGGTGCCTGGGTGACTCAGTCACTTAAGTCACCAACTTCGGCCCAAGTCATGATCTCATAGCTGGTGAGTCTGACCCCATGTCCGGCTCTGTGCTGACAGCTCAGGGCCTGGAGCCTGCTTTGGATTCTCTGTCTCCTTCTCTCTCTGCCCCTCCCAACTTGTGCTCCACCCCTCTCAAAAAATAAAAACATTGAAAAATTTTTAAAACACATATAGTTAAAATTACTTACAATTCTGGAAATATGGCATCATCAATAGCAGTTTAATTTCTGATTCTTCCAAAATCCTCGCATTAAAAATAGAGTAATGAACTAATAAAAGTAAAAAATACACAATGTTTATGACAATAAAATATCTATGTGAATGTCCAAATATAAGCAGGTGGGGACAAACCATCAACATCCCCAACAATTGGATGCTACCAGTACCCCTGTGGGAGGAAGCAGAAGAAAACAACAGGTCATGTGACAGGCGAACCCCAATATGAACAGCAGGCAGTCACTGGAATGTGTGAATGTCGACTTGAGACCAGCAGCTGAAATTAGGGAGGATGATTTGCAACGCAATAGTGGATGAGCGAGTTCAATGTATCCCTGGTAAGATGTGAAGGGGACGAAGCACCCCAGTCTCTGTAAACCCCAAAACTGACCAGTTAGGGCTGCTTCTGAGACTGTCCCACACTGAGAAGACATTGCTGGATGTGACAGATAAAGGAAGAAGAAACTCCAGAAAAAAATGAAAGAGGAATAAAGAACCAGGTCATCACAGATAGCAAGCCATAAGTTTTTAAAAACTAGGTAGAAAAAAGAAGATGGTGGTTTAAGAAGTTTAGAAAAGACACCTAAAATGAGTCTTCCTAAAATTTCATGAAATAAAATCTCACATCAAAACGAGAGAGAAATAGAGTGGCACCTGGGTGGCTCAGTTGGTTAAGCGTCCAACTCTGGATTTCAACTCAGGTCATGATCTCATGTTTGTGAGTTCAAGCCCCTCATCTATTCCAGACTGACAGTGTAGACCCTGCTTGGGATTCTCTCTCTCTGCCTCTACCCTGTTTACTCTGTTTCAAAGAAATAAATATGCTTTTTTAAAAAATGAGCAATAGAAAAGAATCCTAAGCATATCTCATACAAATTTATTAAAAGAAAAAAAATGAAGGAAAATTAGAATAAAATCTCTACAGATAACAAAAGCAAGCCAGATAGATACTGTCAAAAATAATATCAATATTGTAACAAACTATTTCAAAACATGCCCAAAGGCATTAATAAAGTGATATGAGATATGGAAAACAACACAAATCAGCATTAGAAAACCTTAGAAATGAGGTCACAGAATTCAAGAATTGTAAAATTTTGTAAGTTTTAGTAATGAAGAATAAACTAGAGAAAAAAATAAAGGGAAAAATAAACATTAAATAATGCCTCTGGAGAAATAAAAAGATGTTTAAATGCTGATGTATAACCCTCCAGAGCTCTCTTTCCTCCCTCTGACCAAGCAACCACCAATACTGGGGATAAAAGCTCTGTCACCTTGGATCAACCCCATTACCAACCCGCTATAGACAAGTAATTTGAGCAAAAACTAAACCTTTGCTGTGCTAAGCCATTTGGATTTGGGACTTGGTTGTTACAGTAGGATTACCTAACCTGCACGGACTGATGTGGGCATCCAAAATGTGCTTAAGCATGCAGATCGTAAAAGACTTTTTAAAGCTGTGACGTACCTTTTCAAATGTGAACTCACATATATTACAACTAATGATAACGCAGTTGTAAATGAGTTAAATGTAATTCTTATTAACTTAACACTTTCTCAATTCATGACCAGAGTGAAGGCAATTGCTTTCCAAGCATCAGAAGAGCATATTGGGCTTGGATCCCTGGCTGGAGTCCCAAAGATAAGCTCTGTCAGGTAACAATAATTTCTTTCTCTCAAGGGGACCTATCATTATCATTATCAATAAAATATCTCACTTCTCACATCTTAGGTTCTGGATTACTAAGAAGGGTTGTTTTTTTTTTTTTTTTAAGAAAGGCAGACTGCCACGTGCAGCACCTCATTTGGATGTGTCTGGAGTCTTGGAAGCTTGACTACCCTACGTTCTCCTACATGGACCTTGAGAGCTTGTTTGGAGGTTCTAGCAGGGGAGCGCAGCTACTCGTATACCCTTGACCGAAGAACGGTTCTCCTCTATCGGGGAAGGTCGTCCTCTTCGACTGAGCACGCAGCTTCGGGAGGGACGCACATGGAGCGGTGAGGGAGGAAGGAGACACCCGCCTCGCCGGCCAGATCAGCCGAATCAACCCTGGCGATCAATGGGGTGACAGAAGTCGCAGCCAGATCGCCCTCACATCCAAGAAGGGATTTGATACAATTGCTAATCTGGAGGTTGGGAACACTATCCACATGACTGCCATTTTTATTATTATCAGTAATAATAACAACAGTCACCTTCTATTCTCTATTAGCCCCTGTTCTGAGCGCTTTATGTGAATGAACAACATATGTTCAGTGATGAATGAATAAAGGAATGAATGAACAGACGAATAAATGAATGAATGATGTGGGATTTGTAAAGGTTATTAAAGGAAACATGAGATCTAGACCCATAGAGACAAAGAGGTAAAAACATTCAAGTCAGAGGGAACAATGGTAGAAAGAAAGAAGAGGAGGATATAAATGACACATAAAGAGAAATTGAATAGGCATTTTTGGCAGGAAATGGAATTTAAACTTAATCTTACAGATAAAGAGGATTCATGGAAAGCTTCAGATCAGGGGACTAGGATGACAAAGCATTGTTCAAAGAAAATTGTCCTAATAGCAGGACAGGATAAAAATTAGAACAGAAAAAAGACTGGCACCAGGGAAATGAGTTAGGAAACTACTGCCATCAGCCTTGATGGGATGTGGGCCCTGCAAAAGATTTAGATATAGAGAATGGCTATGACTAAGTTTTAGCCCATGATATATGAGTGGAAATATGATGTGGGACCCCAGGGAAGTCTTATAAAAAGAAGGAGGCCCATCCTTCTTTGACACTTCATTTGTCTTACTGCCTGGAATACAGAAGTGATGGCTGGATCTCCAAAGGCTACTTTGTACCATCAGGAGTACAGCCACACACAAGAGATTTTGAAGCAGAGAGCTGGGTCCCCAATACATTCACGGAGCCACCATACTAACCAAAGACTGCCTCTGGATCTCTTTTGCATCAAATAAAGATAAATGACCACCTTATTTAAGTTACTTTTATTTGGACTTTCTATTGGATGCAACTAAAGCTAATCCAACATAATAGCAAAGGTTAGGAAACAACAGAAGACCTAACAAACCAAAAATGTAATTTGATATAGGAGTTAAGTATTTGTGTCCCACCACCTGAGTTTAGATTCTGGCTCTGCTGCTCAGTAACTTTGAAGCCTATGCAAGCACCCCAGTTTCAACAAAGGTTAAATGTGGAATAATAATAAACAGTAACCACCAATTGGATTCTTGAGATGATTAAATGTAACACCTAATGTAAAATGCTCAGCATACTTTCTGAAACAAGTTTTAAGAGATGCTAAATAAAATAAATGTAATGTGCCCAAAAAGAAAAAAGCCCAAAATTCTTAAGGAGAGGGTATGAATAAGAATGAATGACCACTTTTGCCAGAAGGTTGGGAAAAACTAGAAAAGCTTTCTGGAAAACACATTTCTCAACCTTCCTTGCCCCCCTTTCAGGACCACCCTGGGGCTGTGAATGTGAAAAGCACAAAGAAAGTGGCTTTCTCGCTTTCTCCGCCCTCCTGGCTTCTGGCCACCTGGGGATGGGGCTTCTGACCACAATTCCAGTTTCACATCCTGTTTAATGGGCTTATGGGCAACACTTTATCAACAGTCTATCAACACCATTGATCTTCATGTTCCAGGAAATGCTGCTCTGTTGGGAAGAAGAGGCTCTTGGCTTCGTTTCTGCATAAAAAGGTCTGATTATATCAAAGGGATGTTCGGCTTTTCAACATGTTGGGGTTAATAAACAGTGACAGGGTAGTGGAGGAGGTGGGGCTGGAGGTCTATGAGATTGAAAACTCTTTCAGGGAAACCAGGAAACTTCTCAACCCCCCCCAATACTTCATGAGGAGCTAGAAGATTCTGAAAGATATAAGTGCTCTATATGAAAGGCATGAATCTTTGATTAACTCTAAAAAAAGGCAAGGGGGAAAATGGGGGTGGAAATGCACATAGTTTAATTGCAAATATAGTTACAGCTATATGTGGGGAATATATTTGAAGATGACATCATCACAGCTCCATATTTGCTAAGTTTTGATGTGGGGAAAAGGAGAATGGCATATGGAAGCATGGGCTGGTAGTAAGATGAAATAGGACAGATTAAATGATATTCTGCTACTCAGTGTCAATGTGTTTACTGAAAAATGAGTGGCGGTAAGAATTAAGTGAAATAATATAGATACAAGGGCTTAGTAGCCCATGGGTCTCTCTCATTCTAAAACACCTGCGGGTAGCCTGACGCAGAGAGACAGGAGAGAAAGCCAAGGACAGTTTCTTTAGGACCTGCAAGCATCTTTGAGTGAACTTTGCCATTCCTTACATATCCTTAAAGCTCAATCCAGTCTCAATTGTGTTTTTATGCTTTAGGTTTACAGTGTGGTTTCCCCCCTTCATTGTAAGTTTAAATAAAGAAACTCTGTTTTGGATTTTTGAAAATTTTTCCTGTTTTCTCCTTCCCTACCCCCAAAACAAAGAATGTTCCTCTTGGAAAACATCCCTGTAATTTTATCTCAACAAGGATGGCTGCTAGAGAAATGGAATGTGGTGTTGCTATGGATTGAATGTTTGTATCTCACCACTGCCCAAAATTCATGTTGAAGCCCTAACCCCCAAAGTGATGATATTTGGAAATGGAGCTCCTGAGAGGTAACTAGGGTTACATAAGGTTACATAAGGTCATGAGGATAGGCCAGAAGTATAAACACCAGTCTGGCTCGGCAGGCTTGAGACCTACAAAGGGCCAATTCTTCAGTTCAAGTTCAAAGGTACGAAAAGACTGATGTCTCAGTGCAAACAGGAGCCCCCACTTAGGCTGTTTGTTCTATATAGGCTGATTGGGCAAGGCGCACCCACATTAGGGCCCACCCATAAATATTTAACTCAGTCTACCAATTCAAATGCTAATGTCATCTAAAAACACCCTCCCATAATGTTTGACCTAATGTCTGAGTCCCCTATGGCCCAGCCAAGCTGACAAAATTAACCATCACAATACCCAAAGAGTGACTCATAAATTTATTTTAACAGCATTTACCATATGACAGGGGTTCAATAAAGCTTAGCTATTGATATTTTTATCATCATTATTATTCTCAAAAGTCTCTTTCTTATTTCCTCCCTAGTTCCCAGGATAGAAATGTCTGAGAAAATACAGTTAGTTTCAGGTACCTCAAAAAAGGCTGGTGTTCTCGGGTTGCTGCTTCATCAAGAATTAGGTGTTCTCGGGTTGCTGCTTCATCAAGAATTAGTTCCTTCTTCAAGAACCCACTGGCCAATGGGACCATTTGTTTGGAAACAGCAACTTCCTCCCTAAAGTGTCAAGTTAGTCAGCTCCTCTACCTCCATCCTGAGAATACCCTAGTCTTCCACAACTTGCTGGAAATCTAGGCTAAGAAGTGAAGAGACTACAGGAGGTGAAGGAGGAAGCATTTTAAAACTCGGCGACTAGTTCAACTGAGCTCTGGGGTTGCAGAGATTAAATGATGGCTCGTGGCACATACAATCAGGGGCTTGCCGAGAGTTCAGGGGTATTACTGACGGCTCTGCTAACTTGTGAGTCCTCATTATGTTTCTTCAAGCTGAAAAACTCTGCTTAGAACCAGGAAAACAATGCCCTTTCTAGCCTGGCCCCTTTGAAGGTCATAAATCACTTTAATTAAGAACAGCTTTAATAACGGAGGACTCAAGATGCCATACAAGGGTTCTGCAAGCATCTATGAAATTAGGATGAAAAAACTCCCTGTTTCGTACCTTCCCCAAGATCATTTTCTGCTGGGTTAAATGCTTCTTTCCCAGCAGTGTCCAATGACAGTGCTCAACCAGGAACAGTGATACCACCTGCTCACAACATCTCGCTCCCACCCCCTCCTGGCCAGAGTTGGAGCAGAGAGAGGATGCTCTGAGGGGCCTGTGGCATCTCTCCTGATGTGAGTTTAGCCCAAAGAGGGGGGGCGGGGCGGGGCGGGGGGGCGTCTGTTCCAAGCCCAGGAAGCCCCTTCCTTCCACGAGACAATGGCCAACCAAGTGTGGTAAAGAATTTGTCAAGCTGAAGTATTAAATTAAAACTGAAGTATACACACAAGAGCAGCGTTTCTCCACCTCAGCGCTACTGACACTGGGACTGAGCAATCCTTTGTTGTGGGAGTCTGCCCTGTGCACTTTAGGATATTGGCAGCTTCCTGGCCTCCACCTACTTGATGGCAGTAGCATTTGCTACTCTAGTTGTGACAAGGAAAGATGTACCCAGACATTGCCAACCATGCCCTGGGTGTAATGCTGCCAGATGCAGCAAATAAAAATAAAGTCTGCCCAGTTTAAAGTTGAATTTCAGATAAACAACAAATCCTTTTCAATGTATGCATTCCCATGCAATCTTTAGGACACACTTATACAGAAAAAAATTATCATCTGAAAATCAACTTTTACTGGGCATCCTGTGTCTTATTTGGTAACCCTACCTGAGGAGCAAAACTACTCCCCAGCTGAGAAACACTGCCCCAGGCACTTGGCCTTAACTGCATATTACAATCACCTAATAAGCTTTTAAACTACACCTATCCTGGACCAATTAAACCAGAATCTATGGGGCCAGGGCCGGGCCATGGATAATTACACATTTTTTTTTTTAGTCACCCCAGGAGATGCTACTATGCAGCCAGGTTGAGAACTGGTGGCACTGTATTTCCAAAAAAAAATTCTCTGATGATTATATTAATATCTGAAGTACTTGTAAAAAGAAACCGAAACCAATAAGCAAAACATCCCCGGTCCCCAACGCAGAAACAAATCCTCTGGGGCCAAGGCCTGCTCACCCTACAGTTTTCCTACAGGTTTTGGATTATTCTGTCAGGAAGGTACGGGAAGTCATGCCCTGGAGAAACTCTCACACATGTGCACAGGACTCTCCTACTACTGATATGAATAATAGGAAAGCCCCAAATGTCCATTTGTGGAAGAAGGGAGAAATAAATTGCAGGAGAGTCACACAACAGAATATCATGTAGCTCTGAGAGTGAATAACTTACAGGTGCCTGGATTAACATCAATACTTACAAGGAGCCTAATGTTACCTGGAATAAAAACCAAAAAAGATACTTTTTTTTTTTTTGTAAAACTCGAAAACAAGCAGGTCCTAACAGTATTTTCCCCATATCTTTAAAGATACATTAATGTGTACTAAGCCTATACAATGGGAAGGATAAAATCAAAATCCAGAGTAGTGGTTGTGTTTCTCCAGAGAACTTTGACTAATACACCAGGGGATGTTGATGGGGCTGGATGACGGCCACACTCTGGGAAGCAGTATTATTCAAAATAGCTGATTTGGCTCTTCTAAAATGTCAGTGTTGTAACAGACCAACAACAAAAAAATAAGTGGACCCTTCTAATTAAAAAGGGGACTGAAGAGACATGATGACCAAATGCAATGTGTGAATCTTTGATTGGATCCTGCGTCTTAAAAAAAAATCATGCATAGCTGCAAAGAATGTCTATGGGACAACTGAGGGAATCTGGATAACATAAGCTATGTACTAGATTATATCATTGTATTGATGTCACCTCTCTTAGGTTTGATAACAGTATCCTGGTTATGTGGGAGACTGCCCCTGTTCTTAGAACATAAAAGCTCAAGTATTTGAATGACATGTTGCTCATGATGTCTACAATTACTTTCAAGTAGTTTATACAAAGAAAAATAACGTGTGTATACGGCACACTTAGACATACACACATAGAAAGAGATTGATGCTGAGAAAGAGAAAATGTCAAACAAAATAATAAGCAATCACTGAAACGCTTGTTACATGTGACTTCCTATTAGGTGCTGGGTGTAAGTGCATAAAACAGCACTGTCCCTGCTCTAACGATCTGATTTTCCAGGGTGTGTCCATCTGCTAGGGCTTCTGTAACAGATTATCACAAACCAGGAGGCTTCAAACAGCAGAAATGATTCTCTCACAGTTCTGGAGGCTGTAAGTCCAGAATCAAAGTGTCTACAGGGTTGGTTCCTTCTGGAAGCTGTGAGAGAGAAATGAGTCCGTACCTCTTCCTTGCTTCTGGTGGCTGCTGGTGGTCCTTGGTACTCCTTGGTCTGTAGACCTATTACTCCAGTCTCTGCCTCTGTGGTCATGTGGCTTTCTTCCCTGCGTGTCTCTGTTTCCAAATGCCCCTCTTCTTATAATGACACAGGTCACTGGATTAGGGCCCACCTTAATCCAGTCTGACCTCATTATTGCCTAACTAATTACATCTGCAAAGACTCTATTTCCAAATAAGGTCAAGTTCTGAGGTTTTAGGGGGAGTTACCTAGGAAACAAACTTCCCTTGCTCCTGGACCAACGACCCGAGGAAGAAGGTGGTCAGGGGCCTAGAAGCACATGTTTCCTACAAAATCCCTGGGCCCCCTGTCTCCTTGAAATCACAGAAGTCAGCATCCAGTGCAGGGCCAGCCATGGTACACGCCAGTGGCACCAAAGCCTTCCTGAGAGCTAAAACTCAGCCATCCCAGCGTCGTAGGCTCAATGTATCACGAGAGCTGACTCCTTCCTGCCCTGTGTGACAAAGCCTGCTTCCTGACAGCACATTATGCAGAGTGGTGCCACTGCTCCCTTCCTACTGCACATCCTTCCTTGCAAAATTCACCTACCACCCCCCACCCATCACCCTTCTATACCAGTCCTCTCTTAGCAGCAGTGGTTCTCACTCAAGAGTCTCAGCCATGAAAATGTATGAACATATATCCTCAGCTTCACGGTCAAAAGGGAATCCAATCAGGAATCTGGTGATGCAATTGCAAATTAAAAATTCATACCATAATGAGCAGAGCCATTCAAACTAATAATTACATAAACTCCTGTTACGGGTGGCATGGTAATTACAACAGGTACTTTTAGCAAATTTAAAAAGCAACTTAGGCTTCCATTTCCTTCATGAAGAATGCAATAAGCAGGTGCATCCCTGCACTGCCAGGTGGAGGAATCCCCTAAGAAACTGAGAGAGTAAAACGAGCACAGAGATCCCAATTCCCATTATCCCAGGATGGTAGGAAATTCACCACAAAGAAGAAAGACTGTGAGAGTAACAATAAAAACATCTGAAACCGTGACTATGGCGCATGTTTGTCAGGTGGGAGATCCAGCTGAGAGTTATGTGACGGCCGTTTATACCACCCTCCTCTTTACCCACTGTGCTCTGCCCCTGCTGCCTCCCTTCTGCTTCCAGAACACCCACACGCATTCCTGCTCCTGGCACTTTGGGCTTGCTGTTTCTCCCACCTGGAATGCATGGCCCTCACAACTTCCTCAGCTCAGGGGCTGGCTTCTCAGACAGGCTCTCCAACCGTCTGCATCAGGTACCATCACCGCACGCTGTTTAACTGTCTCTTAGTACGCTCTTACCATACCTGATTTCTTAAAACCACATTCACAGCCTGCCTCCCACACTAGAATGCAAGTTCCATGAGAGCAGAGACCTTGGCTGAGATTTCATGGCTCAGTCCCTAGGCCCACTAGTGCATTTGGCACTCGGTCGGCATTCAATAAATGTCCGAGAGTGAATAAAAAATATGAATGAAGGAGTAAATCAATGAATACGTGCTCATATCCATTGTTCTATTTAAGCCTTGAACAATCCTGTGAAGAAGGTACTATTATTATCTCCCTTTTAGACATAAGAAAACAGATTTAGAGACTCCTGGGCATTTGCCAGAGGCACTAGGTCTGATGTGACAGAGCCTGGCCCTCCAGGTTGGGTCTTCTGTGTGCACTGCGTCTTGCCGGAATGTGAGGGCTGTGCCATCTGCAAAGTCAAGAAAAAAGGGACCAGAGAGTCGGTAAAAAAGTTGATTAAATAGAACATGGACTCCCCCTCACTCTACAAGCAAACAAAACAGGTCCCTTCCTGTCCAGCCCCAGTGGGGACTCCAGTGTGCATAGTCTACTCTCTTACAGTAGGACTTAAAGGCAGGGTTATGGCATCTCCATCCCTCTCTCAGCCATGGCACAGGGTGGCCTGTTTCACACACACCATCTGAGGGGCTCAGGGATATTTACTGAGAGATTACACTTCACAGGAACTAGTGAATGAGAATGCCCAGACAGGTTGGAGCCAGGATGGGAATTCTGGAGCCTCAATGGATAGCCCACTAAACCCATCAAGATCCAGGGAAGGTGAAGTTGTGGGTGCTGAGTGGTAAAGGATTGAATGATCTGATCCTGGCTCTGCCCCTGACTTTGTGGCCCCAGGGACTAGTTTCTCCTCTATAAAGAAGGCGTCATAATCATACTCATTTTATTGTTTTAATTTTATGTTTATTCATTTTTGAAAGACACAGAGAGACAGAGCACAAGCAGGGGTGGGGTGGAGAGAGAGGGGGACACAGAATCTGAAACAGGCTCCAGGCTCTGAGCTGTCAGCACAGAGCCTGACGTGGGGCTCGAACCTGTGAACCGCGAAATTATACCTGAGCCGAAGTCAGACACTCAACCGACTGAGCCACCCAGGTGCCCCTAATCATACCCATTTTAGAGGGTATTGAAGATTAGGATAAGTCATTAAGATAAAGGTCTCAACCCAAAGCCTGGTCCATGCTCAAAGTTCAAATATCATCATCAGCTCTGGGCAAAGCACAGACCTTGACAATCATGGCCGATGCCCCAAAGGCAGCAGGATCTCATTCCTCAAAGCACATCTATCCCAAGTCCAGTTACTGACATCCTAACTTGCCCCTCATCCCCAGTGATGACAACCCACGATACAATATCTGGGCACCATACCTGATGAGATGAGACGGTCCTCATCTCTGCAGGTGAACAGCAAAGTCAGGAGCCTTGAAGGGGTCCTGGCACTTGCCTCCTGGCACATGGTCAGCCTACAAGCGATTCTGTAACAACTGGGTCAATACCCCTCCAGAAATGTCTCATCCAGGATGGATGGCCTACCAAGGAGCACATGTGGCCTGTTCCTCAGCACTTAAACCCCCATTAAGCTGGACTCTCCTTCCAAAAGAATCTCAGGGAGGGAAGGATGTTATTCTCTCAAGGGCTTTCTGGAAGTCACAACGTTAGAGAAAGAAAGATGGATCTCCTCCTTGCCTCCTTCTGACTTTACAGGTGTCAGAACTGAGGCTTGGCTCACATAGATGCCAAGAGGTTGAATGGGGATTTGAATCCAATCTTACTGTATCCAAAGCCCTGCTTTCTCCATTGAGAAATGCAGCTCAAGACCATCAACATGCTTTTCCCAAGAAAAGATACTCTATCTTCAGATGTCCATCCACACCTACTACTGCCTGGGCCGGAGGTGGCTCTCCCGAAGCCATGCCCACCAAAACTGGTAGAATGACAAGAGCACAATCCAAGAAGGTATTGACATAACTGTGTGCTATGTTTACATGGATACTGCCTCTCCTCTCCCCCGAGCAGACTCCAAGCTTGTTCACAACCCCTGACAGCTACTGTACCAATGGCTATTCACTTATTCCTAATTATGGGTGGGTAAAATTAAACTTACACAGAGCAAAGAGTACAGCCTATGTGGGCTGCATTGTTATACACTCCTACTGCATCTAATTCTTTCCTTCAGACTCCCATCTCCTAATTGTTCACTCAGTGCTAGGATCACTTGATCAATAGTTGTCTTGTACATCGGGAGAAGCACTAAATCTTTCATGTGTCTGGCATGGAGGGAACACTCAATACATATTGGTGGATGGCTGGGTGGGTAGATGGCTGGCTGGCCATCTGGCTGGAAGGAGTGAGTGAAGGGAGGGAGGGACAGACAGCCGAAAGGGTGGGGATGGAGGCAAGGGAGGGAGGGAGGGAGGGAGGGAGGGAAGGAAGGAAGGAAGGAAGGAAGGAAGGAAGGAAGGAAGGAAGGAAGGAAGGAAGGAAGAGATGGGCAAATAGACAGGTGAGTGGATGCATGTAAAACCTGGTGATCTATTGGGCCCCGTTCAGGCACAATTTGCAATTTTGTCTGGTACAGTGTTGCTGACAAATTCAGCTTTACTAGGTCATCCTCCTTGGAATCTTTCCCAGATTTCTGGGGATGCCTCATTAGTTCCATTTCACAGATAAATAAACCAAGATGCAGAGAAGAGCCTTAGCCAAGGTGACCCAGAGGGTTAGTAACAGATGAGCCAGACTCAAGGTCTCCTAGTCCTTTGTCCTGGTCTCTTCTTCCCTCTTTTCCTGGCACTGGGTGCCCTAAATTTCAGTTAATCCTGTGGCCAGATTGAGAAAATCCTTGTCTCACTTTCTCATGACATGGAAATATTTCCCGCTCTCTTTCCTCTCAGACAAGTACCAGTTTCTGAGTTATGGGTATGTGAATCCAAGAAGGGTCTGAAAGCCTTGGTGTTGACAGGTAGGTACACACCCATGATTCTCAAACTTCAATGTGCAAAAGAATCAACTGAGGAGTGCACTGTGGATTCCTGGGACATATCCACAGAAATGTATATGAGTAAGTCTGCAGTGGGGTCAGGGAAATGGCACTTTTAAATAATTACCCTGGATGATGCTAATGGGTGATCCATAGGCTATAGCTAGAAACACTAGTATGGGCATTTGAAGGTATTGATCTGGCCTGCTGAGGACATATGTCTGGGCATTGAGGTCCAGGCCCCCTGGGGCAGTAAAATCTCTGATGAGAGGATAGGAACACAGGCTCAAGAACAGTGGTCAAGAATCTCCATGTTGAGCTTGTGGTCAGGCCATGCCCCTCGGGTGGAGTTTGGCAGCCCCTCTGGAGCAGTCAAGCACCCCCCCATGCCCCACCATCCACTGCCCGGGTAATAAAGGATGAGCATGTGAAGGGATACCGCCTATCCAAAGGAAAAACAGTAAAGATAGCAGTGACAGATGACAAGGGATCAGCCCTCTGTGCTCTTCCCAAGCCTGGCAGGTTCCTGGGCCCTCAACTGGTCTAAGTTTCTTAAATAAGCTAGTGGACAGAAGGAGGAAACCCTGCCAATGACTGATTTCTGATTTTCCTCCACCCAGGAAGCTGAAGTTTCAGTGTCCAATTTAATTTAGAAAAAAAATACCAAAATAATGCTGTTTCTTGTTTTCCAGTATTGAGTAAAAACTCCATACCAGGACATTTCCTTATTTTTCTGGAGTAGATCCAGGCCTGAAAAGAGGATTCTCTGGAGTTTCCACACAAAAGGTCCCAGTCACTTTTGTTTTGCATGAAGTGCAACATACTGGAGATCCAATGAGAAGCTATGGACTCCTGGAAAGTGTTTGGTTTTTAGTCTCTCTGGGCTTTAGTTTCCACCTGGGGTGTGGGAGAGGGGGCATGGGGACATGTGGAAAAGTTCCTGCCTAGTTCAATTAAAATAAGCAGGAGATCCTACTTCTGCAATTTCTAACTGAGCACATATTACGTGTTGGACTTCTTACCGGAAACAATTATGTGTAAAATAAACATAATTTCTGCTCTCGTGAGACCCTTAGTAAATATTTATTTCTTAACCCAAGGCCCTTTGACTTTCTTAAACTACACTATTATTCTGACTTTCTCCACACCACCAGGAAAGTCTTACTCAAATACCTTCTGTTTGTTTATGCTATTTTATAGAAGATGGCCGCATGCCAGGCCATGTCCAGGAGGCTTTGCAGGCACGTCATTCTCAGAACAATCCTCAGAGAGATAACTGCATTATTTCTCCTACTGGAAAGATGAGGAAATAGACCTGGAAGGTCGCTCAGCTAAGTGGCAGGACTGCGATTCACACCCAGGCAGCCTGACTCCAAATCCAGACCCCTAGCCTCTTCAACTAACGGCCCCTTGTGAAAAGGCAGGCATGGGACCGCGGTCCTCCTGCCCTGATTCAAAGCCAAAACATTATACAGCTTAGCCTCCTGCCAAAGTCCTATGCTTGCCAGCCCTCCTGACTATGGCCCCAGCAAAGAGCTCATCTCTCCTTCCGTCCACTTGAATGATTTCATTTTCCCTCTGATTCCTGGCCTAGAAACTGCTCTACTGAAAAATGCTGACTTACCACCAGTGCTCCCACTATGGGGCAGGTACTTTAATTGCTTCCTGAAGGGGCCTTTTGGTGCTCTTCTGAGACCCTGGTTGGAATTTTTAAAGAATTATAATTTCTCAAAGCAATCCGTCATTAAAATTCCACAAACCTCACAGCCTCTCCCCACTGGTCTGGGCTCAGGCTGGCATCTCTCCATCGCTTCTCAGAGGTTGACTTTGGGAGGGTTCCTCTGATCTCTTGACCCTACATTTCCTCCTACCTGCGTCTGGGAGCTGTTACGAGGCTCAGGTGAGAAGGTGTATACCAAGTTCCTCGGGCATGCCTGGAAAACTGGGTCCTCAATATTAAGGTAAATGAAGACCAACACTGAATTTAACTGCAGTTCAAGAGGAGAAGTGACTTGACTAAGGTCTCACAAGTAAAGATGGTTTCTCAAAGGTTATTTGAATACATTCAGAAGTCCAAAACTTTGTAATGCTTCCTCCGTTTTAATGCTTCCTGGGATCATGCCTCATGATCACAGGCAACTCTAATCAGTGTGGAAACTGGGGTGGGCAGGTGACACAGAAGAGGGAAAACAAAGGAATTTAAATTTACTTAGCATTCACTGTGTTCTTGTCGCTTTGATTCAACAATCTGTTTAAGGAAAGGGAATCTGCCGCATTTCACAAATAAGGAAATTGAAGCTCAGAGAGGGTAAGTAACATGCTCATGGTCACACAGCAAGTAAGCTCTCAAGTCAGGATTCCACACAAGTCGGTCCAACTGTGAAGCAATCCACCACAGAGCTAACCTGGAACTATGCCCTCTGTCCATGTGCTTGGGGTATGGCGGGTGGCTTTATGAAGGAGTCTACTTAACCTTTCCAATTCCCTATGGCTCCATCACTCAGTGTGTGGTTTTAAAACACATTCACAAATACTTTGACCTTCCTCCTTTCAAAAGGTCTTGAGTCTGTGCTGAACCCTCTTCTTGGTAACTGTGAGTAACAAAGTGACCTTTTTAGTGGCAATTGTCTCCTGATCTGTTGGCCTCACTAAACTTCAACCTTTCTATTAATACACCGTATTTTTACACACTTGGTGGGTCTTGTACATACTACAGGCCTCAACGGCCTGATCTGGAAGAGAATCATGCTCTAGGTCAGTATTTCTTGACATCACTCCAGTCTTGGGATTCTTGCCATACTTTATGTATTTTGTTAAATGGACTCCCTTTTTTTAAAAACTAAAGAAATGGATTTTAAAAGGAAGCCTTACACAAGTGCAAAATCAATATCACTTGCCATAAATATTAGGTAATGATAAAAATAAATACCACGGATACAATAAATATAATGAGCTAGGTCCGGCTGTCTTTGCAAGGCTCTGTGCTTCGTAGTAATAAAGGGAAGTTAGTGAGCTCAGGAGAGGCGTGAAAACCACATTTGTACCAATCTTAGCCTTTCTCTCCGACAAGGTAAGGCAGACTGAGGGAGAAAGGGGATGGGAACATATTCTTCAGTGTGACTTCCTATGTTCCATGCGTGCTAGGTTGTTATTAAAAAAATTAAAAAAAACCAACTACTTTACAGCTATCAGTTCTCTCAGACCTCATTATTGCAAACACTTGAAGCCATTCATCCTCTACTCCAAGTCTCCACATGGCATACAGGGCAGGAAGGTCCAGAGGGGAGTGATCAAAACCTAACTCCCTGTGCATGTTATAAAAACACAAAAATGTCTGCTAGACCTAAAACAGTAGCTTGGCCCTGTTAGTGATTAGGCAATCTCTGGTTTTCTGTGTGCCTGGACCTAAGTCGTCATTTCCCTCCCTGAACCTCAGTCTGCCCACCAGTGAAGTGCGGGCACCTGATCCTGACAGCCCTTCTTACTCTAGAGATCCCTCCCCAAAGGGGCAGAGGATCAGGCTGCATTTCAGAGCAGCCCTGCCTCCATTGCTCACATGTGTGTCCACACACGCACACACATGCTCCCCCGCTGGCCTCCATTTGCCTCGGGGACACCAAACAGGAATTGCATTTAGTAATCAATTGACTCCCCTTGACTTGGTTTGGTGCCTTTTCTAAATAACAAGAGCGTGGCAACATCAGAACCTTGCGACAATCTTTATTAAGGAAGCTCCCGGCACCGTGCGGAGAAGACGCAGGCAGCATGTGCAAACGTGCTAAGGAAATTATTTCCATCAGCTCCAGCTATTTGAAAGCAATTGAAAAGTTTCCATTTGAAGAAAAAGTAATTTTCCTGATGTGAGTTTCGAGCTGTTTGTCTGCCCCCACCTAACGCTGCCACAGCTTGGCAGGCTCCACACTTCCTACATTTTATTAAACCACAGCTAAGTGGCATCATGCTGTTAAAATATTGTGTCGCTTTTTAAAGTGATATCATTACCTAATAATTTTGAGAGCTTTATTTTTTTTTTTTCTTCTTTGCCAAGAAGAGAAATGGACCAAATGGCTTGGCAACATCTCTGCATTATGGAGATGGGGAGTGCAGGGTGTGGGGGAATATGGCCCCAAAATGTGGAGAACGGAACTCCGGAGGTCAAAAGGAAGTGCATATATGAATTCTTCCCCATCTCATGTTTCTGAAGAATTGGGAAAGATGTGAACTGCAGGTAAACATGGTCAAAGCAACATCGGACCCCAGAGGTGGATTTTCCATGGAGCTAATGGGGCCCTTGTACCTAATTTTAAAATCATAATTCTGTCTCTTTGAGAGAGTGTGCTTGTTTTCTATTCCCGTCTAACAAATTATCACAAACTTGGGGGCTTAAAACAATACCTGTTTATAGTTCACAGTTCTGCAGGGCATAAGTCTGGCATGGTGTGGCTGGAGTCTCTGCTTACGGACTTCGAAGGCTGAAAGCAAGCTGGTGACCAGGCTGAGCTCCTATCTGGAGGCACGGGAGAAAAATTTGCTTCCAATCTCATTCTTGCTGCTCACACAATGCAGTTCCTTAAGGCTGTAGGACTGAAGGCCTATTTCCTTTCAGGCTGTCTGCTGGAGGAAGCTCTCAGTCCCCTCAGACTGAGGTAGTCCCCTCCTACCACATGGGCCCCTGCATCCTCACGGCGGTGATAGTGCACCAAATCCTTGTTAAATCTGAGCTCCTCCTTTCCAATCAACTGGAGAAACTTCTCTGCTTTTAATGGACTTGTGATTAGGTCAGCCATATTATCTTCCTATCTTAAGGCCAGCAATCTAATCACAGCACTAAAATCCATCATATTCCCAGTCCCAAGGAATAGGCAGGTAGACATCACAGTACGTGACAGGGGTGAAAAATCTCTGTGGGCCATTTTAGAATTATGCCCAACACAAATAGGCACCAAATTGTATAATCTTCAGGCCCCACAAAACTTGGATCTCCCTCTGCCTGATCCCTTTGATCTTGAAAGCTGCCATTTGGACCATTTTAATGGCCTCAGATTGATCTTGGGTCTTTAATCTCTTTTTCAGACTCGACAGCTCACAAATTTAACATGCTCTCCCTCCCCATGGCCTACATAAGCAAGTCAAAATGGAGCTGGGCAAGCAAGGCTGCAGTGGCCACCTATGGTTTTTCTGGAAACCACTTTCCTTCTCTGTTAACAGCCCCCTGATTTCCTCTCCTGTGCAACTGTTCTCCCCTTACTCAAGCCTCTGTGGTTCAGACAAGGGTTCCATGTCCAGTTGTAATGAGGAGCAGGTAAGGCTTATTTAGTCAATTCAAAATGCCCTCCCTTCTCAGTGTCAGTGCTTGGTACCTGGATGTCTAAATGACCCACGGTGACCCAAGGCAGATTAGCAGAAGCTGCCAGAAAGGAGTGTTTTTTCTCTTTCCACTGAAGCTATAAGCGGTAAGGATGATGTACCTAGAGTTGAAGGGGTACAGAGATGGAGCCTAGTAATGAAATCAGTTCGGAAGAGCAGCCTTGCGAGCAAAGGGAGAAGAGTCCTAATTATATCATTTGAGCCTTTTGATTGTACTGAGCCTGCAGACAGACTACCCTTGGACAGAGTAACTTATTTCTCTTTTTATTTAATTCATTCACTCATCTATCTATCCATCCATCCATCCCACCATCCATTCATTCTTCTTTCTTTTGTTAAAAAGAAAACCACAGGCCCAAAACGGCATCATTTATGCCAAGTCACCAAATCCGGGCTTGGTATCTAACCTAATCATACTTTCAACCTCCGCCAGAAATATGTCTTAACCATTCACTCAAGAACTTTCTGGTCAGCACCAATAAGATAATCTGTCACACAGGCACTCTCTATCCTCCAAAGGAAGCTGAGGTAATCCACCTCTAAGACCCTTTTGTCCCCAGAGCAAGGTGACATCCCCTGAAATAATCCCTTTTTTTCTGTTGATGACTTCCTTGTCCTGCTTTTAAAACCCTTTCCCCTTCTGTAGCTCTTTGGAGCTCTTCTCTACTTGCTCAGTGGTATGCTGCCTGATTCAGGAATCAATTAATAAAGACAATTAGATCTTCATGTTTATTTAGGTGAGTTTTGTTTTTTAACAGGTTGAAGCTATTTGGTGGTGGGTTTCTGTCCCTGGAAAATAAAAGACTAACATGGATGCTCCTGTGGCCACCTTCCAGCCCACCCTCTCACCCTGCATCCCCACATGTGTGCCCTTCTCCTGCCCATTCTCCAGCCACACTGAAATGCAAGTCATTCCTGGGAGGTCATCTCCACCCATGACACTACCATTGCCTCTACGCATCCTCATGGTGCTCTGCTCAAATGGCACCCTGTGCTTCACGTCTTACCACCTTCTCCCACACTCATTAAAAGTTAATTCTTCCTTTTCTTGACTCTTCTACCTACCTATCTTCCAGTCTTAGCCCCTTTGGTCTGTTCTTAGTCCTGTTCACACCCAATCCTGGTGTGGGGCACATAGTTATGTGTATGTTTGTGTGTGTGGCAGGACAGGGATATACCATCATTTCCAT
The DNA here is from genome assembly GCF_024362965.1 of Panthera pardus. Lineage (NCBI taxonomy): Eukaryota > Metazoa > Chordata > Mammalia > Carnivora > Felidae > Panthera > Panthera pardus. The sequence continues at coordinate 632,741 of NW_026526980.1, read as the reverse complement.
CTTAAGACAAAAGAAACAGAGGTTCATGCAGGTTAGGCCGGACCAATCTGAAACCAAAATCTATAACCTTAACCACTATAAAATATTTCACTTAATTGTCCTATTACCATTAATACTGCTATTAACAGTAAGAAAAACTAAACATTATCACACACTGACACTTTGCCTTGCAATGTGGTAAAAGGTAATTTAAATAGATTACCTCCTTTACTCTTCAAAACAATCTCCTAAGACAAACGCTAACGTGATGCTGTTTCACTGGCAAGGAAACTCAGTCCCCAAAACGTTAAGTAAGTATCCAAGGTCATGCAGGTGGAATTCTCTTTTCTGAAGCATTGCTCTTGATGACTACATTTGCAAAGCTTAGAGAGAGAAGAGAGAGAAAGAGAGAAAGAGAGAAAGAAGGAAAGAGAGAAAGAGGGAGGGAGGAAGGGAGGAAGGAAGGAAGGAAGGAGGGAAGGAAGGTTGAATAAACTTGAATGTGGGTATAAACTTGAATGAAGCTGGAGAGACCTGTGCATTCAACCTCAGAGACCCCTTAAAATAATGGCAAGAGGGACTCCAAGGATGGATGAAAATGCCCAGCAGGAAGCAATGCCCTGCACCAACTCCTTCCCAAGACAACACCCTGTCCCTGGGTCCAAATCTCCATTTTCAGTCACCCAAGCCCATCAGTCTGGACTGTGTGTTTAAACAGGATTTTCTTTCTTTCCATTTTTTTTTTAATTGGAAGGAAGCTTTAAACACTTTGAAAGTGGCCTCGGGGACCAGCTCACAGCTTGCTCCGCATCTCCTCCTTTTGAGGCTAGCGTCCCTGCAGCCACATTGCAAGCTCTGTTTTCAATTACAAAAGCTTGTTTGAACATGAGCTGTCACAGAGGCTGTTCAAACAGGCTTTTGTAATTGAAAAGGAGGAAAAACAAAAGACTTCTAACCTTCCAAAGCCAGGGTGGGAAGGAGCTGGTCAGACAACTGTGGGACCAAAATGGCGGTCTATAGTATGGGGATTGAGGCCAGCCAAGGAGGCAGCTGGGTTGTTTTGATTGGGCTGAACCACAATGGAATCAGGGCATGATAAAAAAGTTAGAGGGCTAGAATCTGATAGCTGAGAAGTACATGAATGGATATGGAAAATTATAGGGATTCCCATCAGTGGTACTTAAGGAAAAGATTTTAGATCATTCGTAGGTGATCACTTATAGATGGCATAAACAAATTGCTACCTATGGTAAGAATTTTTATTGTTATTTTTTAGATTTAATTTTATTTTTAAATTTAATTTTTTCCCAATATTTTGGAATCCATCAAGCAAAAAGTCTCAGTTTGTTACATATAATATTTTTAATTCCTAACACTTTGTTTTCTTCCCTTTTGACAAAGACAGGGCAAGCCACACACTTGCATATACATTATGAATCTGCACAGAATTTCGTAACACTGTTTTGTTTTCCTTGTGTTTCAAAAAAAATAACAGCTTCCAATTTAAGTACGTTTCAGTTAAGATTAAGTCAATTTTAAAATATTACATGAATAATAGAGCTAGTGTATGAAAATACAGCTTAACATCATGCTGGTATATGGATACTGTAAAAATAAATGAAGACGTTGAGGAAAATCAAATTTGGGGACATGGGTTTGGTGGCTAAGAGTTTGGATTATGGAGTGACTGCATATATTGACATCCCAACTTACCGCCTACTAGCTCGCCTAAATTGTATAAACCACCTCTGCAAGATGGGACTAATAAAAATATCTAACTTAACAGGCTGCTCTGAGGATTTATAAAACAAGCAATCACTCCATAACTGCTTTCATATTATTGTTGTTAAAAATAAGACTACCATTTATCTTGAGTTTCTCAAACTTGAAGAACCCATAGACTCCTTTCAGAGAAAAAAACCACTGTCAGTAATGTACAACATGGATGACAATTTTTGCAGACCTCAAAAGATCTGATTTGTATACTGTGGGTACAGCCATTACAAAAATAAAATGAGTGAGGTTTAAGTGATTCACCCAAGGTCACAGTCACACGACTAGTGCTAGAATCAGAGGTGCAGGAGAATCCGCCTTTCTTTTTTATAGGGGTTACGGCCATTTTGGAAGGGGATAATTATTGTGTGGGTCATTTTTGCTCTTCATAATATTTTTAGCATCCCTATACCCTTCTCCCCCTACACTTAATTCCAAAAGCACCCCTAGTCCATGTAAAACCCCCAAATTTCACCACACATTTCCAAAGACAACCTGGGGAGGTGGCCCCTTGCCCTGGTTAAAAACCTCAGCCTTCCTCCACTATACTGGCCATGAGCATTTTAGAAATAAGATTTCTAGTGCAAGGTGTGGTGTTGGTAAGCAGCGGCAGTAGAGTTCACAAACCTCGTCCCGCAGAAGTGTCATATGATTAACTGTATGTACATGAAATGTCAAGTAGCAGGGGTTTGGAAAGGGTACGCTGTTCTCACATTCTCGCCTTCTCCTTTCACTAGGAAGGAGAACACTGTATGGCTTGGAAAGACCTGATATCTCATCAGAGTTTAATTTTGTTCTGTTAGTCCAATTCCCAGCTCATTAACTTAGAATACCACCCCAAGTGAGCAGGGCACCCAGTTTCACAGCCCTGCTCCCCAGGTGAGCAGAAAACAGGTGGGAAGGTAGAGAAGGCCTGATGCATATTCTATGAATGACCTAAGGAAAGAGGAGTTTGGCTCACCAGATTCAGAATTTTAATTTGTGAGAGTGAACACTGCCTGAGTTGGGATGAGGCAGCAGAGACAGCTGTGTGGAGGTCTGTGCTGATGCACGACCACAGAAGGCCCTAAGGCTTGCCTTTCAGGGAAAAGGGTGGAGCAGACCTGAGAAACTGAGAAGGAAACCTGCTGCTCACATGCTGGCCCTTCTCTCTCTCTCTCTCTCTCCCTCCTTCCCTCCCTCTCGCTCTCTCTCTCCACACACACACAAAACATAAAATTAACCATTTTAAAGCATGGAATTCATTAGCATTTAGTACATTTAAGCCTTGAACATTTTCATCACCCAGAAAGGAAAACCCATACCCATCAGCAGTCACTCCCCACTGCCCCTCCCCACCTCAGGCAACTACTAATCTACATTCTGTGTCCATAGATTTCCTTATTCTGGAAATGGAATCATATAACATGTGATCTTTTGGGTCTGGTTTCTTTCCCTTAGCATCACGTTCTCAAGGTTCATCCATGTCGTAGCATGAATCAGAGCTTTGTGCCGTTTTATGGCTGAATAATATTCTCCTGAGAGCCCACAATTCTGTTTATCCACTCATTACTTGAGCTGTTTCCATCTTGTAAACACTGCTGTTGTGAACATTCGTGTGCAGGTGGTAAGCACTATGGGGGTAACCCTTAACTCATAGAGGTATGCCTGCCATGGTGGGGGGTGGGGTCTGACGGCTGGTACTCAGGAGAGGCAAGTTTTCAAGGAGACAGGAAAACAGCAGGACGGTATGGAAGACCAGCTTCAGTGGGAGTCTGTGCTGATGGGCATCAGGTGACAGGAGAGCCCCAGACTTATGGCTGAAAGAGCCAAGAATACATGAGAAGAAAGAAAAGGTCCCTGGCACCAACATGGATACCTTGTGGTTTTGCCTAAAGAAAGCTCTCATCTTTACCGCGTTCCTAGTATCTGCAAAGGAGAACCTTCCAGCCAGACACTGGCCCTGCCCCCAATCCCTGGGACTCACAGAATCACTACAGTCCTGGGGAAGGAGGACAATATCTCTAGTCATAAGCTCCTGGTAAAAAAAAACATTAAGACAGACTCACACAGTCAGGATGTTCCTAGGATGGTGGAAACACCAGGGAGGTCTCAGAGGGTCCCTATGGGAAATATAGGAGGTCATGATGATTAAGAACTGACTCTGGGGACAGAGGATCTGGGTCTGAATTCACAGTCATCCTCTTCAGGTGGGACATTAGGGTAGATGCTCTGATCCCATGCACACCCCTCCCCCTCCAGGCCTTTGCCTGAGCTGGGATGATACAGAAGGTTCCTGTTACAATTTGGCTGTCCAGAGCCTCCTTCTGTCTCAGTGGGGTCCCTCCCAGCCTTGTTCTGAGGGCTGCCAAAAGTCCCCCGTGAGCCACACTGGAGGCTCTCAGACCAGTTTAGTAACTTATAGAAGGGGAAGTTCAGAAAGAAAGGCCCTCCTCCTACACAGCCATAGAATTCTTCCTTTTGTTAATTTAGAGTTTATTATTTTTCTTATTTAAATTGTAAATTACCCTTCCCTGGAAGTCTCCCCTAAACTGGCCCATTACCACGACCTTAGCAGCCATTTCCCCCAGCCTGGTTATAGATTTTCTGATGGCTTACATGCATCACTGGGTGCAGAGTGAAATTATCAGCTGCTCCAGCAAGCCTAGAGAGGTTAATGTGGAAGCCGGCCCAGGCCTCACAAGGAGCCCTCTGGGAAGAGGGAAGGGGAGAATCCTGGCCAAGGCTGCCTCTGTCCCTGCTCCCCAGCTAGAGCTAGGAAAGAATGAAGAGCCAATCTCTTCCACTCAGCTCGGGAGCCCATCCAGGAAGGGAGGCAACATGCCTGTGTCTGCCAAGCCCAGTGGTTGCAATCTTTCAAAGGCTTGAATATTTTACACTTCCTTCTGTGGCTGGGCTCACATGCAGAATGGAGTGCCATCGCCCCTGAATTCCAAATTTACTTTAAGTAATTAAACTCATTTATTTCCATCTGAATACACTATGGGGTTGGAGGAGTTTATGGAAATCTGGGTAGAGAGAATGAATAGATAAATAAATTACATGGGGGTAGGTGGTTACTGATGGAGATGGGGGGGGAACGACCTAAGCCAGCAGTAGCTTTCTGCCAGAGGGCAGTGGGGACTCTGTACGGTGAGTACTCCCACCTAGGTCCTGTGTCCAGCATGGGGAGAAGGTGGGCTCTCTCAGAAGCATTTGTAGGGCATGGTAGGTGGGGACTATTCTCTACTGAGCCAGGCAGAAATTTCCAGTGTGCTCCTTGCTCCAGTAAGACTACAGAGTGGGCACGTTGTATCTTGGCTGACTTTCTTCTACCTGCTGCATCTCCCGGCCGCTTCCTTTTTCCCTTTCTTCTATGCTTCCTTTTCCCTTTTTCTCCTTGCTTCAGTAAGACTAGGGAGAGGGCAAGGTCTGTCTTGGCTGGCTTTCTTTTACGTGCTGCAACTTCTGTCCCCTTCCTTCTATGCTTCCTTTTCCCACTTTTCTCACCCCCTTAATTATTACCCTTCAGGAAACAGTTCCTATTACCAATAGTCTCATCAGTATCAATGACTCGCTCCATTTCAAAGACAATTTCATTTTGATGCCTTCACTGGTCCTTCTAAGTCAGATTAGATCCTTTGTGCATCTGAATGCTCCCCTCACTCCCTTCCTCCTCTCTCCTCTCTCCCAACAAGGGCATTTTGGTTCTACCTTTCATCAAGTTCTACCTTGCACTATAAATGATTTATATAAAAATTGCAAGCTGTCTGAGGGCATGGCATCTGAACGTTTGAATTGGTAAAGAAAGATATCCTCTTAGAGAGGGCAGAGGAGACAGGAAAAGATCCCTGTCACATCAGAAGCCACCTGAAAGTCAATTATGAACTGGAACTGGACCAAAATTCCTGCTTCTTGGTCTCTCCCTAACCCCACTGCTTATTATGACTTTTCTGTTCTCTGAGATGCTTTGCATGACACCTATATCCTAAGAGGTACTAAGCAATATTTATAGCATTGCATGGAATTTAGAGGGGTTCAGGTAAATTTCTGCTATCACGTCAGAGACAGAATGTGGATTGGAAGTGATGATTCCAGTTACCCCTGAGGTCTCCTGCTCACCATCAAACAGGGAAAAAAGAAGAGATTCTTCATGCATCATTCTGGCATTGTACGTATTCACATGCCATCACACAAATATGAATATACAACTCCATTAGACATAAAAATTTTTATGCTTTTCCATTAAGCTCATTGTTTTGAGGTATCCTTTTTAATTTTTTCCTATCAATCAGTTTTGAAAATCATAATAGTTTGCAGCAAGAGTTTTCATACATTGTCCTCGTGAAGAATATTTTATTCTTTATCCCACCTCAGCCTAATTACCCAGGAAAGGCCCTGGATCTTACCCGAGTATTCTCCTTATCTCCATACTGGGCCCCTTCTCAGACATGGGCTTTCAGTTGCCCTTGAAAAGGATATTCCCTCCTAGTGCAGGACAGGATCTGCCCATTCTGATGTCATGATAAGGATGAGGGAGCCAGGTAAAGATCAGTATGGCAGTTACTCAAAAAGTTGTGATTGGGGTACATGGGAGGCTCAGTCTGTTAAGCATCTAACTTTGGCTCAGGTCATGATCTCATGGTTCGTGAGTTTAAGCCCCGCATAGGGCTCTGGGCTCACAGCTCAGAGTCTGGAGCCTGCTTCGGATTCTGTGTCTCCCTCTCTCTCTGCCACTCCCCACTCGCTCGTGCTCGCTCTCTCTCTCTCTCTCTCTCTCTCTCTCTCAAAAATGAATAAATGTTACAAAAAAAGTAGTGATTCGTTTATCAAAAAGTTAAAGAATTACTGTATGACCTAGCATTACCCAAAAGAACTGAAAGCATTTTCTCAAACAAATCCTCGTACACAAATATTCATAGCAGCACTCTTGATGACAGCCAAAGGCTAGTAACAGCCCAAATGTCCATCAACTAATGAATGGATAAGCCAAATGTGGAATATCCACACAATGGAATGTTATGTTGCCATAAAAAGAATCAAGTGCTGATACATGCTGTAATATGAAAGAAACTTGAAAACATAATGCTAAGTAAAAGAAGCCAGACAAAAAAGGACAAATATCATAGGATTCTATTTAGATGAAATATGCAGACGGACAAATCCATAGAGGCAGAAAGTAGATTAGTGGTTGCCAGGGGCTTGGGGTAGGAGGGAATGGGGAGTGTCTTAGTGTACAAGATTTCTCATTGAAGTAATGAAAACATTTTGGGACTAGAGAGTGGTGTTAGTTGCATATCACTGTGAATGTATTAGATACCACTAACCTTAAAACAGTTTATTTTATATTATGTGGATTTCATCTCACTTTAAAAAAAAAAAGCTGCAATCTTTGTTTCAGGCTTTCAATAGGGTAACTACATAACTTATCATCCAATCCAGGATATTTTAGAGGGGGTTTTAATAATTTAACCAGGGCAACAGGAATTAATAAAATTTCACTGAAGTGTCAGCAATTTCTACATTATTTCTACATATCCAGATGACACGTACAGACACCTGAGCTAATTTTCTAGGTACTTACATGAAGTCAGATGAGAGGCAGTAGGTTAAAAATGCCCCACCTCTCTGGCACTGGGAAATGAGGTGCACGTGTGATTCCTGCCCAAAGGTCACATTCCCAGGCCTCCCATGCCTCCTCTGCACCCACTGTTTGCTCTGCCTGAATGCCCTCCCCCTCTGGGCACCTACTGAAACACCAGCGTGGGGAGGCTGAGATAAAGATGCCTGGCATGAGAAGCCTCCCTGACTTCCCAGGCAAAGCCAGGTGCTGCTTCTTACCTTGTTTCCATTTGCTGCATTTACCACTATAGTTGTGCATCTACTCCACTCCCTTGACTGTCATCAACTTGAGGACAGGGAGTACACCGTATTCAAAATCTCAAACACAATGGCTCCAATGACATTCTTGAGTAAATCTTGGTAAACTGAATGCACTAATCTTAAGATGGGGAATGCATATGGCTCATTCATTCATTTAACTGGCTTTAAGTGACCATCTACTATCTGCCAGCTTCTGGTGATAGTGTGGAACTAGGTAAGCACAGTCTCTGATCTCAAGTTGTCCATGGTTCATTGTTGGAGAAAAAAGGTAGAATTCCAACTGTGATAAGAGACACAGAGGACTGCAGGCTACTGATGACTGTCCTGGGTGATAGGGATATGGGATTTGACCTGGTCAAGGCAGGCCTCTGAAAAGGTGGTGATCAAACTGAGCTCTAAAGCATGAGGAGGAGGATCTGTAGGGTGGGGACAGAGTAATGGGCAGAAAGAACAGGTAATGCAAAAGTCCTGTGCAGAAGGAAGAGGGTCATATCCAAGCAACTGAAAGGGAATTAGTTGGTAAAGCTAGAAGAGAAGGAGAGAGAGAAGAGAGTGAGGAAGGGAGGGCAGAGGTGGGCAGGGAGAAGGGACAAGGGGACAAGGTGACATTGGAGATGACCAAGGGCTAGGCTATGCAATGGGAAGTGATTCTAAACAGGCAAGTGTCACAATTCAAAATGCATTTTGTAAAAATCATTCTGGCTACACTTTGAGAATGGATTAGAAAGTAAATTTAGTGATAAACCTGAAAATAATATACTATTGTATGCAAACTATCCTTCAATTAAAAAGTAATAGAAATTAAAAATAAAGAAAAGAGATTTGAGGGACCAGGCTGGGAATTAAGGGGAAGTTATGTCAGGTGTCCAGGTGAGAGAGGATGATGGCATGGACCAAGGACATGATCATTTCTCTACTGACACAATTCCCCAGTTCCAGAAATCTGCAAAGCCACCCTAAACCCTTCCCACTGCCCAACGTGACTCCCATAGGTGGAGTCAGAACCATCTGCGGATTCCCACCTTCTTTGACTAGAATCATTGTCAGGTCCTGACCAGTTAGCTAATCTTGAGAAAAGTAATCAGAATATGAAACCATTCATTTCTTCATAAAATGCAAATGAGCCATCAAAGCCCCAAACCTCTCAGGCAGTTGGGAGGATTCAGTGAAAGATGCACTTAAAGAGCTTAGCACAGTGCCCAGCAGTGAGCACTGAACACACGTATTATTACCTAGTACACGATTATCAATCATTACTTTTTAAAACAAGAAAGCCCTTTGGTAAGCTTCTCCTCTGAAGTGTGTACTCTTTTAAGGGCAGAAGCTTGATCTATTTCCCCATGTTTGAATGAGAGCCTGGCACCCTGTGGGTGCTCAGTGAAGGGACTGTCTAATGTGGGAGAAGAGGAGTGAAAACTGGCCCATGAATTCCAGGTTATAAAGCAAGTTAAAGTGAGGCTACACAGGCAGAATGGGGGGGAAGGGAGAAAGGAGACAAATCAGATTCCTTCTAACTCACTTCAACACTGGCCCCCCAGGGCATCCTAGGAGCATGGGATGCAGGCGGCCAATCACTTGCATCTGAGACCCCGTTGAGAACACAGCTGAGTTCTGCTGCTGGGCAGGAGTGGTCCAGGAATGCTAAACCTGCTTCTCCCCATCTGTGAGAGAGTTTTCTCTCTTGCTAAGAGGATGTCATTTCCTACTCTCTCCCAGCTCAATCCAGGAGTTGTGCCTCTGAAAAGTTAAGCTAATAAAGTGGCGGCCATGGTGGCAGTGATAAGCGGCTTAGCATGGGGGCCTGGTGCTGACCTGGCAGCTTTCTCACCTGACAACCACTTGTGGAGCTTATGAGAAGGGAAAACGAGAATTATCTTTCCCTCCTGGGAGATCATCCTCTCGCTTCCTTAGAAATTAGTTACAAGGCCAGGATGCAGTGAGGGATTCAGCACTTCTAAATTATAAAGGGAAAATGTTGGGGAGGGTCACCCTAGGCTCCTACAATGGCTTAAGGCTGATGGTAAATGGCCTAATTTAGGAAGAAATAACGGTCAAGTAGAGACCTCTTCCCTAAGATTTTTCTCTGAGCTTATTCTTATGAATGAAGAGTCGGGGGAAAGGAGGAAGGGAAAGAAATGAAGAGAAAATGAGACGGGAAGACAGAAACTAAGAGAACAGCATCCCCCAACAACAGAGTGGGGAATTAGGAATGATCAGGGCTGTCATGAATAAAGTCACCTAACCTACAATGGTGATGAAGGAAAATTAGTCTTTTTATCTGTTCTGATTGCCCAAGTATCAGAGACCCAGTTCAGATGCTGCACAGATTATTGGACACAGATTTTTGCTTTGAGCTGCTCATTGTCTACCATTTGTACTTAAGATCGAGCTTAAAATCCTTAACAGGGTCTGCAGGAACCTGCACAATCTAATCTCACATCTACCAAGGGACAAGCATTATCAGCTGCTTTGAAGACTGGTAAAATGAGTAAGACAGCTTTTGCCAGAAATGCCATGTGCAGTTCACAGGGCAGTGTACTGAACAACTCTAAGGATCATCATTACCAACATGATCATCATAGATTTGTAATACACATACAGAGACGGGTACACACAATTTTTTTTTTTTTGGCCCATAACAGTAATATGTCAGGTTGGTTGCCTTCTGAAGACTTTTCTGACCACATACTAAACGTCGCTCTTCCATGTTACTCTTTATTGTATCATCCTATACATTTCCTTTAGAGCACTTAGTGTAATCTAAAAGTATAGTATTTGTTTACTTTTCTTTATTATCAGTCTTCCCACTAGAAGGTGAGCTCCACACAGGCAGGGACCGTGATGGTCTTACCTCTTTTTACCCTTGAAGAATAAGTAAGTACTCAGTTGTTTGTTGATTGCGTAAATGAACATCACTAAAGTGGTGACTGGTATTTTAGTCTCTGGATTGCTCCAATCAGTTGTGGCATCCCAAAACAAGGAAAAGATTCAATAGCCAGTTGAGTCACCTTGACTCTATACAAACTATATGGAAACAAAAGAATGGGAATGGAAAGACACAAGCCAGATCAGTGATGATCTTGTCCTCTTAGGATCTGTGAACAGATGGAGAATGCACTAATATGAGCCATCTCTATTCTAAAACATAGAGGAAGGAAAGAGAGTGGGCAGTAAAAAACGGTGCTGTGGGCAGCCTCTGAGACAACCCCCAATGATACCCACCTTCTGGTTTTCATGACTTGAGTAATCCCCTCCCCATAAATGTAGACTTAATATAATGACTCATTTCTAATTAACTGAATACAGAAAAAATGATGGCATGTCACTTTCTTAAAAATTTATATATTTTTTAATTTAAATTTTCGTTAGTTAACATACAGCGCAATACTGGTTTCAGGAGTAGAATTCAGTGATTCATCACTTACACTGAACACCAGTGCTTATCACAACAGTGCCCTCCTTAATACCCATCACCCGTCTAGTCCATCTCCCACCCACCTCCACCCATGAACCTCAGTTTGTTCTCCATGTTTAAGAGTCTCTTGTAGTTTCTCTCTCTCCTCTTCCCCGCCTCCTGCTTCCCATACATTCATCTGTTTTGTTTCTTAAATTCCAAATATGAGTGAAACCATATGGTATTTGTCTTTCTCTGACTTATTTCACTTAGCATAATACATTCTAGCTCCAGGGGCGCCTGGGTGGCTCAGTTGGTTGGGCGTCCGACTTCAGCTCAGGTCATGATCTCACAGTCCATGAGTTCGAGCCCCGTGTCGGGCTCTGTGCTGACAGCTCAGAGACTGGAGCCTGCTTCCGATTCTGTGTCTCCCTCTCTCTCTGCCCCTCCCTTGCTCATGCTCTGTCTCTCTCTGTCCCAAAAATAAATTTAAAAAAATACATTCTAGCTCCATCCACGTTATTGCAAATGGCAAGATTTCATTCTTTTTGGTAGCTAATATTCCATGGTGTATATGTACCACATCTTCTTTATCCTTTCATCAGTCGATAGGATGGCATGTCACTTATAATACTAGGTTATAAAAAGTGTGGCTTCCAACTTAGGAACTCTCTGGTTCCTTTCTCTGTCTTTCAGTCTTTCTCCATCTCTCTCTCTCTCTGAGATCACCAGGTACCATGCTGTGAGGACACTCAAGCAATCTATATAGAGGTTCACATTGTGAAGCTCCCCAGTAACTACATGGGGGAGCTTAGAGGCTGATCTTCTGAGGCCTGCCAAGAGCTATTTGACTGAACCTGGAAGTGGGTCCTCCAACCCAGCCTTCAGATGAGACTGCAGCCCCATGACAGACCTCAAGCCAGGGGCACGCAGTTAACCACTCCCTGATTCCCAACCCACAAATACTGTAGGAAAATAAACATTTGTTGTTTTAAGCCAAACAAGTTTGGTGATAACTTATTACATAGTATTAGTATTAGTGTTATATCTATTAGTATAGATAACTAATACATATGGGAACATCTAGGCATTGCTAACCCAGGTTGAGGGTAGTTTCCTACATTATTCTTGGATTATTTCAGAGCCGTTGTTTCCTTTCCTCCTGGCTACCATCACCAAATGACACAACAGCTTGGAAGTCCTCAAGAAACCTCACTGAAGTTGGGAGTTAATGCCTCCATCTCTGTGTCAAACAGACCTGATCTGTTTGAAACCTGATCCTGCCAAATCCAAGGTCAGCTACAAGGAACAAATGAGTAAGTTCCTTACTGCCTCTTAATCTTGGTTTCCACACAAGTGTGGGATATAAAAGGATCTACCATACTGTTCACCTCTCAGTATTGGTATAAAGGTAGATGGAGTCAATACACTCAGAATCCTTAACCTGGTGCCCAGCACATGGAAGGTTCTAACACAATGTTAGGTATTATTTTTATCTTTCACTCGGCCATTAATAAGGTCAAGTGCAGAATCCTTGGTATTTTCGCCAGGTTGCCAGAAGAGTGAGAACACTGGTGCTCTTGAGCAAGGACCTGATCACATACCTGTGTAATTTCAAACCATTTCACAGGATAAGGGAGTGGTAAATAAACTATAATAAGTAACTGTGGGATACACAAGATGGCAGTTATGTGCATGTGGGTGGCTTTCTACTTATTAAGCCAGGTCATTCTCATTTTATCCCTATAATATCTCCATGAAGCTCACTTCTAGACAAAGAAAAAGAAACCAACACATAGCTACTAAATATCGCTTGGAATTACTGAGGGATTTGTCTAAGGGCACACTCTTGGCATTGCTAAGTCTGAACTTACACTTGGGTCTTGTGACACCAAGGACAGTGCTTTGCCCGAGTGGTTTAATTCTGTTACGAAGGTGGTAACTGAGCCAGCTGTACTGCTTCCTCTCTGTCCCTGAGTTCTGAGGCCAGAACTGGACAAGCTCCTGGCACTTTCCCTGTAGACCCATCCCTTTGTTATACTTTCTCCTCATTAGAACTTCACTTTCATTGCCAAGCCAGCTCTCCTAATCTCGTGTCAACTCTGCCGCCTCTAATTATTTCACTGTAATTATTTTTCCTTAACAAAGGAGATAAAACTAATCATAACATCTTTTTGTAAGCCTCCAAGAGTCATGCTTAAATTACTGCACTGATTTGAAAACCCCAGCAAGCAAATAGGAAATAATTATACTTTTATCTGGGTTGTGGCTGATGTTTTGCCAGATACCTACTAAGTTCTTGTATAAAAACAAGAGGTCATGAGCAGAAAAACGACTTTGTCATGAAAATCCTTCAACTTGTGATGAATCTTCCTTCTGCAATTTTGTGACATGGAGGGGACTGGAATGCAGCGGACAGAGCTGGAGAATCAGTGATGTCTCCAATGTGTCCCCAAATGACACTGTTCTCAGGGTAGACTCCTAACCTCTGATTAGTGCAAAGCTGCCATCTGGTCAACTCCTCCCCAGAAATGGCTGGATGTGTGAACTTCAATGGGGTGCAAAGTGAAAACAATGGCTAACATTTGTTATGCACTTACTATAGGCTAAGAGCCGTTCTAGGAAATTGATGTGCCTTGCCTCCTTTAACCACTATAATTGCCTAAGATGCAATTGTCAGTGTGCCCATTATACAGATGAGGAAACAGATTAAATAACTTAGCCAGAGCTACAAAGTGAGCAAATGGCACAAGTGGGTCTGGAGCTCAGATCTATCTCATTCAAAAATGCTTGTTCTTTCCACTAATCTAATCTAGGTAGCACCTGGGTGGGGAGGTGAGGCTAAAGGAGTAGGTGGACCCTTATTTTAGAGACTCTCCTTGCATTCAAGTCTCTCCCCACATGGATGCCTCAGTATCTCCCTCAGAAGATCTAAATGTGATTATGCACATAGCGCACTGACTGATGCACTGAAGGCTCTCAATGCATGCCAACTCCTTGGCTGTCTAACATTTTCTTACGGAAGAAAATAAACATGTGCTCAGTGCTGTGAGGCTGGTGAGTGAGAAACTAGGAAGGGGCCCCAGGGAAGCTGTGCTTATCTCAACAGCAAGAGGTCTCTGAAGACAAGACTGTGGCATAAGATAAGGGGAACAGGAACTTTAGTGCTTCAGATCTTCCATAAGTATCCAGCGAAAATCCTCATCAGTGATAACTCCGGAGTCAAAACAGAGGATAAAAGTACTTCTGGGGTGGAAATAGATAGTGGAGTCCAAATGTGAGGTCATACACTACAAGGTGTCTCCATCCAGCCCAAAGGGTAACAACCCCTTTTGCTAACCACCTCAACTTAAACAGGATCAATCAAGGCACAGGGTATCTTAGCTTTTGTTCCCCTAGAAGCAGAGGCTGAGTGAAAGATCCAGGCATAAGTAGTTTATTTGGGAGGTGACTGCAGGTGAACGAGGTGGAGAAAGGGACAGGGTTTGCATTATTAGGCAGATTACCACTGTGGTGAGTTGGAGCTTGATCCCACTGGGGAATTCTGGGAGCCAAGGTCAGAGTTATCCTACCCACAAGGCGGGGGATCTGGGATATTTGGACACCAACTTGCATCCGTCATGGAACAGGGAGCCCTTCCAGGGGGAGTTAATTTGCCAGCACTTCCAGCCTGCACTGCACACAGAGGAACATAAATGGCTCCAAAAAAAGAAATCCTCAGGCAGAGATGTCAATGCTGCCAGCTGGAAGTTGGGTTGCTGTGCACCCCAGTGGTAAGGACAGGAGCAGGGCACTGATGGAGGGACAAACTTAGAGGCTGGAAGCCCTTTCCTCTTCTGACCAGGAAGCTATCCTGGACAGTTCCTTTCCTTCCTTTGCTAGCCCAGCCCTGACTCAATGACATCCTTTTCCTTCAATCCATTAACCAGCTTCCAGGCTTCTCGAACCTTTCCCCCTACCTTCTCTACTCTGCCAGTTTCCTCCCCTTCTGGTGTGCAGAAAAGGCTCTCACAGTCACCACAAGTTGATGGACAAATTAACCTTCACTCAGTTAACTGTTCTGAGCTGAAGGGGAGATGTCTTCCAGCCAGGAAGACTCTGGCACCTCCTAGACTGTGCACTGAGTTGGGGTTCCGTGGTGCCAGGTACTTTCTCCTCATTACAAGTTCACTTTCATTGCCAAGCCAGCTCTCCTAATCTCGTGGCAACTCTGTCAACCTCTTCTGCCCCTCTCTATATGACACGCCGTGGAACTTCTCCCTGGACAGTGGCCTGAAGGGCAGGAAGATGCAGGTTGTACAGAGGCTTCTACCAACTCTACTTCCCTTTAATTCTGAGCACATTTGGTGACCATGCAAGGGGAATGAACAGGAAGGGCTTCATGAACCCCCTGCAGTTCAGGGGGTTAACAAGGAATACAAACAGGTCATGGATGATTTCAATGCTCTGGCGTCTTACCAAGGCCAGATTTACTCCCTACCCTTATGCCATTGGTGGTGAATGAGCCACCCAAAGCAGCCACCCTCCCACGTCTACACTGCCAAACAGAACTCAGATGGTAGAGATGCCTACAGCATGGGGGTGGTTGCAGAACTGGGCTCCCGGGTAATTTCACTTATGTAATATGCAAGAGAAGAGGAAGCTCATCTCTTGTTGGGATGGGGGTGTGGTTGCAATGACCATACCCTTCCACAAGCAGAACTTTCATGTATGTAATATTTGGTATCTTTGAGATTTTTTTTTTAAATAAAGGGGCCAATTGGTTTTCATTCATATGTGCACCAAATTGCAACTAAGATTCTGCCATATTCCACCATGAGTTTAGGATCCTGGGAGGAAGTCTCTGAGTAATTAAGAAGAAGCCTGCCTGAGTTCATGCCTAAACTCTACCACTTACTGGGCATGGCCTCATACAGTTTCCCCAAGTGTTTCTTGAGACTAATGAGTTCCACCTCATGGGGTTGTTGGAAGGACTCAATTAGTCCTCACGTCTGGCCATGTGTTCATATTCAATAAATAGTAGAATGTAAAATCCTGCAATATAAACAAGGTAAGTCCCTTCTCTCCATAAGCTGCAGCCCAACAAAGGAGACAATGTGGATCGTATCATCACACAAATTGTTATATAATCACAAAAGTGCAATGTGTTCTGGAGGAAAGCACCCAGGCTCTATGAGGATTGTTTCAGATAGAAAAGCATTAGTCTAGTTTAATTTCTTCTCTTGACACTTGGGTGGACTGAGGCGTTTAATGTGGAGATCCTGGCTCAAGGTCATGCACAGAGAGCCAGGCAGGATAGGAACTCTTTACTTCTAAATCTCATCCTCTTTCAATGCATGAGGTTTCCTCACATAAATCACTGGGTCTACTCATGTTGCCCTGAGGCCACTACAGGTCGATAGTCTGCAAAGATTCCAAGTCTTAAGGGATTGTGCAAACTGTCTACCAACTGCATATATCCCCCGTTTCTGCTCTTGTCTTTAATGCTCCTGGGAAGGCATACAGCTTCTATTTGAATTCCCCCAAATGGTGGAGTACTCACTCTCCCAAGTGACTCAACTCTCAAAATCAAGAAATCATCCTTTGGATAGAATATAATTCAACAAAGCACCTTCCTCAGCACCCAGCAAGGTTTACCATTTGCATTTGCTCATCCAGAGAGCTGACCAAGATGAGGCCTTGTGGTGCTGTAATGAGCCACTCAGACCCTCTTTAGGAATCAAGGATTTGTACCCCCAGCTTCCAGGAATGTGGGAAGCAGCTAACTCCCAGCTTTCTGTCTTCTCTTGGGATTGCCTCAGCTGAGGAGAGCCACCTTGCTGAAGTTCATGCCCTCTTCCTGAGGCAGCTCGGGTATAAAGATCTCTGACTCCAATGTGGGGCAGTTCTGAATGGTCATTCAATTTTCCAGACTCCCCACTGGGTCAGCTTAGGCTTCTGTTTGATATGTCATTGCAGCTCAAATATATAATTCCTGCTCTGGGTCATTCCCCCTCCACAGGTGCCAATCCTAGAGACCACCCCGATAAACCTGCACACACTAATTATCTCAGAGCCTACTGCTTCAGAAACCCAGCCTGCCATACACACTCATGTCTGGAGGGAGGCACAAACCAGAAGCCAGGTGTCCAGACTCCCATATAAAAGAATCTTTGTCCTTGTAGTAGTTTTCTAGGGCTGCCCTAACGGACTGGATGGCTTACCTGATAGAAATGTATTATCTCACAGTCCTGGAGTAGAGGTTGGAGACAAAGGTATTGGCAGGGTCAGTTTATTCTGAGCAATGGAAGAGAGAATCTCTTCCATGACTCTCCTAGCTTCTGATTGTTTGCTGACAATCATTGATGTTCCTCCTCGAAGCATCAGTCCCATCTCTGCCTTCATCTGTATATGGTGTTCTTCCTTTGTCTGTGTCCAAACTTCCCCTTTTTATAAGAACACTAGTCATACTGGATGAGGGGCCCACCCTTCTCCAGTATCACCTCATCTTAACTAATTACAACTGCAAAGACTATTTCCAAACAAGGTTGCACTCTGAGGTACTGGAGATTAGAGTTTCAACATACAAATGGGGGTGGAGGGGGCACACAATTTAGCCCATTACAAGGAAGGAGAACATGGGCCTGACTTTTTCACACCCGTCCCCACCCCACCCTGCATTCTGTTTGTCCTGGTTATTCTCTCATATCATGGGCTTTCAGCTGGGGGTCCCGTATTTCTCGCCATGAGGACACACTGAAAAATACACATGCCCTGAAACTAAACTAGCTCCTAAACACCTCTCCCCAAGTGATGGAGAAGTCTCTGCTAGGAACATGCATCAAAGTCGAGGGGAATCTTTGTATTCTGCTGGCCTGACTTACAAGGTAAAGTGGCATGCAGATTTCTTATTTAATAAATTCCCACAGAAAATTAGTTTTTCACAGTGGGAAGAATTTCAAGGCTTGCCGAGATGAGCGGGCAGGATCTAATCACTGTTGAGGCTTTGTACATACACCAGGCATTGCCGATCTCCGAATGATCCAATTACTCTGCTGAGGCCCATCTGCCTTACCTGCATACTAATCTCGAGACAGGGGAGCAAGAAACACACTGGCCTTTTCGGGAAGCTCCAGACGCACATAGCTCCCTCACTGACCTTCTGCCAATTACATTCATCTCAATTCTATTAGCTCATCTTTTGCCCGAAGGTGACATATGCCTGGCTTAGAGGGAAACGTGCCTCCAACAGCTTCCCTCAGCAAGGGGAGAGGGTGCCAGCTCTGGAGTGCACATGCACAGCTCACCACCCAAAGTCCCCAAATCTGTCTTCCTGTGATTCCTCTCAATGAGGACCAGTGAATTCAGGAGGATGCATCCTTCCTGGGAGACAGAGCAATGTCTACGTTGGCCTAGATATGATAGTTAGTGTTTTTTTGTAGGGAGGGAAGAGAGAAGAAGGAAAGACAAAGTGATCAAATAGGGTGAGACACCTGGGTTTGAGTACAAGTTTCACTCCTAGAGGGTGACTTAGAACAGACAGATTCACTCTTTTGAGCCTCTGAAGTCTCACAGGTAAAATGGACAGTGTTTTTGACTGTCTGGCCCTGCCCTACTTCCTTCTATCCACCTGCCATCACCTCTGTCCCATTGAGCTTGGGATATTTTATGAGCTAGAAGGGATAGAGGAACATATAGTACGTGTGTCTAATAAATGCCCCCCTTGTGCAAATGAGCATCTAACTACTTGTGTCTTTGTGTAATGCAGATTCTCCATGCTATAGAAACACCAGGAAGGGCAGAGAAGTCAGGTATGACTTGTCAAAGTAACTTCTCAAAACAATGTTTAAACAAACAAGGGTGGGAGGAGGGAGAAAGGGCATTCTAGAAATATGTTGTAAGAACAAACAGGTGGAGTAGAGATTATTATGGCATGTGTTAAATGACAGGGACTTCTTTGAAAAAAAACTAGATGGGATTTGCCTGTACTTTCCAGGAGAGAAAACAATTCCCCCTAAAATATGCACACAGAATTGTATCTAATAGAAGAAAGTCAGCTCAGGCAATTCCAAGAGAAGCCTGGGGTCCCTGAGTCTGAGGTTGGGGGCTGGAAAGGTGTGCATGTGTATACTGAGGGTGGGGGAGTTTAGGATAACTTACCTGAGATGACAATAGCCAAGGGCAAACTTAACAGCACAGCTGAATCCATAGTCTTAAGACTCCATGTGGGCAGAACCTTGAGAGTCTCTTTGTGACTTAAAAGTTTGTCATTCAGTGTTTAAAATATAATAACTACGTGCCAGTCTCTAGGCTTCCAGTAGAGGGGAAGAGGATAGGCAGGAGTAGGAGAAAATTTTATGAAGACTTTTCTGCCCCTATAGTAAAATGAAGGAATCTCACTTCAAAGAAAGGCAGCACAGTATAACTCTATGGAACAACAGAGGCTTAGAGTTATTCAGACTTCATTTTAAACTCTGGCTCTGCTATTTGTCAACTGTGGACCTTGGGATAGGGTAATGCATATGTAAGTATCAGTTTACTCATCTACCAAATGGGAATATTAATTCTTACTTAATAGTGCTATTGCAAGGTTCAGAGACACTATGAATATATTTCCCAGAATAATGCTTGACTTATGATAGGCAAAAAATAATGGGTACTTGTCAGTATTCAGAGCTTATAGTCCAACAGCGGGAGTGCATTCATTCATCCAACAAATATCCACTGAGCCCTGTACATGTTATAGGCGTTATGATATGTATAACTATGAATAACAATGAAAAGTTACAAGGACCATCAGAAGTACTAGGGTCTATGAGACTTTAAAGGTAGCGCAAGTCACTTCTAGGTGGAGAAGCAAGGAAAGCTTCCTAAAAAAATGTTTGAGAATGGAGAGACTGGGGCAGGCATTTCCAATAAAGGTGAGACCATGAGCAAAGTATTAAGGTGGAAAACCTGAGCATATGAACAAAGGATAGCAAAGAGTCTCATTTGGGTCTGGCTTATGACATGTGAAACAGCATCGCCCAATAAAAATTTCTATGGTAATGGAAATTCCTATATCCTTACAGTCCAATATGGTAGTCATGAACTCCATGTGGCCACTGAGCAATTGAAATGGGCTGTCATGGCTAAATACCTGAACTTCTAATTTTATTTTCAATTAATTTTTATTTAAGTGTAATGGTCACAGATAGTTAATGGCTACCATACTAGCTAGCTAGCACAGGTGTGAAGGGCAATTAGAAGCAAATCGTCTGAACAAATAAACTGGGATAGGACTGTGGAGGGCCTTGAGTGCCATGCTAAGAATTACGTTCCATCCTTAGATTATAAGCCATCACAGCTCAGCTCCTGGAAAGCCAATCCAGTTACAGAGTGCAAGATGAACTCTAAAGGGGGACTCCAGAAGTAAGAGGATCAGATTGCCAAAGCCTAAAATTGTTCTGAAGAGCAAGAATTAGGATCCTGCCTTTAAAAAACAACAAAGACAATGGACAGGAGAGGACGGATGGTAAGAAATGGCCCCCACGGATAGCCTTCAGAAAATGGTAGGTTAAGAGGGTTAAGGGAGACAAATGTGGCTGAGGGGATGTGATATGTGAACTTAACCTGTGTCTTGTGATTCTAGGAAAGAGTGAAGAAGGGCTTATGATCTGGAGTGAAGATGAGGAGACAAGTATCTATGGGGCAGACAGCAGTGATTATTGATACAAGAACAGCCTCTCTGCACCTCATGTGCCTCCTGAATAGAAATACTGTATTGTCTGCCTCTTTGGGGAAAGATTTATCTTTAATTTCCCCATGTAATCTAAGCAATGTAGACTAAGATTTGCGGATTGGAGCCCCAGGGGCCTAGAGAGGGACTTTTGCAGCTTCATCAGTGTCCTTCCAGGGAGAGAAGGCTGATTTGGCATTCCCAGCACTGCCTACTCCTCTCATGTCCTTCTCAGAGCTGACCGCTAGGTCCCCAAGAACCCTGCATGACTTACTGGAGACCGGTGATTTGTTTTTGTCCTATTAACTTTTTGAAAGGACAGAAACAGATTACTGGGCTGGAGGGATGGCCTGGAAAGAATACGGATGAGGAACGGGCTGCCTGAGGCCAGAGCAGGGCAGTTGGGATGAGCAGGGCCAAAGAGCTAACGGAGGAAATAGAATCTCCATCTCTTCACTCACATCTACTGCAATAAATCTCTTTGCAGAAATGCAACTGTTTGAGGAGAGTGTTCCCTCTCACTTTCATGCTCTTGAGCACGTGCTCTGTCTCTCTTACTCCTTGGCATGTGTTTTTCCCTTTGCTTAGAAAACATTCTCTCCTCCACGCTCTCCATTCACATTTGGATGTATTCATTCATGAATCAATGAATAATATGTTTAGTATCTACTATTTGCCTATTATCGTGCTAGAAACTGAGGTCACCACAGTAATAAAATGAGATAGGATTCAACCCCCACCCATGAAATGTAGAAAGCAGGGAGAAAACTCAGGTACTAATCAGTAAACTGTCCAAAATGAGGGTGAAATTATAAGCTTAAATAACGTTGTTGAAGGAACTCTTGCCAGGATTTAAGCATGACCATGCAAACACCTCTCTGAGAGGCCATCTCTGTGCCTTGATTTATTCACCTGCAAAACAGTGTTAAGAGCCCACATATGTTGTGTAGAGAATAAAATATGATTTTACATGTGGATGCCCAGAAAGAGCACCACCACTTGGCTATTATGATTGCCACTCCTCTAAAAAGGTCAAATGGGACAATGGACTCTGGCCCCAGGATCATTCTCTAGGCCAGAATGCTTGAGAAATTAGATTAGTTTTGCATCTGAACAAGAGGGCCACCAGACCTTTCAGAAACACACCAAGAGTCACAACCTCTCCCTTGCCTCTCCAGTAGCCCAGTTAGAACCTTGCTCTATGACACACAGAGGCTATTTCCTAAACTTCTGGCCTTCTGGGGGAACTATGAAAAACCATTTGCAACTACAAAGCTCAAATCTGTAAAATTCCAGAGTGAAAACAGTCTGCTCAGAGAGAAGAATCAAATGAATCGCAATAAAATGTACAATTTATAGGCTGTCTGGTGATATATTCTCACATACGGCTATCGCCAAACTGAAAAAACAAACGTTGGGGGGCACCCAATGAGTCTCCAGAGCAACTTGCAGTAGGGTTGAAAAGGTTTGCCCATCTTATTCCAGCCAAGAGACTGGCCCTCCTGAGGCTTGTTGCTTTCCTAGGTGCTGAAGCGTGTCGTTCTCACACAAAAGTTTCTCTTTGAAAT
Organism: Panthera pardus; assembly: GCF_024362965.1. Taxonomy (NCBI): domain Eukaryota; kingdom Metazoa; phylum Chordata; class Mammalia; order Carnivora; family Felidae; genus Panthera; species Panthera pardus. The sequence continues at coordinate 610,468 of NW_026526980.1, read as the reverse complement.
TAAGTGGAGCAAACCTCGAGGGTGGCTACTCTATCTTTCCCCATGTGTTCTTGTAGATTCAAAGCTGATTTTTTGAGAATAACATTGATCCTACCCACACACTTCCCAGGAGATAGTAATGATAAAAACAGGAAATATTAAAGTTTAAATACCTATGAGCCTTTAAGGAGGCTGGATTAGGACACAAAAAGAAGAAGGCAGAATGGAATAACTGGTTCCATGATAAAAAGGGATAAGTAGGTTTAAATGGTGGTAGAGGAAAGAAGACTTGACTTAAAGTACAGGAGTAAGGTAGGTTGCAAAGGAGGAGTGTAGAGAGAAAGCAGAGTGATTTGGGCAGCTGATGAACAGGATGGGAAATTGGAACTAATAAGTGATGTTGAGTAAGTGTAGTGGATATTGTTGGTGCCTCACCCATGCCCTCTTTACCTGCCACAGCACCAGCCCACAGATGCTGGGGTGTTGGCTGATGGTAACTGACACATCCCCTTCTCCACATGGAAACCCCCTCCACTGGAAGGCTAGCCTACCCTCCCCCTACTCCAGGAGGCAAACTTCAGCCAAGGCTCGGGGGTACAAAAAGCTTGTCTCTCTAGACTCAAGATGGGAAGAAAGGACCAACTCTGTGGTATAATTTGTTCCAGAGCCTCCTGTGGAATCAGTCTGAGACTCGATTCTGATGGAATCCCCATTTCTGCTTCATCGTTTATTTTCCTTATTCTTCTCTCACTCCCCATCTCCACAAAGCACCCACACATACATCTCCTAACAAGAATCCCATCTCAGGTCTCAGATTCTGCTTCTGGGGGACCTAAGACAGGAAGGTTTACACTGCATGTGTAATGCTACCCCTTCCTCCATGTTCTCCTCCTGCAGGAAATCACAGGAAGGCAGACTCACTTTGTGCATTCTTTTGGATTTAGAAATGTGCATCTTGGGCTTTAGTAACATTCTAAGACCAGCTTTAAAATTTAGCAAAACAGCTAAACAGCAAAACAGCTTTCAGTTTGCAATTAAAATAATAGTAATATTTATAATGCATTGAATGCCTCTGTTCTGAGCTCTGTTTTAGGTGTCTGACACCTGTTACCCATTTAATTCTCCTAACAGTCCTAGAAGATGCCCACATTTATCCTAGGTTATAAATGAGTCTGCAAGAGATAAACTAACTTGATTTTAGTCCCATAATGTGTTAGTGGCAGAAATGTGTTCAGACTAGGTTTTCTTGATGTCAACACCCTTATCTATACAACAGGCCACACTGGCTCCTTCTGCAGTTCAACAAGAATAAAGATTAAGCAGCCCAGTTCTCATTTCAGAAGGAAGATGCAGACTCCATTGGCCCCCGTATTTTTAAGCACATACATTTTCTTCTTCAATGATACAGAGGTTGGCATTCATTACAGAGTCCAGCCATGAGTTGACTGAAATCCAGGTCTTCCTTCCAGAAGCTTATCTGAGAAATCTAATATCTGAGACAGATAATCTAATGGGCATGTGGGTCATCCATTTCTTGGGATTCTCTAAGTTCTAGTCTTGTATTAAATTAGAAAGACAGGCATCTGGACCATATTATGTTATCTCCCCCCATGACACTGCCTCAACTAAGTTAAGATTTAACACTATGACCTCAGCATTTATAGCAGATGAGGGCACGAAATGTTGATGCAGACAATCTTTTTGTTGCAGACATTGCTTTTCTATTATAAAATAACCCTGAAAAATGGATACAAGTCATTGATCCCTCTCAGAGTTTAGTGTCTATGCGATGTTCTCTCCTGTAGATGAACTTGGTGTTCACCTCACCATGCAATATAGGTTATATGACCCAATACGTTTCTCATTTTGCCTTTGCTACCGGGAAGCTCAGAGATAATAAATTCAGTGCTCTGATGGATAGAAGAACTATCTTGGATATTTACTCTTATAATGTTTTTGAGTGATTTCTGTATTTCATTTTTGTTGTATCCATCTACCTCAAATTTTTAAATAGGTGTAGTAAAAGACTAAAAGTAAATCAGTGTGTCATTACAAGGAACACCTGCAAAATGGACCACTGTGGTTGTATTCAGATCTGGTAGCATATTTAAAAAACATATCCCCAGGGGCGCTGGGTGGCTCAGTTGATTAAGCGTCTGACTGGCTCAGCTCATGATCTCACAGTCCGTGAGTTCGAGCCCCACTTTGGGCTCTGTGCTGACAGCTCAGAGCCTGGAGCCTGCTTCAGATGCTGTGTCCCCTTCTCTCTCTGCTCCTCCCCCACTTGTGCTCTGTCTCTCAAAAATAAATTAAATGTAAAAAAACATAAAAAATAAAAACATATCCCCAGCGGTAATCCCTCCACTGTACCACTACTGCCATGACCACAATCTAGGCCACCATCACGTTCCACTGGAGTAAGTACAAATACCCACCAAGGGTGGCCCAGCCTCAGTCTCAACCTATGGCTTGCCTCTCCTTTAATTCTCTACCCTCCAACTATATAATCATTGTACACAAAGACCTGGCCCTATTTGTAGATGATCTAAAAGCCTCCAAAGGCTTCCACATATTCAAGTGCAGACTACACTTCTAAACAGGAGTACTATGTCGGGTAGACATCTTTCTGGAGCATTACTTTAAGTCCGTGGTAAGTAATTTAGAATATCAATTTGATATTAAAAGAAATGTGATATAACATGGAACAAAATATCAAATGCACATATACATTTGATATTGGCACAGGAGACTGGGAAGATGTTTCCAACTGGGCGGGGCCACTGAGAACTTCAGGCACCTCAATACCCCATTTCTCTCAGAGCATTCTTGCTCATTCTTCTCTGTCCTCGGGGAGGCTTTCTTGGAAAACTGTGGTAAGTCGGGCTACATGATGATCATCTTATTAAGGCCTCGAGGCATCTGTTGACATCGGCAACCTCATCTCATGACAACTGGGTCCTTCACACACTCAGCTTCATATTCAATGGACCTTGGCCATGTTCTCTTCCCACGTGGCCTTTGCACATGCTTTCCCCCAAACTGGAACACTATTTCCTCCCCACTGCACCTAGACAGCCCCTGCCTTTCTGCAGAATTTGGCATAGGAATCACTTTTGGGAAGTCTTTAATAGAGTGGATCTGATCCTCTTTGGAGCTTCATAAAATCTTGGTCTATCTCTTGTCACTTAGTGTATCTCATAATAAATGGTCTGTGTCTCTCTACCTATCTCTTACTTCTTGTTCCTCACAGTTTATGGGCCCTATCATCATCCTTACCATAAACACCATCATCACCATAACTCTCACGATATGCCAGGCATTTCACAAACATTAACTCACTTAACCATTTAAAGTACCACTATCCCCAGTACAGAGATGAGGAGATTAAGGCTTAAAGAGGTGCTGTCATAGGCAGAGATTGTTTGGGGGCTAGTGAAAAGTCGAATTCCAAGTCAGATCTGCTCCAATAACAGAGCAAGAATTTTTTTTACAGTTTATTTATTTATTTTGAGAGAGAGACAGAATGTGTGAGCTGGGGAGGGGCAGAGAGAGAGGGAGAGAGAATCCCAAACAGGCTCCACTCTGCCAGCGAGGAGCCCAGTGTGGGGATTGAACCCAGAAACTGTGAGACCTAAGCTGAGATCAAGAGTCGGACACTTAACCAACAGAGCTACCCAGGGGCCCCCAGAGGAGGAATTTTTAATCCCTCCTAATCATACTGAATTATCAAGGTCCCACTTGGCTAACGGTCTCACCTCTATCAAATCTTTTCCTCAGACCTCACTTTCTCAAGCAAGCCCAACCAGACAAATCATTAATTCTGAATTCCTAATCCTTGATCTCTGTTCCACTTTCTTTCCTGTTGACATTCCACATATTAGCTTTCGACATCCCACGTAATCCATTTTTCTTCTTGTTCATGGTCTGTTTACGGCTAGAATATCAGCTCCACAAAAACAGACAAGGAGCACGTTCTCCGATACACCTAACAAGAATGCAATAAATATTTGTTGAATGATTAAATGAATTAATCCACATTCCCTCTGGATCAGTTAGACCCTCAGAGCCTGGCACATAGCTATCTTGCAGAAAGAAGGAGGTAAGTGAAAATTTGTCACTGGATCAAAGAGTCATGCCTACTCATGAACCTCAGTGAGGAAGTAGGTTCCAGTCCCAGGCCCATGTGTTTTGGTGGTAGTATTTTTGTTGCTAGAATCCCTCAGAACAAAAGGGAGGACCTCTGGGCCTCCATTCAAGGCTGGAAGAACCATGCCTGGCTCTCAGAATGGCCTAAGCCCTGTGCTCTGCTCTGGCTTCTGGAGCTGTGTCCTCCGATGGCCCTTACATGACACTCCTTCCATCCCTATTGGCCCCCTACATTAATGCAGACCCTCTCCTTACTAGGTGCACAGCCAGGACTGGGTGGCTTTCCTTGGATGCCTCATGGTGCCTCCCCTGCTTAGCCATGGGGTGGGAAGAACCCCTGTGCCATTTTGCCACCTTATACATCCAATTAAGCAATGGGGGGAAGCTGGCTGTTTCCTTGACAGCAAATACCCAAACTGACTGAAACAATTAGTTTGTCTATTTTAAAACTGAATTCCAACGCTTCCATGGCAACCCAAGTTATTAAAAGATGTAAATTAAAGTGTTGTGCAGGAAAGATGGCTTGGCATGGAAGGCGCTTGTTTTAGGGAAAAAAACACAAAGAGCTCCAAACCAAGGGCATCCCCCTACTTGGTCCCACATCACAATCCGCTGGAGGGAAACAGTTCCCATGGCTTCTTCTCTTCCCCTTGGCTTCTGTTACTGCCTCATATCGGAGACACCCTGGTCTCTCAAATGCATGAGAAAGATGAGGAGCCTTGCACTTTCTGAATTGCCTATGCCAAGAGGGAAACCCAGGAAGCGAAGGAGGAAGGTTTCACATTAGTATAGCACCTATGATACAACAAATAATAATTAGAGTTGGCGTGTATTGAGCGCTTACTAGGACACTGTGCTAAGGGACTTGCTTATGTGCTCTCCAAATGTTCCTATCAGATGAGATAGAACCTCAGCGCATTCCCATTTTGCAGATGGGAAAATTGAGGCCCAGACAGATGAAGCAACGGAAGGAATCACACAGACGTTAAGAGATAAAAATGGAATTAAAGCCCACATCTGTCCAATAATATTCCCTGAATTTGTGCCAGACAGAATGCTGGGCAAATGAATTATTTTACTTTCTCAGTAATCCTAAACGACAGCATGGTGTAGGGTTGTCAGTTCAGCTTCCTGAGGCAGACAGACGCGGGTGAACCCCAGCACCTCCAATGTTAGTTCTGGGGCCTCAAGGCAAGATCACTAACCTTCAGCACGTCAGTTTCCTTGCCTGTAAAATGAGTGCTGTGTGGTGGTGAGGACAAAGGGGGCTAACACAGGAGGGAGAGCCTGTCCAGTGTTTGGACGTCGTGTTCACTCATTGTGTCGTTATTCTTTATTGGTGAGGATAAGAGGATTAGAGAGGGAAAGCAGCTTGCTCAAGGACACACAGCTGGGGTCTGGGGCCAGCTCTCAACTGCAAGCTTGTGCTCTCTCCCCTATGACTAAGGGAACTACATAGTTGGCTCAAGATCTATAGTTCACAGTCTTTTCAGGAGCTCCAGTCAACATGCCCTTTGTTTCATGTCCTGGGCCACCTTGCAGCTTCTGAAAAGGTATACAGGGAAAGGAGCAGCTGTATCACACTGGCCACGATTTATGGGGTCTTTGTTCTCCATTAAGCACTCACTCGGGGCTGTATCCTGGCTCTCTGCTCCCTGGCCACTCTGAAATGGGTTCAGTTCTTTCAAATTCATGTTAGCAGTTTAACACAGGCTGCTGCTTCTATCTTTGGCCAACACTTGCTGATCTCTCAGGCTTCAGTTTAAACATAAATTCCTGTGAGAGGCTTTCCCTAACCCAACTGGCAAGATCCCTCTAGGATCTGCTTCCCCAGCACCTGGTGCTGCTCTGTGCTAGCTCTCTGCTAGCTGTCATTATGTGCCTGTCCCTCTGTGAGGACATGCACGGAATCTGTTTGTAGGGCTTCCTCAGTGCCCAGAATGGGGTCTGGCACCAAGTAGGTACTTAATAGAAATTTTTGTAATGAATGAATACATTACGGCATTTTTTTTTAATTGAACGTGTGTGAGGATTAATTTATTCAAACAAATCTTGAGCAATCCAGGGCTTTGGTTACTATTCCCAGCAAAGAGACATTTACAGCCCAGAAGGGAAAGTGAAAGGATCCTCATCTTGGCCAGGAAACCTCATGAAGTTCGAATTCTCCACCACACCGAGTTCCTAGGCAAGGATGTGTAAGTGCATTTATTCATTCATTCAGTTTTCTCTTTTTTTAAGTGTCTGTTTATTTTGAGAGGTGAGGCAGAGAGAGAGAGGCAGAGAGAGAATTCCAAGAAGGCCCCATGCTGTCAGCACAGAGCCCAACACAGGGCTCAATCTCACAAACCAAACTGCAAGATCATGACCTGAGCTGAAATGAAGAGTCAGATGCTTAACCAACTGAGCCACCCAGGTCCCCTCATTCCATTTTCTACTAATTCATTTTTAAATTAATAGAAATTGAAATTTCTATTAATTCATTTTAAACAGATATTAAGTGTTTACCAACTATGGGCTAAACGTTGAAGGCAGGAACACACGACATTAATCATGGGGTTTATACTTTCAGGGCACAGCCATGAAATAAAACACATTTTTGAGCAGACAAATGAGGGAAAAAGATGTAAAGTGTGATAAGCCATACTTTTTTAAGTTTCACGTATAAAATAATGGATGGCACTTACTTTGGAATGGACTAATAGGAATGGCATCTGGGGAAGGATGAGGAAAAGCTAACCAAGTGGAAAACCAGGTAGGGGACATTCTAGGAAGCAAACTATACAAAGACCTTGAAGCGGGAAGAACTTTTGCTACAGGAGAGTGTGTGAGAGGGTCACTGAATCTGGGGAATGAGTGGAGATGGGCCTGAGATGAGGCTGCCCAGGGCAGCAGGACCCAGTCTTGTAAGACCTTGCATGTCTTGTACAAGTTTGGAGAGGTGTGTGTGTGTGTGTGTGTGTGTCTGTGTGTGTGTGTGTGGTATTTGCTCTGTTGTTCAGAATACCAGAAATCTTAATGCCACCATTTTATTTGAGCTCATGTCACTGGCTACATACCCCTCCAACTTTGTAACATACCAGGTGTGCAAAGTGTCTGCAGCCAGGAGAAAACAAAGAACTGGGACCAAAGAGAATTCTGGCACAACAATTCAGTTGCATGGTCTGGGGACCTGGGTAGGCTGATCCCCTTCTCTGGGCCTACATTTTCACTTCTGCAGAAATAGGGGAGAGGATCACAAGGTGGACATCTAGGCAATGCACTCTTACGGCCTACAGGACACCTGGAGAAGGGCTGCATCATCTCTAGTTGTTGCACTAACCAGAGCTGCTGTGGTGTGTGGGGCCAGGCTACCAGGAGGTGACTGAGCTGCTTCATATGGGGGACTTCTACAGAACAAAGGCTCTCCGAATGGGTCATCTCTAAAGTCCTCTTAAGGTTCTAATTATCAAGCTAGGGCAAGTTTTTGGCAATGTCTGAAGATACTTTTGATTGTCAAAACCAAGGGAAAGGAAATACTACTGGCATCTAGTGGGTACAGACCAGAGATGCTGGTAAACATTCTACTGTGCACAGACTGCCCCCCACCCACCTTCCATGACAGAATTATCTGGTCCCAAGGGTCAATAATGCCCAGGCTGGGGAACAACAGAATAAGGGAATTATTGGTCATATAAATGAATGAATGAATGAATGAATGAATGATCTGAATAAAGCATCACTCTCCAGTTAGCAACCCAATAGTTTTTATTTGCATGGGGTGACCAAATATGAATTGTTGCTTTATATAAAACAGCCACAAAAAATAGGCTTCCCCACGATTCTAAGAGGATACATGAGCCAAACGTTATTTCTGGCTCTTTTGACAGAACTCCTCTCCTGACTGGAAATAACCAATATTCGGTAAACCTTATTCTTCCAGGCATGGGGCTCAGCAGTTTACATGTATTAATTTGATGCTCAGAAACACCCATCCTCCCAAATTTACAGAAGAGGGAAGAGAGATGCAAAGACTTAAGTTAACTTATTCAAGAGGGGCATGAACCCAGGAGCTCTGGTCTGGGACTCAGGGAAATGAACCATCACCCCTGACTGAACCCAGGGGTCCTGAGCCAGGCTGTGATGTTGTGATTTATAATAAAAAAAAATATGTGTGTTTTGTCTGTATTTGCATTCCAGGCACAGAACACCTAAAATGCTTTCCTAAGTGTGGACAGCAATTTTTGAAGGTGTCTTTTGTTATTTATGTTAATGAGATGGCTTTTGGAAAAGCCCTAGGTCACCTCTGGGTGGAGGTTGGTTGCTAGTGGAACCAACCATGTGATTATAAGTCTGGAACTTGCAGTCCCACCCAAGACCTCCTGGGAGGAGAAGGACTGGAGATTGAGTTCAATCACCAATGGTCAATGATTTAGTCAGTCTTGCCTATGTAATGAAGTCCCCATATAAACCCCGAAGGACACTTTGGAGAGCCTCTGGGTTAGAGAACTCAATGAAGATGTGGGGAGAGGGGCCACCTCAGAGAGGGCTTGAAAGCCCCATACCTCCTTCCCACGTAACTTCCCCTCTATGACTACCTTTTGACATTCCTGAGTTATATCCTTTCATAATAAACAGGTGATCTAGTAAGAAAAATGTTTCCTTGAGTTCTGTAAGCCACTCTAGCAAACTAATCAAACCCAAAGAAGTCATTGGAACCTCTGATCTGCAGCCAGTTGGTCAGAAGCACAGGTGACAATCTGGACTTGCAATCAGTATCTGAATGAGGGAGGGCAGTCTTGTAGGACTAAACCCTTCACCTGCGGGCTCTGGCACTACCTCCAGGTAGATTTAGAACTGGGCAAATTGTAAGACACCCAGTTGGTGTCAGAGAATTGCTGGGTATAGGAAAAAAAATCACACATAGGAATTGGTGGAATAGAAATGTGGGGTCACTCCCTCTGCTGGTGGGTTCACAGAAGGTACTGTTCACATGTGCATTAGAGCACTTCCCTCAAAGACTATTTAAGCCCCACCCTCAGGCACCTAACTTGAAAGCCATAACCAGGGGTCAGAATAGAAGACCAAAGGACCCATCAGAGCATCTGGTACCAAGCAGATGCCCAGTAAATGTTTGTCAATGAGCATGTAAGTAAGAAAATCACGTCCTGCCTCCAAATTCCATGAGTAAGTATAATTTATTTCTTTACTTTGGCTTCAAAACAAATTTCTTTGGGAAACATTAGCACAGGGAAGATTCTGAAAGGGAACAAAGAGAACTTGAATCAAGCCAGGACCTTTAGGGGACATTAGCTACATCCCAATCACTCTGCCTGTCACTTTGGGGAGGGCAAGGAGCTTCTGAAAAAGCAGGACATATATGTGCATCTATCTGTGCACCCCTGACTCCATTCCCTAAGTTGCAAAAGTTCACATTTTTAGCTAACATTTTGTGTGATGCTTTTCTTAATTTTGCAAGTTGCCATTTGACTGGCAACTTCCTGTTGGGGCACAAGATGGTAGATTGGATGATTTAAGGGGGAAAAATGTGGATGTACTGGAAGTTTTAAAAAACCCTCCAGGACTCTAATGTGACCTTCTGGGTGAGAACATAGCATTATGTTGATGTATATGACATCTCTCTTAATGATGTATGAAATCTCTTTATGGTGGCAGATCAATGAGGTGGTAGAGAAGAACCTGGAAGAAGACGTATGAGCCTGGGAAACTGTTACTGACACCCCTGCCTTAGAATAAGTGGGAAGTTTAAGAGGCCTGGAAGCCTCTCCATCTGGAAAATGCTCATCTACAAAGGATCCAAAGAACATCTGGCCTCAGTGACCAGACTTAGAAAACAGGGCATCATTTGTATGCAGGCTCTCAAGGCAACAATTTTGAGTTCTCCCACCTTAGGGCCCAAGTGGGAAATTAGCTCCCCTCACAGAACCCTAGCTATTTATGGGAGAGGCTAACGGGACTCTGGGAGCACCAGAGCATGGTGAAATGGGAGAAAGACTTTCTCCCCAAGCTGATGCCGCGTTTTACCTCCCAGGTACCAAAGACTCCTCAGAGAGCTCTTATAACACCTAGACCTCACCCATCATCCACCAAGCTCTTTCTTAGTAACTGTTCCTCTGACCATTAGTACTCAAATCTATAGATAAGGCAACTGAGACTAGAGAAGTTAAGGAGTTTGCCTTTGAGTCAGCTTTATTCTGCTTAAAGATGGAACAAGAGAGAAGGCTGGTGATAATCTAGAGAACTTTTATGGACTATGCTTGGAAAAGTTAGATATCACTTCTGCCCATCTTCCATTGGTCAGAACTCAGTCACATGGTCCCACTGAAGCACAAAGGAGGATGGCAAATGTAGTTTAGCTGTGAACCCACAGAGAAAAAGGAATGCATTTTGATGAGCTTTGAGCTGTCCTTACCACAGGCACTAAGTAAAACCAGACTCAAAAACATTCACTAATACCTTGCAATCATCCATTTCTCTCATCCCCAGAGTTACAATGAAATGTTTCAGCAGATAGTATTCACCAGCAGAGTGGGAAGAGGTGAAAGAGATCTTTAGGGAATCTCTGGAGTTGTCTGAGATAATACTTAAATGTAAAAATGAGGTACTATTTACTGACAACTTGCTATGTGCCAGGCACTGTAAACCATACTGTAATTGCTTTATCTCATTTAATCCTCATCCAACATCATTAGGTAGTGACAATGACTGTCTCTGTCTTGTAGATGAGAAGTTGAAATGTTAGCTTATGAACCAAGTCATGAGACGACTGGAAACCACATCCAAGTTAATCAGATCCCAGAGTTCAAGTGCTTAACACGATGGCTTTTCACGACTGTGCTCATTTCTTCCCATCAGTAAGATTATGTGTTATCCCTCAAGGGAGAAATAGGGTTCCTACTTTGCAGTAGTATTATTTAAACCACAGCATTAGCTCACTTGGAAAGGGAAACATTTTCATAAAATATTCAGAATGTGGAATATGAAAGAAAAGAAGTACGTCCACAGGAAAGTCACTAATCAAAGTGATTTTCTTACCCAGTTTCTTTATGTGACTGGCATGCTACTCAGAACAAGAAAGAAAGAGGGTACATGGCCAGCCCAAAAACACCACGCTTGTCAGAGCCAGCCGGCACACTCTCAGCCTCAAAGAAACAGGCTTCAGATTCCAGAAGCGGAAGTACTTGGTGGCAAAATCCTTCACTCACAACAAGTAGTAGAGTCCACACTGGGACTGTGGGTATCTGTCACCCCTACCTGGGACTGCATGTTCCTTGGCAGTAGCCTATTTACCTGGGCAGTAAGACAGAATGCTAAGACAAGGATCATCAAGTAGCCTTGTTTCATACTTGGAGAATCATCAGGGACAGAACTGTGCTTTTGTTATTGTTGTTTTATTGGTGTGCTTTCTCTTTTGGGGTGTGGGGAGATTTTTCCAATTTTAATATGCATATAACTTTGTAAACATCTGATATAAGAATGTGTATTTTTTATTACTTTTTTAAAGTTTATTTTTGAGGGAGAGAGAAAGCATAAATAGATGAGGGACAGAGAGAGAGGGAGAGGGAGAGGAACCCAAGCAGGCTCCACACTGTCAGTGCAGAGCCCGATGCGGGGCTCAAATCCATGAACTGTGAGATCATGACCTGAGCCAAAGTCAGATGCGTAACCAATTGAGCCACCTAGGCACCCCCAGAATGTGTTTTTAAATTTTGTTTTGTTTTTTAATGTTTATTTATTTTTGAGAGACAGAGAGACAGAGCATGAGTGGGTGAGGGGCACAGAGAGAGGGAGACACAGAATCCGAAGCAGGCTCCAGGCTCTGAGCTGTCAGCACAGAGCCCGACGTGGGGCTCGAACTCAGGAACGGCGAGATCACGACCTGAGCCGAAGTTGGACACTTAACTGACTGAGCTACCCAGGTGCCCCCAGAATGTGTTTTTAAATGTTGTGTTGTTTCTGTTCCCCCACCTTTTCTCTTCCCTCCAAAACAAAAATCATTAAAGTGAGGCTATGATTTATAACCTAAGATAGCTGAGAATAGACGGAATATCGTGCATGGTACCAAGTGATACAGGAATGAACCATCCATTTCTCTCGCCTGCCCAGGGGGCCTAATCATGGGACAGTAAACTGGCCACATGTGGAGACTGTGAGCAGAAGATCCTCAGGCAGGGGCTGAATCATTCAAATTAAAAATACAAACCATACTAAAAGGGGAAAAAGCCAACAACCATTTTCCTTTAAAAAAATTAAGACTACATTTTAAATATTCATTTAAATGTATAGTAATAAACTATTATACATTTTAATCTGTTTTCTATTTGACAATACTCCATTTGCAGACTCTTCATGACTTTTAAAAATAGACCCAGAGACCAAATCCCCACAGCATGAGATTTTTCACGTTCTCTAATTTGCAGTAATGTATTTGTGTCAAATTCAGCCTACAGGCCACTCTGAAGAACAACACTGGAACTTGGTGCCTCAGAGAAGGCAAGCTAAAGTTTGAGTCCAGGAATCACAGGGGACTGTGGATCAGGCACGGGTTACACACCCCAGATGCATCACCCCAATCGTGCTTCTGGTGTGGATGGATTCTCCGCATGAGGCATGAGTTTATAGAGGTTTGCTTAGTGCCTGTGGTAGAGACAACTCCAAGTTTACCAAAACCCATTCATTTCCCCTAAGGGTTCACAGCCAGCCTCCCTTGCAATTCACTGGGACCATATGACTGAGTTCTGACCAAAGGAAGGTGGGAAGAAGTGATGTATGACTTTTCCAAGCATAGCCCATAAAAGTTCCCTGGACTATGACCGGCAATATCTTTTGCTCCATCTTTAAAAAAAATTTCTTTAATGTTTATTTTTGAGAGAGACAGAGATAGAGCTTGAGGTGGGGGGAGGGACAGAGAGAGAGGGAGACACAGAATCCGAAGCAGGATCCAGGCTCTGATCTGTCAGCACGGAGCCTGACGCATGGCTCGAACCCATGAACCGTGAAATCATGACCTGAGCCAAAGTCAGATGCCCAACCGACTGAGCCACCCAGGCGCCCTTCTCTTGCTCCATCTTTGACCTGAATGAAGCCAGCTCTGAGTTAAATTTCTTCATCAGTCTGTTCCTCAACTGCCTGATCTATAAAATGGGGGCAAACATTACATCCACTTCTGGAGTTGTTCTAAGGAGCATTTAATGAAGTAAAATCAAAACAGTGGAACTTATTAGCTAATCTCACGGACTGTAAAATCAGAACATCTGGATTTAAGGCTTTGCTTCATAGTTATGTGACTGTGGGCAAGTTTTTAAATCTCTCTGCACCTACTTCCCATTCTGTAAAATAGGAGTAACTAATACTCACCTGAAAGGAATGTGGTCTGGAATAATTTAAATTAAATGTACAAAATGCTTAGAACAAAATAAGCCTGGCAGCTAGGGAGTACTACATAAGTCCAAGCTGCTACAACTGCTATTATAGTAATCATTGTTATTTTAGTGTATAAATTGTGAGAAGACGACTGCCTAGTGCATAGTAGTATTCATAAATGTTAACCATCATTATTCCTTTCTGTAAAATATGTATAACAACAGAATACCAGAATTAAATAAAATAATAGGTATAAAGTGTTACCATAGTATCTTGTATTGAAAAAAATTTAAGCCTTTAATAAACTCTGATCCTATGAAATGCCACATGTGCTCTGGTGGGAAAGAAGGATCTGAGGGACAAAACCAGGCAGTGGTCCTGGATAACATGACAAAGGTGGGAAAGAATAAGTGGGTGGATGTCTTACAATCAAACTTCACCTTTTCCATAGTATGACCTTGGGTCCATCCTAAAACAGAGCCAAGGATGAACTGGGTTTTTAAGCTTCTAAGACCCACAAGGGAGTCCCCTAGATAGAGCTCAGTGGGGCCACAAACTTGGATAGGAAAAATAAAACTAAATTTCTACCAGCATTCCCTTTAATTATAAACGTGAACAAGAAATCACAGTGGTAATACCAGTACCTGTGACTTTGTCACTGACAGAAATAACAGATTTTTTAGTCACTTTACATTATAATTGTCACAGATACCTCAAAACATCATAATGGTTATTGCTATTTCAAAATTATAGTAATTACTAGACTTGCTTGTTACTTAATGCATTATAAAGAAAACAATTTTGCTAGATCATATTATTTTAGTAAATGCATTTCAATATAAATGGTCTCCTTAGTCATCTTAAGTATTTTATATTATGTATTTTAAGACTTTATTCTGCAAAGAAGCCCATAGTTCTCCCCAGATGCCAAAAGGTAACAGGTCCCTGGTCAAGGGTCTTGAGGACCCTCAATCTCATACACACACAGAGGCTGGTTCAGGAGTCCAGGGACGTGTTTACCAGGGTGCCTTCTGACATGTGTCCTTCTGAGCCCTCTGGTCCTGTGCCTATAAACAGAAGCTAACCACATTCTTCCCAAATGCTCCATAAAATTACTCCAAGAGTCAAATATGATAAGCAATGTGAATCCACAGGCTGGAAGTAACAGGTTCTGCACAAACTTGAGCCAGCAATCACCTCATGCCTTAGAAACTTGACAAACACTTACCCTGAGTCCTCATTGGTGCACTAAGGGCTGCTTCTGGTTGCTCCTCCTAGAATGCCACACAGGGAAAGCTACCAAAAACTTTGGGAGACGGAGACCATCAGATGCTCTGGTGTTGAGTTGAATCCTAGCTGGACCCTTACTGACTGTGTGACTATAAATGAGTAAGTTTCACCCCCACCCCCACCAATCTTCCCCTTCCTCTTCTTTATGATGAAAAGAAGGACAGGGAGTTGAAAGAAAGTACAAAACAGGTACCTGGCAGGTAGCCACAGTATAGGGCTTGGTAAAACACAATGGTTGGGATGGCACTCAACATGATTACCGTCATCATTATCACACTGGGGCAGGCATTTAATTCTTATGGAATATTCCTGTGCTCCGCACATATCCCAGAGCCGTTGCAATAAGTGCCGTGGGATGAGTTTTAGGTGGCAGACTGTGGGTGAAAGTGATGTATCTGATTTGTGTACTAACATGATGAAAAACACAAGAGAGATTATGTGTTCTCTTTAGCTCCCTGCCACATTGATGGCAGAGGTGTGTGTTGACACGATGCAGCCACAGGTAGAAGCAGACTGTGCTGGTTGATCCCTCCATGGAGTCACCCAATGCTGACTGCACATGCAGCATGGGCGAGAAGTAAATCTCTGATGGGTAAGCCACTGAGACTTCCTGCTTCACCTGTGACTTCAGCACAGCCTAGCCTCTCCTGACTAATGTTTAAGAAAACCACAGAGCGACGGACGATAACCCCTAATCATGGCAATGGTGATCTGCCATGACACACACCAGAAATTCAGCACCTTCCTCTGGTACAGGTGTATGCAATCCATTTGCAAGATCTGGGAAGATTCCAGTATGAGGACTGAATGTAATTCAAGGAAAGATGCTCAGCAGTCCCTCTTTCCAGCTTTGGCTTACTCTCTGAAAACCCTGCTGACCCAGAACAGCATTGACTCATTGGAACTCAAGAAACCTTCTTGGGATACTGTGTTTGCAGTCAGCACCCATATTAGCTAAAACCACTAACATAACATTTCTATACAGCATTTTCTCTCCTTCTTCCCAAAGGTACAAGTAGCTCTTAGCACTGCACATGGGCTCTCAGTATCTATGTGGCTGCCAATCTGTAAGGAGGGGGCCTTAGGACCAGAATTCTGCCTATGCTGCTACTGAGGACAGTAACAGGGCAAAGTAGAAAACATAATTAACACATCCCAAATCAACATGTAAAACGTGTCAGCTGTTTGAGTATTAATTAATATTTTTGCAGACTAATTACATTACAATGACAAGGCCAGAAAGACACTAAAAGAGTTTACTAATTTTGTTCCACTCCTCTTATTTAAATGGCTGCATGGATTACCACTTTGTTCAATTTTTATTTTTTTTAATTTACCAGAAACGATCTAAACACCACACTATTTCACAGCTATCATCATTTATTCATAGCTCAATAGAGGAAGCCGGAATAGCAATAACTCTTTCCCCCCCTAATTGTCATTCTGGTCAGATAAGTGAGATATCAGCCCCAAGTCAAGCTACATTAGTGCCGAGAATCAGACACAGTCATGAAGTTTCTCCAAAGTGTGTGAGCATCATTTGTCATGAGAGGTTTGTGCTGAGCAATGCAGACTTTAACCCAAAGGGGTTTTCAAGTCTGCTTCCCCCATCTTAGCTGGGCTGTTAGTTCAGAAGGCAAGTTGCCTAGAAGCAAGTACTAATTCTGTCTACTAGCCATATGGCCTTGGATGGATCTTATCAACTCTTGTGAGCCTTGGTTTTCTCACCCATTACATGAAGGTTATATTAACACTCATCCACCCAAGTTTGTTGGAAGGAACAAACAAGGTAGTCCATGTAAAATGTTTGGCACTCTCCCTCACATACAGTGGGCACTCAACACATGTTGGCTGTTCTCACCACCACTAGCACCTACCATTATCACCATCATGAAGAGTCCCTTCCAATGTCCCATTATCACATGCCAATCTACATGTCCAACTGACTTTCCAATTCTCCTCTTACTCACATACATAGTCAACCCAGAGCAGTCTCTTTGCTGCTTCTCAGGCTTGTTCCAGATTACTGAAATATGCCATAGAGTGTGGTACCCAGGTATAGAGTCTTCAATACCTCATTATGATCTTAGAGCTAGGGTACATGGATGGGTGGGAAAGGAAGCCTCACCTCTTCTGGAAGTCTCTCGAGAGTCCCAGGAGACTTGATCATCCCATGTACGTGTTCACTCTCTCCGTGATCCCTGCTCTACTTTAGAACTTTGCTAAAAACATCTGTTCACCCATCCACATATTAAACTTGATTACAGGCTCTTTCAGGGAAGGAAAATAAATGTCTTACTGATTTTAAGTGACCAGGGTTCAAAGGTATAGCTATAGAATAGTAGATGCTCTTTAAGTTTGTTGACTTAATGCATGGACCCCAAAGAGGTCCATCTGCTAATGTACACAAAGTCTGCTCAGTTCCAGACACCCAAGTAGTTGCCTACTTGAACCTCCTCCTTCATCAATGACCCTTTGTTAATCCTTGCCCTTGACCTTCATTTCCACAGTCAACCAGTGGAACTCCCTACCCCCCTGGGGTGCTTCTGAACATCCCAACACTGCCCTTCAGCTGCTATTTCCAAGCCTTCTCCTATCTCCTCCACAGAAGCCCTCCCACTGTGGCTAAGTCCATTTCTCCTTCACCATTGATAAAACATGCTGAGCCCTTGGAATTATGCAACATTACAGACTATGACAGGTTGGAGCCTCCACTGTTCAGTCCAATTTAGTGGATTGCATCTGAGAGCGAGAGTGAAATGTGAGCCTGGAGCACATCTTTTGATCTTAAACAGTCAGAAGGTTGGAATGTATAATGCTATGGAAATAAATGGTGTCAAAACTGTACGAAATAATTCATGGTGTGGGAATGAGTTTTGTGATCACAGAACACTCACAAAATCTTAAAACAGAGAGTCAATGAGGTTGGTTGAGCTGCGGCTGTGAAAGCTTGCAAGAAGAGAAAATTCAGAAGAGGAGAGACTGGATTTTTCTCTCAAGAGTTGAAAAGCCCAAACTTTGCTTCCAAGAGATGAGAGGTAACTGCTAGCTTCCCCTCCTTCCCCTCCTTGTCACCTCAGCTAACAGTCATGGATGTGATTCCTGATCCTCCTCCTGCTACCTCTGTGACTCATTTAACTAACTACCTTGAGCCTCAGTTTGCTCATCTGTAAAACAGGAAAATAGTAATTGTATTTACTTCATAGGGTTCTTGTAAGGGTTAAATTAATAATATAAGGTCTATAAAATGTGCTTTTTTTCCCCTTTGGTTACTTACTTTTCTTCATTAACTCATTGCAACATGCAAATAATGAGATCCTTCTAACTCATCCTCAAAAACTCACAAACACCCATTTTTTTTTCTGATAAAACTAATGGAAAGAGAATTTTTTAATTGCTCACCTTTTCCAGGAACCCTTAATTAATTTCCATGGAGTAAGGTGTTTTTGGAAGGCTTTGGAACTAATGCTTCCATTTGGTTTAGAGGCTACAAACTGGTTCTAGCTGGCTCCTCTGCTATTTCCTACTGTGGCTTAGAATGAGCTCCCAATGATACTAACAAAAACAACTATGATGACTGGAATATATTAAGAGCTATTTATGCATTAGGTAATATGGTAATTGCCTTCCATACCCTATATTATGCCTTTTCACCTTCACAAAAAAGCTATAAGGTTCATTCTTTAATTATCTTCATTCTATGGAGAAGACAAATGAAACATGCAAAGGTTAAGTAATTTCGCTGAGTTTTGCCGCTTGCAGGGACTACAGATAAGAAATGACGGAGCTGGGGTTTGAACTCCACACTACATCCTCACAACAGTTATGTTCACAATGGAAGCAATCCCAGCATTGTAGTGAGACAGACTGATTCACACACTGGCCCTGTTGTTTAATTCTTTGGTTAAGTTTGGTCAGCCTACACCACTGCTCAGTGTTGGTTTCCTTCTCCGTACAACATAGACAGTGACATGCATTTTAAAGACTGTTGGGAAGACAACACAGTGCTTGGCACTCGCTACGCATGTAGTGAATGACAGCCACGGTGCTCACTACTGCTGCTGGCAGTTCCTGTTCCTCTTCCTGCTCAGATGCTTATCCATGCTGATTTGCCAGACAGAACTCCCTAATCAATCAGCCTCCCACCATCATGTTCCCTCCTTCTGCTTATCTTTCCTCTTTAACCACCAATTTTACCTCTGCTCCCCTTATTCTCAGCACATAAATTTCCCCCTACTATTCGCTTGAAAGCTTCCAGGCATAACATCTTTCAATTTCTCTTCCTTCAAATTTATCCATACTTACTCTCCGTTTTCTGTTTCTCAATGTCACAGATGGAAAATGTCCTTTTTTCAGTCCCATTAATGCCATAGTTCTCTGGCACAGGTGCTGAGCCCTGGTGACACAATGGGGATCCAAGCACATACCCTCAGGGATACTTTGGTCACCACCAGTGGGTAAACCCCATCTATGCTCTGATCCTATCCTCATAACCTCTGAGGCCTGTCCTCCAGGGCTATAATACACCCAAGCCTCTGCCATCTTCAAAATTCCTTCACATCAAAGAGGCTACATTCGCTTGGCTCCATCACTTGGCCCTTGAAAGGCTGGTGTATATTGTGCTTATGTGTCTTCTCTTTCCATTTATTCCTTAAGCCACCAAATCTAGCTTCTATTTCCACGACCTACAATGGGAAGGTTGTTGTTGAGAACACTGAGGATTGTATACTTGCCAAACCCAGTGCCATCAGTCCAGTGCTCACTCTCCTTGACCTTAGTGAATTATTCAGTGCCCTCACCTCTTCCGTGTAACCTCTTCCTCTTTGACTTGCGTGAGGATACTTGGCCTTGGTTTCTGCATGTTCACTATGATCACTTCCACTCTCCTTTGCTGCTCCCACACTCCCTTTAATGCTCATTCCTTGACCATGCGAACTCTTTCCCATCTGTACCTTTTCTCATGTTCTCCACTTTTCTTTACTAGATGATGACCTAATTTACTTTTCAAGGCTCCAGTCTTTATATGGGAAGCCTCCATAGATACCTCGCTCCTATCTAACTCACTGACATTTGAACTCAGATTCAAAACTTCCCAAATATGGAGTACAGCTTAAGGAGAGAGTTTTACTCTTGTGAATACTCTGGTGCTCATAAAACAATGGAGACCATAGGATTTATGATATAACCCTCCCACCCCACTTTGGAACATGTGTTCTTTGCGGGTGTGACTGCACATCAAAGTTCTATATGTGTCCAGTGCCTAGTGCTGTGCCTAGTATATAAATGCTGTCAGTTAAATATCCATCAAATTAAAAACATGCCAACAATATCTCCAACTGAGAATTCTAGGCCCTTGAATTAAAGCCAGGTGATTGTTAAGGTTCTGTAAAATATTGTTTTAAGCTGGCTTCAAGGACAGGGAGGACTATCAAAGTGTAATTAGGTAAAATCAGACAAGGCCAAGAGTGCCCATTGGAAAGTTGCTAATCTTCAAGTGGATCTTGTTTTTGGTAGAGAGAAAGGGGCCATGAACTCTAATATGAATTAAGCCATGTAACTAAACTTCTGCTTGGCTAGGGTCTGGGTCAGCCATGGTACAAAACCTTCACAGCAAGTTTTCAAAGTTACAGGTCTCAAAGTAAATTTTGAATGAGCTTATTGATACACTGTCTTGCTTTATATAATAGATAAAAGACAGGAGTTGTGTGAGGAAATAAAATAATAAATGCTGAATATTTATTTTGTGACAGGTACTATCTTAGGCAATGCATATAGATTATCAAGCTCTAAAATTCAAACCAACCTTTGGGGTGGTTTAATTTTCCCCAATTTAATGATGAGAAACTTATCTGGCAGGCAAGTGACTTGACCATAGGCACCTGACTTGTAAGATGTGGACTCATGATTCATACATCATCGAAGAGACTTCAACGCTCGCGTTCTTTGCACTGTAACCTTGTCCATGCAATAGCTCAGCTTTTCTTTATAAAATATTCTGGCTTCTCAGGTGACCTGAAATGGCCAGGATTGATCTTTTGCCCACAAAGAAACTCAGTCCCTTTTCAAAGTACTGGTTTCTCCCCACACGGGCCAGAGCGCTTACAGGGCTCTGAAGCCCTGAGACTCAGGGTTGAGACAGGAAAAATAAATGATTCCTTGGCCTGGGATAAAGTTTCCTTCTGGATGGAAAAAAGGATTAGTGGGAGGGAGGTTCTACCTACGTTTCCTGAAGGCCCCTGGGCTTTACCACCTGCACTGTTGGCCACTGCAATTATTTGGGATGGCAAAACTATAATATCAATCAATCTCAGTCCGGTTCCTTTGCCATGAAATAGGAGCAGGCCAATTTATCAAAATTGAGGCCCTCCACTGGGTTTATATTGCCATTAAATTATCAACAGGAAATCATTAAGGTGAGGCAAGAAACCAACTGCTAACTGAATAGAAATGATTTTTTTTCCAAACATCCTCGCTTGCAACCTCCTTTGTTTGCCTGTCAGCATAACCAACTGTGGGGCTGGGTCTCAGATCTTTGTGTTAATGTGCAGTTGGTTGTGGAGAGAACTCAGATGTAGGCATTTGTAATCCGATGGCTATGCCCAGGTTACTTGGTTCTCTCTCAGCAGGGCAAGCTGCGTGACGATAAATAGGGGGGAAATGTGTATGCATTTGTGCGATAAAACAAGCTTAATGATTCTGAAGGGGAAGGAGACCACGAGACATACAGTAGCAACTTAGGAACAAAATGGAACCATGCAGGGCCAATTAATGTGCAAATATGTGTGTGCTGAACTTGCATTCCATTCATCATGTGGACATGGAAATTGGGCCATTTATCTGTTATATTATGTATGTGACATCTTAGTTTGGTTCTTACAGGCTGCTCAGAGACAAAGGGCCATGTGCTTTGCGGCTAGCAGAGGGAATTTAAGATAAATTCTTCAGCTGTCATAAACATTGCTGGGCAGAATTTGGTCAGAAGATAAAGCTCTTTCCTCTGCAGGGTTTTAACATTTCTCAATAGTCCATGTGCCATCTTATTAAAACTGTGTGTGGTGCGGGGAGGGGTGGCATATGCCATGAAAAATTATTGGCACAAACAGCTTGCTGTCATGTTTTCAAAGTCCAGATTTAGCAAACATTATTCACATATTCACTGTCAATCTGTAGAGAGAAAGGGAACTGGCAAAGCCATTCATTCTCACTGATTCTGTGGGTTTGTAATTCTTCTTGTCTCCCTTTAACCAATGACTCCTCCACAGGTGGGGTTTGTTCTGCTTAAATTACAACTGTTTGTCTGTACTTAGGAAAAAAGAAAGTCATTTGAGAAGGAAAAGACCTCACAGAAGCACCTTCCCAGAGCCACTATTATTTACCTAACAGAACATGCCATGAATATGGATCATGCATTAAATAACGGTGATCGCTCGCTTTGATGAATTGCCATTAGAAATTCAATTAATAAAAGGTTACTTCCCTGCAGTAGTGCAAAAAATATGATCAGGTTACAGCAATTACAATTTAGTCTTAGAAACAATGGTTAGGAGAAAGAAAAAGTTTCGTGTGTTTTTTAAAACCTGTTCCATCTGGGAAATAGAATCTGGAGCAAAAAGGAAGGAAGGAAGGAAGGAAGGAAGGAAGGAAGGAAGGAAGGAAGGAAAGAAGGAAAGAAGGAAGGAAGGAATGAGTGAGTGAATTTTGGCTTTTTTTGATCTACAGTTTTGTCTATATGCTGAGCATTCCTACACTTTTATCCCACCTTTTCCACCTGATCATCCTTTTTTTTTCATTATCCTGTTTTATATTTTTAATGTTTGTATTTTCTTTCCTTTCCTTTCCTTTCTCCTCCTCTTCCTCCTCCTCTTGGTATACAAATTTCATACTATAAAGTGCATAATTTTAACATGGTGCTCTATAAATTCTACATGTGCTGGTTACCTGTGTAACCACATCCAGGTAATGGTGATGAGTAACTCCATCATCCCAAGAACTTCTCTTGAGCCTCTGCTCAGTCAGCACCTCCAAGAGGTAACTACTATTGTTAACTTTTATCACCAGAGAGGAGTGCTGGTTTTAAATGCATGTTAATAAAATCACAGTGTAATCTGTCATTCTCATTTTTTTCACTCAACATGTTTCTGAGATTGCTGTTTCATAGATATATAAAAATTCTTTTTCATTACTGTCTTGTACTCATTGCATGGATATACCACAGTTTATTTATCTATTGTCCTATTAATGGACATGTGGTTTGTTTACAGTTTTTGACTATGATAAAATTCCTGTGGACATTTTTTGCTGGGCATAAGCGTTCATTTTTCCTGGGCACACAAGTAGGCATGGAATTACCAGATCATTAAAACTTCATTTTTAAATCTGAAAATGGCAGGAACAATATCTTCCCATATGCCATTTCTGCGAAATTGAAAAAGGACAACATATGTAAAGGTGTTTTTATTGTCGTTTGTTTTAAATCGCCAAATGGGACACAAATGTGAGACCCTTTAAGGGAATGCAAGACGGAAGGTCACAAGAAACAGGCAGCTGTCCGTGGTGCTGACCAGAGAGGCTGGACAGGCATTCGGGTATGATCTAGAAAGCAGGACTGGCCTTTAAGGATTGACATTGCTAACATTTACTGAACACCCACTATGCACCAGGTTTATGTAGTGTTGGGGAATTTTATGTTTGTGTCCTCCCAAAATTCATAGGTTAAAATCCTAACCTCCAGTGCAATGGTATTAGGAGGTGGGGCCTTTGTGAGTGATCAGATCATAAGGGTGAAGCCCTTATGAATGGGATTAGTGCCCTTCTAAGAAGAGACAGAAGAGCTTGCTTCCTCTCTCTGCTCTCTGGCCACACAAGGATACAACCAGTAGGTGGCTATCTTGCAAACCAGGAAGAGTATCCTCACCAGACATCAGATCTGCCAGCACTTTGACCTTGTATTTCCCAACCTTCATAACTGTGAGAAATTAGTTCCTGCTGTTTAAACCACCCATTCTATGTGATCACGTTACAGCAGCCTGAACAAAGACACATAGCATGGCAGTTAAGAGCCAATACTTTGTACCCCACCTTGAATCCTGGCTCTATCACTCACTAGTTGAATGACTGGGAAAGCTACTGTGTTTTCTGAGACTCCATTTAATCCTCTGTAAAATAAAGATTATAATAGTGTGTACATCACAAGATTTCATAAGGATTTTATAAGATGATACATGTAAAGCCTTACATATATTCATGCTGAATACACAAAAAGTAGATTTCTAGTTACAGCAGACTAAAAGAGTAAACACTGCCAATGCCATTTTAATGCTCTCAAAAACCTCATGTGATGTGTATTATCATTCTCATTCTGAAAACAAGGAAACTAAGTTTGGGGAGGTAAATGACTGGCTTGAGTCATTGGTAACAAGATCATGGAAAGCAGGTGATACTAGTGGCTCCTTACCTCCACCCCTTCCTTTTGTTTCCCACTCCATTACCCTCCAAATGATCTGCTTCCCAAATATCTGCCTCACTAGGCATCCAAAGTAACATTTACACCACCAATGCACATCAGTTCCTGGAAAACTTTTGCACACCAAACTATCGCATCCAAGGATGCAGATATTCACCTGGGGCTTCCACTCTTTGACAATGGTCTCCCCTTACATTTTGTAGAACCATGACAGAATCTGCCTCCACACCCAAGTTATGGATCCAAAGGAGATGTTATTATCCTCATTGGGCACACCAGGAGGGTGAGTCTCAGAAGTTACAGTGATGCACAAGGCTACAAAGAACCCAGGCTCCTGAGCTGAGGTCAATGCTTCTTGTTTTACCCACACAATAACTTGGGATTAGGAGCCTGAGTGCCCTGTGGCACTGGATATATTTTGGAGATACTCATTAAATGACATCACATACAAGTCCCAATGATGGTCATCTTGCTGGTGACCTCTGACCAGTATCTTTTTTTATCACCAGCACCAGCCACAGTTCCCTTGGTGCCTCAGAGGATGAGCAGGGAGAGGAAGAGGAGAGAGGAAATGGGAGAAGAGCACAGAGACAGAAGGAGGTCTCACTGCCAAAGCAAGGGCTTATCTTAATGGAGCTGGAATCATAATGTGTACATACAGACAGACTCTGAAGTCACCAAGACAGAATCAAACAGGACACCTGACTTTGAAACCACAAACCACCTTTACAGGACTACTCAGCGCATACCTCTTCAACCCCAAACACAGCACCATGGAAACTAGCCAACTAAGAACACCCCATCCAAACAACCAAGAGACTGCACAGAGCAGATCACAGCTAGGATACCTATTTCACTGCATCACAGAAGAAAACCACATCAAAATGTCCTCCAAAGAGATAGCAAAACCACATTTCCTACCTCAGCTTTGCTGGCAGCCAGGCTTGTCGAAACCTGAAAGTTAAAGAAAAAAAAAAGACATTAGTATTGATTCAACAAGAAGGTAATTGGATTAATTGTCTTTTTAAAGGAACTGGCATCAATAATTTGTTATGACCCAAGGGGACAATGAGTGCGACACACACACACACACACACACACACAAAGGGACTTTTTCTTCTACCAAGCACAGCAACAAGATTTGTTTTTCCAGTCCTGTGTATAAGGTGAAGAAGATAATTAATATTTTCAACACATTATAACCATCTTGCCAGAAAAAAAAAGGGGGAGGGCTGTGTGCAATGCCCGTGCACTGATAATGATTAAATGAACATTGAAAAGGCAAAGGCATTGAAGACATTTTTGAGGGTTTGTTTTTTTTTGTTTTTTGTTTTTTTTTTTTGCTTAAAGTTTCAAATCAGTGCTATGGGAAAGTAAAACTACAAACTACAGCAAATATAGTTTTCTGTTTTAAAAATGCCTCAAAATATTGTAAAAGAAAGCATTGTGCCAACTTCACATTTATTGTCTGACTCATTTAATCTCCAGGACAACTTTTATTATTCCCATTTCATAGATGATAACATGAGATTTTTAAAAAGTTAATTTTTCCAAGACCAGAATGTTATTAAGTAGGGGAAATTAAATTAAAACCCAAGATAACATCATATGGACTTTCAGGGTCCTACCCACAGCCCATTCTCTACCAAAGGACTTGATTCCAACACCACCCACCATTGTTCACATAAGCCTATAAGGGTCTCCTCTCCAGGGGCATACAGGATTTTTTTTTTCTGCTTTCTATCTTATATCCAAGGTTGACTTGACCAAACTCAGCCATATTTTCCTACCAGACAGCTATGGTCCGAATTATGTCACTCTAAAACTCATGAAGCTCTAACCCCCCTATGTGATGATAGTTGGGGATGGGGCCTTTGGGTGGTAATTCAATTTAGATGAGGTCACGAGGGTTGGGTCCTCTTGATGGCGTTAGTATCTTTATCAGAAGAGACACCAAGAGCTGGCTTCCCTTTCCTTCCTCTCTCTTTGCACCTGTATGTACTAAGGAAAGGCTATATGAGGACAGAAAAAGGAGGAGGCCATTTGTAACCCAAGGAGACAGCCTTCACCAGACACCAACTCTGCTGGTACCTTGACCTTGGACTTCCAGTCTCCAGAACTGTGAGAAATAAATTTTTCTGTTGTTTAATCCACCCAGGCTATGGTATTTTGTTATGGCAGCCCACACTAAGATACTGATCAATACTAGCTCACAGTTGTGACTCCAACAAAATGCTTAGGAATCTATGTCTTCCTAAATTAGCTGACCAGTCCCTGTAGCTCATACTGGCCCAGCTACCAGCAGCACCTCTCCCACGCTCACCTCAAGGTATCAAGTCTAGCCCTCATCGAAACATTAGGCCCAGAAGTAGCTCAGACAGAGCTACTTGCTGCCCACTGGGCAGCTTCACGCATCATTAGCCTCCTAAATGGGAGGCCAGCCTTCAAATGACCTCAGCCAAGAGAGTCCATTAGCCATGGCCTGAAGCTTGCCAAACCATGAATCCAGGGGCCAGGCCTGGAGAAACGCTCCAAGGTGTAATCAATGTCAGAGCTCAGAGCCTCTCTGCTCCTGGCCTCTGCTCTGGAGCCCTTTCAGAACTGGGGCTGGGAGAAGAGCTCATTCCCAAGCAATTTGCCACAGATGCTCTGGATGCTACACAATCTCGTGTGTGTGTGTGCA
Organism: Panthera pardus; assembly: GCF_024362965.1. Classification (NCBI taxonomy): domain Eukaryota; kingdom Metazoa; phylum Chordata; class Mammalia; order Carnivora; family Felidae; genus Panthera; species Panthera pardus. The sequence goes on along the minus strand of NW_026526980.1, from coordinate 583,547 downwards.
TGTGTGTGTGCATGCGTGCGTGCGTGCGTGTGTGTGTGTGTGTGTGTGTGTGTGTGTGTGTGTGTACACCTGCAGAGACATGCATTTCCCTGCTAAAAACCAGTGGGAATATGAAAGGGGAGCATGATATTTAGCAGCTACAGGTCTTAAGCAGTATGCCTCTCTCCATGCTTAACGGAGCACTTGGACCACACACTTCTCAGCTGACCTGGATTTTCTCCACTTTATAATTTTAGTGTGTCTCCTAACCTGTGTGTCTCCTGATTTTGTGCAAATCCAATTCTTACATCTACCTTAGGTAAATATATAGAGGGAGGCATCGATATGGCTATTGACTGCAGCATTGTTCAAGATAACAATACATTTCTAAAAAATTTTAAACATCCACAAATGAAAGAATGACTAAAATACTGAGTTTGAATACTCAAATGCCTGCAGGGGTCAGGGAAGTAATCAAAATGTATAAAGCGGGCTGCCTATAAGATAATAGGGAATGGTGGGGCCTGTGTGGAAATCAGAGATTGCCTACTCTACCTGAATCCATTGGATTTAATTTAAAACAGGGTAGCTATGGTTCTGGCCAAACAAAACACATATGTAGTCTGGATGTAGCTGTTGGGGACTCCAAATTTATGATCCTCTAAGCCAAACCAATTATGGTACATCCATACTGTAAAATATTACACACAGTTATAATATTATGTTTCTTGTAGTGTTCTGACATGAAAAACTGGACAGCACATGCTATTAATGAAAAAGAAAAGATGCGGAACAGGACACAAAATTGTACCAATCTCTAAAAAAAACTCTCAAGTCTACATGCATTATACATTCCTCATCTCCTCCCTGCCTCCCTGCACATAGATATATGTCTGAAAAATGTCTAGGAGGAATACTCATTAAGCTAACAAAGGTCTACCTCTGAGGAAGAAACTGGAACTTGGCTGATAATTGATGGGTTGAAAAAAGTTGTGGGGAACTTTCTTTTTCCAAATTGTTTGAAATTTTTTCAGTGAGAATGTACCCAGATATTACTTGCCAAAATAAACATAAATTTAAGATAGGATAAAAAATTGGGGTGCCTGGGTGGCTCAGTCAGTTAAGCCTCTGACTTCAGCTCAGGTCATGATCTCACGGTTCCTGAGTTTGAGCCCCACATCGGGTTCTGGGCTGACAGCTCAAAGCCCAGAGTCTGCTTCAGATTCTGTGTCTCCCTCTCTCTCTCTGCCCCTTCCCCACTTGCACTCACTCCCTCTCTCTCAAAAATAAATAAACATTAAACAAATTAAAAAAATAAAATAGGATAAAAATAAAGCTTTATGGTGCCTCAATATTAATAAGACTTTAGAAATATGCTGAGTTTCTTGCTCTCACTGAAGAGTGAACTAAACCCAACTCTCTCCACTATTCATATGACAAAGTAGGAACTGGGTCATATGGTCATTGATAGGGAGTGGTGTGGCTTTTGGCCAAATGGAGACAAATAGTACTTGGGATTTATAATTCCACCTATCAGGTAAGTAGAGAAGAAGCAAATGGTGAAAGTTACTGGAACCCTCTAGATACTACACTGAGGGGAGGTTGATTTTATAGTCCTAATTATGTTAGATTCACTTCTAACACACATAGCTGAGGGCTTATTCAGGAATGTGGCACCCACAGACCTAGGGGCCCGTCTGTGATCTGCTGTGGTATGTCAGGCACCTAGAACGGACTGCAGAAGCCAGCTGGATGAATGAGGCTCATCTGTAGGGGCTGTAAGTGCCAGGTGAAGGCTTTTGGCTTTTATCTTGTCAGCAGCAGCCATCAGAGGGTTTCCAGCGGGGCCTGATATGATTAGAGCCATGTTTGAGGTGAGCCATTCAGTGCACCCTAACAAGGCACAGAAGGCTTGCCAGAAACTCCCGGCAGGACACTCCTTAAAGCTTTGTTCCAGCCATTTCCCATCCTTTAATCATTTCCTTCCTCTTCTTCCATTTCTCTGTAAGTGTTTGAAATTGCAAAGGCTGATGTTAAGGGTTTCCTCCTTGCTTGTGCTAGGAACTTGACATACATGATTACCTCGAGATCCTCACCTCAACTCTAGCAGCAGGCTCTCCTGCTACATTTTCAGACAGGGAAGCTGAGGTTGGAACGCTAAGCTCCCTTCCACACTATAGAGTGTCAGAGGCAGGGTTTGAACACAGATCAGACTTCAAAACTGTCTTCAAAACCCATATACGGATTATGCCCACACAATGTAGATAATGGATTCCCTCCAAGGTCTTCCCACAGATGAGTAGATACCAGGACTAAGTTAATTGATTCGAGGGAAGATCACTGTTCAGGCATACCCACTTAGTCTCCTAAGCACCTGAGTCTGAGATACCCAAATACCATCTGGGATTCTGTTGTTCCAAACTATTCAACCTTCTGTGCTGAACATTTTGGGGTACCACTCTATTACTTTTGCAAGGATAGTGGTAGGCCTTTTTTGATAGCATGGGATAGAAACAACTCTAAATAGCTTAAGGACACAAAATAATTTGTTAGCTGATTCAACGCATAAAGCTCACTTTAAATGGATCTAGAAAAGGACCAAATAAGTCAAATTACTTTTCTGGTACAGCAGTGAACTGAACCCAGGTCTCTATGATTCTCTATACCTTCATGGGAGCACAATGGATTTTTGGGGAAAATTATGGGTGCAGGCCTCGTATATTTGCTAGGGACATGGAAGCTGCAGCAACAGATAGAACCAAATGTGTAATGGTTCGACACAATGGGTATTCGTTTCTTGCCCACGTAATAGTCCCAGGTGGAAGAACATTAGAGGCCAGCTCTCCTCCACATGATCATCCAGGGATTCAGGCTGCAAGAGGCTCTGCATCTTTAATATGTGACTTCCATGGTCACTATGGTCATCTTCATACTAGCCATCCAGGAGGAGGAAAACATATGGAGAAGCAAAATGGTGGTCTTTAGGAACCAGACCCAGAAATGTCAGGCATTGCAGCCCACATTCTACTGGCTAGAGCTCAGTCAAGTGGCCATATACAATGGCAAGGGGGTGTGGACATGTCGTCAGTCTGTATGTCAAAGAGGAGAATATGGACAGCAGAGCCAGCAGGCCTGGCCACACCTCTTCACTGCATCACTGCCTTGCTCAAGACCTCTCTGCATGGTTCCCTGATAGAAAATCCACCTCTGTCCAATCTCTTCCAATTTCTCCTCATGATTAATTCTGTGAGCATAATTCAGTCTCTTGGTGCTAAGTTCCCCTCACTTTGCAGCTGGTCCTCTTGGGTGCACGAGCCAGGTGTCTCAAACCCTGATCTTCTGTGGTATCCTCTTGACACTGAGGAAACTCACTGGTTGGTTCATGAGACCAAAGCTGAGACTAAAGCTGTTCCCATCCTTCATACCCACTCTCTTATTTTCTCCCTCTGCTTGAATAAGCAGAAAGGGACCATCAGCAAAGAAGCTGCATGAGCACACAGTCTTACTGCTCACTCCCCAATATCTACAAAAGATCCCCTCAGAATTCAGCTTTTCTCCAAGTTGACACTGATCATTCTCTCTCTCCTTAGAATCCTCTGACCTTCTGTATCTATAGCAGACCTAGCTTGTTCCTCTGAAAGAGCCCTGAGAAGGTATCTGAGCCCTTATGTTTGGCCCTCTCTCAAATATAAGAGATGCTCAGCACTCCTTTGTATTCGGATATGATCCTAAGGATCTATTCTGGGATAACAGGAAACATTTCAGTCACCTTGACCAATGGGGCCAGCAACGAGTTTTGAATTCTTCACCAAATTGAGTCAACTCTTTACTTGAACTCACTGAGTCTCTGGGTTGTTTTCACTGGTGTACACAGAATACCTTCAGGTGCTATCGTCAAAGAGTAATGAAGCAGAAACATGCTTGGGCTGTGAAATAAGACAAATGGGGCTCCTGCCACTCAGCAGCTGAGTGGCAGTGAGGTCACTTCCCTCATCTGAGAGTTTACTTTTCAGTAAACTGGGAACAGAGAAACTCTTCCCCATGGTGGTGTTGGTTTTATGTTATTTCTTAAATAGTAAACACTGGCATCTCTACCTGCAATGGTCATATTCTCTGGATGCTAGGGACTCTAAGGCTGGTTGTAGAGTCAAGTCCTGGGTTCAATACCTATTTCTACCACTTTCCAGATATGTCATCTTGGGCACATGTAGTGATTGAAACTGGCCAAATGTTCTTGGGTACTTCTTCCACTGAGAGGTGAGGTCTTTGTTCCCAACCCATGAATATGAGTGGGCTCTAAAACTACCTTGACCCACAGACTAGAGCAGAAGGGATGTTATTTCAGTTCTGGGCTCAGCCATAAAAGACTGACATCTTCCACTAGTATCCATGGCAACCCTCTCTGAGTGCCCCCAGATGCCATGTCAGAGGTTCAACTACCCGGAGGCCCCTGGGAGAAGCCACATTGAGACACTGTGATGGAGAGTCCCAGGTAAGCCTAAACTTCCAGCCTCCCTGGCCAAAGTGCCAGCCACATAAGAGAGGCCATTTTGGACCCTCCAAGCTTTCCATCTGGCAGATGAATGCCACCAAGAAATTTCAGTCAATTCATGTCTGGCACACGATGCCTGGATTTCAGACTCAAAAAATCTTGAGCTATAATAAATGGATGCTGTTTTGAGCCACTAGGTTTTAGGATACTTTGACACACAACAACAGATGATCACAAGAAAAGGTACTTATCCTCTCCAAACCTGTAATTGTACACTTACAAAATAGAAAATGTGTTTTTGTAAGATCATTTTAAGAATTAACCAAAAACATACATTCAAAGCCCTTGACACGGTCCCTGGCACATAGTAAATGGTGGGTTTATCATTCCTTTCACAGAACCACATGCACTGTGCTGTTCGTTGTGCATTTATACATGCAATACTCCAGATTTACTGTCAAGTGAAGATGTTCGGTGAGCTCAATTTGATTTCCAGCTGGCAAAATGTATATGGGTTGCTCTGGAATCAGAAATCCCTGGGCTTTGTAAATCCTTGCTCTACCATTTACAATCTGTGTGCATGGCCAAGGGAAAGTAACTTCACTTCTTTGAGCCTCAGTTTCCTCATTCAGAAAATGGACACAAAACTCTATCTCACTGCCTTTTTTGGTGTGGATTCATAGGTATGTCTGGTATGGAGTTGGAATTGGAGATAAGACGGCTGTCATTTCAATGAGTTTGGTATAGCAACTGTAACAGCAGCAATCCTAACACCTGGTATTTTAAACTTCACTGCACTTCATGGAACAGCCGGTGAACAGACTACCCAAAGGGGTATTTTTGAAAGCAAGCAGCTTCCTCTCTCCCTGCCATCCCTCTCCTCCCTTCTAGCCCAGGACTTGGTTCCAGCCACTGAGGCACCATAACTCAGCCCAGATTTTTAAATGTGAGTGTAAAAAAGGAAAGAACCCATTCACAGATGATATTCAACACCCCCCCCCAAACAAATTCCACAGGCTCCAGACATGCCCAATGAATAAACGTCTTTTAAAATTCTTCTAGAAAATGCACAAGGTTTCTCTTAATAACTTTCAGTGTCAGAAATGAAATATTTACATGCACTTGCTTCAAAATTCTGGCAGCTTGTAACCTAAGAATAGTTTTACTTATGGTGTTAAACAACTGCCTTAGGTCTATCTTGTGGATGATATTGAGAGCAGCAAGAGGATGGAGGGCAGGGAGAGGAAAGGAAAAGGCCGTCCATGGTAGGGAGGCTGAGCAGGAAGGGACTGACAAATCTCCGCCCTTGGTTTGCCCTTGAAGTTAGTGTGTTAAGAAGGTTAAAGTAGTTACAGCACTACGATGATGGCTGTCTGAGCTGTGACGAGCCCATCAGTCACCCTGACACGTGCTGGAAAACACTGAGAGATTGCAAACATTATCTGAAGCTTAATTATGAGGCACATAGGAGGCTGGGCTCGTGTCAGGAGGGGATGCTGGGGCTTCCTGAGCCCATTCCCACCAGATCCTATAATCTTTGGGGGTAAGCTGCTGCCATCTGTGTCTCTTGCAGAGAGCCCGTTGCTTTCTGAGGTCAGGCTACAAAGTTTAAAAAGGCTTATATGGGTCTGTTTTCAAATTTAGCTCAGAAATCTGGAAATATAAAGATCTTTTAAAACTCTTCTTTCTCTTTGACCCAATAGCTCTTGGCTCTTGGGAATCTCTCCTAATCACACATTGGAAATACAGCAAAAGTTTGTGGCACAAAAGAATGCTTTGTAACATTTGTGTAATGGCAACTACCTAGGTACCTAACAAAAGAGGATTGACTCACCTTAGTGAGTCATCCCCTTTTCAGGGACTACTGTATTCCTGTTGAAGTGATGCTTAAGCAAAGTTTGAAATAACACAGGAAAATGCTTATATATTAAGGAAAAAAACCCCAGAATGTAAATGACATATACCCCATGATTTCAATTATGTTAAAACACGAATAAGAAATGTGGGAAATTTTCATAATTATTTCCCCAAAAATAATTAGCAGTGTTTTTCTTTGGGAGGTAAAACTGGATATTTCATTTTCTTCTTTGTCTCTGGTGTTTTCCAAGTTTTCTCCAGTTAAAAAAAAAAAAAAAATCACACAGTTATTATTTAGACGCCATCTAGTTCCTGCCAATCCTTTCAAAACTTTCAAATATTCTACCCTTTTCCTAATAATATCTTCCCCCAGGGATTAGTGATTCTACAGAGGATCTAGGCTATGTGATTTGAAATGGCACAATGACAGACCTAACACTGGTTTTGTATTACACTTCACGTATCAGGCACTGTGCTTTGAGTTTTGTTTATACTCCCTCATTCAGTCTTCAAAGCCTGCTGGGTAGGGGTTATTATCACCCTTTTAGCAATGTTGTAGGACCTAAGAGCCCAGATAAGTCAGGAAACTTTTCCAGACAATGTAGCAATTAAGAGTCAGGGTAGGAATGTGAGCTCAGATTGGCCTGACTCCAAATCCATTCCCTTCCCTTCTTCACCATCAGCCACAGATGGAGAGCAGCACAGGTGGTACCCTAGCTGTAATAGCCCTTCCTTCCAAAGCCCTTATGGTAAAATTTGCATTGCTATGGAAACATCCCTGGACTCCTCACTCCCTCCTTTTCCACCCGGTATCTCCTTTCTTCATGGTCATGGTGGCTGGAATCCCATAATTGGTGATGCTTTCCCTCAGGTTAAAAAGCCCTAACTCTGTCCTCTGTGAAAATGCATATAAGGCTTGGAGAGGGGAGAGGGCATAACACCTGGACAAGAGTAAGGGAATAGGTGGAGGTTGAGGAAAGCACACACTGATCTTGAATGTTTTTATGTTGGGGAAGGGAATGCAGGGCACAATTCACACCCAAGGCACATTCTGGGTGTATGAACACTTGTCATTTTTGGTTCCCAGTATCTCTTCTCTTTTCTTAAATGTTTTTTTTTTTTAACGTTTATTCATTTTTGAGACACAGAGAGAGACAGAGCATGAATGGGGGAGGGGCAGAGAGAGAGGGAGAGACAGAATCAGAAGCAGGCTCCAGGCTCTGAGCCATCAGCCCACAGCCCGCCGCGGGGCTGGAACTCACGGACTGCGAGATCGTGACCTGAGCTGAAGTTGAACGCTTAACCGACTGCGCCACCCAGGCGCCCCTCTTCTCTTTTCTTAAAAACATCTCAATTTCCATTCTGAGAAATCACCTCTCCTCTATGCTTGTGTGGTCTCACTGAGGAGGTGAATTGAGGTGGCCTTTCCACACTTAATGCTGACTGCAGTTTGGAGTCACAGAAAGCAGGACAAAATGCTGTTTGTCCAGGATCTAGCCCCAGGCATCCTGATTTTGTTGATGTGGGGAGGGTACTGGCCAATGGTACTCATTAAAGCTCTCCCAGAACTCTGATGAGCAGACAAGGTTGAGGATCTTGAGGCTGGATGCTTCTCCTCAATCCCCCAGGACAACGAGGATATACACATGACCAAGCACTGTCCCCCTCTCTCCTGAGATCCTAATTTTTGAATCAGTGACATGAGGGCAGAAACAAAGGGCTGGTATACATATATCCCATGAATGATGGGGTTCTCCCCAGACCAGTTCTGCTAGGAGAATATCCCTCCTTACAAGAACTCCTTTTCCTAATGATATCTTCCCCAGGGATTGGTGATTCCCAGATGCCTAGGGAACCAGTGAACTCCAGAGCTAGTTTGGTTCTTGCCTCTTTCCAACCTTGTCTCCTTCCGTCCCACAGATTCTGAGAGTGCTATGCCAACCAAGTCCCGTTTTTGGACCCAAGAAGAGTAGAACATGGTCATGAAAACTACAAGGCAACACAAAGGGGCCACATAAAGGCAGGTATAAGAATGACCAGGACCACTAGATCTTTCAGCTAATAAATGACAGAAATGAATAAAAGTCCACCAAAGATTCATGTTTCTTGTTCCATCATGTGGAATTCTCACTGGCAAATGGCTGCCCAGCCAGGGACTACATTTCCCAGGCTCCCTTGCAACTCGACGGTGCCATGTGACTCATTCTCATCAATGGAATGTGACCAACACTGCTGCAAGTCACTTTCAATCCAAGGAGCTTATGAGGCAAGTGCACCTCTCTCCAGGCATTTCTGAATACACTTCTGAATATTTACCCAGGAATTCCTAAATATCTCTGGGGCCCTCTAAGGCTAAGAGGAAGGGAACACTGTGAGCTAGAAGAAGCCTGGATCCCTGAATCACCTTGTGGAGGGTTGTCAGACCACCAGGGACACCTGAATTAAATAGATAAGAGAAAAAAAATAAACTGTGTTAAAGGACTGAGATTTGAGGGCTGGTGATATCCTCATATGTACTATTACTACTGGTGATGAGGATACTAATGAGAATATTGATACCCATAGCTAATATATGGATGTTTAAAATGTGCCAGGCTCTATTTTAAGGCCCTTAATCTGTAGTAGCTCAGAGATTCTCAACCAGAGATAATTTCCCCTGAAGGGACATGTGGCAATGTCTGGAGACATTTTTGTTGTCACAGAAAAGGAAGGGGTTACTATCACTGAGTAGGTTGAGGACAGGAATGCTGCTAAATACCCTACAACACAGGATAAATACCCACAACAAAGAATTGTATGGCCCAAATGTTCTAGTGCTCCTGGCCAAACACCCTATAGAATCTCATCAGATCCTCCAACTCACCTTCAAATTCCATACCATTACAATCCCCATTTTAAAGACATGGAAACAAAGGGTGAGAGAACTCATGCTAGATAACACAGCTGGTGAGCTTCAGAGCCAGAATTTGAAACCCAGCACCCTTTAGCCAGAATGCTACCCTGCCTTTCTGCTGCCCACCCCATGACTTTACATCCCTATTTTCTCTCTCTTAAGCGGGACCAGGACCAGGCCCAGGCTGCTGATCTCTCTTTTCTGGGGGCTCCTTTGCAATGTCATCTCTCCCTAAGGAGGGGCCCTTGTTGCTGCAGATGAGGCACACCATTGTCAGTGGGAATCCCCAAGGCAGGCTGTGTGTTGTCAGGCACAATTGCAGAGTAAGTGATTAGGTTAGGTGATCAGGCCAGGGGCCCTTCCTGCCAAAGCTAAGGAAGCAAGGATCAGGGCAAGCCATACCCCAGGCCAGAGGCCCAGCATATTCACCAGGTTTTACTCCCACCCCTAATCTTTTGGGAAATGTAACTGTGCAATCTCTTGACTTTCCATCATCCCCCCTGGCCATTCCCAGGCAATTCCCATGCCTGGCTAGAAGATTAGAGTTGCCCAACCCCAGGACACAAAACACAAGCAGGGCCTGAAATGGAGAGTCTCAGACTCCATCTCTCACCTCAGTGTGCCCAGTTCCTCGCTGCACTGCCCTCATTCAACTGATACCTCATTGGCTGTCCTCTCTCATCCCATAAGAGGTCTCTTTTGCTGAGGCAGGTCTGATTTGTAAATATATAATTATCTTACAGTGTGGTAAGTGCTATAACCAAGGCGGCCATAGGGAAACAGCTCATGGATGCAGAGAGAATAAGGGCAGAACATAAGGAAGAGAGAAAGGGGTCTTAAAAGGAGGTGATAAAGAGCTAGGTCTTGAAGGATGGGTGGACGTGCACTGGGAGAGGAAAGGTGGGACCCCACCCAGATCCCTTCGATGGTCCATTGCATCGATCCCCCAGGGGCTATGAGTGTTAGTTGCCAAAGCTTACAGCTGCCACTTTCTCTGGAGACCCACACTTTGTCCAGAGATGCCAGAGAGGGTACGCCCTGCCCCAGGAGCAGCCTGCAGTCAATGACTGATGGGTACATTCATGCAAAAGTGTGTTTCACTTGCTCCAAGATACAAAAACTCTAGCGCTACTCACACTCCAGAACTCCCTGTGGGTCAAGTTGAGGCTCAGTTTCAGCCAAAGAACACTCCCAGTACTCACTGCCTAAGAATTCCATCTGTGCTCCACCTCTTGAGAAATAAACCTAAGGAAAGGAGAGTGGGCTTGCTAAGTAGCAGCATGGGCAAAGGTTTGGAGACCCGTACTGACGTGCTTCTGGAAGGCCAGGAAGCTTCCTATACAATATTGTTAATAATGAAATAAAAAAGTTGACTAAGGATTATGTTGTGGATTAAGGAAAAAAACGTTCGGGGTGCCTGGGTGGCTCAGTCGGTTAAGCGTCCGACTTCAGCTCAGGTCACGATCTCGCGGTCTGCGAGTTTGAGCCCCGCGTCGGGCTCTGGGCTGATGGCTCAGAGCCTGGAGCCTGCTTCCGATTCTGTGTTTCCCTCTCTCTCTGCCCCTCCCCCGTTCATGCTGTGTCTCTCTCTGTCTCAAAAATAAATAAACGTTAAAAAAAAAATTAAAAAAAAAAAAAGGAAAAAAACGTTCTCAGTATTCTTAAACATTATCTCAATTCTCGTCACAGAGAATGAGTCTTATGCCCAGGTGAAGTAATTATACCCGAAAGGTATGTATGGCTAGTAAGTGGCAGAAAGGCCATTTCAGGTGGGTTTGATTACAGAGCCCCTGCTCTCTAAACATGATGTTCAAAGCATTCAGAAACTACACCTGGGCTACTATATCCAGCCTCATTCCCTCACCAATCCACCCAGCAACGAAAAATTCCTTTAGAGCACTGAACACAGAACCCCAAGCTTACACTTTCTCTGTCACCTTTGAGTACACATGTTCAATGACTCTTTTTAAAAGGATATAGTACTTACGGAGCCAAAATGAAAACGACAGCATGAAGGAATGCTCAGAACCTTTGACTGCACAGAGATGACATAATTTATCTCTGCTCTGCCCACTGCAATCTCAAGATTAAGGAAGAACTTGGTAATTGCCTGCTGTTGACTGCTTGCTTTTCTTACTCCCTTGTCCTGCATGGTGACCCCTGAGTATTTCATCTTCTTTGGCAGGGATGGCAGATTTTAGGACATCCCTGGCAGAGTGAACAATGCCTCCCACAACATACAGAGGAAAATTAAGAGTAGGGGGGCTCTTGGTAAAAGGTCTGTAGGCTAAATGGAAGATGAGGGTGACACCACCATACGGGGCAGCCACCTCCTCTGCTGGCTTTGAAGGTTAAGGCACAGTGCCCGTTGGGCACCTGGGAAGAGAAACTCATTTCCAGTTGGGCAATGATCTTTAGCACTGACCTGAATGGACACCGATATTCCTCATTCCTGGTGTGGAACACAATTCAGAATCATTTAACTATCAGGGGAGTTATTGCCATAATAGAATCTGGCAGGAGTCCAGGATTACTGGGATGATTTTTGAGGTTCAGTCCACAAGCAAAGTGTGCAAAAGGGAGGGATGAAGGACGCATGTGAATGGGGGAAGTGGGCTGGGGGTGCCCTTTGCAAAGGGAAGCTGGGATTCACAGATACAGAAGAGTGCCAGGTGGCCATGGCTTGATTTGGCTCAGAGGACGTGTGAGCCTCCAACAGTTCATTGCAATGCACCCAGTATCATTCTCCAACCAGGATGCATACCTGTCATCCCAACCACTGGAAAGCCAGTCATCTTTGGTCACTTTCTTTCCCAGGCTGAACTGGCTGTTTCCATGTCTGGTGACTCAAACCTGAACTCATACCCTTGGGAGATGGTGGATGAAGAAAACAAAAGAGATCAGGCATTGGAGTCACCTGCCTGAGTTCAGTATCAGACCTGGCCTGAACTAAGCTGTGTAAGCTGGGGTAAGTAGCTCACCCTCTCTGTGCCTCAGTTTCCTCATCTGTTAAATGGGGACCATACAGGGCTCTTTAAGGAGTAAACGTGGTTACAAACACAAAGCATTTAGAATAGTTCTTGGTACAGAGTAAAGATGGAGCAAATATTGCTTGTTGTCATAATACATCAATGCTACTTCTGCTGTTACTATGTTCAAAAGCCTAGCACAATGCTTTGTGCCAACGCGGGGTATTAGCAATTGCTATTCTTGTTCTTCTTCCTTTCTCTAAATAATTCCAAATAATGAAGTTACTCGCATCCTTTGGAGTGAGTGAGTCGACCTATGTTCTTAATATGCACCACGATATGGTGCCATTTTCTTTGTGGACCCTCTTTTCTTCCACCCTCCCCCTGCCCATTACCTCTAAGACATATCTCAGATTCATCCACCTTTCTCCATCCCTCACACTTAGTCCAAGCATCCTCCTCCCTTGTCTGGATAAGAGGGATAAGACCACTTAACCAGTTAATTGAAAGTCCCCATCTCCTATTAGCCACTGAGATTGTGGAGCCATGGAGAGCCCAGATCACCAGGCTGGGTTCAGAGTAAATAGGATTACCTGTGGTGGCAGGAACTGGTGGAGACAGAAGGTGTTTCAAAACTTAATCAAAAATTAATTAGAAAAAGAAACAAGCCAAAGGACAAACATCTGTGAGCAGATGATGTGCAAAGGCAAACAAATCCGATATATAACATTCCGTTTGAGTTTGGAGCAGGTTCCTGCTGGGCTGCACTGGGAGTAGCTGGAAAGCTTTGAGGGGAACAAAAAACCTCCGTGTTTACTTCTCGAGAACAAATGACGGTGCAACTCTAAGCTCTAAAGACTCGGGAGGAGAGGGTCTCTGCACAAGATCACACAGGAGCTGCCAGGAAGCGGCACATTGGGGAGGTGCTGATGAATAATCATCAGAACACACACTACTCGATCCTCTGAGTAAGGAGGGGGTGCTAAGAAGGAGCAAAACCTCTTCAGACAGTCACAACTGGGGGCCTCATCCGCACCTCACATCTGCTCTCCACACGGCGGTTTCAGGGCCCAGAAAAGCTCAGCCTTGAAAACCATGTCAGGTGGAAATCAGAGGCCATGGCCACTGAGACAAGCCCTGGAGTGTGGACTTGGGATGGCTGTCTGGGAAAAACTGGGCATCTGGAAATGAGTTTCTAGAGAAGTTGACAGCAAATCCATCAATACCTCACACGTATCCTCTGGCTATTCCCACACCAAGGTCTTCACACATCACCTGTCAGCCTCAGTGGCTTTCTCTCACCCCAGGAGTATGCTTCTCCATGCACACAGCAGGCATTAGTCAGAACTAATGTCCTGGAACCATCCCTCCACTGAGAGGGACAACCCTGAGACAACCCTGCAGCACCACCCAAAGGTCCAGCTGGGACTGAGCCCCAGTTGCCCACAGGGTGACCTACTCCTTAAAAGACCCACATTGGCCTCCTCACTGCCCTCTCATTTCTTTCCCCAACAGCTTCCTGGGGCCACCTCCCAAATAAGCCTTATCTTGAGGTCTGCTTCTAGGGATTCAACCAAAGACAGGGACATTGGTGAGGGGCAGACACGTTTGGGCTCAATGACTTGCCTAAGTACGGATGCTATGCACAGACCTGTCTATAAGTCAACAAGAGCCCCCGTGGGATCAATCACCCAGTGACCCTTATTCCTGCCATTGCCCAGATCCATGTAACCCCTGAATTAAGGCATTCCATTTTTCTCCAGGTTATAGGAAGCTAAATTGGAAATAGAAGTTAAATGTTCTGATCTCTGGCCCTCCAGAGACTGCAGTAGACCCTGCCTACTTCTTGACAGGAGAACAAGGACCTTACCTGTGTTTCCTGCTCCCCTTGTCCTCTATTCCACACTGTGGCCTCTCATACCTGGAGCTCCTGCCCTGTTTCCACCCCAACTTATTCTAACCAAAAAGTCTGTTTGTTTTTTAAACATTCTTAACCAGAATCATCAGCTTCAGAAGACTTCTCTGCCCTACCGACTCCAACAGCAACCAATGCTTTCTTGTTATTATGGTGATTCTTGCACAGGGTATAAAAATTAATTTACCCACAATTCCAAAGCAAACTAGTCTTTTAACCAAAAAGTATAAAGTTTACGGGCTTTTGGTGGTTCCTGACCCTAAAACTGTGTGTGTGTGTGTGTGTGTGTGTGTGTGTGTGTGTGTTTCTGGGTAGAAGACCAATTGCTTTTATCTACTTCTCAAAAGGTTTTCCCAGAAAATGTCAGAGCCATTGCACTGGGCTGTGAGCTCCTCGTAGGCTAGATAATGCCTTATTTAATCTTGTATCCCCAGAGTGCAGCCCAGTGCCTGGACAATCACAAGCACTGTGTTAACAATACTAAGAGCTAACGTAGTTTGAGTATTTATTTTGAACCAAGCGCTGTATTGGTCTCGATTTCATTGACTCCCATGATAACCCTAAGAGGTGGCTGCCTCCTGTCAATGGGACAAGAAGACTAAGCTGTGACAGAAGAAATGGCCCAAGACGCCACAGCCGGAAGACTTGGTGTAGAACTGAAGTCAACCTGGCCAGCTCTGAGCACTTTTCTGGAAGTAGCAAGAAAGAGTTGATGGGCAAACATCACCATGTTGTCCCGCCAGCTCCTAGGCAGCCCTGTAACACATGTCAGGTAAAATCTCAGGCTTCAGTAAGGTCCTGAAATGTCCACCAATGCCTGCGCCCTTTTTCTGGAGCTCCTATAATACCTGGAAATGAATCTCTCTCCTATAATATCTGTGAATACATCACAATCCTATATGGCTACCAGCATCTATTTTTAGATCTTTAAAATGTCTTTTTTCTTTTTACAAATAATTAATGTGAGGCCCCAAAGGCTATGTGGCTTGTTCAAGGCCATTCAATGAGTTAGCTGCAGAGCTGGAAGTGGAAGCCAGGTACTGCCTGTTCCCAATTAAGTGCCCTCCCTCTACTTCTCCCAGTGCCAGCATCTTCGCCAAGATGATGCTAATGTGTTTCCCACCTGAAAGTCATGTGTTTCTCAGTGCAACAAGGTTCCCTGAGCCGGTCACGAAATTCAATTTCATTCCTCAAATGACTTTCAGAGAACAACCTGGCCTGTGCACAACTGTGCTAGGATTCCCTACCCGTGCTATAAGGGTCAACGTCCTCCTGGAGGCTGTGTCCCTCTTCTCTTCTGAGGATGTGCAGTTCATGGCTATGGGGATGGAGACAGACTGATGACCATCTGTCAGGGCTGCTCTGTGTGGCCTGGGTCTGAATGCACTAACTGACTTATCAACTACTAGTACAGTTGATGTGCATGGCTGGGCTGTTTGCAAAAGCATTCCTTTTCCACAGCTGCTCTCAAGGAAATTCCCAATCCCCAGTGAGGCAAGCGATGAGGATTTGCTAGAGCTCATTCAGGGGACCATGTGCTTCCTCACACCCACTTATTGTGCAAGGACCCTGAAGAGAAATATCCTTGGCCACCTGAAGCACCAGTGCCAAGTCCTTAATAAGAACAGGCTGGGGGCACCTGTGTGGGCTCTGTTGGTTAAGCATCCAACTTCAGCTCCAGTCATGATCTCACAGGTTGTGGTTCAAGCCCCATATTGGGCTCTGGGCTGACAGCTCAGAGCCTGGAGCCTGCTTTGGATTCCGTGTCTCCCTCTCTCTGCCCTTTCCCTTCTCCATTCTCTTTCTTCCCTCTCCCTCCCTCCCTCTCTCTCTCTCTCTCTCAAAAATAAACAAACATTAAAAAAAAGAGTTTAGAGTCACCTGGGTGGCTCAGTTGGTTAAACATCTGACTTTGGCTCAGGTCATGATCTCATGGTTTGTAAGTGTGAGCCCCGCGTTGGGCTCTGTGTGGACACCACGGAGCCTGGAGCCTACTTTGGATTCTATGTCTCCATCTCTCTCTCTGCCCCTGCCCCTCCTTATGCTCTGTCTCTGCCTCTCTAAAAAAAATAAACATTTAAAAAAAAGTTTACAAAAAAGTGAAAAGAAAAGAGAAAAGAAAAGAGCAGGCTGGAACTCTGCCAATGGAGGCAGCTGACTGCCGGTGGAGAGGAAAATGGTCCTGTTGGTCGTCAGGACAGGGGATGCCCTGGCTCCATCATGAACTGTCTTCTCACTCTTGGGTCCACTACTTCACCTGCCTGAGCCTCTATTTCTCCAGGTAACTATCTGGTACCTATCCAGTGGGGGGCAGAAAGTCTTCCTTACTTGGCAGACAGAAACAAATGAGACTGATGGCGCTAAAGAAATACTTGTTGCATTATAATCAGAACACTGAGATAACAGAGCACATAAGACATGCTTAACCAAAGTTTCTTTCTCTTCCATGCCTCTTCCGCCATTATTATTTCCCACCATGTCTAGAATGGGAAGGCAGAAGGAGCAGAGTACAGGGGTGCCCCTACCTCTCCCGACTTCTCTTCTACCTCATCCCAGATGCTATTACTGAGTGTCCACCATGAGCCACATGCCTCCTCTGTGCATTTTCTCATGAAATTCCCACCCTATTTCTCTCAAAGGGTGAATAGTGCCTTCCTTTTCATAGACCAAGAGAGCTCTCTGTGGTGATGGACATGCACTCCAAGGCAGGAGCCATGTGTGGCTACTGAACCCTTGAAATGTGCTCAGTGTGGCTGAGGAATGGGATTTTTCGATTTGAATTAATTCACTAACCTTTAAGTAGCCACATGTGCCTGTGGCCACCAAACTGGACAGCAATGTAACAAATGGGGGTGAAAAAGAAAAACTTAAGTTTGAAGAAGTTCAGCAAATGCCCAAGGTCATACACATGGATGAAGGTGGAAATGAGAACTGAATCCACATTTGCCAGTAGTTTTGTGTGTCCATCTCCTAAAGCAAATGGTCATGATGGCTGAGGGTTTGCTCTAACATGCAAACCCAGAGCTGAAACTCAAGACAGGCTGGGGAGAAATATTCCCAGCACTGGAGAATTGGCCCAGAAGGAAAAGGAAATGAATATTCAGAGCAGATAATGGTTGTGGAAACGCTTTGTAAACTGTCAAGTGCTGGTTCAGGGTGGGGGTTATTAATAATACCCTTTGGCACTGACTTCATGGCAAAGCTTTCCTGTCCCTCTCCACATCTCGCTGCTCTGTTAATCATTAATTAAAGCTTAAGGGATTTGGGAATACAGGCCTCTGAAATTTGGACTAAACCCTCCATGTTATTGAAAAAAAAAAAAAAAGAATCTCGGATAATTAGCTTTTCTTTCCCTAAATGCTTTTTGGGTCTCATTACAAACGAAGTGCTGGGCTAATATACCTTGTGTTGTGAATGCCTCACAATTCCTGCTAATTGAATTAAACCCAATTCTCTGCAAATAAACTCTTGGTGTTCTTAATGGCAAATAAGGAACAGAGCTGTTTCTTTTTGGAACGGGTCATTACAAGGCCCTAATTACTAGGATCTCAATGTGTAACGCAAACCGCCTTTGTGTTGGCTCCTGACAATGACGGTTCTGTTAAGATCAAAGTCGCAATGTGCCCTTGGAATCTTCTCCCTCTTTTTATTCCACTTCAAAATGTTTAATAATGACTAATCCAATTTCTAAGACGGCAGAGAAAGGACAAGAGAACAGAAGTCCGCTTTTTTTTAAATTCAGGACAAATATTCTGAAACTGACGTGCTGCTAATTTTTCCCCCTTCCTTTTTCCCTTGGACACAGCACATTTTGAAGTGGCCGGTCAATGAAGGAATTTGTGCCGCCAAAGTTGCACGCATGCCCAATGTGACCGGAGTTGCTGCATGGAGTAATCAGATGTCAGGAAGGAAGGTGGATAACCATTGTTCTCACAATGGTAGGCCCAACACCTTTATCAATAATGCAACGCCAATTACTTTGGGGACCAGGCTTGACTCCTGTGGGATAGGAAACTTTATGCCAGGGCTCTTTAGAATAGCATCTGTAATCAGCCACACCAACCAGATTTTAAAATGCAGTATGCATCATTTCTGGCTGGCAATTCTGCACTCATGTGTGGGCGGAGGTTCCAAGTTGGAAACTTCAAAGTAAGGTGTATAAAAAACTTTAACACTGATGGCAACGGTCCTTGGTGTACAGATTTCAGGGTGGGTGATGGCTAAAGTTCCTGGCTCTCTGAAACGGTCGGCCTTCATCTTAGGAAGAGCCACATACTCGCATCCCTTTGTTGTGGCAGAAAACCCAACTCAAGATCACTGGGAGGCCTAGAAACGGGTTTCCCATCTTGTGCCCTCCCAAGGTTCTCACCCACCTCATCGCAGCCTTCCCAAGATATTATGTTCCTCTCCCTAGGAAAGCACCCCTGATCTCTGAAGGCAAAATTCTTAAATTCAGCCTCCAGGATCCAACGCAGACACACTTGTCAGAGCTTGTACCCTGCTTCTGTTTGTTCCTATTGCATTTTTCTCTCTCGTTTGTGCCTGAGGCAACGTGGTAGAGTGGGCTCCAGTGCTTCAGAGAAGGACAGCCCCAGGTTTGGATCTTAGTTCTGTTACTTATAGCTGTGTAGCTTGGGGCAAGGTATCTCACCTCTCAGAAGCGCTCTTTTCTCATCTAGAGAACAGAGATGCTAATGGCTACTTTGCTTCAAGGAATGGCTTCGGTATAATTTGTTAAAAATAATGATGTGGATAAGGTGTGTGGTACAGAGGAGATGCTCAATAAATAGAATCCAACCAAGCTCTTATCGTAAGACCAACCTTTGTATTCTGGTCACTTGCTTAGATGTCCATTTCCCCAGAGAGCAATCAATTCTCTGAAGGAAAAACACAGACTTCATTAACTCCTATCTTTAAATACCCCAGTACCTAGCACAGATCTGGGCAAGCCCTTGGCTTAAAAAAAAGTATACTTAATACACTGTATATTAGCCAACTTAACAATAAATTACAGTAAACAATTTTTAAAATAAAATAAATGTATACTGAATGAATGAATGAACAAATGAACACCTAAACCAAACACGTAAAGATTTAAATGAAAATCAAATTGAAAGGCTTTGTGATATCCCACAGAGAAAACAAAATTCTCCCAAACCCTCCTGCCAGAAGCAGCTCGCATCAGCTTACGGAGGAACAACAATGTTAAATTATTGCTTAACTACTTCTCATATGATGATCTCCCGCATCTCGCCAGGAAAATCATCAGCATTCTCTCCGTGCTAGGAACAGCTGCAGTTAACATGTTTGGGGCGCCTTTTCAACACGATTCCCTCTAACAAGTTTGAACTTGATTTCAGAGGCTCCATTTCCTTTTCACTCTGGAGAACTCTCTCCAGGAACCTGACACTCCAAGTCCATGGTTCAAGAGGGAGACTCCCAGAGCAAAGACACAGTGGTATATAGTGTCCACAGCTCCCCAGCAGCACTCCCCACCCCTGTGGCACCTGGAGGATGAAGGGAAAGGGAAGGCATGCAGACCATCCTCCATGAAGAGAGCCTTCTGCTTTCTTCCTTCTATTTTATGTGCTTCTGAGCCAAATGAAGACAACAGTTTTAAAAAGACACACTCTCAAAAGGCCTTACCTACTAGTGAAATGCTCCCTATAGCATCCTTGAAGAACAATGGCCAGCTTTAGGAGCACTCCAAGGGCAGGAAGCTCACTGCACCACAACAGCAAAGGAGCCTGGAGGAGACTAGGACATTTAGAAGGAAGAGAGGCACAATACCTCATTTGTAGGAAGGCATATGACAGCCCAGTGCAACCCTGACATATGCTCTACGGTTCAGCAGTATGTTTTCCATGATGGGGAGCTCACTACCTTGCCAGGTAGATGGCCAGGTCCATCTGCTGTGAGAGGGCTCTTTCCCTCTTCTCTGTCCACACACACACACTTCCAGGTAACTTTGACCACTGCCCCCCGCTTCTAACTAACCCAAGTCTTCATACCCATGACATCCCCTCACATATATGAAGCCGATTCTCATCCTAGCAGTTCCTCCATCTAAGCCCTCTCTTCCAGAGATGTGTTCATGTAAAAAACTGTGATAACATAATGAGAGCTGTGTTCCAGGTATTCCTAAGGCACAGGAGAGAGGAAGAGGTGCAAAGCCAGGTCACCTTCAGACCCGCCAGTGTGGGATGGCTTTTTACTCAGCAGAGCAGAGCATATCCTGGAGCCCCAGCCTGATCCCATGCACCATCAGACACCAGGGAGAGTGGGTGGCCTCTCTGGGAGTGGCTTTGTTCTTCCAGACTCTTTAGAAGAGCTGTCTGATTCACTGCTGTGCAGATGTGCTGCCTCTGGTTCAAGTAAGGACAGAGCTGCAGGGAGGTGGGGAAGGCAAGAGGAGACTAGAATTGAGATGCAAGAAAACTGTCCTATATTTGTCACCTGGTACATGACACAGTGCCCAAGCCAATTTCTAAAACACAGTGGGGACCTAATGACTCTACTGACTTTGAATGTGGGGAAATTGAGGAGGAAGAGTGTTACTGAGTTAAATATTAGATGGACGACAAGCAATGGGCCACGCGTGCCTTGGTTACTATTCCCAGGGTCTAACACAGTCTCTGACACAGACTAGACACTTATTAGCTGTTTAGCCAATAGCCAACCCAAATACCTTCTCACTTGTCTGCCATAGCTTCCCAGTCATGATTGCCCCCAGGGGTGACCATGAGACTGATTTCCAGTCAATGAGCTGTAAGAGGAGGATGGACAGTAAGGGCATCTTCTCAGAAAGCAATTCTTCAGATGAAGAAAGCGGCAAGAAGAAAAAGCTTCCATTCATCCACTTCCTGCCTTGAAACTCAGTGGGAGGTCATGATGCCTAAAGCTTTGGTGGCCAACAACATGAGGATGAAAGTGATTGCTGAGGGTGGTAAAGCAAAACTGTGGAGCAAGGTCTGGATTCTTGATTCTGTTGAACTAGTCCTGGAACAACCTGACTCCAAACTTCTTGTTGAGCGCAATACTCAGTGTCAGTATTGATAAGCACTGTTGGTTGTGTTGGCCAGGTGTGTTGTTTGTAGTTCAGGGTATCTTGAGTGATGAAGCACTTGATAATTATTCTCTAAGTTGTACTGGTGTGCAGCAAGGGGGGGGTGGGTGTGCTTATAGGAAGTTTTCACCTGGTGAGCCAGGAACAGATAATGCCAATAGGATGCTTAATGGCTCAGGATGGGGAGGGGCTGAGAGAATTATGGCCATAAACTGAGAAAATGGCTTTGGACAGAAAGTAGGTCCTCGAGAAAACCCTTATTTCCCTCCCAGTTAGGGACATCAGATTTCTGGTTTCAATTTTCTTTGATTTTTAAAGACTTTTTCTCCCTGATAAGTGTTGAGTAGAGGGTAGAGAAATGTTTCTGGGGATCAGGCCAGTTGAAATGTGGTGGCATAGCACATGGACTCTAGAATTGGCTGATCTGAGTCAAGTCTAGCTTGAAGTCAGGGTTTTGCAATCCTGGCACTGTTGACATTTGGGGCTAGATAATTCTTTGCTGCAGAGGCTCTCCTGGGAATTATGGTTATCAATAGATGGCCTCTACCATTAGATGATAGAAGCACTCCCCGCTGAGTTGTGAAACCAAAAATGTTTTCCAAATGTTGTCATCTGTCCCCTGAGGTACAAATTTTCCTGAGAAACACACCTCCCTAACTGAACGTGACTAGAGAGAATGGCTCCTCTGGCTTCCTTTGCCTCATGTCTAACATGGGAATAATAAAAGAACCACTTCAGAGGACTGGTGTGAGTTCAAGGGGTCGTCTGCAAAAGGTGCTTAGTCAAGATGAACTATTACTATGATTACTGTTCTCTGAGGGTGACTTTGTTGTACTTGCTTCATGAATAGCATTCACCAATACTAAAGCTGAAAGGAATGTAGTTATTCACTGATCAAAGCTCCCATTTTCCAGATAAGGAAACCGAGATCCAGAGAGAGAAAGTGATTTGGTCAGTGTCACATAATAAGTAAACACCAGTCCCAGAACCAGAGTTCAGGTATCATGAATGCTGGTTAGGCCTGTGTTTGTCTCTTTCTGAAGTAGAAATCTGAGCCAGTCTTCCCCAGGAGCTTTACCCCTACCTTCCAGAGAATCTTCCATTCCAATCAATTTGACAGTGTTTATTGGGCACATACTCCATATCAGACACCATGGTAAGCACCAGGAATAAAGTGATCGGTAAGATAAGAATGGTCTATCCTGCCCTTGTAGAAGTCTGGCTGGGAAAGCCAATATTACAAAAATAATGACTGGCAAGCTACTTGAAATCACATGGAGCCTTGAAATTAAACTGGGAATGGAAGTAGATCCAGAAAACTCCAACTCTGTCAGGAACCTCCCAGGACACAGGAGGAATAGAGCATGAGTCAGTTGGCTTTCCTGAAAAGGCATTTCTGCCCTTCCTGCCCCAATAATAAGGCAGACTGGGAACAGGGAGATGTGAGGAATGGGGCTGGAAGTGACTACGATTCTGCGGCTTATGTAATGTTTGAGAAAGCTGTCTCTGATCAGATTTAGATGGGGATCAAAGAACAAAACACATGGCCAATAAGATCACTAAGGATTCTTCCAGCTGGAGAAACCTTCATCTTACATTATTCCAGGACACTCGGGGCTACATCCTTGAGGGTGTTTCAGTCAGAGGGAGCAGTATGTGTGTCGTCAAGAAACTGAAAAAAGTTCAGTAAGCCTGGAATCCTATGAGCATGTGCAAAGGTTCCATGGAAGGAGAAGCAGGGGTTCGAAGGGGCAATTGGGAAGATTGTAGTAGTGCAGTGGAGCTAAAGCAGAGGGGGGTGAGATGGACATGTGTAGATGATGAGGCCAAAAGTGTGGATAGGGTCCTTACTGTAAGAGGTCCTTCCTATTACCTCCAAATCACATTAGGGAATATGGACCCTTCTGGAGGTACCAGGGCCACTGGAAATTGTAGGTAAGAGAACCGTATGATCCAATTTCCATCAGGGACACATCCCTTTGGCTTCACTGTGGAGGGTGCACTGGGCGAAGGATAGAAATGGGACACAAGTCAGGAAGGTGGTGCAAAGATACGTGGAGAGAAAGAGGTGGCCTGGGTTGGTGCAGAGCCATGTTCTCAGTCAGGCGCTTTTGCCCTCTGGGGAACATTTGGCAATGTCTGGAGACATTTAAGGCTGTCACAATATGGGGGGAAGTACCACTGACATTTCGTGGGTGGAGGCCAGGGATGCAGTCAAACATCCTACAGTGCACAAGATGGCCCCTCACAACAGAGAGTTATCCAGCCCAAAATGGCCAAAGTGCCAAGGTTGAGAAATTCTGGCACAAAGAAGGGAGAGATGGGAGGTGAGTTTGCAATGTGTTTAGAAGATAGAATTGGCAGACTTGGTGATGAACTGTACATGGAGGCAAAGTATCAAGGACGGGTCCTAAGTAGCAGAGTGGATCACAGTTCCATCCACTGAAACAGGGAACATGGAAGAAAAACAAGCAAGGGTTAAGGATAAACAACTCAATTTGGGATGTCTTGAGAAAAGTCTTCTGGGTGTGTACAGAGGAAAACTGCCTGAGACCCCCCCCCCCCCCAGCTATGGGGATAAAGAGTCTCAGCAGCTGCCCATGCCCTCATACTAAGCTTCTCAGCTCCCTAAACCTCCCATAGCCCAGGGCTCCACCCACCTGGTGTTTCTTTCCTGGTTTCCTGGTTTCCTGGCTCTCCAGACCAGGGTCTGGCTCTTCCAGCCTGGTCTTGCCCCCAGCTGCAGAGCCCACCTCCCCCTTGTCGGCAGTGGCAGCAGAGGCAGACGGAGCTGCCCTCCCATCCCTCAGACTCCAGTCATCCCACAGCCTCACGACTAATTAAACATCTGCTGCAAGCTACAATTTGCTAAATTGCCTCACACTCTAACTTCTGGCAGGGACTAATCTGAGTTCTCAACTTGAAGCCCAGAGCCTTCCTCCAAGCACCATCAGCCTCCTAATGTCCCTAGTCCTCCCCAGACATCACTGTGTCCCTACCACCCAAGGGGGCATGGAGAAATGCTGGGTCCAGTGTCTCTCCTGGGACTGTGCCATGGGAGGATGGGAGGCTATGGGTATGTCTCCTCAAGGAGCTTTCCATCAATTGTCCCCCACAAAAATACTACAGAAGATGAATATGTAATCAGATATTAACAACTCGCCAAATTGAGTTTAATCAAGAACTAAAATGGATGAGACAGGAAACACATTTTATGGGGGTGGAAGACGAGACTCTTTTCCTCATAAGACCTTGAGAGAGAAGTATCCTTGGAGATCATCTAGTCCAGCATTTCTCAAAGGACCACCTGCCTCCAAATTCCCCAGGGTGTTTGTTGGGAAGGCAGATTCCTGAGCCTTGTCCCTGAAGATGCTGGTTTAGTAGATCCAAGTCAGTGCTCAGGAACATAAATTTTTCTAAACAAGCCAGATTTTTGATACCCATAAAGTCTGGCAGTACTAGGATTGAGGTACACAAATCCCTGTTTCTGCACTAAGCTTCCCCAATCCTCCTCATCAGAATTAATCAGAACAAGATGTGTGATAGTGTCTCCTACAAAGCTGATCAATGCATTTATAGGTTCCATGGGGCTGTATGCAGCAGTCCTCATGTGCCCTGCTCTGCTTCCCTCTGCCCAACGTCCTTGGATGTGAGACTCTCCTGCCTGGGACGCACGCCTGTGTGGTGTCGACTTGCTATCATGCACGAAGTCCATGTTCGGCTCAGGTGTCCTGTCTTGTAGGGTGTTCAAGGCTAGGTCAGGCAGTTATCTGCAAAGGATGCACTTCCTGTCCCCTGGGGTCAGGCAGGTCACTTACATTTCAGAAAGTGAACTTCAACCCTGTGCCACAAAATGCCATCCTCCCCTTTCCAGGTTTACAGAGAGAGAGATTAGCAAGCATATGTGTGAATTTTTTTACCTCTACATAAACACATAAGAGATTCTAATCTTTAAAAAGTTATAGTATTATAATAATTTTGGATAAGGAGGGGTTGCATGGAAGAGAGATAACTAAGCTGAGAAACAAAGGAAACAAAATCTCTCTTCCCCTTCCCCTGTACTTCTTTCCACCACCTGTCTCTTCTCCGTCTCTCTCTCAAGACAGAGATTTGCCAACATCAAGCATTTCAAGGAACAAGAGACATCAGTTCTTGACTCACTGATCACAAATCATCCTTATCTTTCAATTAAAGGAGACACTCTAAGAGTCTCTTAATAGGTAACATTGCATCAGCCAAGTTACCTCTATAATTGAAAGAATATGAATGGACTTTATCCTTTGCTTCTAATATTCTACCAACTTATTAATACAAATATTTGTTGAATTAGCAAATCATAAAGAGCTATCACCTCCTTTTTGTTCTTCAGAGTGAGCTACCTGGCAAAGGCAGTGAGACTTGTTAATGACCACAACTCAAGACTGAGGTTCCTGCCTTGACTATGCCCCCCTGCCACTTGGCATACTCTGAGTTCTGTGGATACTCTGAAATTGAACGTAAAATTGTGCTTATGCATTCAAGGAGGACTTTAGCTTTCACCAGAATCTCAAAAACATCTGTGGTCCAAAGAAGGATAGAAGGATCATTAGAGAATCTCTTTCTCGGGTGTCAGATTATTATAGCAGGTGCCTGAACAAGAGAACCACTAAGGAGTCTTCTACCTATCATTTACAGCAAGGTTTCTATATACTATCATAGGCATACCATTTCTGGTGGTGGTCCCAGAGAGCTGGAGTCCATAAAAGGTCATCTTCTGGAGCATCTCCTCTTCCTGTTCTACTTCTAAGACCAAGAACCCAGCTTTCTCCCTCTGCTAAGTCCATGATGCCCCAATTAAGAAGCCACTAGATATTTGATAGGTTTGTACAGCAAGTCCCATGAATGGGCATGTGTCCTCATGGAGCTTACAAGCTAATGGCAGAGACATACAAATAATATGGAATTATAGTACGATCAGAAACATAACAATACAACTAACATGTACTACATGTTGTCAATGTGCCCGATGGTGACCTTAGCATTTCATGTGTTGTATACTGCCCAATCTTCACAACAGCCCCAAGAACTGCACTGTCATTCATCTCAATTTTACATTAAGATAACTAAGGCACAGAAATGCCAATAAGCTAGCCCAAGGCCACAGAGCTATGAGGTAGCAGATTAATATGCCTGCCTCAGCCTTCCTTCTGTGGATTCACCCTCCCCAATCCATTAACCAACAGACCTTGGATCTAGCTTCACTGCCTTTGCCTAAGTTTTAGGTGGGTCTGGAGTAGGATCTGACTTACCTATATGTGTTGAGATTCAACCTCCCTTAGGCCTCTCAGGTTATACCTGACCGAGGTGACCTGGCTTTCTGCCCACCTGTCTTGTTTGTTTTCCTGTGCCCAGTTCTTCCCTGAGCCCTTAGCTGAGGCCTGCCTCCTCAATGCAATGCAGCCTGTTGATTGCCAGGGTGTTCCTTCAACAAAACGGGCATGACTTACTTCTAGGATTAAGACACTTGATAGACGTTTTTTGAGAGTTTACCATACCCCAGACCCCATATTAGGCAGTGGACACAAGACTGAGTTCCTGACCTAAAGGAGCTTATGCATTGTTTTTAATTTTTTTTTCTTTCATTAAATTTTTACCGAGCACCTACTATGTCACATGAAGTATTTTAGGTGTTTGTATTGTTATGGGTAAGGAGAACGGATGTTCAACTATCCAACAAATACATTTGAAAGATTATTTTATGTGGTGGTAAGGGCCACAATGAAACAGGGATGTGGCAGAGTGGGAGGTATGAGCCTCATTTACATGGGAAAGTCTTGGATGGTTTGGTTGAGGAAGTAGGGTGTGAGAGGAGACCTGAATGCCTCAAGACAACACTCATTATGTGCCATGGGGTACAGAGGCAACAGCTGGGACTGGACTAGGCAGGACTGACCTTGGGTCATTGGAAGAAGTCAACGTTGTTAGAGCCGCAGGGAATGGCAGGAAGAACAAAGCCTGCTTGGGAGACAGGCAGCCATAAGACCAGATAGGCACAGTGCAGCCATGGAAAGGATGTGATTAGTTTATGGGGTGGGGACCCACAGAGAAGGCATCAATGTGATCTGATTTGGATTCAAAGATCATCCTAGTTGCTGTATGTCATCTTCCCAGAGGTCTCACCTCATCTCCTGGACCAGACCCACAGACACCCACCTGAACAGAGCTGGAAGGCACCACTCCTGCTGGGACTTGAACCCCATCTTCCCAAGGTGACCAGACCTAACTCAGTCCCCCACAATCCTTGCCCCATATAACCCTCTCTCCTCCAGCTGCCAGGCTATGACAGACACTGTGCTTTCACAGAATCACATTCATTTTTATATGAAAAAAGGAAAAGCAGGGGCACCTGGGTGGCTCAGTCGGTTGGGCGGCCGACTTTGGCTTAGGTCATGATCTCACGGTCCGTGAGTTTGAGCCCCGCGTCGGGCTCTGTGCTGACAGCTCAGAGCCTGGAGCCTGTGTCTCCCTCTGTGTCTCCCTCTCTCTGACGCTCCCCCGTTCATGCTCTCTCTCTGTCTCAAAAATAAATAAATGTTAAAAAAAAAAAAAGGAAAAGCAAATAATTGGAAATTCAGTGATTCCCTTATGCCCTTGAGTCCCTTTTAGGGACTGAGTTGAAGCAGTATCCACCACCAGCTTCATTACAAAATGTATAGTAAGGCTTGACCCACAACATGGATAATGAAGTTTCACCAACTCCACCCAGTTGCTGAGCAAAAGGTATCTAACCCAAGACTCAGCTAGGTGACATCAGACCCTGAGAGGCCACCATATTGGGCACAACTCACAAATGGACTTTGCACCCCATGAGATGAGTTCTGGACAATCCTAGCCTGGAGGAAAGAGGCAGTTTGATGTTTTTAAAACCCTGCAGTGAAATGTCAGGGCCATTTGAATATATTGAGCAAACGAAGGAAATTGAATCAAGAGAAAAGGAAAGGCAAATATCCTCAAATCTTGCTCCTAAGGGTCTTTCATGAGCCCGGCCATCTATGCCAATAAGTCATCTAAGGAAGAAAAAAAAAAAACTTTTTTTTTCTGTTTGTTTCCCCTTTGAACAACTGAGGATTTTTCAAAAAGGTTCCAATTTCTCTTTGATTCATAGTTGCTGTTGATAACATTCAAAGGCCTTTGGGGTAACAGGTGCATTTCAAATGAGTGAAAATAACAAATAAATTGGATCCAGGATTTACAGCATTAGCAGTGTCTTTGTTCTCTTGCGTCAATGCCTGGCTTATGGACAGCAGATCTGCACAGGAGCTTAGAGAGACAGTGGTCAGGGGGTGCTACCAAAGGGAGCAGGAAGTGGTAGAGAAGCCCACTGAGTACTGCCTCATGTGCAGTTCATTAGAACAGACTCCAGGCTCTACCTGCAAATTAAGACTGATATCCTTCCCCATCCCTTCATCCCCACTGCCACCACCCTGGTCCAAGGCATCATTATTTCTTCCCCAGATGACCTCAACCAGCCTCCTACTGGTTCCTGTCACTTCCTCTCTTTGCCCCTTCAATCTATTCTTCACTCAGCGGTCAAAATGATCTTTTCCAAACACACAGCTCATCATGTGACTCTCTGCTTAAAACCATTCTGGAGCTTCCTGTGATAGTTAGGATAAACTTTGAGTCCTGGCTACAGCTTAGAAATCTCTGCAAGATTGGTCCCTGCCTCAGTCTCCCCACTATCCTCTATACTCCAGTATGGTAGGCAGCTTCTAAGGCTCCCTTGTGATCCCTTCTTCCTGGAATTCATGCCTTTGTGTGGTCCCCTCTCCTTGAATGTGAGCTGGACCTCCAGACCTATTTCTAATGAATAGAAGACAGCAAAGGTGGGAGAGCTTGAGACCTGACCCTTCCTCAGATGAGCCTTGAGATGATGCTGCCTCAGCTGACATGCTTTGATTGCAGTCTGTAAGAGACCCTGAAACAGAGGCCCCACCTAAGTTGCACCTGGATTCCTGACCCAACCAAACTGTGTGATAATAAATGTTGTTTTAAGTCACCGAGTGTTGGAGGTAATTTTTACACTGCAATGAATAGCTAATATATCCAACCACCTTTTTCTCCTATCTAGCCTATAGTCACACCACAGTCTTCCCTGTGCTGGCACCCCCCCATATATTCCACCCTGTGCTGAAATGTCCCACTCCTCACCTTCACATGACTGTATGTTTTTCATCCTCATTTCCAGGCTAAGATGTCAGTTTTTCAGAAAACTGACCTGATCACACCATCTAAGTAGTCATCCCACCTACCATTAGTCTGTAATGCCCTATTTTTCTCTTGTACATCTACTATAGCTAGTAATTATAAATTATTGATAATTAACTAAATGACTACTTCCCATATATATGGATGAAAGGATGCATTGATGGACAGGTGGGTGGATGGACAGGTAGACAGGTGGGTGGATGGATGAATGGATGGATAGATAGATATTTGGGTAGGTGGGTAGAGGATGGATGAATGGGTGGGTGTGTAGATGGATGATAGATGGAGAAGAGAGTCACACAGACACACTGGTATGTGTTCAGAGGAAGATGGTGAACATAGCAAAAGGGAGGTTTTAATTTAAAGCAGGGGTTGGCAACTCTAATGGGAACATAGCTACATTCTTTTTTTTCTTTTTCTTTCTTTTTTTTTTTTTTTTTTTGCATATTGTGTATGGCTGCTTTCACACTATAGAAGAGTTGAGTAATTAAGATAAAGTACCATGACCTGGAAGCCTAAAATAGTTACTATCTGGCTCTTTCCAGGAAGTTTGCTGACTCTTGATCTAAGAGAAAGAGGACTTACGTAGTGAGCAGAACACTGTCTTCAAGTATTGTACAGACGAGGAATGTAAGTTGTCCTATGTAACTTTAAAGAGGTTAAGAACAGAACCAACATGTAGAAAAGAGACAGACGCAGACTCAACAGGAGAAAGAATATTCTTAGAGTCAGAGATGCCCGCAAAAGAAATTCCCTGGGAAGTAGATGGCACTATGCCATTGGAGGTATGCAAGAAGCAGCTAGAAAAGCATTTCTGAAACACTGCTGTAAAGACATTCAAGAATTGCCTAGACGACTGCTTAAGGATTTGGGGCTTCTTAGCTTGTTTGTGTAATGAACTTCTTCCTAAGTCAGAAGAAACCTAATGATCACTTTAAACATTTATAAAGCACAAATAATATACATAAAATGATAAAGGGAACTTATGTTAAAATATATATCTCAAAGATTTGTGATAGAACTATATGCAGGCGTTTTCTTTTTTTTTTAATTTTTTTTTAACGTTTATTTATTTTTGAGACAGAGAGAGACAGAGCATGAACGGGGGAGGGGCAGGGAGACACAGAATCGGAAGCAGGCTCCAGGCTCTGAGCCATCAGCCCAGAGCCCCGACGCGGGGCTCGAACTCACGGACAGTGAGATCGTGACCTGAGCTGAAGTCGGACGCTTAACTGACTGCGCCACCCAGGCGCCCCAATGCAGGCGTTTTCAATGACACCTTAAGTAACAATATCTAGTGGTGGTCTAATAACTATAATAACTTTAGGGTAGAGATGAGCATAAAATAGGAGTCAGCAAACTATGGTCCACAGATCGAGTTGGCCTACCACTTGTTTTTATAAATAAAGTTTTATTGAAATACAGCCACTCCCATTTGTTTACATACTATCTATGGCTATTTTCACACTAAAAGGCCTAGTTGAATAGTTGAGACAGCAACCATATGGGTCACAACACCAAAAATATTTACTACCTTGCTCTTTACAGAAAAAAATTTGTCAACTCCTGCCATAAAGGGCTTTCTTTTTTTTTTTTTAACGTTTTTATTCATTTTTGAGACAGAGAGAGACAGAGCATGAATGGGGGAGGGTCAGAGAGAGGGAGACACAGAATCTGAAACAGGCTTCGGGCTCTGAGCTGTCAGCACAGGGGCCCGATGCAGGGCTCGAACTCACAGACCGTGAGATCGTGACCTGAGCTGAAGTCGCGCTCAACCGACTGAGCCACCCAGGCGCCCCCATAAAGGGCTTTCAAGATACCTGTAGCATTTTAATGTGGTATGAAAATATCTGAGATTTCTATTCTTGATAGAGTCATAGGTAATGCTAACGTTCTTGTGGTTTTTTTCTGAAGTTCACATTTGAGGGGCATAATAAATTTCTGGTAAAGGTTAGGTGAAAAGTGCTGGTGGGGAGATGGGAGGAGGGAATGGGGAGTAGACTGTTTGATGGACAGTTTCTACTTGGGGTGATGAAAAAGAACTAGACGGGGTGATGGTTACACAATGTTGTGAATGTATTTAATGCCCTTGAATTATACACCTTCCATTAGTTAAAATGGTAAATTTTATGTGTTTTTTTTTTCACTACCCAAAAAATGCACACTCAAAAAATGATAGAATTTTTTTACATTTGAGTTCATGGACCTGCTTAATCCCACCCATGAGCTCCAAGTAAAAAGCCTATTATATTCCAGGAGTCTAAGTTCTTAGAGAAACACTCTAGGCCATGGATTGGAAAGTGTAATGATGTCGGGGTTTGACGGAGTGAAACAAGAGATTCACTCTCCTAGAGAAGGAGGCAGAGGGACAGAGCCAACTTCCAAGTCCCTTCTGAAAACAAGCCAGGACAGTGTATAGTTATGCCATTGGGGTGTCCCAGGGGAAGAGCAAGAAAGGATAATTTCCCTAACCCACCTCAAGAACCAAGGAAGTAGTGACAGAAAGCCCTCAAAATACCTTTTTGTGATTCTCTGGGTTTGTATGCGTCCAACTGCACAGCTGGCCTAAGAACCCTAAAACCACCACCACACTCCAAGCATGCATGGATCATGTGAAAAAGCCACATCTGAGCCCACAGCTTAAGAAGACAGAGGCCTCAGATGCCCTGCAAAGGCAGGATGCTTAATTGTGGAACTCAATTTTGTTTTCATAGGAATCAATTTGGAGGGATTTTCATTTTCAATTATTCAACAACATCCAATTTTCCCTTCACACCTCGGCCAGACAGGAGGAGAGAAATTGCATGTGTCAATCACTTCTGAAAGCTGCTGACCAGCCTGAAGTCACCCCTGCATGGAGGGAGCATTACTGGGGCCCTGGGAATGTGCCCTGGCTTTTCTGAGACAAATGGAGACACCAGATGGCCTTTTGCCCCAGACTCCGGGACACTGTCTGGTACTTGTTCTCCCTGTCAAGGAGGAAGACAGACAATCTCTTCTCTGGCAAGAGTGACATGCTTCGAAGATGAGAGAGGGAAGCAGCCCCCTGCCCTTCCTCCTCAACAGTCTGTCCCTATTCATTCAGCATCTCAGAGGGCCCTTACCGATCTTGGAAGTAACAGGAAATAATGGCTCCAACTCCAGAGCCCTCCCCCTCCTACCACCATGACCCTGACAAAATGAATTGAATCATTCTGAATCTTGGCTTCTTACTCCTTGCCATGGAGACAAGCATTGCCAGCCCCCAGGCACAGACAGCTGAAGCAACTTGCCCAAGTTTCTATAACTAGTTAGGGGCAAAACCTGGATTCAAAGCCAAAGTGTGGCCACCAAAGCTTAACTCCTATCCTGTACAGGATGGTGTCAGACATGCGTTAGGCTCCTGATAAGCAATTCATACTGTTCTGATAAAATACTTCAGTGCTGTGCCACATGTGTGTACAACTCTGTAAGGTGGTTACTTCCCTGAAGTCAGGAGCTACCTTTTATGTCACATGCTCACCACATGGTAATCAGTCATGTGTTTATCAATTCACATATGCAAGCCCTCAGCTCACTTCCAAAATAGTTATCCAATGCCTACTCTGTGGCAGGTCATGTGCCAGCAGATGAGAATCAAGTGAAGGGATGTTCATGCACTCACAGTCCAAACACCTGACTGCCCTCTCTGTGCCAGGGTCTGCCACGGCCCTCCAGGATCCATGGTGAATGGAGGGGGCAGGGCGTGTAAAGCAATGGGCATACCAGTGGGTCAAATGCGCTCAAAAGGGTAGAATTCTGACCCAGGTGCAGGGTTGACTCTTACTTGTAATAATAATAATGAGAATGATATGATGAAGAAGCACACTGCTTTGGCCAGGTTTTGTTCTAAGTGTTTTAATGTCTTGCATTAAACCCTAACAAGTTTGTGATAGAAAAGCTATTTTTGACTCCATTTTAAAAATGAAGGAACTGGGGACAAAGAGGCCCAATTACTTGCCCAAGGTCTCATAGATTATTAGGTATGGAGCCAAAATCTCTAGACTGGGAATCTGGTTTTAGAGAACATGCTCTTAACCAATTTATACTATGTGCCACCCCCTCCCATAATGAACAAATGTTCGTTGGGTTGAACTGGCCAGAACCGGCCTGGAGGGTAAAGTGGTCTGGCAGCAATAATGCCAAGAGACTGATGGGGAATCCACTCCCTAGCCTAATCTGGGATGGAAGGTGTCCAGACTGGCCATGCCCTTGGGCTCCAGCACTTGAGATGGCTCCTGTGTTATCTCTTAGGCCAGATAAGCAGGAAATGGCAGTAGTCAGCTGCAAGGAACTATCATCTTCTCTGAGAGATGACTTTGTCTGGATGTGGGCATGCTGCACTGTGGGCAGGGAGGCTGCAGAAATCCTGATGGGAGCATCTCTGGGCAGTGGGTCTATGGAAAAAGAAGGGAGAAGCCCACCTCCATGGGGCTAAGGGCCAGCAAGGGCCCTCCCCACTTTCCCAGCAGAGGTGGGCTCACAGGTGGATGACGGACCACCCTAACAACATGGGACTCGGGTCAAAGGGTATGAAAACTGTCATTCAAAGAGGGGACAGCACTCCCTGAAACTGGGATCAAGCTTTTGTCTAAGAAATTGCTGTCAAAGAGAGGGCTGGATGTAGACTGGTGGTTTTTTTTTTTCTTAGACTGGCGTGTTTAACTGTCTGATCCATTTAAAGCCCTGTGAGTCTGAGAGAGCCTGGGAGACAGACAGGGGCACAGTGTCACCCAGGGCACTGCTGGAGTCACAGAGAACGATTTGGGAGGAGGCAGCAATGCTTTTCATAGGCATGATTTCATATCTCTTTTTCGGAGGGACAATGTTCCTCTGTACAAAGCTCATTTTCAGGTGCCCTCTGATAACTGACCAGCAAGCATATAGCTGGAGCCATGGAAGAAATTTGTGGGGCTTATGATAAAAAAGCCTTTGGGGATGGCTCCCCTCCCTGGTGCATGAAAGCCTGATGAGTCTGAACTCATGCTGGTGCATGCTACCACCCCAAGCATAGTGCAGCTACCAGTCAGGCCCACACGGAAGGCCCCTCCTCAACCCACCTGCTCCCCCTGCCTCCTCTCCTCTCTGGTTTATACCACAATCAGATTCCTTTAGAAAACATCTGTGTACTCAGTTCGATGTAAGTTCCCGAAGACATAAAGCTGAGGGCGGCAGTAGGGCAAGGTGGTTAAGGAAATAGACTTCAGCGTCAGGCTGTTCAATGAGGACTCACTACAGGTAAGTGTTTTAATCCTGTGAGCCCCGGCTCCTTCATCTGTAAAATGGGAATAACCACTACCTGCTTCACAGAGTTAGCGTAAAGATTCAATGTGAAAGCATGGGTACTGTCCAAATGCACAGTTCTCCTACAGATAAGCACTTCATAAAGTTATCTGAAGACTAGGATACTGTCACTCCAGGCCAGACTTCCCAGTCCAGAGGGCACACTGGCTTCTGAACAAGTCACTTCAACAGAGTGTGATCTAATAGGAGACACAAAAAGAAGAACCAACCCTCCCTGATGGAGCCATGAATGAACCCAGGAGGTGACATTTAAGGGAAAAAGCTGCCCAGGGAGCTAACATAGTCATTTCTGTAGCTCCATGGCCTGCCTAGGCCTGGTTCTACCACACGGAGAAAGTGCTCAGAAAATATCTTTTGAGAGAAACTAAAGCCAAGTCTTAAAGGATGAGCACTACTTTACCAGGCAGACACAGCAGATGGAAAGGGCATTCCAGGCAGAAGGAACCACATGTGCCAAGGCACGAGACACAACCCTGGTAATACGTCAAGGAGTGCTGCCATAGTGCAACATCAGGCTCAGGAGGGGTGAATGGCCAAAGACAAGGCTGGCAGGGGTCCAGCATCTGGCTCAGGAGAGCCTTGTGTTCCAAGACAGAGAGTGTGCACTGCTTTCTACAGGCAAAGCAGAGCTTCTGTATGGTTTCAAATACAGAAGTGGCCAGATGTACTGATGCTTTTGAAAGATCACACTAGGACAGAGGCAGAGCATGGCTGGCGGTAGAGAAGCTCTGGGCAGAGGAAACTGGCAAATTCTCAGGGCAGGACAGTGACCCTGTGGATGGAGAGAAAGCAGAGGAGAGGGGAAGCAGAAGGAGGGCAGGAATGGAAGGAAAAAGACGAGGCCTGGGGCTTCAAGAGGGAATTAATGATGGAATGGGCAGCTTCATCCACTGTATAGTGGGAATGAGGGAGATGTGATTGATGGATGGAGAACCAATTACTGAGAGTGGGGACATGAGAGTAGGAGTCTCTGCTGAACCCTGCTGAGTGTAAGCTGCATGTGAGAAATTACAAGGGATGTATGTGCCTTTTGGATACAGGGATGCAACACTCAGGGGAGATTCAACTGCATGCGGCAGCACCCAGCTGTGGTCCTAGGTCACAGTCCCTGATGTCTTCCATGGCTCCCTGATGTCCTCCACGGTCATGACTCTGTGACTTCTTCCCACCATGCCCACAGCTCTCTGAAACAAGGTCTTGTCTTATTCTTCTGCTCCTTCCCCAAACCTGGCAGGGGGAAATATTCTAGAGATGGACTTGGATTATGTCCAATCAAGAGGTTCTATATGCTTCAGGAAAGGGCTTCTGAAGATGTCTAGCATGGTGCCTTACATGCTATTGGTGTTCAAGCTATCTGTTGATCAAGTGAAGAAAGGCAGAAGCTCTTGTGTCATGTATAGCTCCCCCAAGAGCAGAACCCAGTGCCCACCAGTGTCTCCTTATATGTGGCATTTGAGAGCCATATGATGCAGGCACTTGCATGGCATGACTTCTTACAGGATCCAGACTCCCCTACTTGGGGAAGTCACTTCCCTTCTCTGGGTCTTAGTTTCCCTGCATGCACAAGATGATGGTATGGATTGCCTAGAAGCATCACTGAGTTAGATATAGAAACCACAGAATATGCAGTCTGGCTCAGCAGCAGTTCAACAGTTGCTAATACTGCTAACAATGGTGACAATTCTAATGATTTGTTGCTACTACTGATCTAGATGATGATAAAGATTATTTAATATATTTATCCATCATTCCCTTGTTTAAAGCTTTTCAAAGTGCCCAATGCTCTCACGATAAAGACACAGATACCTATTATGGCCCACAAGACCCAATGCTGTCTGACTCCTGCTTCAATCTCCAGCCCCATCTTGATGAGCCTGCCTTGCATCCCTCCCACCCTCCCTCCTCTCCAGCCTGGCTTCTCTCACTGAGGGGCTTGGTGATTTGCCATCCTGCCAGACATCAGCAAGACTTCTCCTATACCCTGAGCTATGAGATTTTGGCCTACTCACTTGTTCTCCCATTACTTTCTCACTCTCTTACTCATTCAAAAGGCATTTATCTATTACTTACTCTGTGCCAGGCACTGTAAAAACTCAAGTGCCTGAAATTCTAGCCACGAATGGTATATCAGTAAGTACTCCATTACCCATCTGTACCTGCTTGTCAGTAAGCTCAGTTTAAAAAGAAATGTTAACGGAATGAGGTAGGATAGAAGGGCATGAACCCAAAGACCAAAGCTGCTCTCCACTCCTGTTTAGTAACAGTAATAGAAAAATAGCTGCTCTTAGAAATACCTCCAACACACAGGCACACATGCGTACGTATACACACACACACACACACACACACACACACACACACACACACACAATCCTTGCAGAAACCCAAATTGGATTATAAAGCAGGGAGGAAGTACAGGAGAGAAGATGTCCTCAACTGAACCCCAAATGGAATTTGGAATCTGTTTTTTTGTTGTGTGTGTGTGTAGGGGGGGATGTATAGAAAGGTGGGTGGATCTCAAGTCCAGGGTGTTTATTTGCGTGGGAGGGAGGGAAACTTGGAGAAAAAAAAATACTTTTTTCTTGGATTCCCAAGAAAGAAAAAATAGGATGAAAGGGCATCTTTCTTTTCCTGGATATTTACATAAAAAATATATAGAAAAGGGTTAACAGGAGATAAAGGAGCTGCTTTAATGTGGAGACTATGGAATTTGAGGTTCAAGGGGCATAGTTTTGGGATCCAGTTGACCCTCCAGGTGAAGGAAAGGAATCGGTCTTGTCTCTTTTATGGAGAAAACTGTGGTACTTCAGCCAATGAGGACCCCACCTGCTCCCAATACCCCATCAGAAAAAGCCTAGGAAAGCAGCAAGTGAAACTAAATGGAGATGTATGATGATGGGCATCCTTATAAGAAGGTGTAGGGTGAGGCAATGAGTGTTGGTCTGCTTCCCATATTCCCAGAGCAGCTACATCAAGAACTGGAGGTTCACACAATCCCATCAGCCATAGCAAGACTACTGTCCCACCTACTAAACATTTCCCAACACAGAAGACCCAAAGGCCACACACCGGGAACTGTGAGATCCAACTAATCTTAATAAATTCTAACCAACTGTAATACCCATGCAATATCCATGCCACCTGGCAGACTTCAGACCAGGACCTGGTCCCCAGTGCCAGGCCCCCACCCCCTGCCCCCACGTGAGTTCATTACTGAGCACAGCATCAGTGCACTCAGCAGCACCAATTTCTCTGGGCTCCACAGTTTCCCGAGAACGGATAATAAATGTGCTCGGAAGCGTGGGGTGATTTATCAAAGTGCATTGTATTGCAATGGTTTTACAAGAAGATTAATTTTTAATAAAGAAACCTATTACCTCACTCTTTGAGGACCTTCACACACCTAAGAAAAATGATTCTATTTGCCTCTGTGGAAACTGCTGTGGCTTCTTTCCTGGAATAGAGTCTACTTTGTTCTCTTCAGGCTCCTCCCAAGAGAGAAAGATGGACTTTCTGAGTGGGGTCCAAAAGAATCTGGGCCTTGTTTTGGTCCATTAGTGACTGAATGCCCATTTTTCAGGTGATTTTCTTAGGCACCCCGGCTAAGATTTCAGCTAACAGAGCTGCCCCTGTTCTAATCTTGAGAAGTGGTTCAGAGTGGATGAGCAGCCAGACCTTTGGATGCCCAAGGCCCAGGCCAGGTGCTTGAGGTCCTCCAACCAGAGGCTTCAAGCATGAAAGGGAACTGAAAGGCGCCCTACACAAGATTAAGAAGTCAGAAAGCAAGTGAGGAATAAAAGAAGAACTAAGCACCACTGTAGACAAGGAGCTGCCCTTGGAATCACCCACACACCATTATTCACTGCCTGTGCAACCTTGAGCAAGTTAAACAATCTCTGGGACTGGATTTCCTCATCTGCAAAATGGGTATTTCTTTTTGAGAGAGAGAGAGAGAGAGAGAGAGAAAGAAAGAGAGAGATCAGGGAAGGGGCAGGCAAAGAGGGAGACACAGAATCCCAAGCAGGCTCCAGGCTCTGGGCTGTCAGCACAGAGCCCAATATGGGACTTGAACTCATGGACTGTCAGATCATGAGCTGAGCCGAAGTAGATGCTTAACCAACTGAGCCACCCAATAGCCCCATATTTTTAATGATAACAAAGTGCACAGTGCCTACATTCGTTGTTATTGTGGTTGCTGTGGATATTATTGAGAAAAGAAGGCTAGTGAAGTTGGGATTTGGGGAAAGGAGAAATGATCTTTGTGTAAATTAAA
This sequence comes from Panthera pardus, assembly GCF_024362965.1. Taxonomy (NCBI): domain Eukaryota; kingdom Metazoa; phylum Chordata; class Mammalia; order Carnivora; family Felidae; genus Panthera; species Panthera pardus. The sequence continues at coordinate 544,534 of NW_026526980.1, read as the reverse complement.
GGCTTTAGGGATACTCAAGTGGCTTAGTCAGCTGAGCATCCTACTCTTGATTTTGGCTCAGGTCATGATCTCATGGTTCACGGGATAGAGCCCCACATCAGGCTCCATGCTGACAGCATGGAGCTGGCTTGGGACTCTCTGTCTCCCTCCCTCTCTCTGCTCTCTTCTCCACCTTCTAAACAAACAAACACACTTTTAAAGGCTTTTTAGGGAATAAAGTCCCTCTATTAGAAATAGCATACCAGGAAACAGGTGTACAATTTCCAAAGAGACTTCAGCTCAAACTGAGAAAGGAGGACAGTCCTGAGCTGTGGTTCTGAGCAGGTGAGAGCCTGACAGATTCAAAGAAGTGAGGAAGGACTATGGGGTCCCCTTCTCTCTAGGGGATTTTACGTGGCTGGATGTGCCTTCTGTCAAGAGTAATGACCGGTTAGTTAATTTGGGGACAAAAGGTTAGTGATTGACATTTTAAAAATTATCATTGGTATTATCATTATTATGACAATTATCAGTGTTATCATTATCATTACTACTCACTTTAGGCTACTTCATTTAAAATTAGTTGAATGAACATAGGGAAAGAGACAGAAAAATAAAATAAATAAAATAAAAACAGAAAGTGTGGCAAACCATAAAAGACTCTTAAATACAGGGAACAAACTGAGGATTGCTGGAGGGGAGGTGGGTGGGGGGATGGGCTAAATGGATGATGGGAATTTTAAGAGGGACTTGTTGGGATAAGCACTGGGTGTTAAACATAAGTTATGAATCACTAAATTCTGTTCCTGACACCAATGCTACACTATATACTAACTCACTTGAATTTAAGTAAACAAAAAATTAGTTGAGAACCTACCATGTATCAATCTTGAAAGTCCATCTACCATAATTCCAGGGACACGATCTAGCAATAAGCACCTTTAACTATACACAAAGAGCTCTGTACTGAGCTCAGGGTCAGAATAAATCACTAAAATTCCCAATGAGACAGGATCCAAATAATGAAATACAAGCAACAGCTGGAATATATCAAACACTTGGTCTATGCCAGACACTATACCAAGTTCTTGATGTATTAGCTCATTTAGTCCTCAGAACTGGTATGTAATTCTGTAACATGGAGGAGCTATTTGAAAATCACTTGGCTTATAAAGGATCAATATTATATAAAGAACACTTCCAATTCAATAATTAGATTTGCCTATTTTGAAATTTAATATAAACGGAATCCTATAACCTGTGACTTTTTAGGTCTGGCTTCTTTGACTTAGCTTAGTGTGTTCAAGGTTCATCCATATTGTAGAATGTGTCAGTATTTGCTTCCTTTTTAATGGGTGAATAATATTCCATTGTATGGACAGGTCACATAGCAACAGAAAGCAGATCAGTGGTTGTTAGGGCCTGGTGGGGAGAAAGAAATAGGATTAACTGCTTACTGGGTACCGAGCTTTGGGTGATGAAAAAGTTCTGGAACCATAGTGGGGATGGTTGTACAACAATGAACAATACCAATGCACTGTAGGTTGTAAAATGATTAAAATGGCAAATTTTATGTTATGAATATTTTAAAACTAAAATATCTCAATAAAATAACCCAAATAAAAAATGGGCAAAATATCTGAACAGAAACTTCACCAAAGACAATATACAGATGATAAATAAGTGAAAGATGCTCAGCATCACTGATTATGGAAATGAAAAAAAAAAAAAACCACAATGAGATATCACTACACACCTATTAGAATTCCCAAAATAAAAGACTACTCATACCAAACGTCCATGAGGATGTGAGGAACTAGAACTCCCATACATGGCTAGTAGACATGTAAATGGTATACCATGTTGGAAAATAGTTCAGCAGTTTCTTAGAAAGTTCAAACATTTACCTACAAATGATCCACACTTTCCAATTCTAGATATTTACCCAAGAGAAAGGAAAGCATATGTCCAAAGACTTGCATACAAATGTCCACATCAGCATGTTTGTAATACTTCCAAGCTGGAAACAAACCAAGTGTCGATCAATTGATGAATGGATAAATTAATGTGGGACAGCCATATAGTACAATACTACTCAACAATTAAAAGAATGAAATATTGCCACATGCAATCACATGGGTGAACCCAAAAACCATTGCAGTAAGTAGAAAAAGTCAGATGCAAAATACAACATACTTTTTATTCAATTTGTGTAAAACACCCAGAAAAGGCAAAGTTATAGAGACAGAAAACAGACCATTATTTCCCCTGGAGCTTCAGGAATTGCCTGGAGCTGGAGGTGGGAGACCAGGAGGCTGATTCCAAGCAGGATATTCTGGGGTGATGGACAAATCTGAACTGCACTATGGTGATGTCTGCATAACTCTGTAAGTTTACTAAAAATCATTGCACCCTACAGGAATAATTGGTGAATACTGTAGTATGTCAATTATATCTCAATGTTTTCAAAACAGTATATACCATAGGATTCCATGTACATAAAATTCTATAAAATGCCAATCATTCTACAAATCAGAAAGCAGATCCATGGTTGCCTGAGGAGGTTGGAAATAGCGGTGGAATCTGAGACTGTAAAGAGGCAGGAGAAAACCCTTGGGAGTGATGGATATTTTCATTGTCCTTGGTTGTGATGATGGTTTTACAGGCATATGCAAATGTAAACACTTACCAAATTTTACACTGTAAACATGCAGTTTTCTGAGTGTCACTTATGCCTTTAAAATATTATTATTATTATTATTATTATTATTATTTTAATGTTTTATTTATTTTTGAGACAGAGAGAGACAGAGCATGAGCAGGGAGGGCCAGAGAGTGAGACACAGAATCCAAAGCAGGCTCCAGGCTCTGAGCTGTCAGCACAGAGCCCGACGCAGGGCTTGAACTCACAAACCGCGAGATCATGACCTGAGCTGAAGTCGGACACTTAACCGACTGAGCCACCCAGGCGCCCCATTGTTTTTTTTTTTTAAGGAGGAAAGACTCTGAGTCTAGGGCAACGTGATTCTTTGCGACCACTGCCTTTTTTACAGATACCCATGATTTGGGGAGATCCCAGGGGTGAAGCTCAATATTAAACAGCTAACTATGAAGTCTTCAGCAACAAGGGGGATGGAAACCTGAGTGTATTTGATATAGACCCTGTTTCTGAGGTTGGATTACGGAAGGCAGAGTAGCATAGCTGTTCAGGAGTTCTAGGACTGGATTAGGGCCCACCCCAAAGACTGCATTTCAACTTAATTACCTCTTTAAAGATATCATTACCAAATACAGTCACATCCTCAGGTACTGGGGGCTAGGATTTCGACATATGAACTTTGAGAGGGACCCAACTCAGTGACGACACAGCTGTAGAACTAGCAAGTCTGATAGGTATTCAGGAGTTACAGCAAGAAAGAAGAAAGATACTGAAAGAACTGGAAGACTCCAGATATACAATCCATAAATAAGGTTTACAATGTAAAATGTTCTTCTTATCGGCTGTGCTGTGTCAACCAAATGTAACTCCCAGAAGGGTTGAGTGGTCTAGCTCCTCAAAGTATGGTCCAGATCAGCAACACTGGCATCGCCTTGGAGGTTATTAGAAATTCAGAATTTCCAGTCCTTCCCCCTACCAACTAAATTAGCCTTGCACTAGAACAAGATCCCCAGGTGATACCTATTCCTGTTAAAGTTTGAAAAGCACTGTTCTAGACTCCCAGCTCCTTCCCCCCAGCCCCCGTCCCCGTTTATATACCTACACAATGAAGTTTTTAAAAAGACGACAAGGAGTCCTACTAGCAAACTGGTTTTCACCCAAATGATTCTCTGATGGTGCAAATGTGCTCAGTAATGACCCATTTTAATAACAAGTGAAATTAGCCCAGAAACCCAGCTCCATCTTTCTCATCCAGGCAGCTTCTAAAGATGACCCGGAAGGGTGCCAGCTCCCATGGGGTCCTGGCCCCGTGGCCTTCCCATGACACCGCAGAATGGCAAAAGAAATGCTGGAAGAGATGCTGGGGTGGTTGGAACTCCAAACTGAGGATGGGAGAAAACGAAACTGAAGTCCGCAGGCCCAACAAGGGGAAAGGAGCAAATGGCCACAACAATCTCAAAGCTCAGGACATTAACTAAGTCAGTTCTGTCTCTCTCTGCATCTCATGGGAAAGAAAGGAGGCTCAGAGAGTTTAAGTCATCATGCACAAGTTACCCAGTAAATGAATGAAAGAGCCATCTGGGCTCACACCAAATCTTGGGTACCTAACTTTCACACCGGGCCAGGGTTACTTGTTGCTGGTGGGGCTGTGGGGGCAACTCTAGCTTCTGTCTGAGGCCTGGCAAATACACTTCTCTATCAGGTATCCTGTCTCTTCCTTGGGATCCTGCCTCTCCAGTGGGAAAGGCTCACTGCTTTGCCCCAAGAGGCTTAAATAGAGCCTTTTGGAGGGTCGGTGGGCTGAGAAGAAAGGAGGGTCCCTAAGTGACAGCTCCTTGACAGGTGAGCCAGCCAAAGGGCATCAGTGATCCAGGTGCTGCCATCAATAATTAGGAAAGCTTATCCTGGGGCATCATCAGGTTTGTTCATCTTTCAGATCCTGTCTTTGCCACTGACTACAGTCCCTGGAAAGGACCCGATTTCCTAAGGAACTATGGATAGCTGATTTCACTCTCAGGGCCTGATTTTAACCCTTGGAAAGCAAAGCAGACTTGCCACCTGTTGGCCTCTCTCTGGTGGTCCATGAAGAATGAGATAAAATGAAAGCACGTGAGAAAATGGAGGAAGCAAGTCTGCTAGCAAATAATAAGGCTGGAAATAATAACAACAGTCACACCCTTGGGGACATCCCCCATGGGGACATTAGTGCCTTATACCCATAGTAATGACCATTAACTGACTTGCCAAGAGTTCAGCTGTGGATGGATCTTCCCCATATGTCACCGAGGGGATACTCTTCACCCTGCTCTCTGCCCTGGAAGGTTAAACTTTATGGACTGTATCGATGGGTCTCCTCTGGAGTCTGGCCAAAGGGACACATCACCAAGATAGCAGAGGGTGAGAAAAAAGGATCAGAGTATTTGTTCTCTGGACTGCCTCTCCACTAGAAGGCAGGTTGGCAATGACCTGACCCTTTACTTCAGCTCATGCCCAAATGCCCAATGCCTGTCCTACAGCCCCCTGACCCCTTGAGGCCAAGGAGTGGTAAGAGCTTTCTACTGCTGCTAGCCCCAAGATGCTGTACCTTCTGTTCTGTTAGCCCTGCCCACCTCTGATAAGCAATCCTATACTAAACTCACCACAATTTTCCCATTACTACATGTCAGCTGTTTCTGGCAGGGACCCTGACCTACAAAGAGTCTAATTCATTTGATCTCTAACCCTCATATAAAATTCTAAAAAACCAGGCATTAGTAGCTTCATGTTGGAGACAAGGAGACTGAGGCTCAGGCTTCAAATCTGCCTAAACAGCCTGAGGCCATAAATTAGTTAATATAATTTTGAACTTTCAGAGTCTCACTTCTATTTGGGACACATGACTTGGAGGTAAATAAGTGATTATTAAAAAAATTTATGCAACAATGAGTGAGTGAATGAACCCATCCTGTTTGACCCTCTCTAATCCAGTGTTTAAATCCAGGTTGTATTCCATGGCCTCAGTTGTCCTTCATCCCACAGCTCACAAGAGTCACTACTTAGTGCCACTGGCAGCCCAGGTTTCCGCAAAGACCCTTGGCCAAATTGCCCACTCCCCAGCTTTCAGCCCAACCCAACACCATTGCAGGTTCTTCTAAGGGCACCCTTATTCAAGGAACTCCATGTTCCTCTAACAGTATTTTTCCAGACCAGAGCCTCCAAGTCATAGCAGCCCTTTGCACTTCGTCTACAAAATTTTCCAATATACTGCAGTTTTAGTGGGACTATTAAAAACCTGTCAGAGAAATGCTGGTAATGGCAAAAACATTTCTCAGGGGCCGTCAACTCCCCCACATATCCATCAGAGCTGCCCTGCACAACAAGGAGGCCCTCATTTAGAATGTGTCAATTCTGATTATTAATGTGAGGAAAACACCTGCTAAGTATGTTTGTCTGGGGGGGCGGGGGGCGAGCTTGGCAAGAAGCTAGGGCAGCAGCAGCCGTGGCTGCAGAGAAAACCCTGGTGTCGAGGCCCAGCTTGCAGGAAGGCCACCATAATTAATTAGGACTTGGCTATCACAGCACACACGGAGGGAAGGAAGGGCAGAGCAGGATGGGAAGGGACAATACAGCCCACAGAGGGCAGGCTCCCCCTTGACCAGATGGAGTGCAATTCATACCTAGAGTCCACAGCACATATGAACATATTCATCTGTCCTCAGATTTATTAACTCATGAAATACCCTGGAGACTTCCTGCCCTCAGGGTCCAAACCTTAGCAATGAACAGGACAGCCCTGCTTTATTATTTCACTAATCAAAGCCATTTGGGATTACAGACTTTAAAGACTGTCATTACTACCATTAAACCAGGACTATACATTCACTTGTGTATTAATTCATTTGTCTGTCCATCCATCCGTCTATCCATTCATCCATTCGTATGTAAATGTTTACCTCTTTCTCTCTCTCTACATGCATCTATCCAACCACACATTAATTCATGCATTTATTTCTTCACTCAACTGGCATTTATTGAGCAATTACTCAATTCCAGACAATATGGTCGTCATGAAGAATACGAACATGAATTGGACATAGGACCCTGACTTCAAGAAGCTATCAGTCTAGACAGAGAAAGAGACATGTACTTGGATAATATGACCACTGGGAGAATGGATGGAGCAGGTCATCTGTAAGTACTGAGAATAGGACTTACCAGAACAAACTTCTGAGCTGGGTTTTTAAGGATGAGCAGGAGTTTGGCAAGTAGGAAAGGACATGAGTTATGTGAGTTGGGATAAACAAGATCACTCCAGACAGAGAGCAGCATATGAAAAGCATGGAAGTTTGATTACTGGTGGGAATTATAAGAGGTGAGGCAGAAGAGAGGAAATGACAATCCTTTCTGAAGTCTTACACATGTAACTGAAGCAATGTAATCATAGTGGAACCTGAAGTCCTAGAGAGGCAAGCATCCAGGAGGCAAATAACCCATGCTATTCAATTTGAAATACCCATACTGCATCTGACATGGTGTCAGTAGAAGCTCTACAGCTTTGGAGAATTTTATCACTTTACTAATTCAGTCCCATTTCATCAAATGTTTAATCACTGCCCACCATCCATGTCCAAGGCATGATGGGCACTCATTAACCATAATACATCAGGGCTGAGCAGCACCTGGCACAGGGAGAACCTCCATAATCATGTGATAAGCGAGAGAATGAATGCTGGGCATGACGCTTGTGCCTCGTGTTCATGACCTTGTAATGCTCACTGCAACGTGTTGTTATCCAAAGCAGAAGCTGCGAGAAATTCAGAAACTTACTAAAGGCCCCACAGCTGGTGGGAATAACATAGGACAAAGGATCCCATGAAGTTGTGTTTGTCAGAGAAGGACAAAGTCTGGAACCAAAAAAAGGGCGATGGGAGTTTTGCTTGACGCCAAGGTGGCCGAGGAGTACTATGGAATTGAAATGAAAGACTGGGGGGTAAGTTATTTCTTTCAGTTTTTGGTGGGAGGAAACTGGCTATATTCCCATACAGTTGATTCTAGCCATTGACTGGGTCCTCAGAGAAGAGAAAACCCTAAAATCTACCTCTAATTTAGCATCTGGTCATCCACATTGGTCTAGACATGCTCCTCCTAGAGAGAAAGATCTTAATACCTTCTTTCCACGAATTTACAAGTAGCACCATCGCACTGCTTGCTGCATGAATTTACAGTGGCAGAGGCTTGAAGGACAGAGGGGCAGAGAATAACTTTACCCTGGAAGTAGTAAAAGTGGGAGATTTCCAAACACAAGGAGACTCATCTCCTGCACCTGTCTGAGTATCCAACAATCAACCATCTTTTGGGAAAGATGATGGGAAATTGGCACTCACTTTGGCTTCCCTGTCAGAGTAAGCAAAACTGGTTCCCTGGCTCTGAGTAGAAAGGCTTCTTTAGAGTCAAAAAAGGGGGGTGGGGAGGAGAAAGGATTTTCGAAATCTTCTCCCTGCTCAAACTCAACAGCTCCAATTTGGGGGATTATTTTAGGCCTCCTTTTGATGGGGAGCTCAAAGGACAAAGTTTGGGCTGCAAATAAAATTGAGCACACCATGCAAAGGGGAGTTATATCATGCCAGGAACGTTTTAAGGAGCTTATATGCAACTCGGGAGAAGAGCTTATTACACCTCTGCTTCCAGGGAGCCTGCGGATCAGATTTAATCTGTAAAGAGGCCCTGTCAAGGTCTCCTCCTTGGGCCAATGCAGCCTCCAGCAGACCCATGCTGAACAGTGGTTCTCTCCTCAGCTCCAGCAGAAAAGCATACACGACCAGCGGCTGAGGAGAGAGTGTCCAATTGTAGCCTTTATGCTCCATTTCCCCACCTAATATATAGCTGCTCTGCATACCTAACTTCCATAGCCAGCAAAATTGAACGTCCTGATTTTTAATAATGCTAGGCAATAATTTCATCACCCAGATCACTCTCTTCGCCTGTCAGCATAGAGGAGCAAAAAAAATCCTGTGTTGTTGGATAAACTCACCAGATGGTTCATCTCTATCAACTGCACATTATGCCTGCCATTACATCTCACTCTTTGTAAATCTCAACTGTTTAGCGGCCATCACATCAGTATTTTTTTGCCTAGTTAGCCTTTCAACCTCATTCCCCAAAGTAACCACACCACACTCAATCCCCCCATGGACCTGTGTTCCCATGCTTGCATCCAGACGCATATGTCTTCTGCTTTATGAGTCACTGCTCGATGCCAGCTAAGTATATTACTGCCTTGAAAATTAACTCGCACACTGAGAATAATCACAGAAAAGAAATTTGTTTTCCTACAAGGTTGTTTTCCAGCTGTTTTAATGCAGACAATTTTACCCTGAAACCCAAATTGAAAAAAAGAGAGACAGAGAGAGAGAGACTTTAAAATCTGCATAATTTGAAAGTGCTTAATGTAAATTAGATAGATCAGCCTAATTTTATTTCAGTACTTTTTAATTGCATTTATAATTAGTAAAATACATTAATGTGCTACACAGAAGGTCAGGAGTTCTGGTAAAGGGATCTAATTAAAATGCCCCACTGCATTTCTATCACACATGCGCCCAGGAACCTGGAGGCCTGCTTCCGTCCACGCTCTGGACCAGACTATTTTTAACTCATTTGTGTCTTTATCAAAATCAGCAATCCCGTGATCAGAGAGTTCCTCGTGTGGAGTATCCTCACTGTCTGTCTCACCCATGCATTTAAGTCTCCCTCCTAGAGACTCTCAGTGACTCTATACCAAATATAACAGGGTAGACTCCATTTGTCCTCCTGTCCTCATGTGGCAAGGTGTCTTTCAACAACAGCTCATTTCCTCCTGGTGTTTCCTTCCCTTGCTCTTTAATACATTCAAGCAGAGAGGCTTGTCTCTACTTTTGTCTTGAGAAAGGAACTCAACAGCATCAACCAGAAAAAACAACAGTGGCAGGAACTCCTCCTTGCTTGGGTCACCATGAGGCCCTGATTTGCTATTCAAGGAGCCCCAGGTGAGAACAGAAACCTTGGTCACTCCAGTCTGTAATAACAACAATAATGCAGTAGTAATAGAATTGATTTTTTCCCTCCTTCACTGTGTCTGCAAAGTCACCCTGAAACTAGGTAATATGCCACTGTCAAGCCCTGAGTCACTGGGGTCACACCCATTTCTCCACACTTCCCACAAGCTGTTGGCCAGGGCAGATGGCCACTTTTTTTAATCCCTGGAGCTCTTGCCACTGCCCAACAACCTCCACCCCCTGCCCCTGGCTGCCCTGTACCCTGACCACAGCTCCGGGGCATGTGGAAGATGATGGTGCAGCCTTCACAACATAAAGGCACAAGCCCCCACCTCCCTCCACCATGTCCTTCAAGTCATGGTCCTGCCCCAGTTTTCTCTTCACTTCCTTTTGCTTTGTTCACTACCCATCATAGTGAACACCGTTATCCAGGAGAAATGAGATGGAGTCTGTGATCAAGTGCCCCCCAGCACTTTTGACTAATCCAAAATCAAGTAACACACTGTTGGATTCATTATACCAGATCATCATGTGTGGCCATCATCTGGCATATTCCACAGCTTCCTATATCTACGGCCTCTACTTATGTATTTCTCTCAGTGTACAAGTAAGATAGGTATCTATATACTTAAGCTTATATATTTATAAAATTATATACATATAACAGGCATATATACTTAATAGAAGAAATGGGACATGCATATACATCTTTGGAGAAATGCATATTCATTTTCTGAAGCCAGATGTATATTTAGTACATGAAACAGAACACCCATATATAGCTACACTCCCCCTACTTATTTTTTTAATTAATTTTAAAAAATTAAACATACCACATTTTATTCTGGGAACTAACATTTGTTGAATATGTAAATATACTGAGAGCTTATACTAAGAGCTATATATATATTGTTTGATTTTTTTTTCAATGATCCTGTCCATAGCCCAATGCTGTAGCTGTTGGAAACCTCCCTTTTGCAGATGGAGAATATGAGGTTCAGGGAGGCTCACCTTAATTCCCACAGAAAGTAAGTAGCATCTGAAGTTGAATCCAGGTCTGTCTGACTCAGGCAGTGAAGTGAAACTCCAGGTCACAACCACATGTGCACCAGGAAGTATTTTATCCCATGCCAATACAGAGCAGGTACCAGGAGAAACCTCATAGGTCAGACACCTTGATCATGATTTTGACTCTGGAAAAACTTAAGAGTTTACTTTGGCTCCATTGGGCAAAACAAAACATCCAGCCAAAGTAGAAAAGGAAACAGAAAAGTCATCTTCATAAATGCTATTTGATACATGCACATTTCATGGAAAAAAGCATAAAGGTAAGTGATTTGATACCAACTTCCAATATTTACTATCCTAATAATAATCTAATGGTGTTGCCCCTGCCTTATAATGCCAAACTATGTAAAGTTCCATTAATTTCCAGCTTGTTCAAGCCTCCATGCTTTTGCCTATGCTATGTCTACCTGGAAATGCCACATATCCCTGGGATGCCAGGGAAACAAACCCTTTCATCCTTTAAAATGGAGCTCAAACACCTTCTCATCAAAGCCTTCTCTGACCCTAGGTAACATGTATGTGGCACACAGTGGAAAGAAATCAACTGTGCTTGGAGGGTCAGCTGTATCATAAGTTGTTCTTTAAACTATCTGAGGGCAAAAGCTGCATTTTTGCAATATTACTAAAGATAACCATAATCACAGCACAATCTATATACAGGGACATCATCATTTCCGTGACTTCTCACATCAACCCTCATAGTCACAGTTATCCCTGTTTTCAGATGAGGAAATGGAGATTCACAGAAGTGAAGTAAATATCCCAAATCACACAGCTATGAAGTAATGGAACCAGTATTCAAACTCAGACTGTCTGTTCTGTACATTCCTGGGACATTGCACACAGTAGATGAACAATAAATGCTGCTTGAAAGAATGAACAGTGTGTATTTACTGGAAGCCTCTTCTATTGTGTCCCATCTAATTAACCTCAAGCAGATGGAGTGAGGACGCCCTTCTAGAGCTTGTCCTGAGGCCTCATGACTTACCTAGAAGTCAATATTTCATTATGAGCCCATCATACAGGTCAGTGTAATAATTAATGACTATCTGCTGGTGTGACTGCTTATCGTATTTTAGCTTAATTCCAATAAAATCTAAATGGTCTATTAATTTTCCTAATAAATTTAGATATGGCCTCTGACCGCAATCTGGCTTTGATTAGCTAACAAAATATTTGAAGATGGGCCAAGCTAGCTCTTTCAAATATTTCAAGCAAATAACACTTAATTGGATTTAGGATTTTCTGCGTCAGCGTATGGCTGTGCTCAGCAGTGAATAAGGCAAAAGGACAGCTTCATAATTGGTCCCCAACGACCCAGAGTTGAGCCACCCTGGGGAGCCGACTAGATAGGGGTTTAGAAGCCAAATATGACCGAGACAACAAGGAAATAGATCCTCAGTTATAGGAAGAGTATAACTGGAGCAGCAGACAGTACCTTCTAGGGAGCACTCACAAGAAGATCCCAAGATCTGGATGTACACAGGCATGTTTCTGAGACTGCCTGCCCCAAATATGTCCTGAAAGTCTACACCATTGATGAAAGCCCAACATACAGTTTTTACCCCCAGAAACCCAAAAGCAAATAAAGAGAAATGGGGAAATGAGAATGTTCTTTCATAGGCTTCTTGCATAAATGCCTCCTGTTACCCTACAGGTTTTGGTATAAATGTCATCACTGTAGGAGTTCCCCACCCCGACCTCCCTAAATAAAGGTGACCCCACAATCCCCCTCAATGGTTCTTTGTCACAAAATCTGGTTTAATTTTCTTTATGGCAGCTACTAGACTCTGTAATCTTTTCGAATTATTTTACATATGTATGTGTTTAATTGTATCCCCTAGAAGGGTAGAGACCTCGGGCATGGACATATAGTACATGGCCAGTACCTATTTGCTGAAGGGGTGAATAATTGATGAATGAATGATGATGAATTGAGGAATGATGAGAGGGCCATATGGAGATTAATCTGGAAATAAGAAACAAAAGATAACAGATGTAGAGCATATGAGGCCTGGAGTCAAACAACTAGGTTTGAATCTTGGCATCATCTCTTACTAGGTAGATGACCATAAATAAACTATTTAACCTCTCTGTGCCTCAGTTTGCTCATCTGTAAAATAGGGTTAATATTATTGCCTCCCATGTAGAGTAAGAGTACCAAATAAGTGCTTGGAGACTCAGCTATATCATAAACCCTCAGTGTAGTAGGTAGAACACAATTAGTGCTCATGAAAGGTCAATGACGTTGTCATACTCCTCTGCCTCCTCAGGATATGGAGACACCACCTGCTACAGCCCTGCCTCACCCCTAGGATCTGCCTCTCCAGCCTCATCCCAGCTCATTTTTTGAAACTGCCACCGCTTCTCTTCTTGTCTCTGACCCCAAAGTAGACCAGTGATTACATCACATATCCACTGTCCAGAGTGGACACTCAATCAGTGTCGACTGATGAAGTTACTGATGCTAGATTGACAAACCCAACCCTGATTTTACTTGTGGGGAAAGGGGAAACCTTTCCCCAGCAAGTCTGCATCTTCCATGTCCTGAAATCTACTCCATGTGGGCTGTATCCACTTCCTTATAGATCCAAAGCTTTACATTTTTAATTTATTTTTTAAAATAAAGTTTATTTATTTTGAGAGGGGGTAAGAGAGAGAATGGGGGGGGGGGAGAGAGAGAGAGAGAGAGAGAGAGAGAGAGAGAGAGAGAATCCCAAGCAGGGGTTCAATCCCACAACCATGAGATCATGACCTAAGCCAAGATCAAGAGTTGAACACTCAACCAACTGAGCCATCCAGGCACCCCAAAGCTTTGCATTTTAAAATCCTGTTCCTCGGGGCTCCTGGGTGGCTCGGTCAGTTAAGCGTCCGGCTTCAGCTCAGGTCATGATCTCACGGTTCATGGGTTCAAGCCCCACATCGGGTTCTGTGCTGACAGCGTGGAGCCTGGAGACTGTTTCCGATTCTGTGTCTCCCTCTCTCTCTGCCCCTCCCCCATTCACGCGCTGTCTCCCTCCGTCTCAAAAATAAATAAACATTAAAATAAGTAAATAAATAAATAAAATAAAATAAAATCCTGTTCCAGATGCTGGTGGGTCCCGTGATGTTGGAAATCACTGTTCCTGATCACTGCCTATGGGCCGATTATGACCATCCAGAACAGCTCACTAAAGCCCAACCACACCTTCAGAGATAAAACTCTTCCCTTGACAAACTCAGCCAAATTCCAGTACCCTTCTATGATTACTTAGAATGTATTGCTCACCCCTATGCAAATGTGAAAAGCCAACTGCACTGTCAAAGTCTTTGAAAAGGAGGGGATTATTGATGCAAGTGGTGACTGTTGTCAGACCTGGCACTTGCAGAGTAAACAAACAACTAACTCATTAAAGGATGCAAGAAAGATTGTGAGACTCTAATGGCTTTTGAAGGCAATGAAAGGAAGCAAATGCTTTTCCCTTGGACATAAGCCGAATGGAAAGACGGGACTATGTATCTATTAGGCTTAAAGTCAGATTTAATGAGGGAGATATGGGCATATCTCATGGGGGAAACTGATCTACGTAGAAGGCCAGAGAAACTTTCTTGAAGAAGTGGAATTTCTGCTGAGACTTACAACAGAAATGGCCAGGGGTTGGGGTTAGGGGAAAGAATTCCAAGCTTAAGGAAAAACACGTTGAAAACAACAAGGTAGAATAGATCTTGTCCTTAATAAGAAGTAAGAAGCTCAGTATAATTGGGCATAGTGAGTGAGAGGGGGTAAGGGAAATAAAACTGAAGCAGAATCGTATCTTGCATTTATGGATATCTCAATCAATTTGGGTTACAACAAAAATACCATAGATTAGGTGGTTTCAGCAACAAATAGTTATCTCTTGCAGTTCTGGAAGCTGGGAAGCCTTAATATCAAAGTACTAGCATATCTGGTATCTAATGAGGATGTGCTTCCTGATTTGCAGATGGTTGTCTTCTTAATATGTCCTCACATGGCAAAGAGCAGAGGGGTCTTTAATTTCCTTTTAAATGGCAGAGAGCAGAGGGTCTTTTAACAGTTTTTTCTTTTCTCAAGGGATACTAACTCCATCATCAGGGCTCCACGTTGACGATCTCATCTAGACCTAACTGCCTCTTAAAATCCTCACCTCCTAGGTAGTACCATTCCACACTGCAGGGTTAGGGTTTTAGTGCAGGAATTTGGGTGGTGGGACAGAAACATGAAGTCCTTAACAACGGGTTAGGTCTTTTGTTAGGTGTTTTATATCTATTGGCACTGATGTATAAACACAACAAGGTAGGGATTACCTTTCCCATCCTCTAAGTGAGAAAATGAGATCAGATAATTTGAGAAGCTTGGCCAATAGTTGTACAACTAGGGAGAGGTAAAGCTGGAGTTTGAAGCAAAGTATATCAATTTGTATTTGATTCCTATTGGCTTTCCAAGAACCAGATAGATACCTAAAGGCACACAGAGGATGTGAACACTGAGATCCTATGTGACGTGTGAACTTCCATCTTGCTATGTGTCACCATGATAGGATTGTAGCCTCTTGGCTGCTAATACTTAGGAGATGCCACTAGCCTCTGCCGAGGTTTAATATTGGTTTAGCAGTCAGGAGTTAATTAAATGTTAATGTTCAGTCACTTGAAATTAAACATTAGGAATCTCAGCTTTATTTGTAAGTTTCTTAAGCCATCATTGAGGTGTTCTGCTTGCCTCCCCCCCCCACCCTTGATGGGCTGCCCAACTCCTCCAGGTGGATCCCCCATCCACAGGCAAACTCATTTCCCTCACCACATGCCTTGACACAGCATTTGACCTGCCCGACAGCCATACTCCTCTAGTGAGCAAATCTAAAACGATGAACACACACACACACACACACACACACACACACACACTGACACTGAGTTTCACTTAAGGTAAGCCTAACCTATAGCATAGCTATTTCGGTATTTCAAACATTTTATAGATGACACAGCACTTTCAGGGACATAATTCAATTTGACCTCATGGTGAGATGATGGCAATGATGATAATGATGTTGGAAAAGGAGGAGAGATAGTAGGGGAAGGACGAAGAGAAGGAGGAGGTGAAGGCAAAGATGGAAGGGAAGGAGGGAAAAGAGAATAAAGAAAAAGGAAGGGGAAGAAGGACGATTTCTTAAGTGTTTTCTGTACATTTTCAAGTAAGGCTCCACAAAATGATCTCATTTTATAGACAAACCAAAGCCCAGAAATGTTTAATTGTACGCTCAAGACCACATATAGAATGGGGTGTCAAGATTGATATTTCAAATGCTCATTCCCTTAACTACAAATGATCATATATATGAGGAAAAAGTGCAGTTCAGAAAACAGATTTGGTCAAGACCCCATGGTTTTATTTTACCCATATATGAGGTAATAAAGCTCAGAGAGGTTAAATGGCTCACACAGTGTCACACAGCTTGGTGTGTGGATCAATGCTAGAATCCTGATTCCTGTCTCCCAGGAAGTTTGTGTCTGCATGCATGTGCACACACACAGATCCAGGCTCTCTCCAAGTGCAGAACTCCCTCCTGGTGAGTAGGATCCCCTAGGATCCTTGGCATTTTCCCAAGATCCTACATTTCAGCTTGGAGGGCTGATCTTGAGTAGCTAAGTAGTGGGAGAGACTGGGTGGAGGGGGAGGGAAAGGCCTTCCCAGAAAGGGAACACCACTTGTACCTTTGTGTCCCTTTCAGGACCCTGGCCAGTTCCATACTGGCTGCAGCATCATTCAGTGGCAGGAAGCCTGTGCCCCAGCACCTACTGAATTGAAAATCAGGGTAAATCCGTACCAGGGGAGATGTCTAATCAAGGCTCAGGTTTGCATTTCCTTCTCAATGGCATGTTGACAAAACAAGAAAAGACAGAAACAAACATGGTTAAGCTAACTTTCTCTCAGAGGCCAGTCAGTGAGAAGTGAAAATAGGAGGACTGCCTAGGGCCAGCAGGGAGGAGCCAGAGGGAATACTCTGTACAGCAGGGCCACACTCAAGCTGGGATACTGCCTTTCTAAGCACTTCCCACAGGTTGAGCTGCACAAAGAAAAGTGAGATCAGCCTAATACAGAGGGGGCCCATGGGGGGAATGTGACTCTCAGGACACCTGAACAGCCTGAGGTTTACAAAGCGTGAAGTATATATAGTTGTGGTTCTGTTCCTCCAATATATTCTAAAGAACTTAGGAAAGGACTACAGATGGTTAGAACAGGAATAGTAACAGTGCTGCCCATTTATGGAAAAGCTGCTCTGTGCCAAGAGTATACACAATGCCATTTCAACAACAGTCTTGCCCCATGGTCTATTTCATAGGCCCTGAGACTGGGATCCCAAGATTTTAAATTACTTGTCCACGATAACCAGCTGTAAGGGTTCAGAAATCGTCCCTTCCAAGTTGCACGCTTTACATAGGAGGAAAACAGGCTCCAGGAGGGCAGAGCTGTGTCAAGGTTGTCCTGAAAGTCCTGACAACCTTTGACTCCCAGAGACAACCTCACAAAATCCAGATGGTGGGCTCAGTCGACTTGCTGGTCTTATTCAAAGTCACCATTTGGGCCACAGTGGAAATCATCATTTTTCTTACCTCTCCATTTCTAGAGAACGAAATCCCTGTAAGTAGAAATCAAGCAACGGGTATTTTGATCAATCAAATGTGTCATGGGGTTGTGAGATCACTTCATTTTGAATATCTAAGGCCCAACCCCTGCCTTGGCTAATATTTTCTGCTCTGCAGAATGAAGTCTGGGGACAGAAATACCTGGATTTGGATGTAGCTCTAGTACTTACTGCTATGTATCTATGGGCAAGTCACATAAGTTCTCCCAGCCACATCGTTCCTGGAAATGGGAGAGCTAACCATCCATCCCACAAACTTCTGAGTACTTGTTCCATGTCAAGCGCGGTCTTGGGTGCTACAAGTAGAGCAGTGAACAAGATAGACCAAAACTCAACATTCATGGCTGATATCCAAGTGGGGATAATAATAGGACCCTGATTGCAGGTTTTTGTGAGGACAGAAGAGATACTACATGTAAAGGTCTTATAACAGTGCCTCCTGGGAAGCCATGACTTAACGATGTCTGTTAAAATAATACAATTATGACCATTCTGATCACTTTTTAAAATGGGGCCAAGCCCCATTTTTTAAGGCAATAGAGAATTAAAAAAATAGTTGGTTATATAGTTCAGTGAGCTATTTAAGCATGCACTATTCCATCATCTAGGTGACTCAGTATGTGAGAAGATGAAAGAAGATCCAGCATATACTTCCGTAAAAGTAACACAGGGTGCCGAGAGCAACTAGAGACTTTGGAAGAGCCTTTTGCTGCCCCAAGATAGTGCTGATGATTCTGGGATATGACATTTGCCAGGAATCCCACTGGTCTTCCTGCCTCTCATTTTCATGCAGCATCCATGTTGCAGGTGCTATTGTCTCTATTTCACCAAGGAGGGAGCCAAGGCATAGGAAGGTAAGAAATGTTTTCCCCCAGTAGGGCCAAGTTGTGAACCCAAACCCCTAACACCACCAGGGGCATTGTTCTTTTCAATGCATGTGTATTGCACTTGTGGGAATTATGGGTCATTTTCTTTTCTTTTCATCATCTTTTTAAAGACTCAGCTTGCTACTTCTGGAGGAAAAGCAGACAAAAAACAAAGCTGTTCATACAGTTCCATCTTTCTCTTCACCTATGACATTAAAAAAAAAATGCAGGGTGGGGAGGGTGACTCAGTAGGTTACGAGTCTGACTCTTGATTTCAGCTTCAGTTAAAGATCTCAGTTTGTGGGTCCAAGCTCCACATCAGTCTCTGTGATGAGCATGGACCCTGCTTAGGATTCTCTCTCTCTCTTTCTCTCTGCCCCTCCTGTACGTGTGTTTTTTCTCTCTCAAAAATAATCATTTTTTAAATTCAGGAATTTCTCCTTAGAATCCTTTCCCAAATACACCTCATTCTTCCCTCCTTCCTGGGGACACACTAGGCTCCATTTCCAACCTCCCTTGCAGCTAGACATGGCCATGTGACTAAGTTAGGGTAGATGGAGCAAGAAGCGGAAGGACTGCTGGTCACTCCCCAACCTAGCTGATACAAAGTCTGCATGACACTCTTGGCCTCCTGTTCCTGGAAGCCTGATGGTAAAGATGAAGAACCAGAGAGTGGTAGGAGACTGGGTCATAAATAACTGCAAAGAACCGAGCACTCATCCCATGTGCGTGGTCACACGTTACATGAGAGAGAGATAAACTTCCCCTGCACCAAACCCCTCAGATGTAGAGATTTACCTGTTACAGCAGCAAACCTCAGCTAGCTTCAATGGCAGGCTCCTTTCCTTATGGGTAAGAATTATTATTATTAAGTTCTACAATCTTGGCGCCTA
Source organism: Panthera pardus (assembly GCF_024362965.1). NCBI lineage: Eukaryota > Metazoa > Chordata > Mammalia > Carnivora > Felidae > Panthera > Panthera pardus. Next base: position 525,415 of record NW_026526980.1, on the reverse strand, counting down.
GCAAAGGGCCTGGTATATAGTCAATTTAGGAAGGCTGGCCTGGTGGTTCGGAGAAGAGGTTCTGGGATCAGGTCAGCCTGGGACTGAGTACTGGCTCCAACACCTGTGAGCTGTACAAGACTTTGAGAAGATAATTTCAACTTTCTGAACTTCTGTCTTCTCACTGGTGAAAGAGTGATACTAACTACGTAGACAGTACAGTCATGCATCTTAAGATATGGTAGGGGAAAATGCTCAGCCTACAGAGAGCACATAACAAGCTCTCAGTAGCTGTAACATACTACTGCTTGTACTGCCACTACTGACGATGCCATAGTGCTGATCAACTGATTCTGTTCGGTGCCCGATAGTAAGTGCTTAAGACTTGACCCTGAAAATATGCACATGTATTGCATACATACATACTCACTCACATAAAGATGTACAAATAAGTAGGCTTGTAAACTTCCTAAAAGTAGCTTCTAAATGAAAACAATGACAGCTCTGTCCCTTCTTCACAATCATCTATTGTCATCATCCATAGCTTCTCCTTTTCCACTCCTCCCTCCTCTACACTGCTGGCTCCCTGGGTTCTTAAAAATTATAATTAATTCATACTTTGGACTCTCAGGATTATAAGGTATTATAGGATGGTAGAGCTAAGACAAATGCTTTAATTCACCAGCTGCCATGTATTTAATTAGAGATTCTGATGAGTCCTCCTTACACAGATATGCCTTCCTACTTCTTGTTGTGGGAGAGCGAGGCAGAGCGAGGCAGAGCGAGGCAGAGCGAGGCAGAGCGAGGCAGAGCGAGGCAGAGCGAGGCAGAGCGAGGCAGAGCGAGAAAGATTTGTGCACCAGGACTCTGAAACTTTTGGCTAGCATGGACTGCTAGTCTGTCACATGAGCATCAGCTGGAAGCAGAGCAGGTTGGCTGTAAGCCCTCTGCCATGTGTGGTGGGCATGGGTAGATGTCTTCAATAAGAGTTCTATTTTCCTGGAGCACAGGAAAACGCTGCACATGGGGGTGGAATGGGATGGGGGATACTCACAGATCTAAACTGCTTCTGGGGCCTCTTATACTTTTATATTTTTTGTTTTTCTTATAATCTGGGAAGGGGTGGAACAAAAAGCATTTGACTTTCACAGGATAGCTCTCAGGAGGCTCGGTTTGTGTTTGTGCATGCACACATGTGTGTCTCACACTCGTTGATGAAGTTGGCAGTTTGGTAAATAAGGTTTATGTTTGCTCTTACAGAGGGAAACAACTGTTCTCTAAAAAAATGCTTTTGTTGCACTAAATGTCTCTAATGGTGACAATAATTAATAAAATTAAAATCCAGATTGTAAACAGAAGAGCTGACAGACTCAGTCAATTCATCTCCCTGTCTGGGGCAAATAGTGAGTTTCTGGCAAACATCAGAGACCTGAGTTGCAGTCCCAGAGTGTGGTCAAACTGGGTGTCATATTTTGAGCAGTTAAATTTCCACCTGGGAATAGGAGTTCACAAACAATCTTCCCAAGATTGTTTCACACTACACACCAAGGCAGTGTGGCTCCTTTCCTACCCTCCTGACAGGGATAGAAAGAATGTCCTCTTCAGATGCTCAGAGTCAAGACATCTTGGGGTTGAGCCCAGTGCTACCTCCTGTAGTCCCTGCCCAATTCCTTCAATGAAGTCAATGTCCTACCACAGGACATCTAAGTCCTGAGTTTGAGTGCTACAATCCTGGCATAATGTTCCTTTCCAATGCTGCTTACCAGCTCTCGCCAGTGTGCATACTCCATCAGATGTCCTCAGGAAGTTATCTTCATTGAACCTTGAACATCACAGTCTTAGTCAACGTGCACCCCTGTGCTGGTGGTGTAACCCTCTCCTGAGCTGTCCTCACCATTCTCTCAATTTTGTCAAACCCCACTCTCCAAGACCCCACTCTCTACCACCTCATCTACAAACTTCTTATATATCTTCTTCTGCTTCAGGGTTCACATATAATTATTTATCATTTTATTTTTTCTTTGTTGTATATCCTGTCTCCCCACCTAAATCATAAAGGCTTTGAGGATATGAGACAGGTTTATACACTGCCATCCTGTCCCGGATAAGTATGGTCATGGTGAACCCACCCCAAATTCCAAAACCTAACTGTTCTGCTGACTGATTTATAGAGAGGATTACATGGCATCTCCTAGGGCATAAACTCACAGTTAACTTCTCACTGAGAAGCTTCTGTGTGTGTTGGAGAATACCTCTGATATTCACTAGATCCAGGTCCCAGAATCCAAGATGGTTGTGCCACTGGTGTACACACTTGCTCCCTTTTCTCCCAATGAAAGGCCTTGTACAGTCACTACAAGGTCTTGTTTACAAAGAGAAATATCACTAACTCCTCTTGTTTCATCCTGACTTTCTGACCCCTTCCCATTCCTTCTCTCCCATCATTCCCAGATGAGGCCAAATACCAATTTCACACTGTCATCTCATTAAGACACTGATATGAAGCTAGTCAAATGTGAAATGGGGTTCCATGAGTATGGCCAGCCAGGCAAGAGAGGAGCATCATTAAACATAATGTCCAGATTTGGGAATTGAGCAATGGACATGCTAAGAAGACTGAATTTCATCCAAGGGAGAGACAGTTGGGGAGACTATGAAGAAAATGGAGGGATCATCCATGGAGCCCTGTTATCTTCATGGGTAAATAACAGAACCCCTGGAGTTAAGCTCTGCTCTCAACATAGGGGTATTCCAGAATCTTCTCAAGTCTTAAAGTTCCAACACATTGACTATCTCTTCATTATGGTCCCCATTACTCTTTCTGGCTATTATTTATTTGATATCTGAGTTCCTCTCTTGATTGTGACTTCCCTATGGGAAGGAGGTTATTTCATTGGCAACCTGAATCCTAAGAACCTAGTATGCAACCTGCAACTGTGTAAGTTTGTTGAATGAATGAATGAATGAGCAAGTGAGTGGAGTAGGGAGGGTTAATCTGAAGCTTAGTCTCAGACTTCTCCTTCCTTAAATTTTGGTCCCTGTCTTTGAAAAAGTATTCATTTTTTATTAATAGATTAAGAAATGCAAATTAAAAATAATCTGGAGGTATCATTTTGGACTAACTAAATTAATGCAAATATTCCTAAAGCAACAACACCCAATGCTATCAAGCCTGCATGTACTACATTGGTGGTAAGCTGGTACAGCTCTCCTGAAATCAATAAATCCCTTCATTTACTATTTTAACAAACATGTACTGAGGGCCTACTGTGTTCTAGGCACTGGACTAGGTATGAGGAATTCAGGAGGGAAAAAGACAGGGTCCCACCTTGATGCAAAAATACACAATGAACAAGTAGTCACAAAAGTTGCATGAGTAAGAAAAGAGAGGATTATCAAAGACAGCAAAAGGGGCCCCCAACATGGACTTGGGAGGTCCAGGATGGGTTTCCCCAAGAGCTAAGAGCCAAGCTGAGATCTCAAGGCTGAGCAGCAGTTTGCCTAGTAGGAGGAAAAGGGAAGTCCATGAAGATGAGAAAAACATGCTTCATTTGAAAGACAGAGAGAAGAATGGAGGAGGGTGGGTTATATGTGGTGTGAAGATTGATTAATGTAAGTGGATCTAAATCAACAAGGGTCCTGAAAACTATTTCAAGGAGTTTGGAGAATCCTAAGGGTGGTAGGACCTTTACAGGTAGGTGATACCATCAGACAAGCCTATTGTGAGGAGTGGTCTTCAGCCAATGGGGAACTGGCAGGAGCAGATGGGTCTGAATGCGGGGCAGGGAAGTGAGAGGTGGTTTCAGTAACTCAGAAGAGAGATAATGTTAGCCTGGGCCAAGGGAGTGGCAGTCAGAATATATTGCCGATAGATTTATTCAAGAAATTGGAGACATTATTGGGAGAACCTGCTCGTTTACAGGATGTGAGAAGTATAGAAGGATTATCACATATGAGGAGCAAGTGATACATTCATTGAGAAGAGAACATACGAAGGTAGAAAGCACAAGGGCCATTGTAGATCCCATCTCTCTAACTTTTCTCCTGGGAATTTATCTTAGGAAGAATTTAGTAAAAGCTAAAAGCCATAGGACTTAAAATATCTGTGACAATGCAATCTATAAAAAACTGGATAACAATGTACATGCCCAATAATGATAGTGCTTACTATGTGCCACACATTGTTCTGCGTATTCAACACAGAGAAACTCATTTAATCCTAAAAACAACCCTATGAAGTCCTGTGGTGATTCCTACCTCATACATGAGCAACCAAGTCACACAGCCAGGATTTGGACCAGGGGGTCAGCCTCCTTAGAATGTACCTACATGCACTACCTCTCTCCATGATGGGGAGGTTTTGGTAAGGTTGAACACATCAGCAGCTCGAATCTTAGACAACCACTAAACAATCATTAAGGCAATTCCATGGAAACAAGGAAAATGTGTCTAGTGTATCATTAAATAAAAAATCAGGGGAAATGGTGTGTAAAGTCTGAAAATAATTATATTAAAAGATGTGCACACATGGGTCAGATCTGGAGGATAATTTACCATGATGTAAACAGATGTGCTCTTCAGGTGATGGGATTAGGGTGATTTTTATAATCAATTTTTCTTATATTATTGTTGATACCCATCTTTTATCTAATGAAAAAGTCAAAACAAGACACAAAAAAGATGTTTGAACTATATATAATGCCAATTTATGAGGTAGAGAAACAGGCACAACTAATATATAGAGATAGAAATCCGAACAGTGGTTACCTTAGGTCTGGGCACCCTAGATTGTCCAGGGGCATGAGATACCTTCTTGAGGGGAGGAAAATGCCCTACAGATAGGTTTAGATGATGGTCACACAAGTATGTTTTTGTCTAAACTCACTGAACTGTATTTTTGAGATTTCACTATAAGTTATATGTTTATTGTATGTAAACAAGGCCTCAATTTAAAAAATAGTACAGGAAGTATGACAGCTAATTTTATGTATCAACTTGGCTGGATCAGGGGATGCCCAGATATTTAGCTAAACATTATTTCTGGGTGTGTCTACGAGGATGTTCCAGAAGAAATTACACATTTGAAACAGTAGATCCAGAATAGGGCCCTCCCTGAAGGTGATGGCATCATCCAATCCTTTGGGGGCCTGAAGCGAACAAAAGTCAGAGGAAGGAAGGACTTGCCCTCTCTCTTCTGCCGGCTTGAGCTGGGACATCTCATCTTCTGCCCTAGGATTGTAATTTATACCATTGACTTCCATGGTTCTCAGGCCTTCAGACTCAGACTGAATTAACTACCAGCTTGCCTGGATCTCCAGATTACAGATGTCACACCATGGGACTTCTCAGCCTCAGTAGCCATACAAGCCAATACCTCATTTTCAATCTATCTCCCTACATATTGGTCTTGTTTCTGTGGAAAACCATAATTCAAGGGGACAGTCAAAACAAAGCCTTCCATTTTTTCACTTCCTTCTTCTCTCCAAGAGGAAGTCGTCTTTTTTGACTATCAGTGCTATCCAGGACAACCAGCCTACTTCTCTGCCCAGTTTCCTCCGTATAGGAAAGGTAATTTCAGTGGGGTAGCACAATTCCCTAGAACAGGAGTCCTCCAACAAGCCAATTCCAGCCTTCCACCAGTTTTTTTTTTTAATAAACAAATTTTTATTGGAACATAGCCACACCCATTTGCTGATATGTCTATGGTTGCTTTCACAATACAACGCAGAGTTGAGTTGTTGCAACAGAGACCGTATAAAAGACAAAGCCCAAAATATTTGCTACTTGGATCTTACAGAAAAAGCTTGCCAAGGCCATCTCTAGAGAACATTTGGAAATATGTATGGGCATTTAATGTCGTCACAATGACTGACAGGAGGCTACTATTGCATGTACCGTGCACACTCTACTGTCTAATGAAGAAATGCCCTGCTGTTCCCAACCCTAGTAATAGTAACCCTACTGAGAAATTTACTTTCCAAGCAGGTTCAGAATCTAGAGAATGGAGCTACGGTCAAGACTCATGCTTCCACACCAATTAAAACTTTGCATGATTTCATTTTACCCACTTGGATGCACAGCCCCCCTCCCTCTTTCTCTATCTTTAGGCAAGAAGCATCAGAAAAGCACCCACCTCTTAGCTTCCTTAACTTTATCTAACTTTTCAGTTACTGTTTGACAGCTTGTCTTACAGGTTCCCTTAGGACCCAGTTTTAGAATCAAGAAGAAGGTTTTTAAAAGTTGCCAAACCCAAGTTTAACAGAAGGAGACAGAAATACCCACCAGGGTTCTAACTTGTTTAATCACACATTCTCCACCTCTCCCAAGTGGGACTGAGAGAGGGTGTTCTGCTTCTCCCATAAGAATTGTCACTTTAGAGTTTGCAAAGTACTTTCTGGATGTAATAGATGCTGCTCTGTGTAGTGCCCTGAGTGGATAGCGTAACTAACTCCCGGTTTAAAAGGAAAAGCAAACGAGTGATTTGGTCAAGGGTAAGGATGTAAAGTGAAATTGGGTCTGTTGACTTCAAGTTTGGAGGTCTTTCTCAGGAGCTGCCTGTTAAAACTGTAGTCAAGCAATTTAACAGCAGAATCCCAGAAAACTTGCAGCCTTTCAAGAGCCTATCAGATCACAGAAAGGGATGGGAATTAGGACAGGATTCAGCCTGTTTTGCTTGTGAACGTTTACATGTCTGTCTTTGTAGTAAACTCAGCATTTTGAGGGCTGAAGCTATGTCTTATTCATTTTTATCTCTTTGCATTCCAATGCCTAGCATCATACATGATACATAACAGGCATTTAATAAATGTTGGATGAACCAACAAATAATTGAATGAATAGAATTAATTTCATGCTCTCTATCCTTCCCTTTACCAAGAAGGAACCAGAAGATGATAGCAAACCACAAAAGAAAATTAAAATGCTGGCTAACATACTTGTAAGATACCCAATGCTCGTCCAAACATGTACACATTTTCACTCATTAATTCACTTCAATAGCATGTGTGTTTGGTACTAGTCTCACCTCCATTTACTTTGCATAGGAAAAGCTAAAGTTCAGGCAAGTTAGAAAACTGACCCAAGGTCACAGGGTGGGGAAGCACAAGAGCTGGCATTTGAACTCAGGCCTGGAAGCTTCTTGTACCGGGACTCAAAATGACTATTATTCTACATTCAATGCTAAATGCTGGGGCAATGCAATCCCATCATCCTATTCGGGGGGAGGGGCATCCCTTTTATAGGATGGATGTATTTTCAATGGAATCCACACTTAACCCAGGGGAACAGAGAAGGAAGACTGCTTAACTTGTCAGCATCCATAAGAAGCCACTCTCTCCAGAAAAGTCCCTGCAGAGATGTAGGAATATGGGGATACACGGATATCTGATCCTGTAGTTTCAATAAAAGAGAGCTTGGACCCCACACAATGTGATAAATGGTACAGTAAGTAGGGTAATATAATGCAGTCAGAAAGAAATACATTTTTATGTGCCAAATGGAATTGTATAACACCAGCTACAGCTTGGGTGATCATCTAATGAAAATGCTTTTGTGCTGGGTTGGAAATGCAGGGGTGAGGAATGCTCACATTTGGAAGTTTAACAACTATGTATGTCTTAACTTTTTGCAGTTTAAATTCAAGATAAATTGAGCAGTTTAGAGGGAGACGCTATCAGAGGGACTAGGCTCAGAGGAGTCTGTGCAAGGGGCAGAGGGGAGGACAGAAAGCCAAATTACTGTCGTTTCTTGAAAAGTAGGCATGCGATTTATTTTCAAATTTACCCTGAATTTATTAAAATATGTTGATTTCAGAGGCGCTTAGGTGACTCAGCCAGTTAAGCATCCGACTTCGGCTCAGGTCGTGATCTCGTGGTGTGTGAGTTTGAGCCCCACATCAGGCTCTGTGCTGACAACTCAGCCCCTCTCTGCCCCTCCCCTGCTCATATTCTCTCTTTCTCTCTTTCAAAGAATAAATAACTATTTTAAAAAATTTTAAATACCTTGACTTCATGTCCAGGGAGTCAGTGATAGCATGATCAGCTAAACTCAAAATTGAGAGCCTGGTTTCTCTGATAAGAGTTTTTCATCTCTACAAACAAGTGATTAATTTAATAAATATGGCTAAATAAGGGAATGATGAATGAATAAGTGAAGAAAACTGTTGAGTGCCTTATATGCCTGATATTGAAACCTATATTTTGTTTAACTTCCATATGAATCCTAGGAGACGCATATGAGTAATAGCTCTATTTTTGAGATGGAAAAACTGAGGCACTGGGAAGGCTTGAGTTTTAAGCGAATGAGTGGGCAGTTACAACTCACATTCAGGAGACTTGTTCTGGTCACCTCCTATTCACCCTGCTGGTAAAAGTGGGCTACTCTGCCCTAAATACTATGAAAAAGCCTAACACACAGTACCCCACAGTGGACAGATGAGACCAACATCATTTGCCAGTCACATATACTCACAGCCCTGGAAAGCTAAGACACTGCACAACACACAGGACCACGTGAAGGTTGCACTCACAACACAGGGGACCATCAGGGGCTCCAGGATATAGGCCCTATATTGACAAGAGTGTGAGATGGCCCCTGTTCCCATAGGACAGGGTGCCTACTTTGTCAGAATAATTGAGCAGGCTGGCAGGGAGGTGACACCCATCAGGTTGAAGACCAGTCGGAGCGCCTATGATCCAGCTGATAAGGGAACAAACCAGGTGGAAAGCCTCTCCTGCTGGGTGTGGGACATATCTGGTAAGCACAGGAGAACTCTCAGTTACATCTTCACGGTCCTATGAGGCTCAAAGATATCCCAAAAAATACATAAAATTTCAGATCTTGGGGCCCCTGGGTGGCTCAGTCGGTTAAGTATCTGAACTCTTGATTCAGCTCAGGTCATGATCTCACAGCTCAAGAGAATGAGCCCCTCAATGGGCTCTGTGCTGAGCACGGAGTCTGCTTGGGATTCTCTCTCTGCCCTCCCCAACTTGTGCACGCACTCGCTCATGCACACTCTCTCTTTCTCCCTCTCTCTCTTTCAAAGTAAATAAATAAACATTAAAACATAATTCAGGTCTTAGGATCCATGAGTGACTGGACCAGCAACTCACAACCAGTGCATTATTGCTACTCCCCCCCACCTTTCTTGATTTCTCTTTCCACATCTTGTATAAATGCACACACTCTCCTCCTCCTTTACTTCAACACAGAAGAGAAGGCAGGTATGAAAAGGTGGAAAGGGCGTCAGTCTCCAGACCAGTAGGTAAGTATTTGTGTCCTACCTCTGCTGTCCAGGAACTTGAGAAACATAAGCCTTTGTTTTCTCTGCAAAATGAGAATGCTACCATTTCTACTTCTCATGGTGGTTGTACGATTAAGTGAAATAAAAGCACCTTTTAAAAAGCACTTTGGATGGAAGAGTTACTACTTATGACCATAACTCTCAACATCTCTGTATTTCTTTGACCCCCGGGGGAATTTTTTTAAAGGAGCAAAGTAGGAAAGTAAGGGTGTAGCACTGCACCAAAGAGTAACAAAAACTAAGTAAAAGAGGTAGCATCAAACCATTCTGAGGGCTTCCTCAGAATGTTCCCCTCTGTGGTAAACATCTACCATCATCTCAATTCATTTTTATAACTCATCAGGTTCATGTCAGCATTATCCTCCTTTGAAAGAGAAGTTCATGGAGACTTGGAAAAAATAAGTAAACTGCTCAAAGCCAAGTTACACAGGGGGTAAGTGACAAAGTGGGGCTCTGTACTCAGGTCAGTGCAAATTCAGAGCCTGTGCCCTTACCCTCCAAATGATGTCCCCACAAGAATATACAGGTAATAGAGGAGGCTAAAGAATGCCCCCCCCCCAAGATGTCCTGGTCCCAATCCCCGAACCTGTCAATACGTCTCCTTATATAAAAAAGAGACTTTGGGGTACCAGGGTGGTTCAGTCAATTAATGTCCCACTGGATGGCTCAGTCAGTTAATGTCCCACTGGATGGCTCAGTCAGTTGGGCTTCTGACTTTGGCTCAGGTCATGATTTCATGGTGAGTTCAAGCACTGCATCGGGCTGTCTGTTGTCAGCACAGAGCCTGCTTCAGATCCTCTGTCCCTTTCTCTCTCTGAGCCTCCCTCACTCACACAAACATGCGCACATGCATACTCTCTCTCAAAAATAAACATTTTAAAAAGGGGGCACTTCACATATGTGCCTCAGTTAAAGATCTTATGATTATCATGGATGAAGAGATTATCATGGATCATCCAGGTACACCAATATAATTACAAGGGTCCTTAGACGAAGCAGGCAGGAAACTCAGAATGAGAAATTTGAAGTTGCTCTGATGTTGACTTTGAAGACAGAGGAAGGGACCACAAGCCAAGAATTCCAAGTGGGCTCTAGAAGCTAGAAAAAGCAAGGAAACACATTCTCTAGAGCCTCCAGAAGGAACACAGCCCCACCCATACCTTCATTTTAGGAATTCTGACCTCCAGAACTGTGAAGTAATACATTTCTGCAGTTTTTTTTTTCAACATTGTAGTTTGGATAATTTGTTACAGCAGCAATAGGTGGGGATCAGAATATTGCATAAGAACAGACAATTTGCTCTAAAGCTGTGCTGTCCCAATATGGCAGCTGACAACTGCATGGAGTTTTGAAGCTAAGGTTAATTGATTACTAAATTTAAAAAAAAAAATTTTTTTTTAACGTTTATTTATTTTTGAGACAGAGACAGAGCATGAACGGGGGAGGGTCAGAGAGAGGGAGACACAAAATCTGAAACAGGCTCCAGGCTCTGAGCTGTCAGCACAGAGCCCGAAGCGGGGCTCGAACTCACGGACTGCGAGATCATGACCTGAGCCAAAGTCGGACGCTTAACCGACCGAGCCACCCAGGCGCCCCTGATTACTAAATTTTAAATTCAGTTCCACAATCACAGTAGCCTTATTTCATGGGCTCAATAGCCATTCATAGCTAGTGGCCACTGTATTGGACAGTTCTAACAGAACATTTTCTTCATCACAAAAAGTCTCCTGGAGAATATCACTTTGGAGGCAGAGGGTTGACACATCTCTATACCTGCAAATATTTCCATAAGGGTGGCATAAAGAGTTCATTTGGCACCATGGGTGATATAAACGGACTATGTGGGTTCAAATCCCAGTCCCGCCTCTTTTTAGCTGGGGATGACAATAATAGCACTTAGCCCAGTGGTTTATTATGAAGACAGAATATAGACAATGCATGCAAAATGTTTTAGCACAGTCCCTGACACATATTAGTGGGCATTCAATAAATATCAACCTTTATTATTCTTAAGCCCAGACCAATTTGAGAAGGTCCACTGAGAGTCTATCTAAGGCCTATCTGAGGGCAACATTCTGAAAACAACTCTGTGCCTAGAAAGCAAGCAAAGAATGGAAGCATTGCCTGTAAGAAAATATTACATAAGACACTTCCCCAGAATGAGTATCACAGCCATGTGAATACAAATCACCGACGTGCAAATACTCCTCAGAAATATTTATGATGGAACTTCAGCACCAACCCAAACAGCCTTCACATAGTGAAACGAAACCATAAATTATTTCCAAGAACATTGTAATGCCAAGGGAACTCACTTAATTATCCATTATCCCAGAAATGTAGACATAATGTTAATTAAAATGAAGGGGAAAAGCCATTTCCATTTTTTATTAAGATTCATTGGGCTTTTGAAGAGCTCTTTGCCCTGAAGGCTGGGCCAGGTGATGGAGAGCTCATCCTGGGAAGGCAAAAACAGCAACCTAGACAAGAAGAGGGGCACCTCAAGGTCAAAAAACAGCACCTCCAAAATGGAAGAAAAATGGTCTGGCCCTCACTCCCTAATCTTTCACCCATGGATGCCTGTGTTTCCACCATTAGGAATTATTTTTCCTTCATCTGGAAATTGACACATCCTTGTTCTCTTTTTTTAAAACCCTCAAATTTCTGGACTTGGCAGCAAATGCGTCTGCAGTATTTCATCAAGCTCTAAGAATGCAGACTAGCAGACCCTTGGTTTTATCCCTTTATTTTCTAGAGCCCTGAGGCAACACTGAAACTCCTGTGGCTGGCCAGAGGGGAGGGAGGGAGGGAGGGAGAGAAATAATGCACAGTCCAGTGGGTACTGGGCAAGCGCAGTGGGCCTGGTTTCAGAAGCTCACCTCTAACCAAACAAGACAACTTTGTTTTTACAGCTTATAATTGAATGTTGAATAATTCTGGTCTGCCTTGTATCAGACCCTCCCATGCAGTGCCCCTCCAAGCTCCGTCTGTCTTCTCTCCTCCAAGAAAGACCCAGGTATAATACTGGGCATGGAGAATTAATTGGGAGAAAAGAGGGCTGGAGAAGGAGAGGTTTGTTGAGAGAAGCTATGGTAGGTGAGGGAAACTAGTGGAGTGGAGGATGCTGTGTCCCCTGTAGGGTACTCAGAAAACCCCAGAAACAGATGAGCTACCTTGAGCTGAGTTGAGAATGTAGACTCTACCACTCTGGGATCAAACCACATGCACCAAGACTTTATAAGCAGTTTAGAATTTCCACGTTCATATGATATTTCTTTACAGTAAAATGGGGGTAGGGGATGTTATTTTTAAAATAAATTTTAGGCCCTCTGGCATACAGGAAAGGAAATTCTAACAGCATCCTGAAGCTGTGATACATAGTAGGCACTCTTAGAGATGTGTATGGATGATGATTAGTGAGTGGATAATTAAACAAGTCATTTGCTTAGTTGTGGATGTCCACCACCTACTGGGATATGTTGGAGAAGCTGGAAATATCTTGCTGTACAAGGCGATGGAAAAGAGCCAGAGAGGAGCTGATATTTACTATACACTACTGAACATTTACTGAACATGTGTACCCATTGTATATGTGTTTGTTTATAATACTGACACACATCTATAGGACAACCCATCAGAATGGACAAAATCTGGAACACTGACAATACCAAATGCTGAATGATTTGCAAGATAGTTTGGCGGTTTCTCACAAAACTAAACATGCTCTCACCATACAACCCAGCAACCATAGTCCTTGGTATTTATCCAAAAGAGTTGAAAACTTACGTCCACACAAAAACCTGCACATGGATGTTTGTAGCAGCTTTATTCATGATTGCCAAAACTTGGAAGCAACCAAGATTCCCTTCGGTAGGTAAATGGATAAATAAACTGTGGTACATTGAGACAATGAAGTATTATTCAGTGCTAAAAAGAAATGAGCTATCAATCCATGAGAAGACATGGAGGAGACTTAAATGTATATCACTAAGAAAAAGGAAGCCAACTTGAGAAGCTCATATACTGTGTGATTCCAACTATAGGACATTCTGGAAAAGTCAAAACTATGGAGACAGTAAAGAGATCAGCAGTTGCGGGGGGTGGGGGGGTGGGGTGGGGAGTGGACAAGTAGAGCACAGAGGATTTTTAGGGCAGTGAAAATACTCTGATGATGTCATAATGACAGACATATGTCATTATAAATTTGTACAATCTCATAGAATATATATCAAGAGTGAATCCTAATATAAACTATGGACTTTGGGTACTCATGATATATCAATGTAAGTTCACTAATGGGAACAAATGCCCCACTACATTGGAAAATGTTGAGAGTCGGGGAGGCTACACATGTGTGGAGACAGGAAGTGTATGGCAAATCCCTGTACCTTCCTCCCAACTTTTCTGTAAATCTAACACTCCTCTTTAAAAAAAATCTACATGAAACTAAAACTGTGACTCACATATATAACTCTGGCTAGAGACTCATTTGTTCTTACTCTTGGAATTTCCAGAGCCTCCAGTGCCTCCACAGTAAAGCTCGTAGGTCAACTTCTTTCTACATCAACTCTCTGTAATCTGATCCCTTAGCTAGAGAACAAATATCCAGGACTTGCACATAACTCACAACCTGATTTTCTTCTAAGATCTCTTTCCAGCCTACATTCTGCATTAGTTTTCTAGGACTGCTACAATAAAGTATCACAAACAGGGGCTTACACAACTGAAATGTGTTTCCTCCCAGTCTGGAGGCGGGAAATCTGAGATGAGGGCGTCAGCAGGGCTGGGTCCTTCTGAAGGCTGGGAGGGAGAATCTGTTACAGGCCTCTTTCCTTGGCTTATAGATGGGTGTCTTCTTCTGTGTCCTCACATGGTCTTCCTACGATATGTGTCTGTGTCCTAATTTCCCCTTCTTATAAGGACACCCGTCATACTGGGTTAGGGCCCACCCCAAAGATCTAATTTTCACCTAATAATCTCCATAAAGACACTATCTCTAAATAAGGTCACATTCTGAGGACTTCAAAACAGGGATTTTCAGAGGACACAGTTCAACCAGTAACACATCCACAGAAAAGGTCAGATTTAGAATGCAGTCCCTCATGTCTCTTCTGTCTCCTTTTGCATCAATTTAATTGACTCTGATCTTTTTATGGTAGTTTACAGGCTCTACAACCAGGTTTTCTGCTGACATCTACCCTGTCTATCTCTATCCTACTTCCTGGCTTTTCTAACTTCATTCCTTTGAAAATGTAAAACACTTGAGTACAATAGGTTGAAAAAAACAACAACAGAGGTGGTCAGTCTGATCTAGCTTCTCATCTAGGCATCTCATACCTATGTCCCATGGAGTTGGCTCCATTTGGACACAATAAAAATCATTTTCTAATAAAGCACCCCAGGAAGCAGCAGAGGCTAGCCTGACCTCCCATTTCAATGGCATCCACGTGGGCTAAGCCCAGAATCATCTGCTTCCTCCACAGCAGGCAGACTCAAATCTGCACAAGAGTAATGCACAGAAGAGCAGATTTTGGCAACTATGCAGAGTTTCAGCCAAAATAAATGCTACCACCTGGTAGCTTTCGAACAGGATCCATGCCGGTATTTCATTTGGGCTGAAAACACTAGAAAAATAGTATTTTGCATTTTGCACCTGTAGCCATGCTTCCTGTCAGCCACGTATCACTTTCCAATGATGCCATGAGGTGGGTAGAAGAAAGTGTAATCTAAAGGGGTCTTAACAGGGAGAGCATGTTGGATTCAGAGTTTCTAATAAGATGTGTGTGGGGGGCGGGGGGACCTAGAGTATCCTATGAAATTTTAGCATCCGTTTCTTCAGAACCTCAAATACCTTGGCAACCCCCATTTGATGCACATTTCAGTGTTCCTTTGTTAAGTCAATGGTATCCCTGCCAAATGCGTTCACTTATCTCATTACAGTTCAGCTTCGTTTATGTTCCAAGAACTAAGCATGGAGGTAAACGTTATATACCTCACACGGGCGCACACACATTCATTAAGCATGCACACTATAGAGAAATCTGACTTAATGAAAGTTTAGTTGAAGAGAATGCTTATTTAAATGCAGTCTACTCTTGCAAATGGAAATGGGTTATTTTTGGATAATTGCATAGCTGGGTGAGCTGTGCATTCACTCTGCTGGGTGGCCTGACTGTTTCTTAACCTTTTCTAACTGGAACAAATATATATATTTTTTCCTCTGCAGAGAGAAACTAATGGGACTTCATTAGGTCAAGAGTATGGTCATGAGGCTTAAGGACTGAGAAGAAATACAAGTAGGAATCCTCAGAGTAATGCTGAGTGAAGGGAGGAGGCGACAAGGCTGAAAGCTCTCATTGTGATACCACTGAGTATTAGGTCCAGCAAAGACGACAATGAGCATCTTTAAATATCTAATTACAGTAAACAGGCTTTCCCTTCCAAATAAAAAGATTCATTTATGCCTTTTTAGGAGTCAAGAGGAAAGCCACCCTATAGATATAATGGGGAAGATATTTAAAGTGCCCTAGCAATCTCTGTTGTATACTTGGAAGGCTGGTTAACTATGGCAAGAAGCTAGAGATGTATGTGAGTTTGGAGGCCAAGCAGGTGAGATGGGGACAGGTCCAGTTCAGTGTGATATCTGTAAGGTCTCCCCACACTCCGTGTTCCACTCCTTTCAGTCCATAGGACCTTGGTGTCCTCACCCATCCTCCCCTCCCCCCCCCCCCCCCCAGCTGATGAGCAATTCAGGAACTCAGCTGCCAATTGTCATTCAAATAGCTCAGCTAGTCTCAGTTATGGATTTCAGCATTCCATCCCAAACCTACCTGGACAGAATCTCCCCCCTTTCAGTACCAACATCCACAAGCAGTTCCCCATCTTATCTATCCCCAAACTCAAAAGAAAAGCATGGGCCATAAGAACCTAAGATGAGCTGCTGTCTTGAAGTTTCCAGATTTCATCTAGTCTTTCCACCAACCCAACACTTCCCCCTCCAACCTGTGGTTAGAAATGAATGCCCAGATCTCCAGGGGCTCTAGAGGGAACAAACAAGGTGTACAAGACTCTGTCTTAAAGGATGGGTGTTGCCTTGAACAAATGACTGACACAGAAGTTTCTGCAGCTTGAAATCAACAACAACCACCAGAAACAAATGGACAGGAAAACAAACAAAACTCTGCAATAAGAGGATGGGCACTCCATGTAGAGGACTCATTATCTGCAAGCTGTAGGACAGACTGAATTATAAGTAGATGTTTAAAGACTAGATGAGTCTAGAGATAGTGGCTCTCTAATGAGAGATTAAGTAAGTTGGGAACTGCTGGGAAAGGACAGTAAGTAAAGGACCTCTCAGGCAGAAGGGGGACATAGCTTTATGCTTCTATGACCCTCCAAAGATGTAAGGGAAAGGGGACACCTATGGACAGGTCAGGGGTAAGGGCCCATCCTTCGCATGTTGATGCCCGCAGTTTGGAACCTGGTAGGAAGCCCAAGGGAAGGGCACAGGACATACAATATGGATAACCTGACCTGAATTTAGTATCCTCACATCTGTACTCTTGGACTTTGGCAAAACAATAACCTCTTTGCCAAAACAATAGCCTCCAATGTCTCTGTCCCTCAAATAAGGTGAATACAACCTGCTCCATCTTTCATTATAACCGTCATCATGCTTGTATCATTAAAGTTTACAGAACACTTATATATTCCAAAGAAGTGGCCATGTGGCATATACTATCTCATTCAGTTCCCATAAGAGCCTTATGAAATAATATCACGTTGCCCACTGATTGCTGGGGAAGGGTAAGGTCCTTTGCCTGAGTCCACTCAGTTGTAGGTGTTAGACTAAGATTCACAGCATTCTTGATGATGTGTCTTGTGAATCAAAAAGCATTGGAAATGTTACAGGTGTCTTTCCAAACTTGTCCACAAGTGCCTGTAAGCATCTCTTACTAATTACTGGGAAGCCTTTGATTGGGTGGTTGCTGATAGTCTCTTTTTGGCACAACTGAAACATGTGGGCTCAATTCATATGTCTGCTCCCCAAGAACATGTTCACCTCTGGTTAGTGCAGCTCAGATCCAAGTAGGGAAGGGCCAGTGATACCTGACAGCAGAGTACTCCCCAAACCAAAGCAACTAAATGTGGTTTTATAAAGGGCCTGGTTCAACAAAGCCACCAGCTATTTTCCAGCAGGGGAAAAATTCAAATTTCAATGCCCGTGCCTTTGGGGAAAAAAATCATATTTAAAAACTCTTATCAGAATATGATAATTAATATAATTCACTAAAGAAATTATTCTCTAGCAGGTGGCTGCCATGAATCTGCAAAAATGCTGAGCAATATGGAACTTCCCAACAGAACCCAAAATGACAGGGATTGGACTTGCCCCAAGGAAGGAGGAATGCCTTGTGTTTGCAGAATCAGGAAACGAAGCCACTCAGACTGGTGTTTGATTATGCAGCCTCTGTATACGCAGCTCACACTTTGCTGCGAGTAAGGGATGCCCATTCCCAGAGTTCCAGGCACTAATGGAAAGAACAGGAAAGGAGAGTTTAAGTGTTACGGGATGCTGGATCTTCAAGGTAGCAGACACATTTGCTCCTCAGTGGGATGTCTACTATTCTCAGAGTCTCCCAGCCCTAAGGGTTACTTCTGTTACTGCCTTTGTTTCTGGGATGTGGAGATTAGTTTGCAATGCCAGAGAGTTCAGCCTCATAGCGTGGTGGAAGCCAGCTGGGTAGTGGACACATAACAGAGCAGCCAACAGCTTGGGCTCTGACCAAGGGAAACGGAAACCCAAGGCCAATGGAACGTCCTAGCATGGAGGCTAAACTCCATGATAGATGCTGCTGGTGTTCCAACAACCATAAGAACCTAGGGACAGTCAATCGCCATGTGACATGGCATTGGTGGTGAGCTAGAGGGTTTAGAGGCCTAAATGCAACCACCCTGCTCCACATCTTTCTGTTCCACTACATCTTCCAGTTTGCAAAAGGCTCTCACATCCTTCTCACTCATT
Source organism: Panthera pardus (assembly GCF_024362965.1). Taxonomy (NCBI): domain Eukaryota; kingdom Metazoa; phylum Chordata; class Mammalia; order Carnivora; family Felidae; genus Panthera; species Panthera pardus. The sequence goes on along the minus strand of NW_026526980.1, from coordinate 507,110 downwards.
CATGAAGTCAAATATTTATGGGGCACCTACTCTGTACCTGTTCCAGTTCTAAGCACAGGGGATACTGCAATGATTACGATACAGTATTCGCATAGCTGAGGTGCATGCATGTGCTACGGGAGACAGACAGTAAACACATGAATAAAGAAATCATGTGAGGTGGGGTGTGGGGAGGAGACAAATCCAGGAGACATGACAAAAGGAGGTGCTATTTTAGATGGCACAGAAAGTTCTTTCTGGAAGTAACATTTGAGCAAAGACCTGAATAAAAGGAAGCGAAGACGTCTGTGAATCTCTGGGTCTCACGTACAACTGAGTTACCGTGGTCTACTGGACCTTGACCTGCTGATCGTCGGGGGTAAATCACTTTTCAAACCCAAGTTTTAAAAATATTCCCCTGGAGTAAGTGTTCTCAGATTTGTGCTGACTTCAGGAGGCAAGCAGACTGCCTTGGCAGCAATTTTTAAAAATAAAATGAAAAGCAATTATGTTCCATCACAGCAATTTACTCAGTGAAAATCTGGGGAGAAAAAAGGTAAATACATCCCCTTCATCCCCAAGGGCCTCCTGGGCCAGGGGCTTTCCTCATGGCCAGAGCTGGCTCTCTCCCCTCTGGGACACAGGCCCAGGCAGTCCTCACAGCTCCAGGGAAGGCGCGCTCTCTGACTTCCTGGTACCAACAGAATGGCTGGGAGTGAGTCACCCGCAAGCCCAGCCAATTCAAGCAATGTGCAGCAAAGACAAAGGAGAGCATTTGTATGTGTTTCCCAGACATGACACATTCTAAGCAGGTTGCAGCCAAACCAAGCCTCCGGAGGTCTCAGAGTGTTGATGTGCAGTCAAAAAAAGCTTAAAATGACACTGGAGGAGATGAAAGGCTGCCCAAATCATGCTGCACTTTTAACCCAGCCAGACGCCCCACAGTTCCCCGACTAGCGCGTTTCTGTCCCACTTTCTTATCTTGGTTTCCAACCACCCACCCCCATCCTAACGAGTCCCTCTATTTTAACATTAAGTTTTTAAAAAATATGTGCAAATAGTACATGCTCAGAATATACAAAAAGCAAAAAGAAGGAAATAAAAAACATTCACAGTGTCACATCATTCAGCAATAACTGCTTTTCACGTTCTGCTGTATATCCCTCAAGAGTTTTTCTTTCGCATCTTATTTATGGATACATATTTTTAAACAAGCTATAGCCATACGATATGTCGTTTAACATAATTTTCTCACTCGAGGAATCAGAAATACCTTCCCAGGCCTATTTAAACGATAGAGTTATCCAAATGTGTTTACCAAATCAGATTTAATGGCTGCAGAGGATTCCATTTTATGGGCAGACCATAATTTATTTGATTTTTCCTGTTATTAGCATTTTCATTATTATAAACAACGCAGCGACGAGCATCACTCACTCCTTCATTTAACAACTATTTATAGAGTGGCTTCTGTGGCTAAGTTTGAGAGCACATCCTTAATTACTCCCCGAGGATAAATTTCTGGAGATGGAATTGCCGGGTGCAAACACAGGCATGCATTTAAGGCATTTGAAACAAGCTTATTTGTCTTATTGCCAAATCGTGCCCCAAAATGTTGTTCCAAGTTGTACTCCTACCAGCCTGGTAGGAGAAGGTCTGGCTCCCAAAATACTTGGCAACATCGACTTTTCTTTTTCGGTTTTTTTTTTGGGGGGCGGGGGAGGGAGGTAATTTTGTAGGAAAAAAAAATAATGTCTTGTTTCATTTTTCAGTCCTTTGTTCCTACCCAGACTGAGCATTTTTCCATGTGTACTGGCCATTTAGATTTCCCTTCCTGTGAATTGCTTATTCACAGCTTCCACGATATGTCTTAATTAAGTCTAGGATGAAGAGGAAAGAATGGAGAAAATTAATAATTATTGAGTGCTTGTTATCTGCCAGACAGTATATACTGTGGGCTTCATGGGGAAACACTTGTCATTACAACAGGTCTATCATTATCCCCATTTTACAGGCGATGGTGCTATAGCCTGGAGAGTTAACCTGCTCAAGCAGGCATGGTAAAGAGCAAAAGCAAAATTCAAACTCTGCTTTGAAGCTTGTTCCCATTACTGCCTTCTGGGGGTGTTCAATGCTTTGATTCTGAGGTAAAATGTTAGGACAATCTGTGTAAGGGTCAGAACTGAGATGCTTAGGTCCTTACTGTGGGATTTTGCCCCAGCACCAAGTCAGTGGTGACAGTGAATGGTTTCCTCAGAGAACCTGCCATCTCACATTTTAAAAATAATTTTTCGGGGGGCCTGGACGGCTCAGTTAGTTAAGGGTCTGACTTTGGCTCAGGTCATGATCTCATGACTAGTGAGTGTGAACCCCACGTCGGGTTCTGTGCTGACAGCTCAGAGCCTGGAGCCTGCTTCGGATTCTGTATTCTCTCTCTCTGCCCCTCCTCTGCTCTCATCCTCTAACTCCTTCAAAAATAAATAAACATTAAAAAAATAATTTTTCAATATTTTCTACGAGAGAGAGAGAGAGAGAGAGAGAGAGAGAGAAGCTAAGTGAGGGAGGGGCTCCATCCCATGAACTGTGAGATCATGACCTGAGCTGAAACCAAAGGTCAAACACTGCCCTGACTGAGCCACCTAGGCACCTATCTCAGGAGCCTATAAGAACATATTCCCTAGGAAATACTTGGAAACAGTAACTATCAAATGGTAGGGCTACATCTTTCTTGTCACAGCCGAGTGCCTAAAGAACCGTTTCAGAAGTTGAGGCATATCCTGCTGACAACCACAGCTTTTGGATTCCATTATACTCCTCAGAAGTAGCTTTAACATGTACAAATGTGCATGATTATACCAGAAAACAAACAGCATGAAATGTCTCCTGATTCCCACCTTCTACTTAAGCCTTTTCCCTTCTGGTGAGAATATTGCTCCTTCATGTTTTCTCTGATCTAAGTCGTACTTGTAGTTCACTGGCTAGCCCATTGGATCCTTTTTGCCCCTGGCATCCTCTTCTGGCTGCCATTGTATCACTGACCACACTGCATAGCTTATCAGCTTGCTCTTCACTGAGTAAAATTCACATAACATAAAATTAACCATTTGAAAGTGAACAATTCAATGGCTTTCAGTATGTTCACAGTGTTGTGGAAACTACTACCTTCATCTAGTTACAAAAAAATTTCATCGCCCCAAAAAGTAACCCTGCTCTCATTTTTCTAAGGTTTATTTATTTTTGAGAGACAGACAGAGAAAGAGAGAGACAGCCAGAGAATGGGTTGGGGCAGAGAGAAAGGGAGAGGCAGAATCCAAAGCGGGCTCCAGGCTCTGAGCTGTCAACACAGACCCCAACACAGGCCTTGAAGTCATGAACCATGAGATCATGGCCTGAGCCAGAGTCAGACGCTTAACCAATGAGCCATCCAGGCACCCCAACCCTGCTCTCATTAAGTGCTCAGTCCCCATTCTTCCCTCCTCAAGGGCCCCAGCAACCACTAACCTACTTTCTCTCTCTATGCATTTATCTATTCTGAATACTTCACATAAATGGAATCATACCTGTGGGCTTTTAAAATCTGGCTTCTTTTGAATAGCATGATGTTTTGTTAAGTCCATTCATGTTCTAGCATGTATCAGTACTCCATACCTTTTTTGTAGCTGAATAATATTCTACTGTATGGGCAGATCACAGTCTCAACATGTCTTTAGCTGCTGATGGACACTTAGGTTGCTGTCATCATTTGGTTGTTATAAATAACGTTTCTACAAACATATGTGGATGTTTACTTGTTGGAGCTCCTCTTCCAGTTTCTTAAGAGTCGAAGTGATGGGTGTTATTAGACTTCAGATCCTTTAGGAAAGGGGAGCTGAGGACAACCTGTGGTCCTGGTTTGCCTGGGACTATGGGGTCTCCCAGAAGATAGGACTTTCAATGATGAAACTGTGAAAGCCCAAGGCAGACCTGGAGGAGTCACTCTGCTAAAGTATAGTATGTTACGTGACATGGAACCACTACTCAGTAAATATTTCTTAGATAAAAAATTTTTTGCCATTTACTTGACATTTACTCAATTATGACATGACTCAGTATATTGACTCAGGGTTGTTGTTTTTGTTGTTGTTTTAGCATAAGGCATTTATAACAATCTGTAAGATTACAGAAACCTACACTTTTGGTGCAGTAGAAGCATATGCAGAAGGGAGAGTGAAAGTTTTAAACAGTGAAACCACAGGCTATTGCAAGTTAAACCTACTTGATAAAGATTCCCAACAAGTGTCAAAGCCTTCCCTGTGTTGATGAAAGAGAACTGCCCCATGTGCCAAAAACGGGAAGAAATACTGTTTCCTTTTCCTGAATGAGACTGGGCAGATCAGAAAAACATCACCCATAAGAGAGTGGCAACTGTAATCCCTTTAGAGAGAGGCAGAGGCCTGCGGGAACCTGAAGAGCATTCAGGCAATGATGAAAATTAGTCTGAGAGCTTTGGTTCAACCCAAACAGAGATCCAGCAGGTGACTGACCTTGGAAGGAAAGGAGGCCTTTTCAGTTCTGTGCCGTTAAGAACCGCAATGAGGTATTACACACCCCATTGTCTATCACACACCTGTTAGAATAGTTACTTTATATATAGACACACACACACACACACACACACACACACACACACACACACACACATGGAGAGACCTAACAGTTGTTAGTAACAACGTGGAGAAAAGGGAACCCTGTGCTTTGCTGGTGGAATTACAAATTGGTGTGACAACTATGGAAAACAGTATAGAAGTCCCTCAAAAACAAAAAGTAAAATTGCCATATGATCAAGCAATCCCACTCCTGGGTATATATTCAAAAGAAATGAAATCAGGATCTGAAAGAGTTACTGCACTCCCGTGTTCACTGCAGCATTATTCATAATAGCCAAGAATATATGGAATCCATCCATGTGTCTGTGAGCAGATGAATAAACAATACATGGTATATGCATACAAAAGAATATTATTCTGCCTTAGAAAAAAAGGAAATCCTAACATCTGTGACAACATGGACAGACCTGGAGGAAAGCATGCTAAGTGAAATAAGCCAGTCCCAGACGGTCAAATACTGCATGATCCCACTTACATGAGAAATCTAAAACAGACTCATAGAAGCAGTGAGTAGAATGGTGGTCACCAAGGGCCGGGGGCGGGGGAAACAGAGAAGTAGTACTCAAATGGTATAAAGTTTCAGTTATGCAAGATGATTAAATCCTAGAGAGCTGCTGTATAGCATAGAGCCTATAGTTAACAGTATCAAATGATGCAGTCAAATATTTTCTGAGAGTATATCTTATGGTGTATTCTTATCACTAATCATAATTAAAATAATAATAATAATAATTACAAATGGGGCAGGAGGAATCTTTTGGCGGTGATGGAAATATTTACGGCATAGATTGTGGTAATGGTATCACAATGTGTACTTATTTCCAAACTCATCAAGTTGTATACATTAAATATGTATAGCTTTTTGTATGTCAATCGTATTGCAAAGTAATTTTAAAATTTTTAATAATTTTTTTAAGAAGGAGAGAGACAAGAAGAGGTACAAATCTTGACATTATTCTGAACCTGCAGAGACCACAGGAGAAACTGAGAGTTTCTGTATTTGAATGTCCTCACATAATTGGATGGCATCTCAGCCAATGTGGAAGGTGTGCCTGGAGGGGGGCCAAGGCAAGGTCAAGGATTACACAGGACCATGAGAGACAAGGAGGAGGAGACACAAAGGAAGTGGGAGCATCAGGACAGAGATGCACCTAAGGACTTCACCAAACCCCATGTAGACACACAGTATCTGTAGTTGGAGATGGCTTCACATTTCCATCAGTGATCCTGTAGGCTGTATGTGGACTTTAAGCCATTATGCAGGTTCAGACATTCTAAACTCAACCTTGTTCTCACGTATAGGAACTCAGGCTAGGGAACCCCTACTGATAATGCTATCTGGGGAAAGTGAAGAAAGGAAATGATGTGTGTGTGTATATATAACGTATATACACACACAAACACCCACACATATACATACACGATATATCTGCACAGAGACGTATGCACATGCATACATATACACACACACCTGATGGTGCTGGAATATGTTTATAAGGAGAGTGTATGCGTGTACTTTCAATCCTTACAACACTTCAGAAAGGTATACACTCTTAGTATCCCCATTTTATGAACATGGAAATGGAGGTTCCACAAGCCCAAGAAATCTCCTCAAAGTCATGATATGATAAACAGAGGAGCTGAGATTTAAGTCTGTTCTTTCCATTCTATCACACTGCCTCTCTCATGTCCAACTAACTTTTCCTTTGTGGATGAGCTCAAAAGAGAGGTGGAGTCAAGGTTCACTTTCCACAGAGGGTCAGCAGCCCCTTTCCCACAATAAGGTATTAAATGAGCCTTACTCCTGTCTGACAGACCACACTTTACCTAGACGTGCATTCATAACCTTTTCCCACTATGTCCAAAAAGTAAAGGTCCTTGGCTAGATTAGGATGTCAAATTTATCATTCCCTGTCTCTTCTGACATCCAAAACCTTGTACTTGTAACACATCATTTCTTTATTAGTGATCAGCAGAACTGTGCTCACAGAAGCTTTCCTATTCTGGGTCTTAATTTTGTACATTTCCAGTTTCCATGGAGACACTACATTCTTGCATTCTAAGAGTGTCACTGTAAAACAATGTGAAAACAAAGCAACTTCATACAAATGGCTCACTCTGGACATCACCAGGCAACACTCTCATCAAATACATAGGACCACGGTGCTGCGTTTTGGGGTTAATTGCTGAGGCCAAGCTCCCTTCTTTCTCCCCCAATCTAAGAGATGCTTTCCATGCCCATCCTAGGGACCAAGTTCACAGTTATGAGACCATCTCCAGGTCTCTCTGCTTCAATTATTGCACCACTGTTATAATAAAGTCGAGAGGTAACTATGGCAACATTATTCCAAGGATAAATACCACCGTATCGCCTTCAACTTTACCCCCCTGCACAAACAAATGAAAAATCAAGAACATGTAGGATTAATAGCATCACTTGTTAAAAAGCCAATGGACAGCAGAGTTCAGAAAAGCTTTAATTAGTGGAGTCTTTCCTGGCTCGGTTTAACATTTGCTCTGTGCCTCCCACAGAGAAAGTACATGTGGGCAGTCAGCCTCAGAATTCAGTATCACTGAACCTGGACACCATGAGGCATCCAAACCTGGGTTTCTCAAAGTTCACAAGGTGTCCTGTTTCTGCTTTCACTACAAGATTAATGTTGCAGGCAGGGGTAAGGGCTTACCCTGAAGCAGAGAACTTCATGGTGTATCAGGTTCAGCTACAGTACTGATGACCACAGTATAGAGAAGAAGAGTTCACCATCAGAGCTTCCCATTGCTTAAGACCCAATAGAAGTCGTCTAGCACAATGGTTGAAAGTATGGACTTTAAAATCAGACAAACGACTTGAATGGAAGACTGCTCTTTCACTTATAGGATCTTTGACCTTCAACAAGTTATTTAACCTCTCTAAGCCTCAGTTTCCTCATCTGTAAAGTGGGAATTATCACCAACCTCATAGCATCATTGTAAGGATTAAATGAAATCACATGTGTGACTATCAAAACCCATCTCCTCTTGGGTCCCATCTATATTACATTTCCTGGCTCACTGCGACTGAGTTAGGACCAATGAAATATGAGTTGCAAGGATATATTCTTGCTGGCTAGCCCATGAAGAACTTCCTACCTTTGCTCCTCCATGTTCTTTGCCCCCTCTGCCGGCAACATATCAGCACCAAGGGAAGCTATTCAGTGATGATGGCACAGTCCCAATCAACTGGGTCCTCGTTTTGTGTTTCAGTCAACCTGAATGAGCACATGGAACAAATCTCCCTGATCCTTTGTCAGCCAGGACCACCTGAATTAAACGGCTACCGACAAAGGAAGAAAAAAAATTTAATGTTTATTTGAAAAAGAGAGACAGAAAGAGTGTGAGTGTGCTCATGAACTAGGGAGGGGCAGAGAGTGAGAGGAAGACAGAGAATCCCAAGCAGGCTGCTTGCTTCAGCACAGAGCCCAACACAGGGCTTGATCTCGTGAACCCTGAGATCATGACCCGAGCATAAACAAAGAGTTGGATGCTTAACTGACTGAGCCACTCAGAGGCCCCAAGAAAGACATGTCTGTTGTGCTAAGCTAACACAATGAAGGGTTTATTTATTTTATCATCTGACACAACTCCTGATTATACAAATGGAACATGCTTAGCTCAGTTCCTGACTTACAGTGAAAACTCTGTACCTGTTAGGTGTTATCATTGAAAAGAAGCCACTTTTTCTGCAAAGCTGGCCAATCTGCCAAGAACTCTGGCAAGTAACATCTGCGTTAACTTCATGGAATATATTTGATTCATAGAGTTAGGTGTAAGCTTTTCTGCTGCAATAAGTAATGAAGTACAAATTGAGGAAATTAGTTATCAATTAGTCATTCGATGGTTGGGAAGGCAGGCGGCAGGCATAAATGGTGCCAGATTAGTTAAGCCACGATAAATTTTATTGCTCTACAAGGATTGGGTCTTTATCCATTACTTCTCAAATTTATCTTTATTATTGGCCCCAGGACATGAGACAGGGCCTGGATATGGAAGGAGGTAAGAGACCAGCCAGGGAATTTGGGAGATGTAACAAACCCCACAGCAAAGATGGTCTCCAACAAGGTCATGTATGACCTACTCCAAGGGGAAAAGGCACCAGGGAAGTCATGCTCATCTTTCCTCACTGCCCTCTCTGTAGGGTTTCCAGTTTTTCAACAGAAGGCCCACAGTTTCTCTAGGAAAGTACCCTGTCTCTGTAATTATCCTATCATACCTGGCACACACATGGCATTTTGCAAGTCAATCCACTACAGGGCTGAAAGATGTTTCTGCTCATCTGGAAAATGTAAGAACTGGGCTCACAGAAATTAAATAACAACTGATAGAGGGGAGGGCTTGAACCCTTCTGGTCTGTGAGTCCCCATGACCACCTTTGTTTTTGTGTCTCTCCTGGTGACTAGCACAGAATTCCCTCATTTTTTTTTTTCATAGCTTTCCATTATGCTTAATATGATAGCGAAATTTTCACCATGACCTTGGAGACCCTCCAACGTCTGGCATCTGCCTGCTCTCTGTTTCCTATCCCTCTCCTCTCTTCATCACCCCTTCCACCTCTGAATGAATTGGACATAGGTTGATAGAATCAATTCCTAAGGGAAATGGTCTTCTTTTACGGTCAACAAAGGCTCTTTAGCTCATAGGTGAAGTTTCAAGAGAAGCCACTGGCTTAGTCTACATAATACCCAATAGCCACACTGCATCAATGATTCATTCAAAAGGATCAGGCTAGACTAAAGCAACAGACTTCTAACCGAGACTCTCCCAGCCTTGACTCCAATCTAACCCTCACTTAGCTGCCAGAGACATCAACTAAGACACCCCCTTATTTTATAATAGCTAACACATACCTGGAACTAGCCAGGTACAAGGGAAAACACTAAGAATGTTACATATATTAACATATTTAAAAACAACTTTAGAGGTAAGTTACCATTATTATCCTCATTTTATTGATGAGGTTAAAAAATGTTAAGTAGTTTGTATGTAGCAGATCACAGGTTCAAAATCAACTTTCCTGGCTTTCAACTACCATATTATGCCAACTCCACTAAAATAGTTATATGGCCAAGATCACCCTCAAAACTCTTCTAGAAGTTTCCCATAAAGTGCCATACATGTGATCTTGCATTATTAACACTTGTACATCAACTCATTCAATAAACCTATCAAGCTACATTAGGAAAAGGAATCAAAAAATAAAGTCTATATGCTGACATTAGACTTAAAGGTTAATGGGTAAGGAGGAGAGAATCCCATATTATTCTTACTTTGCTCCAAGGTTCAGGTCTTTGATTTTCCCAGTAAAACGCTATGACCTCAAAACAGTTCTCTAATTATTTATGGATATACAAATTAAACGAGCTTGAATGATACAATGGAGTGGTACCTTATATAGAAAAGAGCAATGGTGTTCTAGTAAATGCTCAATAACCACATCTCTGAGGGGAGGAATTCACCAATCTGTAGCATTTTCTAGTTTCTATGGTGTAAATACTCCCACTATGGCCAAGCTCAAGCTGCCAATATGACATAAAGTCACTCGCAGATTTCCTTAAAAGTTAACCATCAGCTCTCAGTGGCCAGGACAAGCACACCATGAGGAGACAGGTCCTATAGACAGCTCTTAGGACAAGAAGCAATTCCTCTGTACATACTGAGAAGGACTCTGCCATATGGAAATAGAGTTGTAACTCTTTCTCAAATGAAAAATACATCTAAATTCTATACAATTATATTCTAAATTTTTGAGACTAAACAGTAAAATAACAAGTAATGTACAAAGTGTAGAATTTGTAGACAACTTATATCAACGAAGATTTTTTTTCTCTTCAATGTTCTACATAATGGCACTAAAACCTTTATTTCTAGATTTTTAATAAGCACATTGTGAAGACTGAGCTATACCAGTGCGTGAACACACACACACACACACACACACACACACACACACACAATTTGCACTCTTTTTTGAACACTGTTCAAGTTTTCCTTTCTTGTCAATTTCTTTCAGTTTACTTTGAAATACAATATGCATTTCAAAGTTGTATAGATCCAATGTAGAGGATAGGAAGTCTGAAATTCCATATCCAGACTTGTCTAAATTAATCATTTCATGAAATCCATATCACTTCCCCTTTTCAGTCTAACAGGGTTGTCTTACCAAACTTAATTCAAAGAGTTGCATTACCAGCTTTTTCTGAAACCTCTGTAAAATGCCTGCTCATCCCTGATTTGGGGGACTTTCTCTCTAGAGAAAAGGATTCTGTGACCCATGAAGCAAACTATCTCCTGGAAAGCACACTGCCATGACTATGAGGGTCCAACAGCTCGGTGAGTGGAGAAAATGGAAGGGAGCCCTTCAAATGGTTTTAATATTCACACGTTTAGGATCACAGATAAACCCTACCCATTTTGAGTCTCTGTGGGTTTTTCTTCCCCTCCTGTTAGAATAGTTGATATTATACAGATAGGCTACTTTTCACTTCTTCTGGGCTACTACCCACACCAAATGTTCCTCACTTTCAGTAAAGTCCTGGGGCAGGCAAGGCTTTTGCCCTCTTGTATCTGTGTGATTTCTCCTAAGTGTCTTGCCCTGACTCTCAGAATTCACCCTGCCTGGATCGAGAACATTATGGTCCACCTTCCCCCTGTGGCCTCTATCTCCTCTGAGGTCGAGGACAACTATGTATAAATCTATTCGAATTTAAGCAAAAGTCTATGTTGGACATATTAACTTCTCTATTCATTGGAGAGGGTATCTGACCACTGGCTTCACAGAAGTGTCAAATAACATAATGGATATGAAAATTCTATGGGAAAAAAGAAAGATAAGGGCTTCACAAATGTAAGGCATTATTAATGTTAATTACTTGCAAGTGATATGCATAATGCCCAGAACCAGTGAATTTTAGAGCTGGGATGAAACTTTATAATCACCCAGTCTCATCTATCATTTCTCTACCATAGCCTAAATATTACAGCCTGCAGAGAGAGCTCCTTAAACTGCCTGGATCAGAGAGAAAGTGAGATTCCTTCATATCCGGGTCACCTAATCCCAGGAAAAATGACCACAGTTTTCTTGTGAAAATGTAAATTGAGTGCCCAGGGCACGGGTGCTGGACAGGTGCTATGTGGTTTAGGAAACCTCTGGTTTGTCTACTCTTGCTGGCATTGCCTCGGCTGGCACTTGATTACAAACCACAAGTGGCATCAGTTGGTAGATGTTCTCTCTCTCTTTTGAGAACAAAAGTTGCCCACCCAATGCCTCAATTAAACTTACCCCTGAGATGTAGATGTTCTAGCTTCTATTTCCTCAGGTGATCAGAGACACGACTAAAGAAACAGGGAATGTATCTATAACCCACATGTCTACTCCCTTTCTCCATTCTGCCCAGCCAGGACATAGAAGAATATCTACCTTTCGGGGAGTTGGAACGTTAAAATAAGTTTATCTGAGAAGAGCATTTAGAAGAGGACCAGGCTAGTGAGTGGTAATAATCCTTCACTCTCTTTATTGTTACGCACAGCACACATCCAAGACTGATAGAGCCTGGGCTCAATGAGAGTTTGTTGCCTCTATTATTACACAGATCGTGAAGCTGACTCAGTCAGCTCACCTTCACCTTCATCCCACCCCCGCAAGACTTGTTCAGCCTAGACTACCTGTGTCCTACTTATGGGGTGTCAGGTCATACACACCCAAAGCCCTACCCTTCCATGAACCCTTCTCAAGCTGATACAGGCATTCACCCTCCCTTTCTCTGAAGTCATCTAGGACACCTGTTGTGTACAACTGTACCCTCAGTTAAGACCAGCTGGACACTGAATACCCAAAACTTTCTATGTAGATGCCCTGTCCAACCACACCGAGAAGGCAAACACAAGATGCTACTGGATACCTACTGTGTGTTAGATATTTTTGTGGATCCTGACGATGTAAAAGTGATCAGGACTCTTCCTTTCCCTTGAGAGCATCTGAGTATAGAAATTCCCTTCCACACAAGAAATAGATCCCCACTCAGACTTTTTCAAATCATTTATAAAAGCATTGGGCTCACAAAAGCTGCTCTAATACCATCTGATGGATTGAGAGGAAAAAAGAGAAACCTCGAATTTCCCAGAAGAAGTAGTCACCATCTTGGACCAAATGATAGAAAAACATAAGCCCCTCATCCTCACTCCCCACAAACCCTTACACTCCGAAATGAGAATACCTCTCACTACATAGACACTGCATTGTTTAAAAGTCTGATTTAATATTTTCCCTTACTTTCAAAATTCTCCCAGGTCTCAGGTTGCTGAAGGATTGGGCAGAGCAGAGTATCTCTTGTCAATGACAGCATTATCGTATGATTTCCATTAATCCCTAAATGCTGGAAATAGCACACCTCGTACTTAGCAAAAGTCTGGCTTCTTAATACAGCAGTATTAGGGTACGCATTAGGTGTTTTAGATAGCAGGAGAATCTTATATCCCTTTCCTACCCTACATGTTTTTTTTTTTCTTTAACAAAGTTTCTTCTCAAAGTTTCACTTTAAATATAAAATATGTCCTTGTGGAAGCTGTTACAAATGTCACCACTTTAACCGGCCCAAATTTATGGTGGCATTGAATTTTAATGGAGCCATAAATGTCTGATGTAATGGTGATATATGCATCGCAATAAATTGTTATAGAGAAATATAAAAATAAGTGTAAGATAAAAGATTGTGTATAAAATATGTTTTTATATCTCCTTTAATGATTAAAAATCATACAAACTTGATATTCTAAATCACTCGGAATTGTGATTGTGGCTCAGAGAACATTTTCTCCCCTGAAAGTCTTTCCCAGGCTGAGTTGATGGTTCTGTGGTCAGAAATCACATCTGCTTTAATGAGGACATTTAAGATGATTTTTATGTTGACGTGGGGAAAAAAAAGGAATTAGCATTAAAGAAGATGGAGATGATGCCATCAATGACCCTTTGCCTTGGGAATGGTTCTCTGGACCTGACAGGATTGATGGGTCTGTGGCCTCATGACAACTCCTGCTGTCTTCAGGGCGACACTAACACTCACCTGGTGTCTTGCAGTGACTTGGCAGGTCCAAGGACAGATCAGGAAAGAGGGAGAGGACGGAGTCAGCAGCAGGAGGTGAGGCACTAGTTGTGGAGGGAATTGAACAGAGGTGGCCAGTGGCCATGCTGGCTGCTGTCCCAGCTTCACCAGTGACTCACTTGGACAAGGGCCTCCACCTTGCCAAGCCTCAGTTTCCCCATATACAAAATGGAGGTGATAACGGAACCAAAGTATGAGCGTCTTTATTTTTTTACCACCTGCTCCCACCTGCTCCCGTTAACCTACTTTTGCTAAGTACCTATTTGCAGTACTGCCCTAATGTTCATTTGAGCACCCATTTCCACACATTATGATTGCTTATCCCCTCTTCCCTCCAGCGTAGTAGGTGGTACACAGAGCTATCCCTGCAGCCACAGTGATCTTTTCAAGGATGGGTCCATGATCCCTCATCCAAGCCAGTAAGAAGCCACGATACTTATTCAAACTTTGGGGACAAGAAAAGATACTTTCTTTTCTGTGGACTTCACCCTGAAAGAATGTGGGGAGTGCCTGGGTGCCTCAGTCAGTTAAGCATCCAACTCTTGATTTCAGCTCAGGTCATGATCCCACAGTTTGTGAGCCCGCTTGGGATCCTCTATTTCCCTTTCTCTCTGCCCCTCCTCTGGTCTCTCTCAAATAAAGTTGAAAAAAATTTAATTAAAAAGAAGAAAGAAAGAAAAAAAGAAAATGGACTTGAATAGCTGCAGCCCCAGCGCCACCACGACAACCTGTCTGAACATGGTACCAAGAAATGGGAAGAGGAATCAAGAGATCAGGAAAAAGACTGAAACCTGGAACAGGGTTTAAGTCCCTGGATCCAACCATACCTGAAGCCAGATACTCTTGGATTTTTCACATGGATGAGTTGACAAATTTTCTATCTACTTCTCATCATTTGAGGTTTGGTTTTTGGTCACTTGTAACCAAGTGAGTCCTAAATGATAGAATGATTCATGGTTTTGCTGTGAGGATGAGATAATCCACCTAATGTTCTTTGCACAGTATCTGACAAGTCCTCTGTAAGTGTTGGCTAATGCTATTAGCATCATGATAAGGACTGTCTGTGGCCAGCCATGTCTTGGGGTCTGCACTGCACATGTGTTTGGCAGAGCCCCTTTGGGATCTCCAGGGATCATGCCATGTTTGGCGACCTCCTGCCCTGCTCTCCTCTGACTTCTGATGATTGATTGCCAGGGCACCTGGTGAATATTAACACTGGCCCTGGCTCTCCAGGGAGCCCCCAGACTGTGAAGTTCTGAAAGTCAGCCTCCTCCCCTTGTGTTTGCTTCCTCCCAGCCTGGCTCCCCACATCAGCTCTGCCCTCTCACCCTCGGGATGTGGCTCCACTGCCAACGAGCTTTGGTCTTATGTTTGCTGTGGAAAAATACCAAGTTCAAAGAGAGCTGCTGAACAGCACTGAACCTTCCTGCAGCTGGCCATTCCCTCCCTCCTATGGCCTGTCATCAGCTCAGCCTGATCCCACCTCCTCTGTCTATAGCTGTGGCTTGCATCCATTTGTTTTTCTTATCATTTTTACCTTTCTACTGTGCCAAGGCTTGGGCTTGAAAAGATGGAATGGTGAGTGCTAAAATGGGTCTTAACTCAGGCTGCCAAGCTCCCAAGTTCAGGCTGTCTTTTCTACAAGAGGGATAGTGATCCCAGGCCCCTTGTCTTCCTTTGTGCTCCACGAATTCCTAGCTTGACATCTTAGGGTACACAATGAACACCAAAGTATGGTCATTGTATCTGTCTCTGTCCTGTGAAAAGTTCTCCAGTTTTGTCTCCAAGTTAAGGTTCCATTTCCCTACAGACAGATAAGGACCAAGGAAAAATGTTTTCCAAATGGCCACACCTCGTCACCAATACCCCTTCACTTTTCATTTTACTCTAACATTTATCACCTTCTAATAGTCCCTGCGATTTACTGATTCATTTCTATCATCTGTTTCTTTTCCCTCCTAGAATGCAAACTCCAGGTGTCAGGGGTCCTTGACAGTCTTGTTGTTGCTGGGCTCCCAGTGCCTGAGAACAGTGTTAGACACACAGAACACTGTGTATATGCTCAACAAATTTATGTTGGATGTTAAGTACTTGATTGGGACCAGCCTTAATTTCCACATTGGATGCCAAGTTCCTCTAAATTCATTTGTTCATTCATGTCCTTCCTTCCTTCTCCCCTTGCTCCATTATTTCTTATCTACCGACTGCAAAAGAGAGAGAATTCTGACATTCAAGGAGCATATAGTCCGATGGAGAAAATATCTACTTGAACCAAGGACAATAAGGCATGATAACAGTTAGAAAAATTTCAGGATGTTTGGAAAGCAAGGCGAAGAGAAGCTTTCTCTAAACCTGGTATGAGTAGGAGTAAGCTTCTCTTGCCCCAAAGAGTAGAAAACCCATGGAAAGCCAATCCTACCATGAGTTCATCCATCTTCCCTCACTTTCTGTTTCAACGGTGATATTCATGAAAACTCTCTAAGCCAAGGTTTAGATCAGCCAGCTGATTTCAGCAGAAGTTAATGTCTGGTATTTGACTGTGATAGGTTTTCAAAAAGCCATAAATAAATTCTGGGTCATATGCTGTGGAAGCCCCCAAATTCAAATATCCTCATGAAAATTCTGAAGCTGGACTGAAAACAATGGAATGTGCTTCATGCCTTCTTTAGATTTATGGGTTGTCTTTTTTTTTTTTTTTTTTAAGAGCTTAGGTCATCCATGTAAAATGTACAAGTCAATGGTGTTTAGTTTATTCACAGAGTTCCACAGCCATCATCACTGGCTTGAGCTCTATAATAAGGGAAATTCTGGGTAGGAAGGAACTCCAAGCACCCTTCACTTAGTGAGAAACATAGATTTACTGACATTCAAAAAATAGGATACAGAGTTAGCCAAATAGGAGCAGGATAATGTGGGAAATTGTGGAGCATGGGTGAGACTAAGTAATGTTAAGCCAAAATACTTTTTTCCAGAGTTTTTTTTTTAAATGATACAGATCTTGTGTGATGTAACACTGCTTGCCGAAGTTAGGCATCCAAAGGAAAGGGGACCCATGTTGGACTCCATGTAAATTATGGGAATTACAAGGTACCCATTAATGTCAGCCCTGTTTCACCAGGGAGGCGTCTTAGAAAAGAGAGTTGGGGGGGGGGGGGCGGGGATATGAAGACAGAATCAAAGAGAGAAAGATAGAGAGAAACTGAGGAGGAGAAGGAAACAGTGAAGGAAGGGTGGGGGAAAGAAGGAGAGAGAGCGATTGAAAAAGAGACAGGAAGACAGATTCACAGACACACAAACAGATGGAGAGAAAGGCAGAGACACAGAGAGACAGACACATGCAGATGGAGAGAGGGGAGGGGGCAGAAAGAGACAGAGACAGACGGTCAGAGAGATACTGGCACAGGAAAAAGCTGAGAGATACAGAGGCTGTTTAAAATATAAATTAAAAAAAAAAAAACAATTAAAAACCTCCATGGTCTTTATCTTGAACTCCTCCCACAGTGATCAAATGCCCTCCTGTGATCCCTCCAGGCCACCTAGGAAGCAGAGTGTCAAGTCCTTCTCTCACCGGGAAGCAGGAAAGGGTGTGGGGGAGGAGGGAGCAGAAGCTGAGACAAGAAGTGGCCCCATATGGCTGTGGGTGGCTGAATCGCACCTCCCCCCAGTGCTACTCTGGTGCACTTTTAGCAAAGTGGGAAGGATCGCAGCGAGTGTTGCTTAGTGACAGGTCTGATTCTGAAACAAAGGAGGCAGCCCAGTATTTCAAAGCCCTAGACCCCAAACTTCCCCAAACACAGGTCCCAGCATCTCTCCTAGATGCTGAGTTCACTTCAGCCCTGCATGAAATGGACAGCAGGGTGCTGGGTGAATAGGCTCCTGCAAAGGGGTGAAGAGCCATTCCATGGGACTACAGGTAACCACATGGCCCTTCCCCATCATCACACCTGGTAGTTAAGAGGAATGAAGGAGAGTGTGGATGTCACAATCCCTCTGTGGGCTATAAGGCCCACCACACTTGGCACTGTTCCCTCTACACACAGGAAGATCACCATAACATCCCAGCTTTAAAGAGCAAACATTCACCCATGCCTTCACCCATGTAGTGCAAACATGTGACACGAACATGGGCACAGCTTCTAGAACAAGTTGCATGCAAGTTCCCATTACACTCATAAGTAGGTCCTCCTCTACTCAACTAGCAGACACGCGTGTTTAGTAGTCGGGGCAGGGGAAAGGTTGAGGTGGAAGCAACAAGGAAACCACAGAGGGGCAGAGAAGGGAAGAAATGATCTACCCAGGCATCTTGAAGAGAATAAGCCACTTATAGAGGAGAAAGATACGTCTCTAATGCCAAGGCCACGGGACGTCTTTGTTATCTGCTAGAAGGAAGTTGAGGTGGGATTGAGAAGAACAGAGCCAGAGCACAGACCTGCTCTGTTCTGCAGAGTTTAGACTAGCATTGCCAGGGTTTGGGTAAAAACCATAGGAACCATAAAGTGTGGAGAGGTGTGAAGGCATCTCCTCAACACGATGGACTGCCCTGAGCCCTTCCTTTAGTTAAACTGGGATAAGGATGCTATTCAAAGACGATTGCTCAGGATTTTGTAGAGAAAGCCAGTATGTCTGTGGCCACAAGAACATGAGTGTGGAAACCCAAGAAGAAAGGAAAACTGGACACTAGCGCCATAAGTAATGGCCCCCACTATTCCCGCCACTGTGGACTGTACATACTTCTGTCATGATGCACCTTTCTTGGAGACAGCTTCTTTTCTCTTCCTTCGTCTTTTGTGGCCAGTTTGGTTCAGCCAGGTTCAGCTGCATATCTGCTATATGCTAAAACCTGTGCTAAGCCCTGGTGTTGCAGAGAATAGTACATCATCCTTGCCTGGGATGACCTCACTGTCCAGGATAGAAGTTAGGATACAAAGTCATCCCAGGGCCACCCACACGCAAGTTTGGATGCTTGGCACCGAAGAGGAAAATGTCAGGCAAGTGCACCTGGCTCTGAGCTCAACGGACTTAAGCAAGATTATGAATTCAGCTGAAGATCAAAAGCTGATGCTATCTCATTTCCTTACCAAGGGTTTCTTTTGCAATGGCAAGTCTCCATGGGGCTCACTGGAAATCAGGTTTCAGTGGGGAGTAAAGCATATAGACTTTGACTTGAGAAGACACCAACCAGCATGCCCCAGCTGGCAAGGAGAAGTACATTAAACCAAGCAGAGGTTGAGGAAGCAGGAGTTTCTTCCAGCTATAAACAGCCCACCAAAGTGTCTGGGGAAGGATGAGTGTGGATAGAGTTTGGAAGGAAGGGTGAGCATGAGAAAGAGGGGAGAAGGGAGGAGAAGAGAGAGAGGGAGGAAGGAGAAGAGAAAGAGCAGGAGAGAGGGATAGTGGTCTGTGCAGGCAGACAAGGGTAACATTATGAGGGCTGACCTTAGGTATTAAATGACTGTGCTGAGTTCAAACACTTTCTGGGCACTAAAGCCTGGATTCCTTGACCTGACCAAGGCCAGGTAAATCCACTAGGCACAACCACAGTCACCTTGCTGCAGCTGTTCCACTGACAACATTGCTGCTTGGAAGGAAATTCTAGGGCTGGAGACAAGAGAAACCATTTGCATACTGGATTTGATCTTCAAATTAGTAGGAAACAGGGGTATCTATGACAATTTACTCCCCTGGCAGGCTTCCGCGACTCTCCTGCCACCAGATGAGGATCGAGCCCCCATGAAGCCCAGAGTTTGTGAGCCCTTTGTGTAATTCAGCGGCAGTTCCAAGTGTTTCTTTTTTCCTTATGTGCCAAAGTTTAAGATGACAAACCTAATGTTAGTCCCAAGTCCATTTTGTTTCCCTAAATCTGAATTTCTGGTCAGTGAAATCTTTAGGTCTAGCAAGTGAATACAGTATATCACACTACCCGTTTCATTTCAAAAAGGGACATTTTGGGGGGTTTGTTTTAGAAGTCAGTTTTATAGCTACTTATAGTAAACTGTACCTTTTTAAGAAGTGTACAGTCTAAGGAGTTTTGACAAACACAGTTGTATAAATTTCTATCACAATCACAATATGGAGTATTTCCAGTATCCCAGAAAGTTTTCCCCAAGTCAATTTTCTAGGTGCTAATTGTAGGCAGGCATTCCCCTCAATCAGGGAGAAAGGTACAATTTGTTCATTTTCTTTTTGGGGTCTCGCATTCATGCAGGATCAGTGAAAAAGACATCACTGAAGACTTAAAGCCCCATCATTCATGAATAGTCTCCATGAGGTTAGAGAATAATCCTGCTGTTCTCCCCAGGGTACCCCCAACCTCCAAAAGAGTGTCTGGCACTGAGGAGATTTGTAGTAAATTGTTAAATAGATGCATGAGAAATATATAGATTGGATCTTAGGTTAATTTAAAGGTCAGAAAGCAGTTCATTGTGAAAAGGGGCATTATTTTTTTTTTTTTCAATTTAGCAGGGCAGAAACAGAGGCTCAGAGAGGCCTCGAATCAAACACAGCTAGAGTTCCAACCATGCTCTGCTTGACGCCAGAGCCTGTGCCTTTTAGTCTATGACTTGCTACCATCTTCATTTCTGCAAATTCTGACAAGCACCCCAAGCCCTCTAGCTCCTATTCTGCAGGCTGAGCCTCCTGGATAATCATGTTACCAAGAAGCTTTCTTGCTCCTAAGTGACTATGAGCCTTCCTGGGCCAAGAGTGTTCAGTCCGTCAGTCACTGTTAGTTTCTATAATTTTAATGAAGAAGGGCTGCTCCCCCTTGGCCCCAGGTCTTTCAACTCCAGAATTTTAATAACCAACTCCACTGATGATTTACAAATTTCAAGACAGGAATTAGCAGCAAATTCCATATTTCATAGATGCTGAATTGGGCTATTATCTCCATGCAGCAGGTGCCAATTTCCCATCAAATGGTGAAATGCCATAATTATCAGAATTCCATTCAAATTCTAAAAGTAGATAAATAACCAATGGGAATATCATTTATTCATTAGAATATGAAGAAAGGGGAAAATATTACCCTGTTCATGGCTGCAATGAGGCTGTCTTTGTAAGAGAATGCTCAGCTCACTGATAGGTTGGAGGATTCTAGATTTATTAAGCTCTCAGGTCCACAAGAGAGAGGAGCTTCCATTAGACACCTGAAAAGACGAGATAATGGGCCACTGATTGAGGCCAATGTGAGAGATATGGTGGTGCCTTCTTATTTTTCTTGCAGAGGATAGAAAGACACATAATAGAAATCATTGAAAAATGACCACAGACATACTACTTCCTATCATATATATAGGAGATATAGATATATATATATATATATATATATATATTATATATATATATATCTCCATGGAAGGTGCTAGTATCCCTGACAAACTGAAGCTCAGAGAGCCTAAGTCACTTGCCCAAGGACACACAGCTTGTAAGTGACAGATTCGGGTCGGCTAGTCTCCAAAGTCTACGTTCAGTAGGTTACATTCTCAGCAATAGCAAGCTCTCAACATATATCATTTCCTCCCTGAGCCTTTTGTCCTACAGCTAGGTCCTAAAAGTCCTGAGATGATTTCTGGGTTTTCACCTGTCCATGGGGACAGTGGACAGGAGCCAGGGCTGTGCAGCTAAAGTTCACCCTGCCACTGTCTGTCACCATCAGTTGAAGGTGAAAGATGGTATTGTGTCTGGGCATCCACAGGAAGGGGTATTTCAGGTCCGGATAGGCAGACTAAAGGTAGCCTTGGAACTTTGCTCGAAGGGGAGAGAAGGCAAGAGGGTTAACAGCACATAGCCAGCAACAGCTCATCAGGAACCCCCCAGAGGCAACTGCCTGACACTCTTTTCTCTGGGCTTGCTATGGAAAAGGATTTGCCCCTGGCTGACCTCAGCGGGTGGGGCTTGCCTGACAAATAGGGCCAATGCAAATTGAAAGAGTGTGGGTCAAAGAAGGCCAGGGTCCTGACTTGCTGGTGGTTTCCTTGGCAAAAGAGGAGCTGTTGTCCATGGCGGGGTGGTGCAAGATATCCAAGGTCCCAGTCAGAGAGGAGGTTTAGATAGCTGGGGCCATTTAGCAGTATTTAATTTAGACGGGGCAAGTCACAGCATGGCTCATGAAAAGAAGGTCAGGCCTGACAAATCTGTTTGAATTCTCTGAATACACCTCAGAATTGGGAGACAATGGTTCCATAATGGGCAATTTATCTGCATTTCAAGGAGGCATCTGATCTAGTCTGACAAAACTGATTGATTTGCAAAGGCCAATATGGCACATTAGCAAAGGGAAATTAAACTGGGACCCAAAGAGTTTAAATCAGAAAAAAAAATCTGTTTTACCTGCAGAAAAAGTCTTCTTCAAAAAAGAAAAAAAAAAGGTAGAGAAAATACAAACAAAGTTGGGAAAAGTAAGATTTGGGGTTGGTCAAAAGACAATGGAATAGAAGGTCTCCCTCTAAGGACAGTCATCTTCTGCTGGCCAGCCTCAGGGATGTAATTTTGTATGTGGTTAGCCAGGGCTGAGAATGAAGTCCCACCTGCAGATAACTTACTAAACCCAGAAGCCTCATCAGGCCAGGTGCCAGACAAGAGGCTGAGAACCTGGAGACCTGGCATCCCAGGCCAGCCCTGATGAGGGAGAAGGCACCTGGTTGTGCCATTCTTGGGAAGCACAGGCTCTATGCCAGGCAGTGAAGGCAACTGGCTCCATCACTGGTCCTGACAGGTGAGCAAGCCACAGGCACTTTAATGGTTCTGCCACTTGCCAGCTGTATGACTGTGGACCTTGAACTGCCTCTCCAAGTGTCCTTGTGTGGGGACAATGGAGATCATATGGTCATTCTTATAGCTCAAAGGAGAGACCCACAAAGAGGTCCTGGAAGATAGGGATTTATCTTAGGCAAGGGAGCTCACAACACAAGGAACTTTTCTAAAATGCTCACTAAACAACATGCTATCCTTCTCTGCAATGTGTATCAGGTATCATGGAAGATACCCCAAATATCTCATAAGTATTAGGGACGATACTGGAGATATCTGCCCTCACTCCACTCTGGCATCTCCCAAGGGAGCAATGATCAGACTGGGGTTTGCCATCCAGTAGGGAATAAGCTTATTGGACAGAACTGACCAAAGATACCTCCCAGTGCAACGGTCTCTCCCAAACCCAGCCTATAAATGTTTTGTTTGCAATGCCACGTTAATGATGCTGATTTCACTCCACGTACATGGCACAGATCATAGGGACTCCGTGTGAAACTCAAGGGAAGCTTTCTCAGAAAGACTCAAGGGCAAGGTAAGCACTAGAGAACTTTTATTTTCTCCAGGACGGGGATGGGCAAAGAATATAAATCATCAAGTATGATGCCATACTGTCACTTAGTAGGTACATGAACTTTCCTTTCCCCTCAATCTCTGTCATTCCACCCAATACTCTTTGTGATGGCAGAACACAGGGAGAACAGCCCCACGAGGAGTGCACCTAAGGGAACTGAAGCTCTGAGAAGTTGAATGACTTCCCTAAGCTCTCAAAGCTAGGAGACAGGGATCCAGGATTCAACCCCCTGCATTCCAGGTTCCAGTTCTTAGCCACCACACTATCTTGCCTCCCTGAAGATGGAGACGGGGGACTCAGAGGAGGTCCAAGTTTGCTCCTGCAGTGATGCCTCGTGTCTGCACCCCAGCATCACTTCCCCAAACATCAGGACAGCCAGCTATGGACCTAATCCCACTGGGACCTTTGGGTGGACAAGGGCTCCAGTGACTCTGACAACTACCCTATGCACAGGCCTTGTTTTCAGAGCTTTTACAGTCTCTGGGCCTTTGCTTAGGTCACTGCTCCCAAGAATGGCTCATCCAAATTATATAAAGCCCTTTAAAAAAGAAGTTTATAAACTTAGGATTGCAATGAAAAACACAGTTTTCTGTCCTTCCACAACAGGGTGGGGGAGAGAAACACATTCACATGGTAGGCAGTCTACACCTATTCACATGCATGGACATTTGTGCGTGTGTTCGCGCGCACACAAACACACACAGACACACGCACACACACAAATGGCTTTGCTAACATTGGGAGCAATCAACACCAATATTCTCCTCTGAATATGGCCATTCTAAAACAGTGTAGTAAGCAGTATCTATTTTAAAAGATGTCCACGTAAGAGCTGCTTTGCTATAGAGAAAGCAATGGAACAAGGCCAGTCTAGCACCAGGCCTCAGACTTGCATGGACCACAGGGCAGCGAACCCCATTGTCTCTTCCACAGCTTCTTGTGGGCCAGCTGATCAGTCTCAGATCGTGGGTCTCAGAAGTCAGACAGACACCATCCAGCCCGAGTCACATCGCTGACAAATGAGAAAATGACCCTTGGTGAACGTTTGCCTTGTGACCCATCTCATCCCATGTGCTTCTCCCATGTGCTTCTCCCATGTGGCAGATGAGTGAAGTGAGGCAGAGAAAGGGTGAAGCGAGCAGTGGTCCAGTCACTCAGGATGAATGGAGCTGGGATGCAAGCAAGAGATGTGAAGTCGAGACTGGATCTCTTGCCAGTTAGGCTGTCAGAGATCCGCAAGCCGGTCCTTGATGAATTCATTCCACCACGCCTGAGAGCTTTCTATGTGTACCATGCACTTGTAAAGAGGACAGTGAGCAAACAGAGCCTCTGTCTTGTAAGGAGGGAAATATCAAACAGATAATCAAGTAAAAACATGTGCAATTACACATGGTCATAAGTTCCACACAGGAAAACCCAGGGTGAAATGAGAGCTAATAAAAGGAAGAGTTGATAGGGGTGGAAGGGAGAGGTGGGTCCTGGGAGATTCCTCAGACGAAATGATATATATTTAAAAATTTTTAATGTTTATTTATTTTAGAGAGACAGAGACATAGTGCAAGCAGGGGAGGGACAGAGAGAGAGAGAGAGAGAGAGAGAGAAGGAGGGAGAGACAGAATCTGAAGCAGGCTCCAGGCTCTGAGCTGTCTGCACAGAGCCCAATGCGGGGCTCAAACCCATGAACTGTGAGATCATGACCTACAACAAAGTTGGCTGCTTAACCGACTGAGCCACCCAGGCACCCCAGAAGGAGTGATTTTTTTTATGTTTATTTATTTTTGAGAGAGAGAGAGAACGCATGCAAGTAGGGGAGGGGCAGAGAGAGAAGGAGAGAGACGATCTAAAGTGGGCTTGGCATTGACAGCAGAGAGCCTGATGCTGGATTGGAACTCACAAACCATGATATCATGACATGAGCTGAAGTCAGACACTAAATCAACTGAGCCACCCAGGTGCCCAGGAGTGATATTTAAGCTGAAACCTGAGGAATGAGCAGAAGTAAGCCAGGCAAGAAATATTCTAAGCATGGAATGGTGTCCATGAAGCCTTAAAGTGGGTAAGAGCTGTGCTTGAAAAAAATCTATAGCAGGGGTGAGGTCACCTAACGGTCCACTTTGGATGCTGACCTGCAGACATAATGCCATGTAGGGACTTCTTCCAAAGACCCTCCAATAAACGTACCTGCCTGAGACCAAACTGAGGCCTAAATCAGGTTGCATGTACCATGTTGCGGTGAATCCCCCTGGAGGTACCTGGGGTGGGGAAGGATGACCATGTTGAGTCTAACTGTATGTGGATTTCTCCCTGGCAAGCATCTACAGAACAGCCAGAAGAGCCCTTGACTAATGACTTTCAAATATAATTAAAAACATATTTCAATAGACAGCACATTGCCAAATCTATACCAGCAAAGTGAAATTAACCTTCAAACGATACTAGAACAACAGTGAATCGCCAAGGGTTTGTAAGAGATTAGATACACTGTAGCCTAATTATGTTACAATAACTCACCTCATTAATCTCCAAGGAAACAATAACGACAACAGTTAAATACTGTAATTAACAAACCTTATTTCAAACTTGATTTTAATTTTATAGGACTTGGTTATATTATGCAATCTAACTGTGGAAAAGACAGAATGTCAGCAGAGAAACCTGGTTCTATAAAGGCTCTTGGCTAACAGATCCCAATACCTCAGATCTGTGAGTCCACCAGGCTGGCCTCTGTTTAGAACCCGGTCTATGCAGCGAAAAGGTAACACATACTGTTAAAGCCTCCGAAATGCTTACCCCACAAAAAGGGGGGAGGCATAAAATCAAATCTGTAATTGTATTTCTGGTTTTGAAAGCAGTGAACCTTGCACTTGATCTTCTGTTTGGGGTTGTTAAATGTTGGCACACCCCAGCTGCAGGCCCTTCACAAAGGTCTCATGGGCGAGGTTGGGACAGCTTAGACAATTATGAGCATAGCAAGTAAGAGAGGGCAGATAATAAGAACAAAAATAGCATGATCAACTCGACAGACACAGAAAAAGCGTTTGACAAAACCCAACAACTTTTCACGAAAAAAAAATGCTCCACACTCTAGGAATAGAAGGGAATTTCCTCACACTGATAAAGAGAATCCATGAAAACCCACAACTAACATCATACTGAACTGTTCAAGACTAAAGGCTTTCTCCCTAAGATGAGGAACAAGATAAGGTATCAGCTCAGGCCACTTCTATTCAACATTATACTGGAGGTTCTAGCAAGAGCAACTGTGTCAAGAAAAATAAATACAGGCATCTAGATAAATCTAAGATACACACACACACAGAGAATAAGCGAGTTCAATGAGGTTGCATGATACAAGATCAATATCCAAAAAAATAGTTGCTTTACGTTAGCAGTGAAAAACCTGAAAATGAGATTTAAAAAACATTCCATCTGTAATAGCATTAAAAAGAATAAAATACTTAGGATTAAACTTAGAAGTGTAAAATGTTTACAATGAAAACTATCAATCATTGTTTAAAGAAATTTAAAAAGGCCTAAATAAATGAAAAGACATCCCACATGCATGGATTAGACGACTTAGTACGGCTAAGAGGAAAGTCCCCTCTAAACTGACCTACAGATTCACCACAACCCCCATCAAACTTACAGCTGCCTTTTTCGTTTTGAAGTTGGCAAGCTGATCCTAAAACTCACAAAGATATACAAGGGACCCAGAATAGCCAAAATAATCTTGAAAATGAAGAACAAAATTGGAGGGCTAACATCCCCCAAATTCAAACCTTTCTACAAAGCTACAGTAATTAACACAACACGGTAGTGGCCTAACCATCGATACATAGACATCAATGGAATAGACCTGAGAATTCATAAGTAAACCCTTGCTTGTGTTTCCCATCAATGGATTTTTGTTAGAGTGTCAAATGGTGAAGGAATAGTCTTTTCCACAATACTGAAACAACACTGGATAATCAAATGAAAACCAATAATCGACCTCCTTTCACCAAACTCCCAAAAGTTAACTCAGAATACATCACAGATCTCGGGGCACCTGGGTGGCTCAGTCGGCTAAGTGTCCGACTTCAGCTCAGGTCGTGATCTCGCGGTTTGTGAGTTCGAGCCCCGCGTCAGGCTCTTTGCTGATGGCTTGAACCCTGGAGCCTGCTTCGGATACTGTGTCTCCTCCTCTCTCTGCCCCTCGCCGACTTGTGCTCTCTCAAAAATAAATAAATGTAAAAAAAATTTTTAAAAAAATACATCACAGATCTGAATTGAAGAAGTAAAATGACAAAACTCTTAGAAGGAAAGAGTAAATTTTCATGACCTCGGGTTAGGCAAAGTCTTGTTAGATGCAATAATAAAAGCAAAAAGAAAAATTATGTAAGTGGAAATTAACAGAAATTGAAACTTTTATGCTGGAACTGATACGATCACGAAAGTTAAAAAAAAATATGAAAAAAATATCTGAAAATCATAATCTGATAAAGTATTAGTACCCAGAAAATAAAGAATTTTTGTCACTCAATATTCAAAGATAAATAACCCAGTTTAAAAATGGGTTATTTAAAACTAATCTCAATAGATATTTCTCCATAGAAGATATACAAATGACCCGTAAAAACATGAAAAGATTTTCAATATTCTTAGTCATGTGAAAATGCAAATCAAAACTACAACAGGATACTACTTTACATGCAGTAGACTGGATAGAATAAAAAAAAAATCCTAAGTGTTGGCAAAGATATGGAAAAACTGTAACCCTCATTTACTGCTAATGGAAATGAGAATGTATAATGGTGTAGCCACTTTGGTACTCCCTCCAAAAATAGAGTCACCGTATGACTTAACATTTATACTCCTAAATATATATGCAACAGCAATGAAAGCATGTGTCCATGCAAAAATTTGTGCACAAATGTTCATGGTTGCATAATTCATTACAGCCAAGAAGCAGAAACCACTTAAATATATATCAACTAATAAATGGATACAGTGTGGTATATCCATACTATAGAGTATTTTACAGCAATAAAAAGTAATGAAGTATTGATATATGCTACAACATGGAAAAACCTTGAAAACATTATACTACGTGGAAGAATCCAGCCATAAAAGCCACATATTATATGATTGTATTTATATGCAATATAAAGAATAGGCAATTCTACAGAAAGTAGATGAGTGAATGCCCGAGGTTGGGAGAAGGTCAAAAAGGGGTTTAAGTGGATGCTTACTGGGTATGGGATTTCTTTGGGGGATCATTAAAGCTTCTAAAATTATTGTGGTAATACTGTCCAACCATGTGGATGTATTAAAAACTTTTGGATTGTGCACTTTTTTTTTTTAATTTTTTAAAGTAATCTCTACACCCAACATGGGGCTTGAACTCACAACCCTGACATCAAGAGTCTCATTATTGGAGTGGTTCAGTCGATTAAGCATCTGACTCTTGACTTGGGTTCAGGTCATGATCTCATGGTTTGTGGGATCGAGTCCCATGTCAGGCTCTATGCTGACAGAATGGAGCCTGCTTGGAATTTTCTTTCTCCCTCATTCTCTGTCCCTCCCCTGCTTTTGCATGCATGCTATTTCTCTCTCAAAATAAATAAATATTTAACAATAACAACAAGAAAAGTGTCGTGCTGTACCCACTGAGCCAGCCAGGTGCCTCTGGATTGTATACTTTAAATGGGTGAAATGTATTCAACAAATATTACTTGGGGACACGCTCATAAAAGCTAACTTTTACTGAGTGCTTACCACATGAAGTCACTTATATACCTGATCTTATCCAAACCTGAAAATCTTAGGAAGAATGTTATCTTCACTACCCATATGATGGCCATGATGCCAGAAGGCTTTAACACCATTACTACATGTCGTCAAAGCCAAATATGCCTTGATTTAAGCTCCATGCATTTAAGAATAATTGTACTTAATTTGGTTTCTATTCCAGGCCCTGTGTTTCACATTGGAGATAAAGGGGAATAAACACAGTTCAGCCTTCATGGAGCTCGTATCTAATGAGAGTCTATCAGTTAGCTATAGTCACAACGATGCTACGCAATAAACCAACCCAAACCACAGCGGCTTAATACAGCATTCATTTACGAGCATAGGCCTATGGCTTGTTTACAGACTGAATCATCTAAGTTGGTCTCAGCTGGGTGTCTCTACTTCAAACCAGAGATCGGCTGGGCCTGCCTTCTCCTTTCAGGTTTGGTTCATGTGTGCTCCACATGTGTGCTTAATAACAGGGCTAGATTTGGTCTCTGTGAAGACAGATTGAGCCTGTGGGGCCCAAGCTAAAAGGACAGCAGCTACCTGGGGAGTGTGAGGGGCAGGGGTATGACAACGACAGAGGGGCATAAGGGCAAGCTCACTGCATAAGGAACTTTCTACCCTACGTTTGGATCACATTGGCTAACATCCCCTTGGCCAGAGCAGCTCAAATGACCAAACTCAAAGTCAAGAGGTGAAGAAGTCCATTCTGCCAGTGAATCCATGGCAGGTATGGATGCATAATACCATACCAGGTAGTAAAGCATTATGGTCAACTTACCACAAGGGGAGACATACATGCCTCAAATAAAAAATCCCATCTTCCTGAGTTTTCCATCTATAGACAGATGGTTACAAATATCTACTTTAACGTAATGGTTGAAGAAATCAGATAAAATACTGATGGGGGAGGTTGAGTAGAACTCCTTCCAAAATGAAAAATTACTATTAGTAGTAGTTACCTCAAACCTCCAAATTAATGGAAAGATCCCCTTATAGGGCTATGCAAACAAAAGTGGAAGTGCGTGGATAAACGTGGATAGAGTAACGACAGTCTGTGTCACACAAGAAATCCCTTTTGAAAACAAAAACCAAATTAAGAAACTAGGAGAGATTTCAAATTATTATTATTGAGTTTCTTTTTTTTTTTTTTTTTTTTTTTTTGGCTGGACTCATCAAAGTCTGAGAAAATTAGGTTCTTTTACTGGACTCTCCAACATTCTCAGCGAGAGTACCTCCTCCAGGATTTCTAATTTCTAATGGCTGAACAAGAGAACAGGTGCAATCTCAGGAGTTAAGAGTTTTCTGCCACTAATACACCTCCTTAAAGCTAGAATGGATTCCTTAGAGTGGCCCAACGCCAATGGAAGAGCCACACTGGAAGACAGTAAATCCAAGCTCAGGTGCCGGGAGACAAGACACTCAGGGATTAAAGGCATGGACATCTGGAAGGCAGAGAGCCCAGGTCTGAATTCAAGATCTGCCTCTTATTAGTTGTGTAATCATGGACAAATCCCTGAGCTTCCTTGAATCTCAGTTTCTTCATATGAAAAAAAAAAAAAAAAAAGGAGCCCTAGAATAGTACCCACTTCAGAGGATTTATTTGAAACTTAAATGAGACAACATATGTGAAGTGCTTAATGTAATCCCTGGTATGTAGTAATTGCTAAATTAATGCCCAGTATCATCACTGGCAATTTAAACATATGATTGTTCCTACCCTGCCTACTTTATGAGATTTTTATGAGGAGCAAATGAGAGAATTATTAGAAAGTTGCTTTATAAGCTGTGAAGAGCTAGACAAACACAGCGATGTAGTTATGGTTCTTAAGTGGCTTTGACATATTGCACCACTCAATAAATATGTGTTAAAGGAACAATGAGTCAGTGCATGAAATCAAACCCCTTTGCTTTGCTGTTTGCTTTGGGCCAAAGGAAGCCCTGGTGACCAGCATTCCTATCACTGCTGTAGGCTTCTAATGCAGACGCAGCATCTCAAAGACTCCTAACCTCAGCGGATTGCCTGCTCTCCTGAGAAACTCATCACAGAGAAGGCAAGGCCTTTAGCCTTCATGCTTTGACCTAGAACAGACAGCACAGAGATTATTTTTGTGGAAAACAAGAAAGGTCACATTTCACAATTCTGTGTTCCGATACCTGAGCAGTGGCAAAAGAAAAAGAGAGCTCTGGGTAGTGGACTTTTCCACTTAGAGAAGCCAAATAAGTCGTGAGAGTTTGCATGATGCATTGGTATCCCCTTGAAGAAGATATTCCAAGTTTGAAATGCACCATAAATATCCTTCAGTGTGGTGCATGTCTGCTGAAATGTTCCTATCCTTGAGTAGGCATAGACAATATACAAAAGGGACAGAGGTAAGTTATGGCAGGGAACATATTTAGTAATCTAATCACCCAGTGGACACCCACAATTTACAGTTTAATCGTCCACAAGGTATAGGTTCTCTGTAATTGAATTAGATTTTGAAATAAGGCAAACCTGATTTATAGGGTTGTTTAAAAACACACCCAGCAGGGTGTGTTTTCTTGTTTGTAACAGTAACTTCATGGTTAGTGTTAATGCATTACCATGGAAAGAAAGAAACTGGATAAATGTTAGGTATTTAGGGTTCACCGCACAAAGAGACCGCATACGCTAACGATTAGAGAAGTAGGAAACGTTATCCTTCTCGTTTATGTTCACTTAAGGCAGATGTACCATTTTACTTTTATCTGCTCCAGGCTTATTCAACTAAACACAATTTGAAATATATTTATTCAACCAACAGACAGGCGAGCACTGACTCTATGGCTACTGCTGTGTTTGATGCTCAAGGCACTGAGATGCATGCTAGTTATACAACTTTGGGCTCTCTGCCCACCAACCCAAGCCTCAATTCTCATGTCTGTAGGGCAGAGGCAACAATAGTTTCCATCTAGTGGAGCTCCTGTTACGATTGTGATAAGTCCACTTAGTGCAGTATGTATATTGCATCATCATCATTATCACTATTGATTTTGTTATCATTTCCTTGCCCGCTTTTGCAGAGATGCCAAACCAAAATTGGTGTTAACCAATGTGATAATTGCTGACATATTCTATGTCTGTTATTTGTTGCCACAGTAATACTATCATAAACACCGAAACCTCAGTGACCTTCAACTGTACGAGTTTATTGCTCACACATCTGAGGACTTCCACAGGCTTTGCCATCTCACCTGGGTACCCCAGAAAGAGTGTAATGGTAAGGACACTATGGGCTTCCCCCTGACTGCCAACAAGGAGCTCAGAACAGACTGGAGTCTTTGGTACCTCATCTAAAATGGACATACGTGTCCTAGCTGTCCAAGTGGTCAAGCCCTCAGTGTTTCAGCCCCTTGATGACCTGGGTGAAACCAACTCATTGTCCCAGATGTTAGGATCATAGTATATGATGAGTTCATCTGGGATGCTTTGTCTTTATTCCTCATGTCTTCAGAGGCCACAAGGAAATGGAGTGACTTTATCTGTAAATTCTTACACTGCCGAGCTGAGAGCATTCCTCACAGCTCCTTATAGAATATGCCCTTTAAAGGAATCAAAGATCTGGAAATTTCCAGATCAACCAGTGTCAGCTTTCAGAACCTTAAAAGAGGCTTCCTTTGTAGACAGAGCAACCTGCCTGGGACACAGTGGGAGCAAGGTGGGGAATTTAGGGAACCAAAGCCCAGATTAGCTCAGGTAAGGAAAGCACCATTTTACATCAAAAGTGGCGGGAAAGACACGGGCAAGTGCCACCAACCCCTACAGCTCAAAGGGCAAGAAGAGCTTTTAAAGCCCCCTGCATCTCTTCTAGTCTAAATCCTTGCCTCATTCCCTTCCCTCATCACCTTGCTCCTTTTCCTCTCCTGCCTCCCTATTGGCCACTGACAAGAAATCCAAAAGGGGGTGTATACTTTAGGATACTTGTGGCCTCGAGGCATGATACAATTCGTACAATGGCTTAAGCAAGCAAAAAACTTATGACACACAGTAAGGAATTCAGAGGCAGGTTGATTCACGGTTGGTCAATTCAACTACAGAGAGGCTGTGAGGTCTTCCCTAAAACCAGGAAAACCTTTCCCTGTCCCTTCATCCAGCAGACTTTCCCTCACTTATCATTGGCCAGAATAAAGTCACACCCACTATTCTTAATACTAGCATGTTATTAACAAGAACGGCCTTAGAGATCAACCAAGATACAGCTGACGGGGCGGGGCAGGGTCTTGCCTCCACCAGAGAACATGAGCGTCCAATATTCTAAAGCAACTGGAATTCTACAGATGCACAAGGTGGGGGTACAGCAGTTGGGTAGACAGCTAAATGCTTCTGCCAAAGAGAATCACATTAAAGTCTGGGAATTGAGACCAGAGAGAATCGGGGGATTTCTTTAGATAACTAACCACTGGTTTTCTTGAAGCCACATGACCTGGGTTGAACTCTAGACTCTGCTATTTGTGACCTGTGTGACCTTGGGGCAATTTACCTGATCCCCCATTTCCTAATCTGTGACATGGGGTCAATGCCTAACTCACACGGTTGTTGTGAATTACACAAGATAGTATATGATGAAAAGCCCCTAAAACAGTGGCATCTAACTAATGATTATTAGCTGAGAGTTCCCACATGCCCTTCCTCCTCTCTTCTCTCCTGATAAGTGCTCAAAGTCATGGGAAAAGGCAATTAATTGACCATTAATTGACTATTATTGTCATCATTCCTCTGAAGGTCTCCAACATGCCAGGTCCTTGAGATACATGTAGACATCCAGATTTACAGCAACCTTTCTTAGGAATCAAATCTGACCGCTTACCATCTTTCAAGGCTTTCCCATGTTCCTGAGAATAAAGACCTAAACAATCCTTAGTAAGACCTTTGATGGGCCCTGTGAGATGTGGCCTCAGCTTTCCTCCCTGGTTTCATCTCACACCAAGCTTTACTGGTCATCTTCCAGTCTCCTCCAACCACAGGGCCTTTGCAACGCTGTTCCTTTCACCTGAAATTTCCCTATTTGTTTAGCTAACGTCTCCTCCTCCTCCTTCAAACCTCACCCTAAGTGTCTCTGCAAGGAAGCCTGTCCAAAACCCAGGCAGAGACAGATTCTTCTGGAAAACACTCTCACCAGAGATTTTATATCCTGAGTGGTTAAGAGAATGAATTATGGATCAAGACTGGATGGGTGTAAATCCCAGCCTCACCACTTACTGGCTATATGAACTTGGACAACTTACTTAACCTCTGTGCACCTCAGTTTCCTCATTTGTACAATGTAGATAATAATTAATACTAATATATACCTCATGGGGTTATTATGGAAATTAAATTAGTTACTATTATCAAAGTATTTAAAATAATGTCATGCATAGAATAAATGCTATGTAAGTGTTTACTAAATCAAATTAATAAACTGTCCCATGCCTCCAGAGAATGTATCTTAGTCTGCAATTATGCACTCATTACTGTGATAATTTGATTACTCAGTGTCTCTCCTTCCAGATCAAATGCCCCAGGAGGCCAGGGGCATATTTCTTTGTGCTCCAACTGTACCCCAGCTCTAGACACAAGACCTGGGGCAGGGTGGGTTCGCAATAAATATGTATTTGATTAACGAAGGAAACTTAATACACAGCGTAAGTCAATATTTTTCTTGCTTGTGGCAAGATACAGAGGTGTCTCCAACCCTTTCTGACCCTTTCAGGTCTTGTAAGCAGCAGCAACCACCCCAGCAAATGCCCGGTCTCCCCAGAGACACAGAGCCGGTAATGGGTTCCATATTGTTTGAGATGTTCCGGACCATGAAGTGATCATGTCTGAGATAATGTCAGCATGGTTAACCCCAAATTCCTCCACTTACTCTCTACACAGAACTCTTTAAAACATCCTGCACACAAACACTCCCAACCACAACAAATGCAGGATACAAGCCTTAATCAGAGAAGAAAAGATTAATTGGAGAGTTGCCCTGAGAGGACCCATGTGCCAGGCCTGCCATGCTTATAATACAGGCAATTAGGGCAGTATTGTGACTTGTGTTATCACAGGAGCAACAGCCCAGCAAAGTCTCCTCTCCGCTTTGAGGCCCTCAACCTTTCAGCCTGGAAAGCAGACAGATGAAGGGGACATACCAAGAACACAGGCAGAAGAAGACGGTCATCTCCCCACCTCCAACACAGACTACAGTGGAAGCAACAGAAAAAAGCATGGACACCAAGCCTCACCCCAACACTTACACAGTGTGACACTGGGCTACCCAACCCATTCTTTCAGGACTCAGTTTCCTCATTGATCAAGTGGCAAATCAGCTATCACACAACCCTTGACTCTAAACTCATGGTCTCAAAAGAGATCTTTCGTCAGTAATGTGCCATGAGCTTTCTCAGGTTCTAAAGATACCCTGGTTGCCAAAAAGATCATTGCCTTCCAGTGCATCAACTGTGGTGTGAAACAAGCTTGAGTCAGAGACCTGAAGCCTCTTGGTCAAGTACCTTGACCCCTTAGGTGCTCTTTGGCAACCAAGGGCAATGCCACCCACCTCTCAGGGCCACTATGAAGAATAAAGCAGATGAGGTATTTAAGGAACCTGGTAACATGTCCCAACACAGTAGCAGCTTTGTAAATGGGAGCTGCTAGTTTAAGGGTCTCATTAAGTGGATGTTGTATATGTGCAGGGGATATCTAGCATCAGATTTCGACTCCTGAATGAAGAAGACAACATTTTCCTTTGGGAGAAGGCAGCGGGAAAGGTGCCTGACACAAGTAGCTAATGAGGCCTGCTGTTAAACAGGAAGTGTCAGGAGGGGGCCTGAGAAAACGGGAGATGGATGAACGCTGTGATCGACATACACAGGCCAGGAGCTGCCATTTGTCTTACTGCACACTCACCCTAGTATGCTTTGGGAGGTGAAAGAAAGTGAATGATAAAACCTCCTACCATGAGAATCTGTTTTAAATTCCCTTTATTCTGCCAGTGTGACTAGGCCAGGTGGTCCAGCTCCATCAGGTCAGAATCACGCATAACTCCTGCTCACCAAAGAGCAGAAGAACTGGTCCTCACTCTTCCTCAAGGACACAATGCAGCCACTCTTCACGGAATTCCTGAGTAAGGAAGCATTCCTCTATGCTGCCATACCATGCTGTGCCCCCTCCCATCATGACCCTGATTCCGCTGAGCCATAAAAGCACATTCTCTACTCTATCTCTCACTGGAGCCTGAAGTTTGGTGGGACTATGTTCAGCAAGGCTGTATGGGTTGCAAGCGACAGAAACTCAACTTGAGCAAAAAACAGTATGTACTGACATGGAATCCATTATGAGGTTGAACACCCACATTATAGGTAGGAGCCGATTTCAAAGTCTACCATGGTTCTCCTTCCACAAGAGCTTGGTTCATTATCAGTAATGACAGACATGTTTCTTTCAGACATTAGAAACTCACAAACCTCTTGTCTCCACATATTATTAGTCTTCCAGAGAGAACTGATCCTCCTTGGGCTCAGCTTGAATATACCCCAAATAGATGCTTATTACCCAAACGTGTCATATATAACACTGAACCATGCAACAATTGGTGGTCTTTGTGTCTGGGGAAGTGGGGAGTATGTGTCTGTGTGCTGGATGGAAGGAGGGGTTCATGAAGTATGCCAATTCCTGGAAACTGGAAGACATATAGCTGAAGTGGATTGGGAGGTCAGCCTCTTAAAGAAGTGGGACACTATTTCCATAAGAATAGCAGATACAAGGAAATCAAACAAGATGCAAGGCGCAGATCAAGCTGGATCCATGTGGGTCTTTTAAGGGCTTAAAATTATAAACTAAATGTCTACATAAATTCTTTTCTCCTGCCTCAATGCTTGAGAGGAAAGCCATACCTTTTATTAGACTTTCAAAACAATTTCTATAGATAGAAGCTTAAGATCTTTCTGTCCTTCATCTCCAATATACTGGATAGTGCCTGAGACCCCATCTGGGTCTTTTTAAACATATTTTGTGAGTGAATCAAGTTAAAATGAATATATGAATGAAGGGAGATGAATGAACGAAGTCAGACAATGCAAAAGAGAACACGTGTCTCTCTCCATACATCCAGTTCCAATTTGACCACTTTGGGTTTTTAGTAAAGAAAAGATTCCAGGAAGGGCCCAGAGAACAGAAAACAACCTAGGGTTTGATGGGTCTGGACAGCAGCCAGCCTCTATTATCCATTTCTTCTTTCGACAACAACAAAAACAATAATTTGCCATGGGCACCTTGGATATATTGCCAAATTTAATCCTTACAAATCCTTCTGAGGTGAGCATCAGTGCCCGTACTTCAGACTATAGGACTGAAGCTTAGAAATAACATTCCCAAGGCTGTAAATAGTATCAAGTAGTAGAGTTGGAATTCAAACCCAGGTCCATCTGGTCCCAATGACATTGTTAAATGCTACTATACTTTCTTTCTAACAAATCTCTGTTGAATGTCTTCTTACTAGCAAATACTATGCCATGTTCTTTACATAGAAAGTTTTCTCAATCCTCACAGAAACCCAATAAGATACGGTATCATTCCTACTTAAAGGATGAAGCTATTGATGCTCACAGAAGTTAAAGTTTCCACCCAAGGATGCAACACTGGTAAACCATAAAGCTGCACTAAATGCCAGCTGTATATTCCCTGGAGTGTTTAAAAACTGTGCTTTTAAACACTGCATTTGTAGCCAGAGTGTTAGAGTAAGGCATAATACTTGCCCTTCTCAATTACTCTC
This sequence comes from Panthera pardus, assembly GCF_024362965.1. Taxonomy (NCBI): domain Eukaryota; kingdom Metazoa; phylum Chordata; class Mammalia; order Carnivora; family Felidae; genus Panthera; species Panthera pardus. The sequence goes on along the minus strand of NW_026526980.1, from coordinate 469,489 downwards.
TGGGGTCCTTGCAGATGGCAAACAGAGGTATTACATATCCAGGTAGGACCTAGCATCTTCTGTGGTTACTAAACCTCATCCAGGTTCAACTGCTTTTATGAGCAGGACACTAATATTCCCCATGAAAAGCATGAGATGCCCTATGTTTGTGAGGATGCACTCCCCATCTCAAGGTCTTTAAAGAACAATTGACTTGGAAAGTCAAACACATCACAAGCAGCAGTTAAAGAAGCTAGTCTTCCCCTGAAACAGTGGCAAAAGAGCCAAGAAGTTCGAACTGTACACAGAAGAGTAGCCTGGTCCCTGCCTTCCTCTCTTGGCTTAACAGGGCTTGGCTCAGTTGGAGATACTTAACAGGTGTGGGTCCCACTGTTGTAAGCTTAATGGAAAATACCCAATGAGGAGGTTTGTGTTGCCTGAGAAGGGAAGGGTATTAGAAAACCCAAATCTTGGTTCAGTGTGCTGGATATTTTTCACATCTCACACGTCTAAACACCCCCTTATGGTCAAGGCTGCTGGAGGTGGGAGGGAGAAGTTGCCTAAAGCAGTCAGACAAATAATTGATTTTGCACAGGATGCTAGGCTTCTGCTCCCTGATGAAAATGGCCTGTGTGTTAAGTGGACTGAGGTAAGGGAAAGTTGCCAGCAACCTGTGGAGTGGGCAGGGGGTGCAGGACCACACTCTAAATCCCACATCCTCCTAAAACCAAGAACACCCACTCTTGCCTCCTGTTCCAGTGATTCCTCCCCACTCTCATGGAACATTAAACCCTTCCTGCAAATTCAAAAGGGAGCCCTCTGGAGACAAATCAACCATCAAGGAAAAAAAATAGCAAAACTCATTTCATTTGGCAACCAATGCTTTAGGAAAGACATAAATATTGGATTTGCAACTTTATTTTCCTCCAGAGAGATACTCTGGAGAAAATTAAAACAATGCAAGATTTAATTATTAAAAGCCAAACATTCCTCTACATATTTTCTTGCCCAAAGTTTTAAAAACAAACTCCCAGAGAAAATACATTTTTAATGATCAGCTCCCTCCCACTCAGGCTATGTTTTAAATCATGTCTCCATCATGACTCACCTAGCACAAACGAAGGGAGAACACCAGGGAAATCAAAGGCCAGGTTTTCTGCTAAAGGACAATCAAGACTGGTAGGAGATTGGAGGGAATGGGCACCTTGAGATCACCTTGGTCTGGGCTGTATTTCTACCTCCATGTTCACAGACATACATTAGGAGACATACTTAAACTGACTACAAAGAAATGCATCTGTGTGCATTTTCTTATTTTGTGGAAAGTTCTAAGCAGGATATGAGCATAAAGAAAATATGCAAGATGCTGGGGCACCTGGGTGGCTCAGTCGGTTAAGCATCTGACTTTGGCTCAGGTCATGATCTCACAGTTCCTGAGTTCAAGCCCCACGTCAGGCTCCATGCTGAGAGCTCAGAGCCTGGAGCCTGCCTCAGATTCTGTGTCTCCCTCTCTCTTTGCCCCTCCCCCACTTACACAATCTCTCTCTCTCAAAAATAAATATTAAAAAAAATTTTTTTAAAGAAAATATGCAAAATGTTGAATTCATTCATTGAACAAACATTTATTGGGGTTCCACTATGTTCCCACCAAACTGTTCTAGGCACTTTGCATACTTTGGTTAGTAAATTGGAAAGGATTTGGTCACTGCATTCCAGGAGGATGATAACATGATTTTGTCTGTTCCTAAAAGCTCCCCAACCACTTTAGTTCCTCTTCCTCCTTTTGTTCAAATGGCCAGAGATCATACAAATCAAGCTTCACCTCCCTCTCACTGCTCACTTAGTGACCCCACATTGATTGCCTCCTCTCCATTTTTTTTCTTTGCCGCTAGTCAAAAAAATACAAACAAAAAAACAAACAAACCTATGTACTAATGTTAATTATTTGCTGGTTATAGACATTCTCAAAAGCCAAGATATCCAGTAGGAAATGATTTATTGGTTTGGGTGATTATGGAAATAATACAAAGCATGACAGAAGATGGCCTTTCAGGACTAAGATCAATGGCTGTATAAATCAAGGGATTTATCCTATTTTATCTCTGCTGATGGAGGTTGGCCTTTTCCTTAATGGCATACAATGTAGGTGTTTACATATGTGGATGCAAAAATAAAGCTGGACAAATAAACAGGATGAGTGAAGAGGTGGTCCATGAGTGTCTTTGGAGACAGGAGCCTCATTCTCATTACTTTTTGGTTGAAGATGGGTAATACATCCCTCAAGGAGTAGAAGCTAATAGCTCTCAGTCCTGATTCCAACTCCCCCAGGATGTGCCAAAATGGAGTCGTGGCACTGGCCTCTCTCACCCTGTTTCCACATGCACACAGGATAACTGATCCCAGAAGAGGAAGGGGGGGGGGGGTTGGTGCTGGTGCTGGCAGGGCCCTTCAAAAATATAGATGGAGTCAAATGGAATCTTTGCTACCTAGAATGTCTTAAAAACTAAAGTAGTTGGTACTTCCTCTCAACTTGAGATGTGGTGCGTTAAAGGCAACTTAAAATAACTTGAGGGAAGAAGGGTAAATAAACCAGGGATGATTTATCTCTGAGGAATAACGGTGTGACTGCTGAATAATTACATGCACCAATCTTTATTAGTATGCAAAGTAGCTGGGCTTGGTTGGCTCCCAGCACTGCTCAAAGGACAAAAAGCCAAGAGAGCTGTGCACATGCTAATAAATCACACCCCACCACTCCCTGTGTGTCATGGCAACCCCCAGACCCCGGGGGCCTCTCTGTGTGCAACTCTTCTCTGGGAGATAAGCAGCAAGTATTTCATTTCTACCTTCTAGTGATGGATTAGCCACCAGAGTTCCTCCAGAAAAACACGGAAATGATTTGGCCTTCTCTTTGCACAAGTTTGATCTAAATTATGAGTGGTTTTTTTTTCATTCAATAGCTTCTGCAACTAACTGTGGTTCCTGCCCTCCTCTAGCTAGAGAACTAAATACCTGTGCAGGAGTTGAGACTTAGCCTCCTCTCCTCTGGGGGCCCATCAGATGACCTCAGGAGACAGTTCCAGCTCCTCTTTACTGGCCCAAAGAGCTGCTTGATGTAGCTAATGAGAAAGAAACTACAAGGCAGGCTCCCCACCCCCTGAAAAATCTGTCTTGACAAACCCAAGAGCACAATGTGATTGCTTTTTATCTCCAAAGATAGAATAGATTTGAGCTCCTATGTAAGGATTTCAAAGGGTTTAATCTGAGCAAAATAATAACAGTAATAGCTCATAGAGTGATAGTTTAAATCTCTGTAGAATTTCAAGTATATGAAGCACCTTTCTAAGCACCCCCCACATGCACACCATGCATAAAATGGGGATGATTATAGCCTCTTATCATATATGATATACATACCATATGATGTATATATGTATCATATACAATATATGCACATTCCTGCACATATTTTACACACACACACACACACACACACACAGTGCAACCCTATGATATAAGGACTTTTGCTATCCCCATTTTATGGATGAGAAAACAGAGGATCAAAAAGTTAAGTAACTTGCTCAGTAACTAAGCTGGAACCCAGATCTAAGCATCCTGGCTTCAGAATCTATGATCTTAACAAATGCACTAAAATATCTTTACTGGTATCTGACTTAAAATCTTCAAATAGATCACAGGATAAAGATCAAAACCCTTACGATGATACATAAAGGGCAGCCCACAAGACTTGCCCCTGGCTTCACCTGGTGTCACCTCTCCTCCTTGCTCTCTGGGCTCCGGTTGTCCTGTCCTTCTGTCGGCTCACCAGTGAAACAAACAAGCTTTTCTCTTCTTTCTTTTCTTGGCCAACTCCTCCACAGATTTCCAAAAGATTTACCCTCAGTGTCATACCTTCCAGAAAGCCTTTTCCCAATGCCCCCGTGTGTGTCCTCATAGTACTTTGTACCCTTCCTTCATAACATGCAGCAAGTTGTAATTAAACACTTACAGTTCTGATTGTTTCCTCTTTCTCTCACACCTGACTGTAAATGCCTTGAGAGCAAGGACTAGGTGTATACTTTTCACCACTGTCTCCCTACTACCTAGCACTGGTCCTTGCACACGGGATACCTTTAAGAAATACTTACTGAATGACCTAATAGAGGGGCAACTTGAAGATACTGAAGATCATGAGGCATAATGAAGCCTGTCAAACTATAATAGACACAGTAAAATGAAAGCAATCACCAAGACCACTCATTTGGTCACAGGTAGGGCTATCTATAAACAAGAACATTTACTGAACTCAGTTCTAAAATACAAGTACAGAGTTCACTGCATGCCGGGTCCCATGCAACATGTTCATTCATCTCATTCTGTACCCCTGCCCCAGTCTTTAAAAGATCAACATCCTTAGTATCCCCATTTTACAAATGGGTTGGATGATACCCATGGTCTCACCATTAACATGTACTGAGGTTACAGAAGCTTATTGTTAAAATAAATCTCAAAAAAGTACAGAAGTAAGCCGGGAGGTTTAGAACCCTCTCCCAATCCGTTCCTCTCCAAGGATACTAGGGCAGAATGGTTTGAATACTCAGAGGTCTGCACACCAATTAACCTTTTGTTTCCTTGCTAGTTGAGCTAAGTGTTTAGGACTTCTCTGCCAATTTCCTACATCCTTCTCACCGATTAACTATTCATGACTTTGATAGAAATTTTCATTTCTATTCACTCAGTCAACATGTTCCTGCTCTTTGCCAGGCATTGTTCTAGACACTGAAAGAACAGCACCAAAGAAGACAGAGGTCTCCATTCTCCTGTTGTTCAAAGGAACTTACAGATCTTTGTGGTAGATAAAAAACAGAAGCTAGGATTATTAAAATTGGAATTTAAACCTAAGTTCCAGGAGGGCTGAAATGGTCTGAAAGAAAAAAAAGCTCTAAACAACCTATTTTTCAAGAATGTTGCAGATAATATATTGGTCTAGAGAAATGGCGATCAAAAGATTCTCTGCCCACTGTACATACAGGATGGGGGATTTCTGTGATCTCTACAAGTCTAGCTATAGAACAGTTCTTTTAGGGCAAGCATGAGCATAATGAAGCTTTCCTCTATGAAGCCCCTTAACTTTGCAAAAATAATAAGCTTTTACATGATTTCTTTTTGTGTTTGTTTATATCACTTTGGAGCTCAAGTTCTTCCTTTGCCCAATTTTGGCTCTAAGTGTGGAGAAGACATAGCTCTGGTGCTGACAGCACATAGTCTGGCAGGGGAGACAGACAATTAGCCAATAATGCAGTGCAAGAGACAAATCACACGGAGCCAAGAATGATTCATTAGGATCTTCGACAATGAATAAAGTTTCCTAGGCTCGTTAGGGCAAGAGAAATGGGGATGAGAGGCAGCAAAAAGAAGAAAATCCAGATCAAGAAGACAGCGTATTTGCAGGAAACATCTCCTGGGTTTGCCTGCCCAGTGCCATTCCCCTTTTGAAAATTAGTAGCATTCTTTTATTTTTCTTTGAAGAGTCCTACTTCTGTTGCTTACTCTCAACCTCTGCGGATTGGACCAAACCCATTCCCAAGTCCAGGAATGAATATGTGACCTACGTCTGGCCAGCCCATGATAAGTTCATGGATGGGTATAGGAGCCAAATGAGGATCACGGGAAGGATGACACTGAAGAATTCACCCAGAAGTCACTAGAGAGAGACAAAGAGCTTAAAAAGGAGGGCAAACAAGTGATAAGAATGACTGATTGAAAAGCTCCAGCAAGCATCAAGTAGGAGTCCCAGAAGTGAATGAAGACAATCTACTATTCAGGAGCGAAGGCAACACAAGGACATTTTCAGATATAGAGAGGCTAAGATAAGAGAATTTACCATCCACAAATACTCGCCAAAAGAACTGTCAGTGTGGGTATCAGAATAAAGATAATAAATACAGAGGAACATAAGAAACAAAGTTGAGCCCAGAAGTTGATAAAATATGCTGGCAATCTATTTTAAATGTTAACTACAAATAACGATTTCAAAAAAGATGAACTAAAATTCCAATTAATAAAAACAGAACGGACAAATAATGCCAGGTAACATTCATGCCATGGTACCACTGCCCGTTTCTCAAACTCGGCACTAGTGATGTTTCAGTTGGATAATTCTGGTGGTGGAGGGCTGTCTGGTGCATTGTTGGATGTTTAGCAGCAGCCTTGGCCTCTATCCACTGGAGGCCAATAGAACACTCTACCCCCTAGCTGACAACTAACTATGTCTCAAGATATTGCCATATGTCTCCCTGGGGGCAAAACTGCCCCCTGTTGAGAACTACTGCACTAAGAAGTGGTACCATCTATTGTTTCCAAACCAATGTAGAGGAAATAAAGTAAACTCGACTGATCCAAAAGAAAGAGATATATGAGAAAAAAAAAAAGTAAAGGGAAAATATGGTGAACAAAAATAAAATTACACGCTTTATAAAAGTCTAAATGTATCTGTATCATAACACATGTAAATAAATTTGCTTTTTAAAAGACCATGCTGTACTCATGAACTAGAAGACTTTACATGATGAAAATGTCCCTATTACCCTAAGTGATCTATAGATTCAATGCAATCCCTTTCAAAATCCTAATGACACTTTTTGCTTTCTGTCTCTCTGGATTTGCCAATTGTGGACATTTCGTATAAATGGAATCATACAGTATGTGACCTTTTGTGTCTGGTTGTTTTTTTTTTTTTTTTTCATTCCTCATCATGTTGTCAAGGCTCATTCATGTTGTAGCATGTATCAATACTTTATTTACTTTTATGGAGAAATGATTTTCTATTGATGGATATAATATGTTTCATCTTTCCATTCATTAGTGGATGATGGATACTGGTTATTTTCACCTTTTGGCTATTGCAAACAGGCTCCTTTGAACATTCTCCTACAAGTTTTTCTTTGAACACCTGTTTTCAAATATTTGGAGTATGTACCCAGGAGTTGAATTTCTGGGTCATATGGTTTTTCTGTAAGATATATTTTTAAAATCAAAAGAGTAAGCTATATGTGCTACTAAACAAAAAAGTATATTACAGGTATAGTTTTCTAGAAAAAAAATAAATTACTCAAGTTGACTCAAGAAAAATAGAGAAACAACAGTAAGCCAGTAACCATAAAAGAAATAGAAGTGGTGATCAAAGTTGCTTCTCCTGTCTAATATGCTCACTCTAAAGGCAAAAAAAAATTTTTTCCAAATTTTCAAGGAACAGATAATCTTCTGCCTGATATAATTTTTTTCAAAAAATATAAAAAGAAAGTCATGACTCACTTAATGAGGGTAGCATCACCTTAGTAACAAAATCTAACAAGGACAGCATAAAAAGAGAAAATTATAAACCATTCTCACTTATCAATGTAGATGTAAAAAATCTCAAATACAGCACTATAAAATTGGATTCATCAAGGTCTAAAAATAATAATACATCATGATCAAATAGGGTTTATCCCAAGAATCCAATAATGACTCAAAATCAGAACTCCTATTAAGGTAATACACTGCATTAAAAGATAAGGGGAAAAGCATATAATTATAACAATTGATGCAGAACAGGCATTTTATAAAATTTAATGCCTGTTCATTATAAAGATTCTTAGCTAACAAAATACAGTAGAGAACTTTTCTAACCCAATAAAGTTATTTATCAAAATCTATTGTAATGATCATGCTTAAAGGAGAAACTATATATGGATTCCCACCAGTATCAGGGACAAGAAAAGCCTACAATCACTGCTTTTACTCATCACAGCTCGTTCAGTCTTCCAGCTAATGCAACAGAAAATAAATGCTATGTCAAACAAATAAAAATAGTATGTTAATTGGTAGAATTACATATTATAATTATATTAATATATATAGTATGTAATTATAGCATCTATAGTCCTATATACTTATATATCTCATCTATTTAATTACATTGAAAAGGTGGAGCTAACACAGTCTTGACAAATTATATGGATAACAAAATACCCACGGAGATCTACAACCAAGTTATTACCATTATTAAGGATATAGCAATATTGCTGAATAAAGATCAACATATAAAAATCAGTAGCATCATTATTTCCAGAAACAAAATAAACAGTTCAAAATTATATGAGGAAAAATATATCCCATTAACACGGTACAAAAACCTGTAAGGTAGCAAGAGATAAATTTCTGTATTAATTAAATATAAAAATATATTTTATAGAGAGAAAAAGAAAAGGTATGCACAAATAATTTAAATGTATACATTTTATATACATATATATTTGACAGACATGAAAGGAGTCCTCAAAAATGGTGAGACCTACACAAAACTCATCAAGAAAACAAGATCATAAAGTAAATCCTTCTCCGATAAATGTTCAAGTTCAATGCAATTCATACCAAAATCATAATAATTTTCCATCAGATTTTAACCCAGCATGCTTGAAATTCATATAGAGGTGCAAAGGATTAAGAGTAGTGTGGACTTTGGAACATCTGGTAAACGTGAAGGTGGACATACCCTCCGACCATGAAATTTCATGTCTACATATTTAAGCTAAGCACAAGGAGGCAAGTTCATGAATCTGTATCATAGCCTTATGTGCAAAAGTACAAAATAACCTCCAAGTCCATCAATATGAGAATGGGTAACAAATTGTGGTATAGTCATACAGGCAAGTATTATACAAAACATAAATTGAATAAACTAGAGTTACATGTAAAAATATAGATAAATCAAAACACAATGTTGACTAAAAAAGATGTATGGGATATCGTACTTTGTGGATTCATAAATATTTAGAAAATATCTATGGGAATAACAATTCAAGCAGCAAAGGAAAAAATGGGAATGGGGGACCAGTACCCAGGGGCTTCAATGGATCACACTTAAAAAAATATATATTTACAAATTAAGAAGCAAATATAAAATATATTTAAGATGTGATGATGCTAGAAGGTGGGTACAGGAGGTTCACTACATTATTCTCTATCATTTTCTGCTAGGATTTCCCATTTTCTGGGTTTCAATGTTTTCATTCAAATCTAAAAACATGTTTAACATTTCTCTCTAATCTCATATTTCCTATAACTGTCAATTAGAGCTAAAAGCTTTATTGATTCAGGTGTAATTTATTTTCTTGTTAGCAAGACATTGTGGGTGGTACTGGGTATTACCTATTGCATCTTATAAGGAAGTACATAACCTCTGGTTTTCCCAATTTTACTAATTTAAAGGTTCAACAGTGGATTTGGGTAGTGTCACCATCATCCTTTCAATTACTGGTTTTAGTAGTTATTGGTTATTATTGCCTAACTCTATTATTTCATTAGGAGCTGCAACACAGTGATTTTCTAGTGATTGCTGGGGGTTTCTATGTGACTTACCATCCTGCCTGCTGTTTTTGCTGTGACTCTTCCATCAAGTACCTTTCCCTATTAACTATTCACCTTGATATATGCATATTTGACGATTGTTGGAGTTGGGTGGTGGGTGTGTGGGAACCTATTAAGCTCTCTTCGATGTGTTTGAAAATTTCTACCACACACACACAAATTTAAGTGCATGGGAAAACACTGGAAAAAAAACACCCCAAATATGTTACTATCATTAATACCAAGAGGGTAGGATTATTACAGGTGACCTTTATGCACTGCTGTTTCCAAATTTATTGACAAAAAATACATACATATTACACTTAAAATTAGAAAAACAGAAGAGCAGAGTGGTGTGATAATAATGAGGGGAGGTGGGTGTGAGTGGTCTAATGTAAATCAAGAGTCAGGGTCAGCATCTCTAAAAGGTATCATTTCAAAATGATTCAGCAAAGCCCTTGGGTGAGAGCTCACTAGGAACAGAAAACCTAAGTCCTAGGGCAGTGATGGTCTTTAAAATTTTTTTATAGTTTGTTTTGAGAATGAGAGAGAGACAAAGGGAGGGAGGGAAGGAGAATGAGCAGGGGAAGGGCAGAAAGAGAGAGAGGGAAAGAGGGAGGGAGGAAGGGAGGGAGAACGAGCAGGGGAGGGGCAGAAAGAGAGAGAGAGAATCCTGAGAAGGCTCTGCACCATCAGCGCAGAGCCCCAAGTGGGGCTCAAACCCACGAACTGCGAGATCATGACTGGAGCCAAAACCAAGAGTAGGATGCTCAATGGGCTGAGCTACCCAAGGACCCAAGTGATGATCTTAAAGTATTTGCAGAACAGGAAAAGCTAGAATACAGTGAAGTCTATGTTCATGAAGTTACAGAAACTAAACTGCACAGGAAATCTCAACCTCTGCCCCTACGCCTAGTGGGTGAAAGGCAGAAAATCTGAAAACCCTAAATAATGGATCACAGTGGCTCCATAATGACAAGGCAAAATAGTGATAATTAAATGATTTTAATAGTGTGTCAAAATGAAGGATAACAGTCTTGGAAAATGAGGTTGGTAAATCATTACCCCTCAGGCTTGCTTGCACACCCCAGTTAGGGCATGAAAAATGCAGAATGCAAAATCCCTGGCCACACATTTTGGGTTAACACAATGTTCGTTCCCACCCTATTAGGGTTACTTGTGAGCCAAGCACAGCTGGGCTCCATTTTCAACTCTGAGGCAAAATGAGAGCCAAGCTCAAATTTATCTCACTTACTGAGCACTTTACTCTGTGCCCTCAAGCTCTATGGTCGACACTGGTAATAGACACCAAAGATATCTACTCTAACTGGGGAAAACAGGCAATGCCAGGGTGTACAATGTATAATGGGGTGGAGGATTGAGGAGCACAGAGGAGCTTCCCCTAACCGAACCCCCAACCTCTTTGGGGTGAGGAGAGCTTTCAGAGAGAGCTAATATTTAAGGTGGCACTGAAAAGAAAGACGTCACCGTTTTTAAGAAGGGAGAAGAGGACATTCTAGGCAAAGGGAAACAAACCTTCGGGCTTTAGCGTGAATAGGGAAGGCAAGAGGGAGTCACTGAAGGTGACATTTACGATTATTTAATTTCAGTGGCACCAAAAGTTCTGAAACCAGAATGTCTGTTGCATCCTTTGCAAACGCCCACACTTAAATCCATCACCACCCACTGTCCATGGCAGCATGATTGAAAGACGGGTCTGACCTCTAAAAGAGAATTTTCTCTTTTCCCCAATAATAATGAGTTTTTTAACCTTTTGTTGTTTCACAAGTAGTTGTGTAGGACAAAAAGGAGTAAGTGAAAAACAAATAAGTAAAATTCATTCCCATATCCTCCATGTAGGCATATCCATTGTAACCTTTTGATGCAGTTACAGCTTATTTTTTTTTCTGTGTGTGTGTGTGTTTAAATAAATTAGAATCACACCAATTGTAAACTGAAAATCATTTTCTCTTAATGCACAAGTCTACAGTTTGGAACGTTTCCAAGCCTCATTACCCCACAGCCATCATCCCCTCCTTATGAAATTAGTGTCAGGAAAGGGTTACAGTGCCCACTGGCAGAAGGGAGGAGATTTATCATCTAAGGGGACGGCTGGTATCAGAAGGGTTGATGTGCTTAACAATTCACACCAGGATGCACTACACCCACGTCTGTCCACTCAGCTCTCTCCCATGGCAACCAGAATACTGCCTTCACAGGGATCTAAAAACTTTCCAACACTTAAAATGCCCTGACGTGATATTCCAGGGTCAGGGACAGCTGAGAAAAGAGTGAATTAGTTAGTGAGTCTAGACATTTATGAAGCTGCATTAATACTTTTAAGAACCTACCTACTTCTGTCCTCTCAGATAATAGATTGCTTGTGCCACTGTTTTAGCTTTGGCATCTCCTTTGTTTACCTGGTCTTTCAGGTGTAGCCTCACTTCTTTATTTCTCAGCTTCCAGATACCCTCTCGAGTCCTGATGACCCCACCACACCTGCCAGTTTGCCTACTCAACAAGCAGCTATCACACTTAAGGAGATGAGTTCCTCAACCAGGGATTCTGGTCTCCATTCAGGAATGTGTAAGCACTTACTTCCTGCATTACTTTTCTAGTGCTGCATAACAAACTATCACCAACTCAAAACCTTAAAACAACACCCACTCATCTTTTACTATCTCTGGATCAGGAGGGGGAAAGACACCCTCAGGTCATTAGAATTCATCTCCTTGCAAGTCTAGGACTGAGGTTCCTTTTTCTTGCTGGCTACTGCTCAGAGACCACTCTCAGCTGCTAGAGGTTGCCTCAAGTTTCTTGCCATGAGGACTTTTCCAAAGGTGCCTCTCACAAAGTGGCAGTTTCCTTCATCAAAGGCAGCAATAGGAGATTCTCTATGCACCTGCCAGCAGTGACGTGCAGGCTCACACACTCACAGAGCCGATCTTCATTATTCGTGCATGCAGTATTTGTGAATTAGCCTACTTGCTAAAATTTATTTATAGCCTCCAAATCAATACTGAAGTGTTTCTGGTGAAGTTTGTGCAAAAGTACACACAGCAGGAAAAATGTGAGCTACCCAACACACATTCCCTGCTGAGGTAGAACAGGTGATACTCCGCCTTCCTGTTCCAGCCCTCCTGTAGAGGTGACCAGAAGACAGAGACGGTAAATGGCAGTTCAGTGCAGTGCAAAGAGCTCTGGTTTTGAGGCCAGCTGGATGGGGTTGAAATTCCAACCCTGGTACCACTTAGTGGTGTGGCTTCAGACAAGTCACTTAAGACCTATAAACCCCATATTCTACTTTATAAAATAGAGAAACAATCTTCTAGATGAATTATTTTCGGGATTTAATATTTTATGTTAGAAAAACATGTATTTGCATACCATATATTTTTTTCCCACTGGGAACACTGAATTAGTAAATAGAACCACTGTTCCATAGGGAACATACAAAAAACATGTGCATATACATATGTATACATATATTATGAATGTATGTGCATACAAGTATGACATACATATTTATAAAGTATGGCAACTTTATAGGGCATAGCTATCAAATGAGAATCAAATGTGTATACATGCATATATAGATGTACACACATGAATATATATACACATATATGATATATATTTATATATAAATGCAATGAAGAAAGTGACATCTCATCTCATTACTTTTGTGGTATTCTATTAGTTAGAATCAAGTCACAGGTCCTACCCAAACTCAAAGGGAGAGGATTATACAAAGGCATGAATTATTGGGGTCATCTTAGAGTCTTTCCATCACACCTCCTATCCACCAAAGTCTTTTCATATCTGAACACTGCCCAGCATGCAGTGGTTGAATAAATGGTGGTTCAATTTACAGGAAATTCTGTCCAATGCCACTTTGTCCAGTAAGGAATACCCAGATTCCAGCCTGGAAACATCAGTCCTAGGAGACCCCAGCAGGTCAAAGGACCTACTGTAAGTGCCTTCCTGGGGGACTCAGCCACACACAGGCCTGTGAGACCAATGTGTGTTAATGCACACAAAAAAATGTAACACTCTTACTGAAGAAAATTTCAGATGCTATAATTGTTTCATTTCACTAATTAGAAGAAACCTGAGTTAACATGGTCACCAGAGAGTATTATATAACATTCTGCTATCTATTGTTTACCTTTCAAATTCACTAAAGCATGTTTTCCCCTTTTTGGAGACAAATTAATGTTCCTATGATCACAGTCTGCCTGGCTGGTCTCACACTTTGGCAGAATAATTCCAATGTGCACATCCTTTAGGAGAGCACTGATCTCAAACTGTATGGCCCAGGCCACACCGTGATGCATCTCCCACCAACACAGATCATGAAGGGACCACCAGCTTCCCAGAGCCTTGTGTGCTAGAGGCAGTGTTTCTGCTTCATGACAGACATCCCAAACTTCTTTCATCACTCGGCGTCCTTTGGTTGCAGCCACAGAAAGTCACTATAGAGATTAGGCAAACACAAGTTACTGGAGGAATATCAAAAAGTCCAGAGAATTGAAGAAGTTTGCATCAGTGCTGGAAATCCAGGGAGTTGGTACTTTGGATAGCGTCCCTGAGAGCGAGTCAGGTAAACAAGCTCATTCTATTCTCTCTGTGTCAAATCAAGATTTGATTCTGGAAAAAAGAGCATGATTGACCTGTGTTGGGTGACTTGCCCTCACTCCTTTGGAAGTAAGGGACTACTTTACCGTTCTATATAAAACTGCCACCTCCTGGGTACGGCGGTTCCCCAAAGAAAAATCAGGGTGCCATTGTCATTAAGGGAAATAAAGCATAGGCATGCCAAACAGAAGTGTCCTGTGTACTTTATGAGAAAACCTCAACCTGGATGCTGTCAAAATCTGCATCAGTTCCAGGGAAGATGACTTCTTAGAGATAGATGCCCTCCTACAATCCATTTTCTTTATCCATCCATCCATTCAAATCACATGTATAAATAAATGCCAGTTATCAACCAGGCCTTCTGCTAAGCTTTTGGGATGCAAAGAGAAGCAAAACCAAGTCACTGTCCTCAAATCTTTCTAATTCTGAAGGGAGTGTTTTTTTAAAAGCATATTGGTGGGGCGCCTGGGTGGCTCAGTCGGTTGGGCGGGCGACTTCAGCTCAGGTCACGATCTCGCGGTCCGTGAGTTCGAGCCCCGCGTAGGGCTCTGGGTTGATGGCTCGGAGCCTGGAGCCTGCTTCCGATTCTGTGTCTCCCTCTCTCTTTGCCCCTCCCCCGTTCATGCTCTGTCTCTCTCTGTCTCAAAAATAAATAAAACGTTAAAAAAAAAAAACAAAAAAAATTTAAAAATAAAATAAAATAAATGACAGTAGTGATAGCTATATTTACTTGAGTGCCTTCTTCATGCCAAGCACTGTGCCAAGGAGGTTACATTTATTGTTTTATATGATTCTCACAACACTGTGTGGTATGTACTGACTGTAGCATTTGGAGAGCTGTATGCACATTTGCCTGAGACCCACGAGATGGGCAGACAATGCCCCACCACGTTCTTAAGACCATCACAGACTGTTGGGAGTTCTATACTGAGGAGTGTTCCTGTTAGGAGATTTCCTCTATAATGTAAAAGAATTTCATTGGTATTAGCAATGCTGTGAGCACAAAAACATGCATTTGGGTGAAGTACGATCATGCTCAACATACAGCTTATAATTGGTTACAGAGATGACACCATTAAGTGAGAGCTAAGACTTTCAGGGAGAAACAATCTACCTTACCTGAGATGACCTCAGTGACCTCTCAGGGCTATGTTTCTCTTTTTTTACTATGTCCAGCTCTCCTTTAGTTGCATCAAGCATTTCCAGGTCTTTTCCTCTGCAAAGCTTCTGCCAAGGCTCCCCTCTGGTCCAGGAACAACCTCCCTCTGACTCCCTGCAGAGCTGCTGCTGCTTTCCATGCTCTGAGTAACAGCGTCAATTCTTCAGAGAGACCTCTCTCAACCATCCCATCCCATTCCATCATTCCCACATCACCCAGCTTATTTCCTTCCTTATTAACATAATATATAGTTAACTTATTGATTTGCCCCATCAGTTTTATTTGTCTGGATGCCCACAAAAGTGACTGCTGCAAGAGGAAACAGACCTTGCTGGTGCCATTCTCTATCATATATCCTGTCCTGAAAAAAGTTCTTAGGACATAACAGTTCAAAAATATTTAATGTAAGAATGAGTGAATGAATGAATGTGACCATAACACAAAAATTCTATAAGAGATCTTTGTGCTAATAGGCCTCTGGTCTTTGCAGAGGGCAAGGAGCAATGAAATAAGGGCCAAATAAGACCTATTCAGCTTAGCTCAACTTTTCCTATATGCTAGACAATCTTTAAAATTCCACGGAAATTTGGGGCATCTGGGTGGCTCAGTTGGTTAAATGTCCAACTTCGGCTCAGGTCATGACCTCACAGTTTGGGGGTTCGAGCCCTGTGTCAAGCTCTGTGCTTGACAGCTCAGAGACTGGAGCCTGCTGTGGATTCTGTGTCTGCCTCTCTCTCTGTGCTGCTTCCTCCCCCACCCCACCCCCGCCACTCATGCTCTTTGTCTCTCTCAAAAATAAACAAACATTAAAAATTTTTTAAAAAAGATTCCACAGAAATTTAAACAGGTAGCTAATGCTATTTTCCCCCGTCTCCTTATCCCCATCACTAAATTCACCACTTTTACAATCGCAGGTGCCATTTGCCAATTGCCTCCTATGCTATATACAGTACTATGCTCTGAATATAAATCATTTATGGATTTGTAACCATCACAACCATGTATGGTTGATATTATGATACACACATTACCAATAGTAATGATTATGGTAAATGATTTGCTCAAAGCCTTACGACTATAAGTGATGGCACTGAGATGAGAAATGACTAATGAACACTATAGTCAACACTGCCTGGACTAACTGTCCTCCCTGAAATTCCAGTTCTCTGGGTATGACCCTGACACCTGAGTGGGTGGCCATGTTTGAGTCACGTAGCCAAGCCTTCTAGACCATAGTGTGTTGATTCAAAGTAGAGTACTTGACCCAAGACAGTCCAAAGAAAATCCTACCTCTGAGCTTTTTTGAGTAGTTATCAAGGCAAGAAACAGGGTCCATCTTTGGTAGGTGGAAATATAAGGTTTGAGCCTCTAGAGTTTGCTGCCATATCCCCATTATTGGTCTACGGGAAGAGATACTGCAAGTCACAAACCAAGAGAAGCAGAGATGAGAGACAGGAAAATAAGATCCTAGAAATTGTTAAGTCTCTAGTTCTGATTTTCTCTGACACCCAGATGCTCCACTCTACCTCCTCAGGTTACCCGGTATATCCTAACAATTCTCTAATAAAGTTTCCATTTTGCCTGGGTCATCTTTAATTTAGTCTTTGCCATTTTGTAGCCCACAGTGTTGCATTAATTACACGTGAGCCACTGGGAAGGTAATACATTTCTCTTTAGTGTGACCCATGCAGACCAGTTCATGTTTGGGCTCATCAGCTACAATATCTCAGAGCTGGAGAATAAAGGACATAGTTGGGCATTTAGGAACTGCAGAAATCACCTCCCCGGATTCTCACACACAGAATACATGTTTTAAGAGGACGAAATGTATTCAGGAATTCTGCCCAGCAAAGCAACGGCAACCAGCTTTGCACCAAACATAAATTATCCCTTGGTATGGAAAATGAGTAGCCTTTAAATCAAATGGCCCTCATTGATATGAAATTCTTGTTACAATTCAAAAAGATTTTTTTCCTTAAGAATTCATTCCTGACAAACAAAATAAATTGTCATGCCAAACACATATGAAGATTGCAGAGATGCACCTCTATTAAATTCTACTTAGCAGGAAAGCGACTCAGGTGTTATCTAAATTTAGCCTTCCGAGCTCCCTTTCTTTCATATCTAAACACCATTTCTTGCAGCTTTTGCTTGGACCTCTAAGAGTTTAACAAATAGAAATACTTTTCACAATGCATTAAGATTAGGTCAGCTGGAGAGCTTGACCTGGTTGGATCAAATCTTGTATTGATTTCTCAAAGTATATTTTTTACTAAAACTTGGACCCTTGCAGAGAAATAGAAGAAAATGCTTCAACTATGCCTTTAGGTAAAAAAACCAAACCAGTATACATTTCTTTAAAGGCACAAAGTAGAGACAGCTTTGTCTCTGAAGCCAGTAGAGGATGCCTACCACAATCCAATGTAATTGTTTAAAATATAAAATGTGCACTCAACATTGAGACCAGAGATACTAGATAATTTAGAATCTGAAGTGGAACCATTAGTGAGGATCAGTGTGACAAAATGTCCCAGTTTGCATGCAAATGAGGGGGGTTCCTAGATATAGAACTTTCAATGCTAAAACGGGGCAGTACCAGGCAAACTGGGATAGCTGGTCAGCAGAGGGGGATACTGAGTTGACAGTGACATGATAATACTTTCTCAAACATGTCTTTCAGGGAAGCCAATGTCACCAATGTGAACTTCAGGATAACTTTTATGTTGGTTCCACTCAACCTGTGTAACGGTACCAAAGAGTCTGAACATAGCTTTCAAAACGGCTCTTTATCTTTGCTTCCTCATTTAATACTTGGAATGGTCTTTGGGGGTAATTATCAGTACTCCATTCTATAGCTGAGAATGCTGAGAAGTTAAATGACCCAAGATCACACGTCGGATTGAAGAGGAGGGGACTGGAGGCAGCTTATTCTATCTGCATCTGTCTCCCTTTATCCACACTGCACTATGCTGAACACTCTTGAGTTTCATGGAGGCACCATGGTCTCTAGTCTCAGGCTTTTGTACGTGTTGTTCAACTCCTATTAAGCAGGCATTACAATCTTAATTTCCTCTCTGTTTTACTGTACTGGGAGTATTATCAGAGTAAGATTCTTTCTTTGCACCTGAGCAGCTAGCTCAAGGTCCATCCCATGATGAGTAGTCAGTAAATAACAATGAAATTAATACCTGAATGAATATCTAACTCCAAATCTGTGACATTTTGGAAAATAACTTTGACATCGTGTTCCAAGTGTCAATAACATAGGGATGGGATGTCACTGGTACCAAGGAAAAGAGACCAGGGAAAAGCACTGGGGTGATGGATTGTTCTCTTGGAATCCTCTCAGACCCTAAGTCCTATCTGCCTCTCTGGCTCCCATCTCACTCATGGCACCAGTGAAAATTACAAAGGCAACAGGTAGCCCCACCCTATCTAAAGTCTAAAATCTAATACTGGCTTTACTGCTCCCTCATTCTCATGCTTGTGATTGAAGTCACAATCACATCATGCCTAGACTAAATGTTCAGTGTTCAGGTGCCAAAAACAATGCTGGTTGGAATTCCCTAAACAAGAGACTAAAATGGTGCCATCTCATCAGAAGGAACAAGCATCTGCTTTCCATTTCCTGGCCACATTTTTGCAGTCAGAGGTCTGTCCCAGGAGGACTGTGAACCAGTGGCAAAAGAAAAAGTACTGGGAGAAGGCTAGCGAGTTTATCAAACAGCAACTGAAACCTTACCTTCTGAAGACACATACCCCCCCCCCCCCCCCGCCCATTGCCCTAAGTATTGTTTTTATTCAGAGTAATGGATATTTAGGCTCTATCCTTAATTTGGCTATTGTTAAAAGTGCTGCTATAAACATTGGGGTACAAGTGCCCTTATGCATCAGCACTCCTGTATCCTTTGGGTAGCTTCCTAGAAGTGCTATTAGTGGGTCACAGGGTAGTTCTATTTTTAATTTTTTGAGGAATCTCCACACTGTTTTCCAGAGCGGCTGCACCAATTTGCATTCCCACCAGCAGTGCAAAAGGGTTCCCATTTCTCTGCATCCTCACCAGGATCTATAGTCTCCTGTTTTGTTCATTTTAGCCACAACTGACAAATGGCTAAAGAAGATGTGGTTTATATATACAATGGAATAGTACTTGGCAATGAGAAAGAATGAAATCTGGCCATTTGCAGTAATGTCGATGGAACGGAGGGTATTATGCTAAGTGAAATAAGCCAGGCAGAGAAAGACAGATACCATATGTTTTCACTCATATGTGGGTCTTGAAAAACTTAACAGAAGACCATGGGGGAGGAGAAGGGGGAAAAAAAGTTACAGAGAGGGAGAGAGGCAAACCATAAGAGACTCTTAAGGACTGAGAACAAACTAAGGTAGGTGAGGGAGAGGGGAAAGTGGGTGATGGGCAGGGAGGAGAGCACTTGTTGGGATGAGCACTGGGTGTTGTATGGAAACCAATTTGACAATAAATTTTATTTTTAAAAAACTACAGTAATGGATCTTCTTACACACTTTTTGAAAATCTATATATAGCAAGAAGAATCAACTCGTGTGACCCTTAGAAAAAGAAAACTGCTTAAATACCAAGACCAAATTCTTCAGTGGATAATCACAACTCAAGAAAGGAGACCCACTGGTGAGTAATCCCTCAATGGCCCCTTGAATAGAGCAAGCTGGAATCTTTCCCTGGAGGTATAGAAGACAGATCATCACCTTGCAGACTCCAGGTTTGACTCTAACTGCACTTTCCCTTTCTGCTCCCAAGAAAGCCCTCTTTTTATCTTCCTTGGATAACTTTTAAAAATGCAAATAATAATGGAGAAAACACTCCTACTATCCCAATATACAAATATTTATATTTTGTCATAATTTCTTCCCAGTCTTAAAAAAAATTTTTTTTTAATGTTATTTTTGAAAGACAGTGCAAGCAGAGGAGAAGCAGAGACAGAGGGAGACACAGAATCCGAAGCAGGCTCCAGGCTCTGAGCTGTCAGCACAGTGCCTGACGTGGGGCTTGAACTCACAGGCTATAAGATCATGACCTGAGCCAAGTCAGACGCTCAACTGACTGAGCCACCCAGGCGTCCCTCTTCTTTTAATAATTTGTAATTATTACAGTTACAAATAATAATAACACCATGGTGCCCAGTCTTATTTTCCCTAACCCAAAGCGCCTCCCCAGGTAGCTCAATGTGTATCCTTCTGCTGATATGATTCCATATCCAGTGTTGTTTTGTACATACAGTCAAAAATTCACACAGTTTATTCCATTTGCTTTCTTCAAAGTTGTGTTTGAGCCTGTCCATTTTGATACAAGGAATCAAAGCGCCAAATTACATTAAAAAAACAAACCACCTGTATTCCTAACTGATGCATTATAGTCTATCACATAAATACACTGCATTTTCCTTATCCATGCCTCCATTGATGGGCATTTAGGCTATTTACAAATCTCAGCCATTACAAACAATGCTGCTGCAAACATCCTTGTACATATCTCTTCACGTACATGTGAAAAGAGTTTGTCCAAGGCATATGATTACAGGCACAATTTTCATATCCTAGGATGTACATTTACAGATTTGCTAGATTCTACTAATTTGTTTCTCAAAGAGGATGCAGGGGTGCCTGGGTGGCTCACTCAGTTAAGCTTCCAACTTTGGCTCAGGTCATAACCTCGTGCTTCATGGGTTCAAGCCCCGCATCGGGCTCTTTACTAATAGCTCAGATTCTGGAGCCTGCTTCAGATTCTGTGTCTCCCTCTCTTTTGCTCCTCCCCAAATCACATTCTGTTTCTCTCTTAAAAAGAGGATGCAAATCCTCAGTCCCAGGCCTTGAGGAAGAAACCACCTCCCTCCCCTCCACCCCCAGGATGTCTTTAGATACAGTCTGAGATGACCTCAGCTTGGGCCAAAAGCTTGCCTTTTTGTAAATGAGAATGGATTAACTTATGCAGAAAAAAAAAAAAAAACACTGAAGTTCAATTTAATTCTCTGTAATCACCAGTTGTATCATTTTAAAAGCTAATAATGTATCTAAATTCTTCTATCTTGTGATAACTTAATGAATTAGCCACTAGCCCATCAGAAAATAACCCCTTGGGATAACATGTCAAAATTGAGTAAGGCACTCAAGCTTGTATTGCGTTGATGGATTTAAGGCAGGACTTTGGGCAATAATAATGTTGTTTGGAAGATGAATCTACTCATAAGAGGCCTTCCATGACAAATGACTTACTTGGAGGCTAACTATTTATGAGGTCCAGGTGGGAGAGGTATAAACTTAATTAAAGTTTGAAAACATAATAGAGCCAAAGGCAGTGCATCAATTTCTGGGTGTCCAATCAAAAAGCCAATGATGTCCTTAACAGGTTGGTGATATCTTCCTCTTGGAGCTGCAATATATAGTTATCCAACCTACATGGTTCTGATTGCTGCTGATCTGCTAAAGCCACATCAACCTATACACATACTTCTTTTCTTCTTTCTCTGTGTCTGCTTATGAGACCAATTCATCTCAGCTGGGAGAGAATCACAACAGTTTCTATCACATACACTTTACACTGGATCCTAATAAAACCAAGGATAAGGCTGGCTGCCCACCCCTATTCATTAAGGGCTCAGTCTACCTGTAACTGGGAAATCACATAAACTGTCACTGCCCCATGCTCTGGGGCTCAGTGATGCCTGGAACTCAAGTACAGTATCACATAAAAATATTTTAAAGACTCATTTGAATCACAACCCAGGGAATCAAATACACCTGAGCATCCCTAAAACAGAAATAAATATAAACAACTCAGGACAGGGCTCGGATATACCAGCCAAGCATTCATTTTGATACACTTCATGGTAGTGCGAGGCGATATATCTGAAATACAATGTGATAGCTTCAGTAGTTCCCTACAGAGGAAGAAGCTGATATAAAGGGCTAAATTACTCCCAACTTTGTGTCCCATTTAAAACACATCCAGAAGTCACTTCACTAAGCAGCAGGGTCATTTTTATAAATAGGTGTCCTTCTTTGGGATGCTTGAAAGAAACCAAAGTTACATGTTTGTATGAGGCTAGTCCTGAAGACATACACACACATTCCTATAATAGTCAATGACTCTAAAAGAGGGGAGAAGTGTCACCATGTGGGAGATGTACACCACTGTGGTGTCATCAATCAGTCTCAACTCAGGTCAAGTCTGGTGGAGAGGGATGTACCCCATGACCTTTGAACTCCACAGCCAATAGAATGCAGTGGTTCTCAACCCAGGGTGTTTTCAAAGACATTGATGCCGAAGCTCCAACCCAGACCAAGTCAGAATCTCTACAGAAAGACCCCTAGTATCTTTCAAAAATTCCAAGTGATTCAACTTTGCACCCAAGGTAGAGAAAGTCAGGTTCAAAGAATCTGAGACTTCATTAATATTTTCTAGACTTCAGCAAAATAAAAAATATTTCCTGGCTTCTTCCAACAAAATGGTGGCTCACATTGCAGTTACAACTACAAATTTGCTTTCTCCATATTAATATTGTTCAAAACCCTCAGGGATGAGAAAAGTAATAGGTAACTTTTAGTGAGAGCTTATTACACACCAGGCATAGTACTAACCAATTTCCATGATTTATATCTCAGTAAATCCTTACAACAACCCTAAGAGGTAAGCATTCCTATTATTCCCATTTTTATTAATGAATGAGCAGAGTCCCAAAGAGGTTAAATAATTTGTCCACAGTCACAATTTCACCAAGAGGCAGAGCCCAGGCTCACGTCCACATCTCTCAGTTGCATGGCTCTACATTTCACCAGTCGTTTTTTACTGCAGCCAGTCTTTGAAATGTGAAGTTATCACTTTTAAAGAAAAAGCAGCAATATATTTCATGTATCTGGTTGTCAGTTCTTGTGAGGAAAATTCAGGGACCTCTCAAACCCTTCCATCAACTCAATGTGTGGCTGCCAAGGATTTAGACACCTCTCTTTCAATGTAGTGTTGTTACAGTCAGACAACCTTTGACAAAAACTCACGTTCTTCCTGTTCCCAGCCACGAGACTTTGGCCAATTGTTTATCTTATTATCAGACTCAGTTGCATGATCTGTAAAATGGGGATAATACCTACCTGCCAGCATTATCAGGATTAAAAGTAATTCCATTTATGAAATCTCCTAGCATGACTCAAGGATTAACACATGGTAATCTCTTGCACTGCAAGTATGTGTCAGAGGTACTGAGACTATGACTATCAAATCAAATCTTTCTTATCTCCAGCACCACCCGATAATTACAGAGTGAGTCTCTTTTTTCAAAGTGCTTTTCCATCGATTATCTCATTTTACCCAGTTTATATCGAACACTAGTTGCAGCAGCTGTGTGCTGTTATATTTTTTATTCTAAGACCCCCAAAGGGAATCAATGGTGCCCCCATGTTGGTAAGGTTTTAATAGATGCAAATTTGCAAGGCATGATGCATTTATTAATCCCTCATTGGAGTAAACTGTAACAAAGCCAGCAGGAGCAATCATTAATTTACATTAATAGCTTTCAGTGTCGTATACCCCAGTGCCTGACATGAAACAGTAATCTGAAACCAAACTATGACTGTGTCCTACATGAGTTAATGTATAACAGCCCTCTAGACCCAGTCCTCATGCATTTCAACAAGGGGAAGATGTGTTGATGCATTACAATGCACATAGGAAAATATTCTAACTCCTTACCATTGCCTTCAAGGTACTATCCTCTCCAGACCCATCTGAGACCATTCATACTCTCTTCTTCAGCCAAGTGAGCCTTTGGGCTCATTTCTACCTCAGGATCTTTGTACATGTTCGTAATACTGCCTGAAACATCCCCCCTGTTCTTTGTGTCATTGGATCTTTTTAATCCTATCTGTCCCAGATCAAATCTTACCTGGTCAGAAAGTTCTTTCCTGACCCCCTTATCTAAGATGCCCTCCCTAGGAACTCATCATCACTTCACCCTATTTCCTTCAACAGCATTTATAATATTTCAAGTTTATCTTATTTATAGTTATTAATTTCATATTCTGATTACCCCATGAATGCAATCTCTAGAGGCAGGGACCCTTTATGCTTTGTTGACTACTCCATGTCTAGTGTTTAGAACTATGCCTGGGGCATAGCAAGTTCTCAGTAAACACTGGTTAAATAGGAGAATGAATGAACCACCTTAATGTCAGCATCTTCTCTCAAAGTCTCAAAATGTTTTTCACAAGAGTTCAATGCTTTTGATGACCTCTAAGAGTTCACATTTTCTAAGATTATGTCCTCAGAATCTTTTTTTTATTCTCAGCACTTTCCCTCTTATCCACCCCCCCAACTCCTACCTCCTCCACTCATGATTGCCAAATCCATGCCTCCAAGAGAACTGTCTGTTGTGATAGAATAGATGTGTATTTGCAAGGGAACCAAAAACCTGTAGCTTGACTCAGTAAGAAAGTCATAGTCATTGAAGAGGAAGGAAGATTCCAAGTATACGGTGGAGTCCTGCACTTGGACTACACTTGGATAGATTTGTGTCTATTTTAGCTTCCAGTGGTTCCCCATGTCTGGGTCCTAGGCAAGAGAGAGGATTCTCTGAAATTAGACAGGAAGATTCACTAGGATACTGGATTATAAGGGTCTCAGCTCCAAAATGAAGATTTTTTTTTCAGATGAGACTTCTTTATTCCTCCATCAAGCCAACAAAACAAACAAAACTAAACTAAACTCCAGCAGAATTGGGCCCTATTTTCACTAAGCACCCCACTCCAAACAATGAAAAGTTCCTTAATGATGTCCTGTATTCACACCTCCCATTCAAAGCATACGAGCTTCATAGCTTCCTTTGTTCCTAAACAGTCTTTCTTTTTCACCGTTGTTGTTCATAAACTTCTACTTAATCCATCAGCTTCTTACTCTAAAAACAACAAACGATTGGGGCGCCTGGGGGGCTCAGTCAGTTGGGCATCTGACTTCGGCTCAGGTCATGATCTTGCAGTGAGTTCGAGCCCCACATCAGGCTCTGTGCTGACGGCTCAGAGCCTGGAGCCTGCTTCAGATTCTGTGTCTCCCTCTCTCTCTCTCTGCCCCTCCCATGCTCATGCTCTGTCTCTCTCAATAATAAATAAATGTTAAAAAAATAATAAAAACAACAAATGATTTCTAAGTTCAAGATAACAGTAAGATCTAGCACTGACTAAACACAAACTAAATACCAGGCACTGTACCACACACTTTGCTCTCAGTATGAAGTGTATTTCATATAATCTTCACTGGAACGCCCCTGAGGACCTGAGGAGGGAGGTTCAGAGGAGGAATTAGTTTGCCTAATGTCACACAGGCATCTACGGTGGAGTCCTGGCTCCAATCTACCGTCTTACTCACCATACCATTAATTGGGTAGAGAACGTCAAGAAACACAACTTATGGTCAGCAACACCGTCTGCGGTGTAGGAGCATGACTCCACTATGTTGTTTAGTGCTATTTAGTTTCTGCTTCTGAGAAAGAGTAGGAGGCTAACAGACAACTCCTGGCTGGCCTGAATGGAGATGTGCACTCATGGAAAATACCATAGTACCTTTGATAGCCTTGCCCTTTCTGGGTCCTCTGCCTGGCTCCTGTTTACCAATTAGCTGAACAGTGCTGTATTGCAACAAGGCATAAATGGAGTAATGAATTGAGATGCAGGTTTCATAAAAGTGATTAACTGCTAAATTCCAGTTCAGCTAACAGTTCAATTATCCTATTTTGCATCTCAGCCTTCCATCCACTTCTGCATTCACAGAGCTCCAATCACCGAGGCACCTACATCTTTCCCATTACCATTAATTAAGCCATCGCTCTTTCCCAGGAATCTGTCCACCCTCACTCGTGAGCTGGATTTCCAAATGAGCACAGAAAGGGAGGGTGTTGAGAAACAGCTCTAATAATGCTGGAACAGGGGGTTGACCCAGAGTGGATTTAACAACCTGAACATATCGCCACCACCTTCATGTGAGAACACAAATGCAGACAAATTCCAGGTAGCATTTCTTCAAAGAAAATAGGCAGTAGGAAGTACCAGAGGAGGGGCAAAGATCTTAGCTGAGGTTCTCATGTGTCCACAATGGCTAACAAGCTCCTGAGCAATTCAAGCACCCAGAAGCAAGCAGTATTAACTAGGTGATCATTCAGGACAGGACTCTCTATTTGAGTTTATTTGACTATTGGGCACTATTTGACTTAAAATGTCAGAAAGATAATCATGAGTCCCACATTCCCATCCCCCCACC
This sequence comes from Panthera pardus, assembly GCF_024362965.1. NCBI lineage: Eukaryota > Metazoa > Chordata > Mammalia > Carnivora > Felidae > Panthera > Panthera pardus. The sequence continues at coordinate 443,048 of NW_026526980.1, read as the reverse complement.
CCTGCTCCAGGATAGACTTTGATCTGTTTACTTCCTGGATTGATCAGGGTTCTTGGTTACAAATGACAGTATCTGACAGAGATTTGTTTATTAAGTAAAGGAGCTCTTCAGAAAGATAGTGAACTGTCCACCAAATTGCACCCCAAATGTACACACATGTGAACTTCCACCATGCATGTCTCTTCTTACTTCAGCGAATGATCCTTAAAGATAATGACACAGCTCCCTGAAGACCTCCGACCTCCCTTGCTTCATTTATTCCTCCATCTCCCTCACATCCATACCACATCTTCACAAGTCCCTTTTACATTCCAACAGAACACAGTGTGTCCTTCACTACCGAGCCTCTGCACGTGCAACTTCCCATCCAGAACGTTCTTCCCCTAGTTTGCTGCTACTCACCCTGTGAACTCAGAGATACCCTTGTTCCAGACTCGACTGAGAGCTTGGGTTACAAGCTCTCTTTGCACTGCATGTTCATTCCATGAATCCAAAGAATATACATGCATGGTTCTCGGTTGTATTCACAGCAGCTAAGAGAATCCCTGGCTCACATTAGATACTCCACATATATGTGTTCAACTAATTTCTCCCAACTCGGACTTCAAATGAACACACTATGGGAGAGGCAGATGAGTAGTAGGTGATCTGTGCATCACCCCTCAGCCTGCTTGTCCAATGAGCCCATTTATGCCATCTTTTCCCTGGACCCAGTGTGTTGAAGTGTCCACTACAAATATGAACCCTGAGAAGCTCACTTTTCCCCCAACATTTCTTTGACTCCTCTTACTAGCCCTCATTGCCCCAAAAACAAAACTCAGTTTTACTGAAACATGAACATGCAGGTAGATTGTATACTAGAACCTTGACTTCCTATGTGAGAATATTTTGTATGCAACTATCTTCTTTCTGGTGATGCCCATTCAACAGCTTAGAGGGAAGGGGCATCTCTGTCCTTTTCAGAAGGACAGCAAAGTGCCACACTGCTAGCTGTCATTTATCCATGAGAAGCCACTGTAGTGGGCAAATTGAGACACCTGTGTTCAACTTCTGATGCTTCCCCCTACTAGCCATTTGACTTTGTTTCAAAAACAAATGAGCTGGTATTTCCCACTACACTGGCAGGATGGGCAACTGGAAGTAGGCAAATCTGATATTTTGTAAAGAAAAAGAAAAAATGAGATACTTCTTTAACACATGTTTGTCAGGTGAGACCCAACTCTGATATCTCAGTTTTGCTCATGAATGTGTATGTTTAAATATAAGAGATTTCACATACCTCAATGTAATCAAGGCTGTATATGAAAACCTCACAGTGAACGTCATACTCAATGGGGAAAAACTAGGAGCTTTCCTACTAAGGTCAGGAACAAGAATGTTCCCCTTTCACCCCTTGTATTCAATGTAGTACTGGAAGTCCTTAGCCACAGCAATCACACAACAAAAAGAAATAAAAGGCATCCAAATTGGTAACGAAGAAGTAAAACTCACTACTTGCAGATGACACCATAGAAAACCTTAAAGATTCCACCAAAAAAACACTGCTAAAACTGAACACCGAATTCGGTTAAGTCACAGGATACAATATCATTGTGCAGAATAATGGAACAACAGAAAGAAAATTAAGAAAACAATCCCATTTGCAATTGCACCAAAAATAATAAGACACCTAGGAATAAAACTAAACCAATAGATGAAAGACCTGTGCTCTAAAGGCTAAAAAACACTAATGAAAGAAATTGAAGACAACACAATGAAATGGAAAGACATTCCATGCTCATGGATTGGAAGAAGAAATACTGTTAAAATGTCTATACTACCCAAAGCAATCTACAGATTTAATGCGATCACTATCAAAATACTGGGAATGCAAACTGGTGCAGTCACTCTGGAAAACAGTGTGGAGGTTCCTCAAAAAATTAAAAATAGATCTACCCTATGACCTAGTGATAGCACTGCTAGAAATTTACCCAAGGGATACAGGAGTTCTGATGCATAGGGGCACTTGTACCCCAAAATTTATAGCAGCACTTTCAACAAGAGCCAAATGATGGAAAGAGCCTAAATGTCCAACAACTGACAAATGGATAAAGAAGATGTGGTTTATATATACAACAGAATACTACTTGGCAATGAGAAAGAATGAAATATGGCCATTTGTAGCATCGCTGATGGAAATGGAGGTTATTATGCTAAGAGAAATAAGCCAGGCAGTGAAAGACAGATACCATATGTTTTCACTCGTAGGTGGATCCTGAGAAACTTAACAGAAAACCATGGGGGAGGGGAAGAGGGGGGAGAGTTACAGAGAGGGAGGGAGGCAAACCATAGAAGACTCTTAAATGAGAAAAGACTGAGGGTTGATGGGGGGGGGGGGGTGGGGGACAGGGGAAAATGGGTGATGGGCACTGAGGAGGGCACCTGTTGGGATGAGCACTGGGTGTTGTATGGAAACCAATTTGACTATAAATTATGTTTAATTAAAAAAAATACCAACAGCATATTTCACAGAACTAGAATAAAGAATCCTAAAATTTATATGGAACCACAAAAGACTCTAAATAGCCAAAGCAATTCTGAAAAAGAAAAGAAAAGCTGGAGGGGTTCCTGGGTGGCTCAGTCAGTTAAGTGTCTGACTTCGGCTCAGGTCATGATCTCAGGGCTCATAGGTTCAAGCCCCATGTCGGGCTCTGTGCTAATAGTTCAGAGCCTGGAGCCTGCTTTTAGATTCTGTGTCTCCCTCTCTTCCTCCCCTCCCTCCTCTCTCCTTCTCCGTCTGCCTCTCTCTGTCTCTCAAAACCAAATAAACATAAAAAAATTTTTAAACAAGAAAAGAAAAGCTGGAGGCATCACAATTCCACTCTCCAAGTTATATTACAAAGCTGTAGTAATCAAAACAGCATGGTATGAGCACAAAAACAGACACATAGAGCAACACAACAAAATAGAAAACCCAGTGGAAAAAAAAAACCCACAGTTATATGGTCAATTAATATTTGACAAAGCAGGAAGAATATCCGGGGGGGGGAAAAGACAGTCTCTTCAACAAAAGGTGCTGGGAAAACTGGTCAGCTACTTGCAAAACAATGAAACTGGACCACTTTCTCACACCATACACAAAAATAAACTCAAAATGGATTAAAGACCTAAAATTGAGACCCCAAGCCATAAAACCCTAGAAGAGAACACAAACAGTAATTTCTCTGACATCAGCCATAGCAACATTTTTCTAGATACAACCTAAGGCAAGGGAAATAAAAACAAAAATAAACTATTGGGACTACATCAAAGTTAAAAGCTTCTGCACAGTGAAGGAAATAAATTAAAATCCAACCTACAAAATGAGAGAAGATATTCGACAATGACGTATCCAATAAAGGGTCAGTATCCAAAATAAAGAACTTATACAAATCAACACCTGAAAAAACAAATGATCCAATTAAAAACTGGGCAGAAGACACAAACAGACATTTCTCCAAACAAGACATCCAGATGGCCAATAGATACATGAAAAGATGCTTAACATCATTCATCATCAGGGAAATGCACATCAAAACTACAATGAGCTATTACTTCACACCTGTCAGAATGGCTAAACTAAAAAACAGAATAAACAACAACCGTTGGTGAGGATATGGAGAAAAAGAAACCCTCCTGCACTATTGGTGGGAATGCAAACTGGTGCAGTCACTGTGGAAAACAGCATGGAGGTTCCTCATAAAATTAAAAACAGAACTATTCTGCGATCCAGGAATCACAGTACTGGGTATTTACCCCCAAAATGCAAAAATGCATTTTTGCAAAAAGCAAAAAAAAACCTGGCTGGCTCAGTCAGTAGAGCATGTGACTAGATCTTGGGGTTGTAAGTTTGAGCCCCACATTGGATGTAGAGATTACTTAAAAATCTTAAAAAAATACAAAAATACTAATTCAAAGGGATACATACACCTCTATGTTTATTGTAGTATTATTTATAATAGTCAAATTATGGAAGCTTCACTCATAGGTGGATCCTGAGAAACTTAACAGAGAACCATGGGGGAGGGGAAAGGGGGAGAAGTTACAGAGAGGGTGGGAGGCAAACCATAAGAGACTCTTAAATACTGAGAAAAAAACTGAGGGTTGATGGGGGTGTGTGTATATATACATATACACAACACAAACAAAATATTATTCAGCCATAAAAAGGATGAAATCTTGCCATTTGCAATGACATAGATGGAGCCAAAGAGTATAATGCTGCACAAGATAAGTCAGATAAAGACAAGTATATGATTTCACTCATATGTAGAATTTAAAAAACAAAACTAATAAGCAAAGGAAAAAGAAACAAAGAAACAAACTGATGATTACCAGAGGGGAGGGGGTAGGGGGAAAGGTGAACTAGGTGATGGGGATTAAAGGGTGCACCTGTTGTGATAAGCACCAGGTGAGGCATCAAAGTAGTGAATCACTACATTATACACTGGAAACTAATGTAACACTGTCTATTAACCATACTGGAATTAAAATTTTTAAAAATAAAAGATTCCGCATGTGAGATCTTACTGTATTTGTGTTTCTCTGACTTATTTTACTTAGCATTAATACCCTCAAGGTGGAACCACGTTGTCACAAATGGCAAGATTTCATTCTTTTTAGGGCTGCATAGTATTCCATTGTTTGTGTCTATACACTACATTTTCTTTATCCATCTACCCATTGATGGACACTTTAGATTTATTGTGGCAATCATTTTGAAGCATATACAAGTATTGAATCATGTTGTTATATTTCTGAAACTAATATATGTCAACTGTACCTCAAAAAAAAATTTTTAATCACAATACTAACATTTACTTAACATTATGATGTGGCCAGTAATAGGCACTTTCAGGCACAATCTCATTTGATCATCACAAGAGCCTTGTGAGCTGGTATCTGAATTTTAAATATCAGGAAATGGAATCTCCAGGAGGTTAAGCAGTGTGCTCAAGGTCAAGTAACGATAAGAGGGAGATTTGGGATTCCAACTCAGGCTGTCTAGTCCCAGAGTGCCCTTAGCTCTTAACTTGTCCCTAAGTTATAGGTAAAATATGTATAATGTATGGTGATGGGTACACAATAATTGTTCAATAAATGTCACTTTAATAAATAAAAGATGGCTGGATGTCTAGTTAAGTGGGTGGATGGTTAAACAGACAGATGGGTTAATAGATGAGTAGAAAGGAATGCTGTCTTTAGGGGCACCTGGGTGACTCAGTCGGTTGAGCGTCCTACTTCAGCTCAGGTCATGATCTCGCAGTTCGTGGGTTCAAGCTCCTCATCAGGCTCTGTGCTGACAGCTCAGAGCCTGAAGCCTGCTTCAGATTCTGTGTCTCCCTCTCTCTGCCCCTTCCCCGCTCATGCTCTCTGTGTCTCAAAAATGAATAAACGTTTAAAAAAAATAAAAAATCAAGAAAGAAAGGAATGATGTCTTTTTCCTGAAGATGATCTCCATCATGGCTTGCTTTGTGGACAAGGCTTAGCCCACAGAGCCTTCAGGCACAGATGTTGTTCCTGGAAACAGGGGTTTGTCTCCTAAAACTGCATTCAACAAGAACTCCATACTCCCTCCTCTATTGCCAAGCCATGTCTGCAACTACCAGGAGCCGCTAGAGGAAAAGTGGAGAGGAGGCAGAGTGTTTGCACACGCCTCATCCCCAAGGACAGAGGACATCTGGAACAGGTGTCATTAATCATCCATCTCCTGCTGACAGGTGGGCTGCAGCACAGTCTTGGAAATCCATAGGCTGGGCCCCACAGCCACACGGATGCCATCCAAGAAGGCTTAGTGTTGAGGTTCGATTGCCATGTTTAAACATAAACAGCTCGTTTTTCCCGTGCCTTGTTTTCTGTGTTTCCATTATCTGGCGAAGTTGGGTCCAATTGAGAAGGAGGCAGCTGTGTTTGGGGAGCGATTGTCTTCTTCCCAGTGGGCACGTGAGCTGAGTTCTCTATTGTCCACATCTGTGGCCGCCTGGCTGAAAACCCAAAGAGATGCTTCTATCTTTTTCGGCACAAACACGTTTAGCCTGAAGCCCAGAAACGACTCTGCAGTAAATGGCCTCTTCCAAAGAGGAGAGCCTCATGGGCTGGGCATCCCCCTCCTTGTTCCTTAGGACACAAAGATGTGCTGTTTTCAAACACCTACCATGTATCATAGCCTGGCACGTATTAGATCTTTGAAGCAGATCAAAAAAAAGTTTTCACCGTAGGGATGGAGAAATGGAGTACCAAAAATTGCAGATTTACAAAAGTCACCAAACAAGATCTGAATCCAAAGTTGAAGTCTATGCCACTCTATTATGTTCTGTGCACACCAGGAGACACTTTCAGTCCTGAGCAAGCACAACCTGAGCACTGTCAGAAAGCCCCCCTCTACTTCTGCTTTTTAAGTCCCTTCATCAAGATTTTTTGACATGAAAAAGCCCCAGGAAGAACCAGAACCTGATGGAAAAGACGTGGCTTCTGGAGTCAAACAAACCTGAGACTGAATCTTGGATCCATCACTATCTGGTACCATATATCACTAAACTTCAGTTCCCCCACTTGCAAGATAGACATGAAAGTTATATCCATTTGAGAGGAAAGTGGAGATTACATGAGAGAGAAATCATGTTCATCCTTTGAGGCTTAGCATAAGTATCAGTTACTCAGAAACACCTTCCCTGGCCCCTAAATCAGGTTAAATCTAGTTGCTTTTCACCATGAAGATTTTCACTATACCCTATGCTTCTCCTTGTAGAACACCTATTATGCTCGTAATTCCTTCTTAACTACATGTCCCCCTTCTAGACTCTAAGAATTATGATAATTGAATGTATTTTCCTTGTCTTCCACTCTATAACCACGTCCTAGAACAGCACTGGACATATAATGCATAAGCAAGAAATAATTACTGAATTGCAGTGATATTTACAAATCAACTAGCATAATTCCTGGCACGCAGTAGGTATTCAGTAAGCATTAGTTCTTCTTCTTTTTCCCCTGGATGTATTGAGACACATGAGGTTTCCTTATTCCCTCTTCTTTATTAAAACCAGTCTTGATGGAAAAAAGAAAAGCGGTAGGCCAAAGCAGCTAACACAAGCCAAACGCTAAACAGGGCAGTGCTAACAAGTCTTAGGCAACACGGAAAAGGGCTGCAAGCCCAAGAGTGTGGTCAGGAATGATCAACACATACTTTGTAATGTTTATGTATAACGTGGTAGAATACTGAGGGGTAGAGACCAATGGTTGGTAGGTTGGCATAGCAGGTAGCTAGCAAGCAAAGAAATGCAAGTGGAAAATGGGGCTGGGTATGGGGGGGGGGGGGTGGACTGCAGATGTGGCCTTCCACCCAGAGGCAGACATGAAGGTTGCCAAGTCAGAACAGTTGCCTCACAGACTCCCTTCCATTTGATGGAACGGCTACTTCTGGCCTCCCTGACAGCAGTGCCAATATTTGGATGCCAAGTGGTAGCCTTCTTGGGGCTAGAACATGGGAATTCACTGTGAACTGACCTTTGCTGGGAGCCAGGGAAAGGAGAGGATAGGCAAGGGAGAAGTTGTGGACCGAGTCTTGAAAACGGCTTACTCAGAAAGAGATGGCAACCTAGTGCACCTTCTCTTACTGATTCCTGACCTTGATACTGACCCTGTCGCCCTTGAAACAGTTTCCTGCCTGGCTTCTGAGTGCCAGGCACATGCTTCCTTCTGACCCTGTAATGTGAGCTGTTTCTTGTTGACTGGCTCCGTCCTTGCCCCTTCTCTGTGACTCCTACTTGAATAATGAGCTCTAAATATATTTTCTTGTTCTAAACCATTTTTCTTTTCTAATGCTAAATTATAAGGCTTGTGTGTGTCAGCAGGAAAACGTGCCCTGCTTTTCCAAAGGATGCAGAGATGCTCTAGACATTCTTCCAAACTGCTGGGGGTGGGGGGTGCATTTCCACTGTCGTACCAGTCCTGGAGTGGAGGCTGGTCCATGGGCAGCACACATCCGAGCAATTACTGGCTCAACCCCAAGCTCCCCAATTATTTCTGAAAACGTTCAGAATGAAGAAAGACCTGCTCCTAATTATTTAAAATGAAAAGCCAGAGATGCACATATGGCAAAGGACTTCTCGTACCTCCTTTATTTCTCACATCTGGCTGGCACCATCAAATACCACTGAATTTACGTGGACTTCTTGTAAGTCCCAGAAATTACAGGCAAACCAACAACAGCTCAAATTTTTTTCCTCTTCATATCATTATCGCCAGCTAATGGAGGGGTGGTTATAGGAAAAAAAAAAAAAGGATCAGAGACAGATGATTCTGGGTCTCTCACTGTTATGCTCTTTCCTGGAAAAAGAGAACTTACTCTTTGGGTCCCATTTGATTTTTTTTCTTTGAATCACGTAAAATATCAGTCTTGTAGAAAATGTGACACAATTAGCCATTACCTACAAGTTGGGTCCTTTTTAGAGAGGAGTTCTTGTCCATTAAGAAGCAAGTGTTATCAAAGCCAGAGTTAACAGGTTCAGCATAACAGACATTTGCACATGCAAATGGCAGGAAGCAGTGAAGTTAAATACAGATAGCACCAGCCATGAAGTCAGAGGCCCTCCTGACCACCAGTATCTGAATAACCTTGGGCAACTTTCTTGATCTCTGCAACTGAGTCTCCTCGCTGGGTGGGCTGGGATCTCCCTAGATGGTTTCAAGGGGCCATTCTAAGGCTCATATAAGGTAATACATGAAATCAGGATACCTGCATTAGAATCCTTACATCCCTATGTTCTATTCTCTGCCCCTGGGTTAATAGGAATACTCCCCAAACAAATCAGGAAACATAAACCTCTAACCAGAAACCTTAGAAAATCCAGGGAAGTGGTGACCCTTTTATTACAATTCTCAAAAATGCAAATCTCTCTACCTATTTAACTGGGTTATCCAAAGAACAGAGAAAGGGTTTTTATTATTCATTACTTTGAGGGAAAATTGATTAGAAGTGTGACTTTACCTGGAAAAAGGCTATGGCTCTGATTTAAATCTGAATACACTTCCAGGCTGGTGGATGGTATCATTTACCACCACGCCCCCACCACACACACACACACACACACACTCTCTCTCTCTCTCTCTCTCTCTCTCTCTCTCTCTCTCTCTCTCTCTCTCTCTCTCTCCAACTTGTGTGGAGATACTGGAAAATATTAAATAGCAATTTTAAATTATAAAAGACAAGGGGCCTTATATTCACTGATGGTCTCCTCTCCCTGGGCAGCTCTGAATTAGCAAAAGCATAGAGTCCTAAAAATAACAGGGCAAGAGAGAGACACTCTTTCACACGGGTTTGTATGAGCACTTTGATCACTTTCCCATCAAACTGTGCATTTCTGTATAGGAAACAAAGAACAGCTTGTCTCCACAGTCTATTATAATTACCACTAAATGCTCCAGAAACTTGGCAGTTTTGAATTTCATAACACCCATGACTGACATTCCTAATTAATACTATTGTTTTTCTCCTCTGGCTGAATTTCCTGAATGCCAACATGCATCGCATACACTAAAAACAGACATTAAAGAAAATAACATCAGTGTTAATCTCCAGCATAAATATATCAAATGCCTCAGTGAAGTGTATAGAAAAGAGCTGGATTCCTATAAATAATGGAGCATCCCTGCCCGATCATCTTTATCCTCCTACGCTAATAAGATGATAATCTTTCTCCTCCTGTGTCCTTGGTCTCAGATTTCAGAACAGCTTTGGGTGAAGTGCACTCCCAGCTCTTTTCTTCTCTTGCTTTGCTTTTAAGTTGCAGATTGAAACTTTCAAAGAAAACCTTCTAGCTTAAGTTAGAAAAAGCATCCACTGGGCACTCTATAAATAGGGAATCCACAGAAGACAGCAAGATGGTGTAATTTGTGCTTTCTAATGGATGCTTCTCTGGTTTGCGTTGAGCTAAGAGCATCCAGTATTTGCTGATGTCCTCGTTTACTATGTTGGATGGTTTACAGCAGGGATTTTGGCATCAGGGGGCTGTACATTTTGAATCCTGCCTCTGCCAACTAGCTGGGCCACTTCCGTAAGCTTTTTCTGAGCCTCAGTTTTCTCATCTGTAAAGGGTAGGTAATAATAGTACCCACTGCACAGGGCTGCTGTGAGAATCCAATGAAAAAATATTTAGCAGAGATCCTGGCACATAGTAAATAGTAATCCAGTGTACTTATTAAATTTACCATAAAAACATACCCAGGCCTAAGAAAATACCAGGCACAGGGGCACCTGGGTGGCTCAGTCGGTTGAGCACCTGACTGGCTGGGGCATGATCTCACCACTTGTGAGTTCAAGCCCCGCATCGGGCTCTGTGCTGAAAGCTCGGAGCCTGGAGCCTGCCTCCAGTTCTGTGTCTCCCTGTCTCTCTGCCCCTCTCCTGCTTGTGCTCTCTTTCTCTCAAAGATTAAGTAAATGTTTAAAAAATAATAATAAAATTTAAAAATTTTTAAAAAAAGAAAATACCAGGCACATAATACAAACACAACAGACTCATATGGTTGAAATGATAAGAAAGATACCCGTCTGAGATGCCCAGGACTCTAAATTGTTCGAAGAAAAAAGAAAGGAATTTTGTGAGAGTCTAGGATACACATGGTAATGAGGGATAGACAGCTGCTTCTTCCATAGACGCCCAGGGCCTCAGACAGTATCAAAAGGCAGAAACTTAAAAATGAAAATTAAGCCTTGTGACTTGAGAGGTGTATGCATATATGATTCTACACCTTCCGTTCCTCACCCCATAATCACTGGTTTCGTTGGTGTTGCTTTTGATCTTGATGAGTTCCCTATGGATGTGGGCTACAGAACGATTTTACCCACTCAGCATTCCTATCTCGCTTCCTCTAGTTTTTCTTTTTAATTCAAAATGGATTATTATGTACTACCTTTATTGTGGTGAAATACAACATAAAATTTACCATTGGTGACATTTAGTACATTCACCATGTTGTACAACCCTTACCACCATGTAGTTTCAGAACATTTTCATTGCCCAAAAAGAAGTCTCACCAAGTTCACCCATCCCACCCACATCTCCCCTGACAACCACCAGTTTGGTCTCTGTATTTAAGAGTCTGGTTTTTTGTTGGTGTCTTTTTTTCTTTGTTCGTTTCTTAAATCCAACCTCTGAGCGAAATCATACGGTATGCATCTTTCTCTGACTTATTTCACTTAGCATTATACCTTCTAGGTCCGTCCACGATGTTGCAAATGGCAAGGTTTCACTAAGAGTACCCTCACCATGATGAACACTGAATAATGGTTCAATCATTATATGGTATACCTAAAACAAATATGACACTGTATGTTAATTACACTTTAATGTTTTAAATTTTTTTTAACGTTTTATTTTATTTTTTTGGGACAGAGAGAAACAGAGCATGAACAGGGGAGGGGCAGAGAGAGGGAGACACAGAATCGGAAACAGGCTCCAGGCTCTGAGCCATCAGCCCAGAGCCTGACGCGGGGCTCGAACTCACGGACCGCGAGATCGTGCCCTGAGCTGAAGTCACCCGCCCAACCGACTGAGCCACCCAGGCGCCCCTACACTTTAATGTTTTTAAAAAAGGAAACCTCACATCCCATAAGCAGTTCTTACCAATCCCTAAAAACCATATATCTGCTTTGTGTCTATGAATTTGTGTCTGGATTTGCCCATCTGGATACTTGATAAAGGGAATCATACACAACATTTGACCTTTTATGTCTGGCTTCTTTCATTCACGTGTAATGTTTTCAAGGTTCATTCACCTTGTTGCATATATTAATACTTCATTACTTTTGGTGTCTGAATAACAATTCACTGTATGGATAGGCCACATTTTGTTTATCTAGTAATCAGCTGATGGAAAGGTGCCTGGGTGGCTCAGTCAGTTAAGCATCTGACTTCGACTCAGGTCATGATCTCACGGTTCATGAGTTCCACCCCTGCGTCAGGCTCTGTGCTGACAGCTCAGAGCCTGGAGCCTGCCTCAGATTCTGTGTGTGTGTGTGTCTCTCTCTCTCTCTCTGCCCCAGCCCTGCTTGCACTCTGTCTCTCCAAAATGAATAAATGTTAAAAAAAAAATTAATCAGCTGATGGACATTCGGCTATTATGAGTTGTGTTGCTATAAACATTCACGTGCAAGTCTTTTTGTGGACCTCTGAACTTAGATATATATTTGCCAGATCATACGGTAATTCTATGTTTAACTTCTAGTTTTGATATCCTAAGTTTCTACTCAAGAGTCATCCCTTCCTCATGCTCTCTCCCCCTGGTTTTACCTCAACCAGTCACCTTACTGAACCCTCTTTAACAGGTCTGATTTAGGGATAAATCTGTGACCCAGGCTAACCCAAGGAACATAAGCAACATGGCTTTTGCAGAAATTCAGCTTCCACCTTACTGCTGGATGGGCAAAGGCAGTAATACAGAAGCTGCTGGTGGCCATAATTCCACTGAGAGAGCCTGTCTGAAAATGAAGCTGAAACACAAGAAAGAATTTAAGGGCTGATTCTTTGAAATATCATTAGAGGATCGGGATCCCATCATGCCTAATAGGAAAGACAGATATACCCTGTGGAATTTTCAGCTTTGTGAGATAACATTTTGTTTTTATTTAGTTTTGAGTTGAGACTTTGTTGTTATTCAACTATTCTATGTGGTTACTCAGACAATACTAATGGATTGAGTACCTGGGTAAGGATTGTTTCAATTTAAATTTTGTAACATATCATGAATACTCCATATGTAGCTATGATGCTTATTTTCATGTGTCAACTTGACTGGGCAAAAAGCCACCAGATATTTGGTTAAACATTATTCAGGGTGCGTCTGTGCAGTTGTTATTTTTTTTTTTAATTTATTTATTTCTTTTGAGAGAGACAGAGACAGTGCAAGTGGGGGGAGGGGCAGAGAGAGAGGGAGACAAAGAATACCAAGCAGGTCCACACTGTCAGCAGAGCCCCACATGGGGCTCAAACTCACAAAATTGTGAGATCATGAGCTGAGTTGAAACCAAGAATCAGAAGCTTAATCTACTGAGCCACCCAGGTGCCCCTGTGCAGGTGTTTCTTGATGAGATTAACATGTTAATTTGTAGAATGAGTAAAGCAGATTGCCTTCTCCAGTGTGGCTAGGACTCACTAGGTCCACTGAAGATCTAAGGAGAAGAAAAAAGCTGACTAAGGGGAATTAAGAGGTCTACATTTCCAGTTATAAAGTAAGTCACAGAGATGAAAAACTACAACATAGAAAATAAAGTCAATAATACTGTAATAAAGTGGTATGGTAATGACACGGTGAGCATTGAGTAATGTGTATCATTGTTGAATCTTTATGTTGTACAACTGGAACTAACATAACCTTGTATGTTAATTATATTTTGATTTTTTAAAAAGGCTGAATAAGGGAAAATTTGCTCTCTCTGCCTGTCTTCAAGCTGGGACACTTGTCTTCTCCTGCCTTCAAACTCGGACACCATCAGCTCTCCTGGTTCTCATGCCTTTGGACTCAGACTACAACTACACCATCGATTCTACTGGGTCTCCAGCTTGTCAAATGCAGATCTTGGGATTTCTCAGCCTTTATAGTTACATGAACCAATTCTTTATAATGAATGTGTGTGTATATCTATCCTATCGTTCTGTTACTGGGAAGAATCCTGATTAATAAATAACACTGTCTAATTATGGTAATACTTCCCCTACCAACAGCATGGGCAACCAGCCCCAGAGCAATTGAATGAGATAAACAAGCCAAGGAGAAGCTAACACCAAAGGGGTCAAAAGTGTGTTCCATCTGCTACGAGTCCAGTGACTTTAGACCAGACAGACACATTTCCCACATAATGGTGAACTACCTCCAAACAGGCATGTAAAACAGAAGTGGGAAGGAAGAGAGGAGGTGCCTGCTGTTAAAAGCACTGTCACACACAAAGTAAGAACAGTGACATCTCTAGGACAGTGGAGAGGAGAGGGAGAGGGTGCTGGTTCAGTTAAATGAAGAATTACACATACCCACTGACCTGTCACTTCCCCGAAGCCCTTGTAGGCTACAGTTTTATCTCAAGAGGAAAACGATCCAGCCTAGATCTAGCCTGTTTATGCTACCAGATAAGGGATTGCAGAGAAGCCTGGAAATGTATGATTGTGTCACTGATTACTCCAGAAGTACTTTCCAGCAGCCCTGGTGGTTATTAGAACCACCTCCAGTGCTTTATGCTACCAATCAAGCCTTATGTTCAAAGTGCTGTTCTTTCTCACAGATCTCTAAAGCTCTATGTTAAGCTTGGGAAAAAGATACAACTTGTGCTTCAAGGTTTATTCAGCTTAGCAAAGACCTCAGAGATGACCTTAATTTTATATTTTTCTGAGTCCTTTTTAAAAGTCCTTTTTTAAAAATGTACTGGTTGATGATGTGGCTGCTAGAATGCCCCCCACCCCTGCGTGGTGCACAAAGAGCTGTATTTCTAGAAATGTCTCATTATAAAGCCAACTAATGCAACCGCTGCCATCCCCTGAATGTGGTCCAGACACGGATCGCTCAGACTCCACAGAGATGTCCTTGCCACAGGCTGTTTCACTGCATCCATAAGCTCAGCCCCCAATTCACTTTAAAGTCTCATTAGCAGACACAATCCCCTTGACTAACCTGGAGAAGTGATGAAGGGGTTATTTCTTTTTCTTCTTGCTACTTCGTAATTTCTGGCTTAGTGCTAAGGCTAAGCAAGAAAATAATACTAATAGGGCTTTTCCACAGAAACACCAACTTGAGAAGACAAATTAAAAGAAAGCCATACATCAAGCAGAAAAATAAGAAAAGCTATATAACATCTGATAAACCCAAAAAATACAGACTACATATTATCTTAAGTACACATTTTAAAATCTGACTGTGTACCAGACCACAAAGAAAATCTCAAAATTTTGTTTAAGTTGATAGTTAATGGACCACAATTACTCCATTAATCCTATAAAATTAAAAGTAAATAACCCAAAATGGGCCCCCCAAACCATATGTATACTTCATAATTTAAAATCACACTTTAAAAGAGAAAATCAAAATGGAAATTACAAATTATGGAGAATCTAATGATAAGGGTTTGCAGAGCAAATGTGACAGGGTATAGCCAAAGTAGTTCTCAGAGGAAAATATATAACCTTAAAAGTAAGTATTAGAAAGTAAGCAAGAGTAAGTAACTAAGTCAAGCTTCCTTTCAACTCAGTCTTTTGGTGGGTGGGGATGGGTATAAAATAAACCTAAAAAAAAAATACAGTAATTATGAAAGTTTAAAGCAATTGTTAATGAAACCAAATCAAAACAAAACAAACAAGAACCACAAAAACAGAGGGATGAATTAATAAAGCCAAATGCTGTTACTTTGTTAATAACAGCAATGATTTGTCCTGAAAGTAAATGGAGGCACAGGCATCTTTATCAACCTCAATTTAGCTTTTTGGGGAGGGGGACAGTCAGAACAGCTGTGCAAAGAAGCTGCCAAACCCCCAGGGCCACACATTTGTAGACTTTTCTCCATTTTATCCATGTGTGTTTGATAAAAGGATAGAAGGAAACACTTAGGATGGTCCACAGAGCTGAGAAAGGTTTATTCCATGTGGACCAAGAAGGTGAAATCAAGACTGGTCCACCTGAGATCAGTGAACGACCCTGGGTTGGCTCATGAACATCACATTTCGGCCACCCTGATATTTTCAAATAGTTTCTCTTTGACTTAAAACAGGAGACATAAAGACCTATTCTTTACTCAGAAAAAAGTTAACAAGTGGGAAGGGAGATGTAGGTTAAAACTCCTCCTTGAGGTTCCCAGCTACATCACTCCTCGCCTGTCTAAAGTAGACATCCCCACCCCACCCCCAGGCCACTCCTGTCATAGCACCCATTGCCGTCTTCCTTGGAATTCAACACAGTCTGTAAGTATCTTATTTTTTTTTTAATTTTTTTTAACATTTATTTATTTTTGAGACAGAGAGAGAGAGCATGAATGGGGGAGGGGCAGAGAGAGAGGGAGACACAGAATCGGAAGCAGTCTCCAGGCTCTGAGCCATCAGCCCAGAGCCTGACGCGGGGCTCGAACTAACGGACTGCGAGATCGTGACCTGAGCCGAAGTCGGACTCTCAACCGACTGAGCCACCCAGGCGCCCCAAGTAAGTATCTTGTTTAGTAATGACTTTAATTAACATACTGTCCCCATCTGTCCCTACTGACATGTAGGCTCCAAAGGGACAAATCTGCTCTGTCTTGTCCACTGTTCTCTTCCCCAGGCTCTCGTATGATACCTGAGAGATCCATGGAATAACATTAATGTCATGAATGCAGCAATATGCCTTGTCATGGAAACAGTATGCAATATTACGGAAGACTCCAATGAGCTCTGTTTACTGTGCCAAGGGATCACAAGGCCTTTGCTTCATTTCAAGAGTACCCACAGAAAAGAAATGAGAAGGCAAATGGCATAATGAGGGTCATTCAGGCATTTATTTCACACACTGGGAACTTAATCAGAACTCATACTCTGATAGAGCTTCCTTGCCCTTCTCTCCAGCTGCCACTCTTCCAAATGGCCTAAATACCCCCACACTGGGTATTCCCAGTCAGGCTTAGAAGGGCTCCAGTCAACTGGCACTGGTGCCACAAGCATCCCTTGGGTGCATCCTTTCTCTGCCATTAAACATGTGAAGAAGCTGACACGGTCTGGAAGATTTCTCTTGTAGAATCTGACAGGCTTGAGTGGGTGGCAGTTTTGATGGCTAGGGCCTGATTATCCCATTCACCCTTTGACATCTCCTCTGCTCTACTACCCTCTCAACACACTTGTGCCAATAACTGCTTTCGGCAGATGCCTCTGAGAAACCAAGGCCTGCTGACACCGACCCGCACTTCTGTGGGCTCTGAGGGCGTTGCATGGCTATGCCCAGCTTTAGCAGGCATGTGGAATGAGGCCTCTGAAAGCAGTCAGGCCCAGGAAAAATGTGAAGGCCTAAGAGGATGGAGCAGACCTCTCTTTCCTCTCATCCTGAGTTTTCTAGGCTCAGTTCTAAGATCAGTGGCATTTAGGAAATACATGACAACAGCTAGACAAAGCCTAATCATGTACCCATTCATATATTCACTCATTCATCCACTAAAAATTCACAGAATACCAATGGTATGCCAAACACTGAACCAGGTGCCAGGAACAGGATAGTCACTAATGGCTCACCACCCCCGTGGCACCAGCTGGTTGCCAAGACCACAAACACCCATCCCAAATATTTTGTCAATTATAATCATTGCTAAAAATGGAAGGAAGGAGGTGGTATGTGACCAGTAAAGAGGTCAGAGACAACCTGTCTGATGGGATGGATTTAAAGCTTAAGGAGAAGGAACCAGCTGCCTGGAAAGAAAGAGGCAGGGTGTTTAAGGCAGAGGGGACAGTTTGCAGGTGTCAAGTTCTGACAAAGAAAACAGTTAGTTCGAGGAGATAAAAGGAGATCAATGCAGCTAGAGCACAATGACCAGGGAGAGAGCAGGGATGATGAGAAAGAGGTGGGCAAGGACAGGAGTGGGAAGAGCCTTGTATGTTAGGAAGAGGCTTTGGGACTTTCTTTGTGAGAAACCAGAGGAAGATTTTCAACGGGAAGCAGCATTACTCTTCTATGGGATCTAGGACTTAGAAAAAAAGAAAAAGGAACGTGGAACACGAGGACCAAATGCCAGCACGTTTTCTGGGACCAAGTCACAGGTTCTTCACCTTAAATACAAGAAGCCCTATTGGAGATTAACATTAAGATTAGTGGGTCTTGCAAAAAAATCGCTGGGAAGAATAACCCGAATCTGTTTATTTTTAAGGCAATCACAACTCATTCCAGAATACAGCATTGCTCAAGAAACCCTGAGCCAAGAGATGCAGTTCCTTTAAGATTTTACTACTTCAATGTCAACCACCAAAACAAAAAAAAGCAGACAGGACAGCCCTGACAAGAGGTACACAGACAAGATGAAAGCAAGAAGGGAAGGCATCTGGGGCAGAAGGCAGTGCACCATGAATGTCTGTGGTCTCAGGCAGCCAAGGAACTTTACAGTACCTGGAATGTCCTGAGCACTGACTGTCTCTACAGAGGTCTACTGCCTCATTTACTAATACCTTGCTTCACTTATAACAAAACGTGGAAGGAGCTGGAGGCAGCTTTCCTACCAAGTTCCAGCTACCAACTTTAGGACCCACATTTGCCTCTTGAATGTCTGTGATGGGGGAAGCTGAGTGGCTAATATAAAAACCGATGAGGGGACCCAGAATATGGTGCTTTCCAACAGTTTTACACTGGTTTGCCACCCAATCTTCCACACAGCTGTTTCCCCTACAGCACCTAGCATAGTGCCTTACACTGAGTAAGGGCTTAGTAACTGTTGAGTACAATCCACACATAAACTGTACAGGACACTAGCATTAAAGATTAGAATGCATCTCCCAAGCTCTCTCTGATGACTGACTTCACTAAACCCATTTTAACTGGCTGTGAGTAGGGATTTTGCAACCTCCATGTTACTGGCATTTGGGGATGCGTAATTCTGTTGTGGGGAGGCTTTCTCGAGTATTTTAGGATGTTTAGCACCATCACTGGTGTTAGAGACCACATGTTTGTATTCCTCCCCCCCTCAATAATTCACATGTTGAAACCTACCCCTCATGCTGATGGTATCAGTAGGTAGGGTCATTATCAGAGGATCAAGTTATGAGGGTGGAGCCCTAATGAAGGGGATTAATGCTCCTATAGGAGAGGCCCCAGAGAGCTCCCTCACCTCTTCTACCATGTGAGCACACAGGGAGAATACGGCTGTCTATGAACCAGGAAGCAGGCCCTCACCAGACATCAAATCTGCCAGTACCTTGATCTTGGACTTCCCAGCCTCCTGACTGTGGGAAGTAAGGTATTACGTTGTAACAGCCCAAAACGACTAAGACACCTGGCCTCTACTTACTCGATGCCAGTAGCACATCCCCTTCCTTCTTTGTGATCAACAAAAATATCTCTAGACGTTGCCAAAAGTCCTCAGTGTGTGTGTGTGCGCGCGCGCACACACACACACGCAGGCTACGTGCAAAATCACTCCCATTGAAAACCACTGCTATAGGTAATAACAGTCATTAAGCGTTTACTATGTACCAGGCACGGTCTTAGCCACACAATATACATTTTTTCTGTAATTCTCGCAACACAAGGGTGAGACAGGTGTTACTATCCTCATTTTACAAATGAGGAAACTAAGGCAAAGGGGCGCTACACAGCTCAGAAGTGGTGGGGCAGGGTGCTGAACATGCCTGCTCAGTTCCAACCAGCACTAGCTCTCTTAATCACATCACACTGCTTTCTGGGTCACTACTGACTTATCACAAAGATCCAAAGAATTCCACACAATTCTTTACTTTTCATGGTTTACATTTTCATTAACAAATTTCTTAAGGGGAAAAAAAACTAGCAGAAAATAAAACATTTAAGAAATCGCTCTAGGTCAGCAGTTTTCAAAGTGTAGTCCAGGTCCCCAAGACTCTTTTAAGGGTTTTGCGAAACAAAAACTATTTCACAGCTACACTATCATGTTATTTGCCTTCTTCGTTCCCACCTCTTGTGAGTGTACAGTGGGCTTTTCCAGAGATTACTGGAGGTGTGATGGTATCATTGCTGTAGCAGATAATGGAATATGGAGTCACGCATTCCTGCATTTCCAAAAGTTTTCAGTTTCAAATTTCTAACACAGTAACTATCAGCAGATATAATCCATATGAACAAAAGCTCTTCAGTATTTTTAAGACTGTAAAGGGATCTCAAAACCAAACGGTTGAGAACTCTTGCTTTAGATTTAAAGAAACTCAAAGGTATAACAGTCCAATGGAATGTGTAAACTTTGCTGGAATCCCAGTGTTTGAAGGGGTGTTTAAAAGCATATTTGGGGGGCGCCTGGGTGGCTCAGTCGGTTAAGCGTCCGACTTCGGCTCGGGTCATGATCTCATGGTCCGTGAGTTCGAGCCCCGCATCGGGCTCTGTGCTGACCGGTCAGAGCCTGGAGCCTGCTTCCGATTCTGTGTCTCCCCCTCTCTGACCCTCCCCCGTTCATGCTCTGTCTCTCTCTGTCTCAAAAATAAACGTTAAAAATAAATAAATAAATAAATAAAAGCATATTTGGGGGAACTGGGAAAATCTGAATATTTACTGTATTTTAGACAACATTAGGAAATTTTTGCCAATTATTTCTCGGGTGTGTGCAAGTTTTGATTATGAACAGAATTTTTTTTATTCTTAGAAGATACAGGCTGAAGGTTTTGAGGCTGATATCTACAATTTACTATGGCTCATGTACACACAAAACATGCACATGCACACACATTTTCATACACATATATGTGGACAAAAAGGTGGCAAAATGTTCACAGGTGTTGGATCTGGGTGGTGGGTATATATCATACATTTTATGGTTCATTCATTATATATTTTTAAACTCAATGCTTAATAATAATGAAAAAATATATTTTATTTTGAGTCATGAAGAGGCATGGTAAAAGAAAAGAGGAGACCTTTTAGTTTTTCTCTTCTAAATCTTACAAGAAAAATGGCACGTGTAAAGTGAGTGGATAACTGGATGGACATGCCATTGACCTAGGGATCCTGGCCATGTAAGAAAAAGCTTGGGACTAATTCAACATGGCACTTACCTCCTCAACCCTATTTAGAGCCATTCTTGGAGAGACAGGACTCTCTCCTGGATGTGCTGACAATTCACCTTCTATCTGCATACACAGCAACATCTAAAGCCAGGTCAGAATCCTTCAGGCTCTACATTGGGACGCTCATTCCCATCTAGTCCTCTTTCCTGGAGGGTACTACCTTACTCATCATTCAGCCTGCTTGGTCTTACCTCTCAGGCACAGCAGGCACCTTCAAGGATCATTCATGACCCAATTTATGGATCTGTTTCATCAGCTTAGCTCTAAACGAGTTATTTTAAACACTTTACTTCTATGGCAAATACAAAAACAAAATAATGAGCCATGCAGGGAGAAAAGTGTAAAAATTATCTAAATAGAGCAAACTGCAACCATAAATTTCATATCTCTTCAAGAGATGATAAAAACACCCAATTGGAATAGCACCCGGGTGATTTAATAAACTTAAAAGAACACATCGCACAACACATGGCATTCATTACTCATGTTGAAATGGTAATAAATTCGGAAGTCTGGTACAAGCATCTGGAGGGTATTATCTCCCTCTAGGTTCTAGTTGTGAAATGATGAGCCAAAGTTTCCTTACTTGTCAATGGGAAGACCACCAGTGGGGCAGTGAGGACAACCTGGTGAGGTTCTCCTGGTCATAAAGACTCAAAGGGAGTCAAGAGCTTGCATCAAATTACTCTCTCTTAACGGGGCACTTGGGAGTACCATTAACACCAGTTAGTCAAGCAAAAGACCTGGGCTCTTAACATCATTTTCCTGACCTTAATAATCCAGCACTCCCAAACGACCTGAGTCGTGAGTTCTCAATGCATAAAAAGGCATTTGTATCTAAATCTGAAGTTCTTAAACTTGTGTGTGTGTGTGCCTTGAACCTCCATTTTGGTGTAATGAAGACTATGCAAACAGACTCATAAACACAGAGAATAAACTGCTGGTAATCAAGGGGGTGGGGGAGGGTACGGGGAAAATAGGTGAAGGGGATTAAGAGGTACAAACTTCCAGTTATAAATTAATAAATCACAGGGATTAAACAAAAGACTATGCACCCCCTCTCAGAATGTTTTTAAATTCATAAAAACAGGACACACAGGACTACAAACAGCGTCAATAGTATTGCAATAGAGTTACCAAAATATTTTTAAAACAAACTTGTGATTTGGCAAGAGACCAGTCTCTTTATTAATGCATTGAATAAAAAGATCTAGCAGCAGACCTAATAACAACCATAATTTCAAAGTAGTGAGTGATGAGCATAAATAATATTTGGGGATATCAGCAACAACTGTAATGTGATATGAAAAGATGTATGATTCGATAGGTGACAGTCACAGATTCTGTTAAAAAACCATTGCGCTTTGTTGTCTACATTCATAAATGAAGATGCTAACTTACCAGTTAAAGTGAAAGCAAAT
Source organism: Panthera pardus (assembly GCF_024362965.1). Classification (NCBI taxonomy): domain Eukaryota; kingdom Metazoa; phylum Chordata; class Mammalia; order Carnivora; family Felidae; genus Panthera; species Panthera pardus. The sequence continues at coordinate 420,880 of NW_026526980.1, read as the reverse complement.
AAATATGTCCTTTTTTCACATCCCAGGTCACAGACTCCTTGAATTCTATCCCTGGACCCCCGGGTTAAAAACTTGTCATCCCCAACCTTCAAGAATCTCGGCAGTGGTTAATCTTCAAGACACAGTCATTTGGACAAAGATCTATTTCTGACCCTAAGGTTCCCCCTCTGAACTTGTCTCTGCCTTCCTAGCCCTGCCAGCCTGTGGCTATAAACTGCTGTCTCCTTTCCTTCCTACCCTCATGCGCCCTGCTTCCCTAACTGGGCTGTGCTTCCTCTTCTCCTGAACCTGCATTCTTTCAACAGTATCTATGTGGTTTGTTCCTTCACCCATTCAACATAGATCTCTTGGTCCCTATTATGTAACAAAGAGGGTTTCAAGCCTGAAATAAATAAAGATACAAGACCAACAGGAGCAACAGAGCCTCCCTCCCTAAAACCATAAACTTTCTAAGGCCAGGAGACCATGTTCCTGATGTTCTCTCTGTATCCCCAGGTCTCAGCATGGTAACTATACAGAAACATCAATAAATATTTCTTGGATGACGGATAGTTGTATGGAATGATGAGGAGGTGAGTAGATGGGTAAATGTGTAGATGGATAGATGGATAGACAGATAAATCTTTATCTTTTGAGTATTTATTATTATAGGTGCACCCTGACCCCCTCAGTTAAAACAGCCAGTTGGCTTTCCCAGTTTTGTACTGGTGCCCTGAATCACCCTCCACACAATACTCATGGTCAAACTCTGCTCTGGTGAAGGAAAGGCAGAGAATGGAGGGCCCCTCCACAGAGTAAATTGATCTGGAAACTCACTGCAGTTTTCCAAAGTTAAGAAGCATCAGGCTAAATCCCTCAAGGAAATCAAGTGTCCCAATCTGATGATCAAAGTCAGATGATGACCGTAGAAGATAGTTATTCAAGGTTCACATTCAGGTCATACAACCTGACTCCCCTTGCTTGTTTCAGCCCCAAACTTGGATTGTATTAAGAAATTTGCTCTGCCTCTGTCAGGATACCTTTCACCTCTAAGTGACCCCTTAGTCTTGGGGTCTTAGCCCCCTAGCAGGTTGTTTGCCTAAGTTCCCTAACAGCTAAAGACCATAAAACACCCCAGGTCTGTTGGCATTTCCTTATCTCCTCTCACCACTCCCCTTGTTGGGTGAATCTTGACACAGCTTCTGTGACCAAGGAACTTGTAGCCCCATAGCAGATGTCCTCTCTGGCTCTGCCCTAGATTCTAGATGATGAAATAGGATCAAGAATCTACAAGTCTCAAGATATTCCCTCCTTTATTCAACAAATAAATGCTGAGTATTTCTATGTGACAGATGAACCGTATGTGTACTGATCAATATTCCAGACTCGAGTCAGACTGTCTGAGCTCACGTTCTTTTCCCACCACCACTGACGGGCCCTGCGACTGTATTTTATTCACTCTAGCCTCAACTTTTTCCTTTGTAAAATGATGATAGTAAAATCCACCTCACTATCTTGTCACATGGATTAAGGACAAAAAAGATCACAAAGGGTTTGTTGTACAGTAACAGCTTATATGGTAGCTATTAATTTCTGTTGTTGGGAAAGAGGGTTCTAAGACCATATAGAGCTTGAAACCAGAGGTCTACAACTCAACCAGGCCATCCCTCCAAAAAAAAATTAGCAAACAGTTACTCTACTAGGAGATGCAAACCATACATATTGAGTGATGGCTGTAGGAGCTGCAGATCTTATGTTGTGTCATCATCATCATCATCAATAAAAGTGGGAGGAAATTTTTGGAGGTGATAGATAGGTTTAAGGTATAGCTTGCAGTGATACTTTTACAGGTGTGTAGTGATCTCCACACTCATCAACTTATATAAACATATACACCTTTTTGTATGTCAATCATACCTCAGTAAGGTGGCTTAAAATATAATCCAACTTTCTCCCAACCAGTTCTCTTAAATGAGTGTAAGAGAGTTGTGAACCATACCAACAATAATGATCATATTAAAAGCAAATAACAATTTCAACTGTGCATTAGCCATTGTGCTAAGTGCTTAAGATGGATGATTCCTTTCAGCTTTCACAACAACACTTTAAGGCAAGTATTACTGCTCATATTTTACAAAGTAAGTTGCTAAAGACCTCAAAGTCAAAATGATTTACGTAAGCACATGAATCTTACAAGGAGTGAAGCAAAGATATGAATCCAGTTTGTCCCAAGCCCCAAATGATTCATGTTAATATTTTTGATATTGATTGTAACTGATATTATTCATTACCCTACAACACTGGTTCCCAATCACTCAATAAGCACACTCTACAAGCTCAACAATAAAAATTGCTGATGACACATGGTGAACAAGACAGACATGTTGGACACCATTCTTTTCCTCCTAGAGCTCATAATCTAGAGCTACTAGATTGGAAAGATACCTAGTCAATAATTACATATATTTTTAAAGTAATTCCCAGTGTGCAAAGTAGTTCTAAGGAGAAACAGAAAATAATATGGGGACTTCAATGGCGCCTCCTACTAATTTATACTGCCTGCAAGCCTAAGGCTTAGGTGTATTCTCAAGTTCCTAGAATCTGTTGTTAAATCCCACCCTCAACCCTCAACTCTCTCAAGGATTGTGCTGTGTCTGTGAGATGTGGAAAAAGCACAAAAGGCACACCCATTTCATTTGCCTGCAAAGCTTTAAAAGGACACACAGTTGCACACTTTAATGTCCAAAAGACAACCATACAGCTCCTCACCCAATTGCTCCCTCTGTAGTTGCAGCAAGACTCACTTTGGAAAATTCTGGGTAGGAATTTAAATCATCATTCATTACTGAGCCTAGCCCTACCCATCCTCAGTCTTTTTCCAGCCAGCTGTTGCTACAGATGCCACTTCCTGCCAGATGTGTTCATAAAAAAGCCTCAATCAACCTCCAATCCCAAGCAGCAGGAGAATGTTTTCAACTTTTGAGGTCTTTCCACTCTGACACAATGGGACTCCTGACTAGCTTTTCTACACCCACCAATCTTACCCCATGAAACGGGTAAAAGCTATCAAGAAGTCCATATTGAAAAGATTCATGGAACACATTTTCCTATTGATAGTCCTTGACCTGACATTTTTATCACAAACAGTAATTTCCATAATTATAGAAACCATGTCATTTTAGGTAATGCAGACCCCTTGTTATTCATGCTTTCTTTCCAACTCTTAGGGTAGCAAATTCAAGACCTGAGTTTCCCAGACTTATATCAAATGTTGGGCAATGCCCAAGTTTCAGGTGAACACAAACCCTGCTTATTGAGGAGTATTTTTTTTTTTAATTTTTTTTTTCAACGTTTTTAATTTATTTTTGGGACAGAGAGAGACAGAGCATGAATGGGGGAGGGGCAGAGAGAGAGGGAGACACAGAATCGGAAACAGGCTCCAGGCTCCGAGCCATCAGCCCAGAGCCTGACGCGGGGCTCGAACTCACGGACCGCGAGATCGTGACCTGGCTGAAGTCGGACGCTTAACCGACTGCGCCACCCAGGCGCCCTATTGAGGAGTATTAAAAGGATTACTGACATGCATGAGTTGATAACCTGACTCAGCTATATGTAGTCTTGGGTGACATCCAAACTCTCAACATGCCAGTTATTCTCACCTGTACAAGAGTGATCACCACACTACCTCTATCTCACGGAGATGCTGGCAGGATGGGATGAAATTATATACGAAAGTGGATAACACAACTGGCATATAAAAAGTACTATGCCATAACTACCCTTTCCCCACACCACTCCAAGCATAAAATAACAGTTAATAGAAGAGTATCCTGATGAAGATGTGATTTCTAGCCCAAAATGCTTAAAGGACTAGCATAGGAAAAAAATACCAAATTTACTCTGGGTTTTCAGGATAGAACCAGGACCATTTATTATCCGACCATTCATCTGCTTAACAGATATTTTTTGAGTACCTAATATGAGCCAGGCCCTGTGTCCATCCCTAGCACAATAGTGGAGATCAAGACAGCTATAATATGGGCTAGTGTGGAGCTCGAAGCCTGGGAGCCAGGGAAAAGAGTTACAGGAGAGGCCCTAAGACACACTGTGTGGGTGACCCTTCTCACATTTAAAGCTATCTTGGGGGTGCCTTGGTGGCTCAGTCGGTTAAGTGTCCGACTTTGGCTCAAGTCACAATCTCACAGTCCCTGGGTTCGAGCCCCAGGTCAGGCTCTGTGCTGAGAGCTCGGAACCTGGATACTGCTTCAGGTTCTGTGTCCCCCTCTCTCTCTACCCCTCCCCTGTGCACAGTCTCTTTCTCTCTCTCTCTTTCTCTCTCAAAAATAAAGTAAAACATTTTTTAAAAAACTATCTGAGAAATATTGGAATATGGTGAGTTTCCCATCATATGAAGTATTCATCCGAGGTCTTTGGACATTGTAAAAGGGACTCCACATGAGATGGAAAACTGGAGTTCTGAAATCCCTTTCAACCTGCCAACACTTTGAGAAACAGGAGTCCAGAATTCATCTTCTGGAATTTAACTAAATTCCTTGCTCTTCTATCCACATAGCCAGTGTTTATTAACTCACTTTAATGCCTAGCATGTGGCAGCAATTAAATACATATTCAATCTATTACACCTATTTCCATTGGTTTAACACCCATATCAGGCATTATTTATACCCTATTGCTGCTTCTTTTAAGCCTATCACATATTTTATCCCTTCACAAGAGTAGGCAGTTTAAGAATATTCTTAGATGACAAAAAAAGGCACAAAAAGTACTGAGAGTCAATCAACTGTTGATAAATACCCTGGCTCTAACTCTCGTCTGCTATGTAAACTTGTACAAGTTATTTAAATTCTAGAAGCCTCCAGTTTCCCACCTGGACAATGCATAAAGTAGTCCTTAACAGTAAGTATTACAGGGAGAACTAAATGAGGCAGCAGAGGGGCCCCCTGGGTGGCTTAGTCGGTGAGGCGTCCAACTCTTGATTTCAGCTCAGGTCATGACCTCATAATTTGGTTCATGAGTTAGAGCCCCACACGGGGATCTGCACTGACAGTGTAGAGACTGCTTGGGATTCTCTATTTTGCCCCCCCCCCGACCCCTCCCCTGCTTGCAATGTCTCTCTCAAACTAAATTTTAAAAAATAATAATAAATGAGGCAACAGAGTGTCAAAGTGCTGAGGTTGGTGCCTGGCACGTGGTAGATACTCAGTTAATGTAATTCTCCCCAATACCAGATACAGTCATTGGACTGGACAAAAACTTATAGGTCCCAAGTGCTGGGTAACCAGATTGTCTATGGATGACTGATAATGTCTTCAAGATGCCAAGGAAGCTGAAAGGCAAGTTATGGTAACAGTTAAATAGCCAGGCTCTGACATAAGATTAAATGCGCACAAGCATGGATTATGCTTCTCCTTAACTAAATGAGCTTGAATAGTTCACTTCTCTGGACCACACCTTCCTGTTGTGTAAAAAGACAATGATTATGTTAACCATAGAGTGCTATGAAAACTAACATTTTCATATAGAAACCTTAGCACTGAGTATGGCCCAAAATAATCACTCAATGAAATTGTAGCTCTATTATCCACATATTATCAGGATCGTTCCTAGTGAATTAAGTTGGTTATTAAATAACTCAAAGTAAATGGGATTTGTTTTTCCCTTCATGTTTTTTAGCCTGAACTTTGGAACAGAACACAGAGCACCACTTATTGTGGTGGTGGGGAGATCTCTGAGCGCCTGGGAAAGGAATTATTGGGATCTTTTTTTCTCTGAAAAGTTCCACAAAAACCTGAGTCTCTGGAAGAGACTCTGTGGAAGAGCATGACACTAACATAGTGGAAAGGAAAATGCCACAACCTACTGCAGGTTCGAACCACACAACCACACTTCTCAAGGGACATTCCCTCTTCTTTTCTCCCTAAAGGTTTACTAAAAGAGGACAAATGAATTGCACACTATTATTCATCAGTTCAAGTATTTATGAGAGTAAAAAATTGTTCTAGTCATTGTCCCAGGCATTGTACTGAGCCTGGGGTTAAGAGGGTGTGCAAATGCTACCCTCATGGAAACTAAATCCCAGATATGAATCAAATGGGTCACATTTGAAGATGGCACCATCTGCCAGCCCTGCCCTTAGATTTTTCTACTAGATGTGGAGAGGGACAGGACCCAGTAAGTGCATTCTCACGTGGATCTGAAGAGGTTGATCTGGGGCAGGCGGCGCAGGTTGGACTTCAGGGCAGTGCAATATAGATTCCACAGCTGGAGAGCCTCTACCAGCTGGGAAGAGCTGTCCCAGGTTCTGAAAGGGGACTGCAACTGGAACAGACACTTTTTACCCTCTGGGAGACTATAAATAAAGGTAGGATGCTAGGAATAAATCTAACCAAAGATGTAAAAGATCTGTATGCTGAAAACTATAGAAAGCTTATGCAGGTAATTGAAGAAGATACAAAGAAATGGAAAGACATTCCCTGCTCATGGATTGGAAGAATAAATATTGTCAAAATGTCAATACTACCCAAAGCTATCTACACATTCAATGCAATCCCAATCAAAATTGCACCAGCATTCTTCTCGAAACTAGAACAAGCAATCCTAAAATTCATATGGAACCACAAAAGGCCCCGAATAGCCAAAGTAATTTTGAAGAAGAAGACCAAAGCAGGAGGCATCACAATCCCAGACTTTAGCCTCTACTACAAAGCTGTCATCATCAAGACAGCATGGTATTGGCATAAAAACAGACACATAGACCAATGGAATAGAATAGAAACCCCAGAACTAGACCCACAAACGTATGGCCAACTCATCTTTGACAAAGCAGGAAAGAACATCCAATGGAAAAAAGACAGTCTCTTTAACAAATGGTGCTGGGAGAACTGGACAGCAACATGCAGAAGGTTGAAACTAGACCACTTTCTCACACCATTCACAAAAATAAACTCAAAATGGATAAAGGACCTGAATGTGAGACAGGAAACCATCAAAACCTTAGAGGAGAAAGCAGGAAAAGACCTCTCTGACCTCAGCCGTAGCAATCTCTTACTCGGCACATCCCCAAAGGCAAGGGAATTAAAAGCAAAAGTGAATTACTGGGACCTTATGAAGATAAAAAGCTTCTGCACAGCAAAGGAAACAACCAACAAAACTAAAAGGCAACCAACGGAATGGGAAAAGATATTTGCAAATGACACATCGGACAAAGGGCTAGTATCCAAAATCTATAAAGAGCTCATCAAACTCCACACCCGAAAAACAAATAACCCAGTGAAGAAATGGGCAGAAAACATGAATAGACACTTCTCTAAAGAAGACATCCGGATGGCCAACAGGCACATGAAAAGATGTTCAACGTCGCTCCTTATCAGGGAAATACAAATCAAAACCACACTCAGATACCACCTCACGCCAGTCAGAGTGGCCAAAATGAAGAAATCAGGAGACTATAGATGCTGGAGAGGATGTGGAGAAACAGGAACCCTCTTGCACTGTTGGTGGGAATGCAAATTGGTGCAGCCGCTCTGGAAAGCAGTGTGGAGGTTCCTCAGAAAATTAAAAATAGACCTACCCTATGACCCAGCAATAGCACTGCTAGGAATTTATCCAAGGGATACAGGAGTACTGATGCATAGGGGCACCTGTACCCCAATGTTTATAGCGGCACTCTCAACAATAGCCAAATTATGGAAAGAGCCTAAATGTCCATCAACTGATGAATGGATAAAGAAATTGTGGTTTATATACACAATGGAGTACTACGTGGCAATGAGAAAAAATGAAATATGGCCTTTTGTAGCAACATGGATGGAACTGGAGAGTGTGATGCTAAGTGAAATAAGCCATACAGAGAAAGACAGATACCATATGGTTTCACTCTTATGTGGATCCTGAGAAACATAACAGAAACCCATGGGGGAGGGGAAGGAAAAAAAAAAAAAAAAAAGAGGTTAGAGTGGGAGAGAGCCAAAGCATTAGAGACTGTTAAAAACTGAGAAAAAACTGAGGGTTGAAGGGGGGGGGGAGGGAGGGCAGGGTGGGAGGGAGGGCAGGGTGGGTGATGGGTATTGAGGAGGGCACCTTTTGGGATGAGCACTGGGTGTTGTATGGAAACCAATTTGACAGTAAATTTCATATATTAAAAAAATAAATAAATAAAAAAAAAAAGATAAGGGGGAAAGAAATAAAGGTGAATATCTAAAAAAAAAAAAAAAAAAAAAAAAGAAAAATACACTGGATTAACAATAGATTAAACATCGCAGAAAAAAAAGGTTACTAAACTTGAGATAGAAATGGGAATTAAAAAATAAAAAAGATCATTGTATCAGTAGGCTTTGGGTTAATAAGTAGCTAATATGTGTGCAATCAGAGTCCATAAAGAAGAAGAGAGAGCAGTTGGAACAGAAAAAAATATTTGAAGAAATGAGGACTAAACACATTCTAGATTCTCTGAAAACAGTAAACCCATAGACACAAGCTCAGTAAACAGCAGGCACAAGAAATACTAAGACAACTAGACCAAAACTTATCATAATCAAATCATGGAAAACCAGTGAAAAAGAGAAAATCTTAAAAGCAAGCAGAATGGGGGGGTGGGGAGACAAGTTGGGAAAAGAGGAACCAAGATAATGATTGCAGCAGATTTCTTATTGGAAACAGTGCAAGCAGGAAGACCATGCATTGCATCTTTAAAGAACTGGCAGAAAATAAACTTTCAACCTAGAATTATATGTCTATGAGTATCTTTCAAAAATAAAGATAAAATAAAGATTTTCATCTACACACAAAAAGTGGAAAAATTCATTAACAGCAGACGCATACTACAAGAAATGTTGAAGTCCTTCAGACAGAAGAAAAATGATACCAGATGGAACTCTGGATCTACACAGAGGAATGGCTAGCCCTGGAAATCATAACGGGGGAAGTCATAGAAGAAGCCCCAGCTGAGGAGATGTCATCAACAGTCCGAAGCGGAAATGCTAGTGAACTGGAGGACACAGAAAAATTCAGTCAGCAGTCCAGTGTCGGTGACACAGATTACTGCATCAGCAGTTTGAGCTTGGGATCCCTTTCGCTGCCTGAGGAGAGCAGTTCCTTCCGCCCCATCTACAAGGGAGCCTCAGACGCTTTTTGTATTCAGCTCTTTTGTATTGAGGAGAAGTATGAAGCAAGGTCACTGGACTTTATGAATTTTGTCTTCAGTCTTTTCCCTGACAAGAACTTCTGCATCATCTCTCTGCCGCACCTCACCCCTGAGTTTGTCCTCATCCAGAACTTCGTGAAGATTGTCCCCTTCAACAACTGCACCCTGGAGCAGGATCTCTATGTCTTCCATCGGGCTGGATTGCTCAAATAGGTGGACATATGTTTGGCCAAAAGACAATCTATGAAATTAAGAAAAGAGAATGGAGCAAGGAGCTTGCTACCATTTTAACTTGTCTCACTAGTGGTGGGCTTGATCAGTGATTTTAACCAATACATTTAGGGAAAAAGTTATATTGAGAAGTTACTTGTCCAGGCAGATATTAAAACATAATATAACTCCACAACAATGAAAACAATGCCAGTAGAACAGTGTAACACAAGAAGGGAGTTCCAGTATACTCCCAATATAGAATACTCCCAATATAGAAACTCCCAATATAGAAAGAATGAAGTGTGTGTGTATAAAGGTGTGTATAAATGTACATATATGATATATGATAAAATTTGTGTCATAACACCAGGAAAAGGAAGAATGATTGTAAATGGTGGGACAAAATAAAGATAGAAGCATTTCTCATATTCTGCAGTAAAAGAGATTCCCAGATGATTGAAGAGTTAAATGTGAATATTGAAAATAAAAAAATTAGAAAATGAAAAAAAAAAAAAAAAAAAAAGGTAGGATGTACTGTAAGCCAGAAGAGCCGGGGTGGGAGAGGGAGAGAGACACATATCACCAGGAAGTAGGATCCTAGGGGACCTAGACTGCATCAGCCCCAAGCTGTCATGGCAAATTCTAAGGGAAATACGAAAGCACCTGGGACTTTGAGAGTCTCAGTGGGGCTGGGTGGGAAAGGAACAATGTGTTTTCACATCCAGTATAGGCCACACTGGCCCACAAGTATCTGTGCTTTGAGTCTTTGGAGATGGTTCTGTATTGGAGAAGAGAACACAGCTAAGATGGAAAAAGAAAAGAAACAACATTCCTTCAGCAACCTCCATGTGCAGTTGTATGGCTCTGGGGAGGCTGGGGGTGCCCTGATGTGTAGTGTTTGCTGATTTCCAAGGTATAAATACTCCCACTACACATGACCAAGTTCAAGCAACAATGGTTTAACACCAGCTTGCAAGATTCCTAAAAAAAAAATTTAACAGTAAGCTCTCAGAAGTTGATATGGGCAGGCTCCCCTGTACCACTGATTGTGGGCCCAAGAACAGCTTGAAGCACTTTATATGTATTATCTCAATGGATAGTCAATCCTTAGACGTAGTAATTGTGAGTCCACTTTACAGATGAGGAGACTGAGGCCCAGTGAATAAACTGACTTCTCTAGAGTGACACAGCAAGAGCCTGGTAGGAGCTAGGATTTGACTCTGATGTGCCTGACTGTAAAGTCTAGGCATTTTTCACTGCAGGTGTCCAACTCTTGACATGAGGCTCATCAACCAAAAGCTCATACCAGCTGGGCCCCCACCTGCCCACCCTGCTGAGTAAGTGACCAACCAGATGGGATCTCAGAACATCCACAAAGTGAAAAGGAAGATAGATGAGCAGATACCAGATTTATCTCCTCTGCCTTCAGGAGCTGAGAGAAGCCCTCCTGCCTGCTGGCTTTGGCTGAGGCTCGCACAGCCTCCTGAACTCAGCATCCTTTCTGAGAGGGCACATATGGCCTGGACTCAGTGGCTGTAGGAAGACCGGCTGGGCTTGAGCCACCCCAGCCCTGGCCTGTGAAAATGAACAACTCTAAGCACTTTTGGAAAATGAATAGTATCTCTCATAGTTGGCACCTGCCCCTGAAGCCAAGCACTCCAAAGAGAGAAGGGCAGCTACATACGAGGCAGCAAAAGGGAAGGGATGCACGAAGGAAGCAATCAGGAGGCAGTCACCTCAAGCCCAACACACAGCTCCAGTAACCCCCAATTTCACACAAGCGAGCTCAGGATGCACAGGATGGGGCCGAGAATGGCCTGGGAGGAGGACTACCATTCACTCTTTTTTTTTTTTTTAACATTTATTTATTTTGATAGAGAGAGAGGGCATGAATGAGGGAGAGGGAGAAAGAGAATTCCAAGCAGGCTCCATGCTCAACACAGAGCCTGACGTGGGACTCGATCCCATGACCTTGAGATCACAACCTGAGCAGAAATAAAGAGCTGGATGCTTAACTAATTGAGTCACTCAGGTGCCCCCATTCACTCTTGTCTTAAGAAAGGATAGGGGTGATGGATGCCAACCACCTATGTGCCAGGTACATTATACTTCATAATCCACCAATCCTTGCAGTCAGCCTGTAACTTGGAAGTCTTTTGCATATGAGATAACTGAGCCAGGAAAACAAGACCCATAATCTATCCAAACTCCTACAGCTAGGAAGTGGTAGGCATTTAGGCTCCGGTCTGTCTGATCCCAAATTCCACATTCTTGCCTTCATACATCCCTGAAAGGGACACAGTGCACCTCCCACATAGTTGGGTGTCTGCACCCACCAGTCCCAGCTAAGTTTCTACATATGGGTGGCTGACTGGGAGAGCCTAGAGCAGGTCAAAATCGTACAGTCTTGGCAAAGTAAAAAAAGGTTACACAAATACGATCTTGTCATGACTCCTTGTCACTCATTGCTGAGTGAAGACTCTGCTGAAAAGTAAGAGCAACTATTCTTAGCCTCCTGTAACATGCAGGTCTCTCCATTGTTCCCACTATGCCACAGAGGTAGGAAGGCCAGTAGGTAAGTGCAGAGGCTTTGTGGTCCTACAAATTTGCAGACACCTCCCAGGTCTGCTCCTCTGGGCACGCCCGTTAATCTCACTGAGCCTGTTTTCCCAGCTGTAAAAGAAGGGTTGATGATAGCAGCTACCTTATGAGATTGTTGTAAAGATTAAATAAGATCAAATATATGAAGTGCTACATAGTATCTGATGGCTAGCGATCTCTTGGGCTATGTTAGCTCTACAAATATCATCATCATTATTAAAAATATTTTGTTATCATTATACCCTTTCACTGATATGTAAATGAAGCTTAAGTTTGAGCAAGATTGATTAGAAGAAATTATGTAACAAGCACTCCCTATGTACATCCAGAGAGGAAGTCATTAAAGATGGAGGACAGTGTAGATGCAGGCAGGCTGAAATGGCTCACAGGTGGACACTGGGACACGGCACCTTTGATGGAGAACCAGGACGTGAGTGGTGCTAAACAAGGTCACACATAGGACAGAACAAAGGGTATTCTTTCTCCCAAAGGAATGCTGTCCCCTGACAGCCCTGAGAGGGCAGAAATTGATACAAATCCTAAGGAGAATCTATGCTTTGAGTGTTGCAGCTCTGGGAGTAGCTAGGGGGCAGAATTCTGTGTGTCACTGCATGGGGTGAACTACAGAGGGGCTTCCCTGTGTCCAATCAACACTCTGAAGGTCATTTCAGGGATGGTCATCAAGATGCTAAGATTCTCCCCCAGGAAAAGGGGGAGAAAGCAAAGGAATGGAAAGAAGAGAGAAAAGTGGAAGCAGAGGAGGGCCTTGAAGGAAAGAAAAACCAGGTAAGCTTTTTCTTAGCAGACAGGAGGGGGTAACAGAATAGAAGAGAGGAGGGAGGTGGAGACACAACACTCAAGACTGCCCTAAGGCATTCTCTATACACCATTTACTTGCCGAGTTTCTGTCTCCACTGCCACTCCTGTCTTACTGCCCCATCTTCCAGGAAAACAAATACCATTTCTACCTGCTATTGAGGTGCATAGTGAGCACTCGATAAATGTGTGAGGGAGGAAGGAAGGAAAGGATGGAGGGATGGAGGGATGGAGGGATGGAGGGAAGGAGGGAGGAGAGAAGCCTCCTCTGGAGCCCCTGTTACATGGAGACGAAAGCCTTCCCCTCCCCTCTGGTGTTTATCTAAGCAGCTGGCAGAACTAAGGCAGTTTTGCTTAAAAATCATTTCCCAGGGGATTAGCATCCCCTTTCACACTTAAAAGCTTTCCCCAAAGCCAAAGAATGAATTGATTTTCCTATAACTAATCACACTCCCGTTTAATAGCAGGAAGCGGCTGCTTTATTTTCTATCTCTGTCTCTAAAAAGTACAGACTCAACATTCACCTCGCCTCTCCTCCACCAAGTGCAGGATGATGAAGGTGCCACTCAACAGGGTGCCCTCCCTCTCCCCAAAACCTCCACAGCCACCGCTGCCTCTGAAGAGGGTGACGAGTGTGGCCAGAAAGCCCAGAAAAGGCACTTCACATCGTGTGGCGCTCTCAGTGTCAACCTCTCTGGCCCAAGCAGTGGTCTGTTTGTACAGCTAAGATTGAGAGTCTTATCGTGAGAATATTTCACCCCAAGTGCAGGGCTGGAGGCTGTGAAGTCCCTGCCCAAACCACAGAGGTTGCTGAGAGGAAAAATAATGTGGCAGCTCACCCATAAGGACCTCAGCTTGCCTTCAAAGCCTGTGTTTACTTAAGCAGCCCAGATGGCCAATGTTGAGCACAGAAAGAGGTGTGGTATTTGCATAGCATCTACCCTCAACTATTCTCCTGGGCTTACCTTCCACATTGGAAGGTACCGAACTAGAGACCATTCTCAGGAACGTGAGCACCACCCTCCTGTGCTGCAATTCACTTTCCCCTATAATCAGCACATCATGACAGGCTTTAAGTTTTACTGAAGTCTACTCAACCAGACTAGAAGGACCCAGATTATATCCAACCCCACCCACCCACATGTGGTCCACACAAACAACTGTTGAGTGAAGAAACCAAGTTGCATGTGGCACCTGTCCATTTGTTGGAGGTAAAATGTAAATCCACACAATTTGTTTGTGGATACTGGTATTTGTAAAGTACAAAAAAATTAACAGAAAATGCAAACTCATGTATAGGCTGCATCTCTAGAGAAATAAAGGGAAATGAAAAAGGGAGATGATGAGGGTAGCTTACTTGTGATTTTTAAAATTTCACTAAAAATATCAGGAGAGGGGAACCTGGGTCGCTCAGTCAGTTAAGCGTCCGACCTGGGGTCAGGTCATGATCTCATGGTTTGTGGGTTCGAGCCCTGCTTTGGGCTCTGTGCTGAGAGCTCAGAGCCTGGAACCTGCTTCGGACTCTGTGTCTCCCTCCCTCTCTCTGTCCCTTTCCCACTCACACACACACACACTCTGTCTCTCTCTCCCTCTCAAAAACAAACATTAAAAAATTTTTAATAAAAAAATATTAGGAGAGAGATAACTACTAATTTGGGGTGATAAGATTAATAGTTTCATTTTCCATTTTCTTTATGTTTTTGTTTACCTTTAAGCTACATCTAGGATTTTTAATGTGAAAAAAGGGGGGTGCATGTACACAAAAGAAAAGCTGACTCTATACCCTCCATGGTTTCCTGTCTGAAGCTCCATGTATTATTTTCTCCTTTCTAGATCAGTCTTTTTTTTTTTTTTAATCTTTTTTTTCAACGTTTTTTATTTATTTTTGGGACAGAGAGAGACAGAGCATGAACGGTGGAGGAGCAGAGAGAGAGGGAGACACAGAATCGGAAGCAGGCTCCAGGCTCCGAGCCATCAGCCCAGAGCCTGACGCGGGGCTCGAACTCACGGACCGTGAGATCGCGACCTGGCTGAAGTCGGACGCTTAACCGACTGCGCCACCCAGGCGCCCCTAGATCAGTCTTTTAACCTCAGCAGTGTGGACACTTATAGGCAGGATGGTTCTTCACTGTAAGGAGTTGTCCTGTGCACTGTAGGATATCTAGCAGTATCCCCAGCCTCCACCCACTCGACGTCAGTAGCACATCACCCCCAGTTGTGACCCGGGCATTGCCAAGTGTTCTCCTGGGGGCAAAATCACCCTCAGGTGAGAACCACTGGCCCAGATGAAACCCTGTATTTCCCTCTACTTTCTCCTTTTCTGGCAGAGCACAGCACAGAGACATAGTACTTGAGTGTTTTCTGAGAACTTTTGCAATCATTTCTTACTTTGGTTTTGAAATGCCTCACCTGAGGAGGTGGGGTTGTTATCCCCATTGCCTAATGTGAAAACAGAAGCTCAGGGAACCCAAGCAATTTCTACCAGGCCCTGTGGCTGGTGCGGGTAGGGACTTGATCTTGAACCTGGGCCTTCAGATTCTTGTTATTAGGGTAGGAAGGAAAGCACCAAACAACCAAAGAACCAACTCTCTTACTGGAGTTTATTCTCTCTTCTTTCCCTATTCCCCCAGTACAGGAGAAGTGGGGGTCAGGAAAGGAGAGGGGGATGGGGTGTCAGAGGAAAGACCAACACCTGTTGAGCACCAACTGTGTGCCCCAAGCATTCAATAATCTATGTCCAATAATCTATGACTTCATAACAACCCTGCAAAGCACACAAGAGAACTCATATTTTGCAGATGAAGAAACAACTTGAAACTGAAGACTCATATTTAATTGTGGCAATTACAGCACATTTAAGAGTAAAGGGGGATTTCTGGTGTTTCTAAAATCCAATTTCACCTGAGGTAGTGTAATGTGATTAAATCCCAGCTGTGCCATGACCAAGCTGTGTCACCCTGGGCAAATGACCTAACCTCCCTATACCCCACTATTTTTATTTACAAACCCAGGGAGGATTGTATTCAATGAAATGGTGCTTGTGTAACACAAATATGACAGGGATTCCTAAAGGCCTGATTCTGTCCACTGACATGTTAAACGCATGCATGCGTGCACGTGCACACACACCATAAACATTTAAGAACAGTTAAGGTTTCTTAGAAGGGGAGTGCAGGCTAATGAAGCGTAGCTCAGAGAAATCAACCTATATGTGCATCCTCCCCTCTCTTTCTCCATGCAGTCTTTCTGCCATCACCCTGGGCTCCCCTTGTCTGCCCAGACCTCTGACGTGACCCTTCCCGCCTACTTGCAACCCTCTGGCATGGCAAGTGCCCCCTCTGCAAGCTCCCTTCTTACTGATTAAAGCACCCAGGAACTAGGAGAAAAGACTCTCCATCTCCTCACTCTTGAGCAGGGTCTGGCTCAATAACCAGCATGTCACATGTGCCAAATGCCAGGTACCTAGTGTGGTGGTTGGAGCTATTCGCCAAGAGTCTACAAGTCGACAAGCACTGTACTGAGAAGCAGGGATTTCAAAATAAAGCCAACACAGGATCTGTCCCAAGGAAGTTCACAACACGTAAATAAGCCAACTCGTAAAGCCTGGTCCCATTCATGTGGGGATTTTTCTTTTAATTGAGGTAAAAATCACAAAACATAGAAACGCACCCAAACATTAAATTAACCATTTTCAAGTGAACAATTCAGTGGCATTTAGCATACTCGGTGTTGTGCAAGCATCACCTCTATCTAGTGTCTGAACATTTTCATCAATCTGAGAAGAAATCCTGTGCCCATTAGCACTCATGTGCCATTCCCCTGTCTTGGCAACCACTCATCTGGTTTCTGTCTCCAAAGATTTACCTATTATGGACACAACGTAAACGGAATCACAGAATATGTGACCTTTTGTGTCTGGGTTCTTCCACTTAGCATCATGTTTCCAAGGTTTATGGGTGTTGTGGTGCATGTCAGTACTTGGTTCTTCCTAGGTGTCTATCCCAAACGATTGAAAACAGGTGTTGGAACAAAAACTTATAAACGAATATTCAGAGCAGAATTGTTCACTATAGTTAAAAGGTAGAAACAAACCAAATGTCTATCAACTGATGAGTGGACAAACAAAAAGTGGCACAAACATGCAATGGAATATTATTCAGCCACACATGGAGCTTTCCGTGTACATAATTTCAGTTAATCATCAAAATGAGGCTGTGAGATGGATAGCATTTTATCCTTCCAGTTTTGGGAGGAAAAGACAAAGGATCATAAACATTTCCAGTGTCTTATTTCCCAGCCCCACCTGCTTCAGTTGTGTTCCTGAAAACGGAAGCATCTTGGTTAAACCTCCCGCCTCATGTCCTTGGAGTGTGTCACACAGGTAGTTACGGACTCTAAGTTGGAAATTTGCCTCCACTGTATAGAATGTAATCTCAACCTGAATCTAACCCAAGAGCCTTTAACATGCCCTATAAAATTCTCCCTTCTTCCACCACTACCGCCATGGGTGTTTCCTTCCCACAACGGTCAAAATCACTCATTCGCATTCGTAGTAACACTACTATGCCCTTATCAAGGATCTTTGGTTGCTTATGAATCACTAATTCACTTTCCTGCACATAAACTGTATTCTCTTTCATATATAGCTTTAACCTATTTAATTACAGCCTTAATTTACTTTTTTTAAGGGAAAAAAAACACACTTTAACTCTACAATGGGCTAAAATTATACCTTATGAAAAGACGCGATTGTTTCCTGACCATGAACTTTTGCTTTTATGAATTGCTAATTTGGTTAATGGGCTCATTCTGCTCTGAAATTTGCATCATGAAAATTACTAGCTTCGAAGAGTCCTCTGTGTACAACGCAGTTTGCACGTTTTGTTGTAAAGGTCACATTTGACATCGTAAAACAGCGGGCCCTTTTGAAAAGGTACAAATGTAAGAAATTAAGTGGCCCCATTGGTATAATGTCATTGTTAAGGAGGGAGAAAAGATTTTTAAGTTAATTTTTATTCATATTGTTTACGTGCATGCAGGCTGAGCTTGGTTCCATGTGAATCCCTTCTCATGGCTGGCACCTTATTGGCTTAACCTGTGATTCAGGGATGCCAGTGGCTGGAAACCTTCTGCCACCAGCATCAGTGGAATGAAGAGTCTGGAATTGGTAGAAGAATACATAAAGGAGAGGGTGCCATCATCCCCATTTGAGAAGACTCAGGCTGTGGGTCAAACAGACAATGGGACATCAAATCATAACCTAAGGGCTATCAGAGTACTCTGTACCTAAAAATATCTTGCTGTGATTCACAGTGCTTGAGGGGCACCTGGGTGGCTCAGTCGGTTAAACATCCAACTTCGGCTCAGGTCATGATCTCACGGTTCATGGGATCGAGACCCACGTCTGGCTCTGTGCTGACAGATCAGAGCCTGGAGCCTGCTTCATATTCTGTGTCTCGCTCTCTCTCTCTCTGCCCCTCCCCCGCTCACACTTTGTCTCTCCCCATCTCTCAAAAATAAATAAACATTAAAAATTAAGAAAAAAAAACAGTGCTTGACAACAAATCAAGAGATATTCACTGCCTCAACTGATGTAAGGTTGACTTCTGAATATTCCAAGTCAGAGTTTGTGAGTCCAAGCACACAGCATCTCAACAACTCTGGGCAACCCAGCTTGGTGATGTTAGTATGTCTTCTTGTGTTCTGGGGAAAGCGGGGCCAAGTCCACATGCACACAGGCAGTGAGAAGGAACTATTCCATGAGGCTTGGCCACCTTTCTGAGTGCCCAAGAAAATGAGCAGAGACCAACAACGTCCTGGCAAAAAGATGACCAAGAATAGCCAAGCAGGCACAGTCATTTTTGCAGAGAAGCACTTTTGGGTTAATGGCAGGACTCTACTGCTCATTGACCATACAACTTTAAGCAAGTTTCCTTGCTGTCCTGATTCCACTGTGTTTTGTTTTGTTGTCATATCTACGACGGCAGTGGGGACCAAAGCATTCACCCAGGATATAGGGTTTTTGCTGAGATTTTTTTGAAGGTAACAGAGTACCTCCTCATGTTACATCATCTGCAAAGAGGGAACAGATCAAATACTAACATGAAGACATAACCTCTTCACTTCCTTCCAGGACTCTAAGAAATCCCTCCTGGAAAAGGCAGCAGATGCCCTGCCTTGGGCATCAGGTCTGGCATGGCATTGCAGTGGGCCTCACCAGGGAAGGGTATTCACAGGGCAGCATGGAAGCCCTATCCCTGGAGCTCCATTCACTTTTCTCTTGGGAATGGACCAGCCCTGGCAGGAATCAAAAAGGAAGACCAGGTAGGCACATGGATGGGGACAGGTGAGTGGGGTAAGGAGCCTGTGCTTCTGAATGGAGCTAGGGTCCACACATGGTATCCAGAAGCACCCTCCCACTAGTACATCCTCTAACCAAGTCCTGGGGAGAACACAAGCTACAAGAATACCATCAGAGAAAAACTGTTCTTTGTGACAAGGAAAAAGAAAGACACCCCCCCCACCACCACCACCAGGGAGCACATGGGGCCTCCCTCCCTCCTTCTGTAATTACCTCTAGTAAATTCCCCATTCATCTGCATGCTGGTTTCTATTCAGCAGGATTTGAGGCTGTGCTGCTGGGGAGAAGGGGGGCGGCTAGGCACATTCAAACTTGCACAATCTCCAATCACCGCACCTGATGGGGACGAGCACTTGCTTATGTGAAATTTTCATTTCAATCCCAGGCTCAGATTGCACCGTTTCACAGCCACGCTCCCAAGCACTTACACACAGAAGGCTTTTCATCCTCCAAGTCCTGCACAAGTGTTACCTAATTAATGTTCAACAATGTTACCAAACCTCCCTCTTTTAAGACGTATCAACCTGGAAAGGTCTGGAATTAAGGATTTTGATCTCAAATGGATTGCTTTCATGTATTTCAGATAATTCACACAGCTGCTTAAAGACAGATATTCATCGACTATAAACAGCCCCGAGTTCGAGTAGCTACACAAATAAACCTTTCCTTATCTCTCCCAGCAGCCTCCCTTTGCCTGCTTGGGCAGTGAAGGGATCAAAAATACTCCCTTATGGACTGATTCAATGAGCGCTTGGACTCTGAAGCAAAAGATTCTTCCGCCAGGCAGAATAAACTACCAGCCTGAGACCCTCCCAGTGGCTTTCCCTAAGTCTGAACCATGGCCCCCAGCCTTGCTCCTCAAAGTGAGGTCAAGACACAGACCTCAGCATCCCCTGGGAACTCATTGGTAATGCAGAACCCTAGAGCCTTGCCACAGACCTGCTGAACCAGAATCTGTATTTTAGCAAAGTCCCTGGGAGATTGATGTGCACATTAAAGTTAGAGATGCTGTGGTCTTTAAAAAACCTCATGAACAGACTCCTGGGCACCTCCCAGGCAGGACCTACCCCCTCACTCAGTTTCTGGCTTTCTTGCTGTTCTGCAAACACAACAAGCAAGCCCCAAGACATCTGCTCCTAGAGGGCACCATTCACGTGGCTGTCAACACAAATGGCACCTCTCATGGCCTAACTCTAGCCTACAATATGAATGGTGTCACCAGAAGTTTGATGGCACAGCAGCCCTGTGCAAGGACCTGCATAAATACCACCTCTTCAGAGACACCTTCCTGTTCACCATTATCTTAACAAGTGTCCCCTAACGCTCCCCCACCCCACTGTTCTTCATAGAATTCTCCACTGTCTGACATTACATCATATATCTGTTTATTTAGTTTATTACTTGTTTTTCCTTGCGAGAATTCATTCTCCATGAAATCAGAGACTCTGTGATCCTCCCCCCACCCAATTCCCCGTTACCCCCACCAGCCACCCTTGTAATGCTCGGCCCTTAGAACACAGTCTAATAACTCGCACACAATTTCCCAGGTGTGCATATGCATGCGCATGTGTGTATATGCAAAAGCTTCAATATCCTCTCTCCCCTGATTCAGTAACTTGGAGCTGATAAACTGAACTTTTCTGCAAAATAAACCCTTTCATTTGTGTAGATTCTTCAGAGAGTGAAGCAGTCCATCTCAGTGTTGAGGAAGGGGCCTCGACACCTGGACAAGGGGCCATATCTGCTCCTTGGCTGCTACAAAAGGACCCTTCGTATTCTCCCTATTTCCCTGGGCTCTGTATATAGCAAATGTGGGCCACATGATCAATGTCAGATGCAGCACCTAGCACCATGGGAAAAAGGGTCAAATACCTGGTGAACACCCCTGATTGGAAAGCAAGGCTCTGCACAGGGAGGGTGAAAGAGATGCTTAGTTTGTCTGCTTAGCATGTGTCTTGCCTTAGCAGAAATAGCTCATAACCAAATACTGTGCAGCTTCAAAGACACAAAGATGAATGAATTGACAATAATGAGGAGAACAGAATGACATCAACCCAGGGAATGTGAGACCATGCCTACACTCTGCCAAACATCAAAGTAAGCATAGTCATCTGGCTCCACTCAAGTGCCTGACAGGCCACATGCATGAGTGAAGCAAGACACACAAAGATGAGAGCATTACAGTGATAACAAACGGAAACTGACCCTGATACTTGGTGCTGAGGAAGCAATAAGAAATGGAGACTGTGGTAAACAAAACTCATCCCCTTTCTGAAGGGGGCAGCTGCTACTCAATTCCAGTTGACTAGTGTCATGTTGGGATACGAACCCAGTGATACCTTCTGATTTTCCAAGAAAGGCTACAAATTGAGACCCTTGTTAAACTTCCTGGTTTCAAAACAGTGACAAGTCAGTCTAGATTTTGTTAAAATGAGTTTGTTAAATCAAAGAGTTTGTTAAAACTCTGCAAGCAAATGAAATACATCTGTGAATAAGATCTACCCATAGAGTCATGCTTGTGAGAATAACAGCTTAGATATTTGAAGTTCCAGCCTTTCTACAGTTCTTTGTCCACCCAACTGTGCACTTAATGAGGGCACTTCCTGAATACACATGCTTAAGTGTGTACACACACAATTCTAGAATATTCACTGTGATATCAAGCCAAGGAAAGGACCAAGGGGCTGGTGAAAGCCCATTCTGAGTTAGATACCATCAGAACACAACTCCCAGTCAAGAACAACCTAGGAATCTCACAGGGGTAAGTAGAGGAGGGAGAGAAGGGAAGTGTCTGTAAGGGATAAGAACTAAGCTCAGAATTCTTCAGAGCTCCATTTCTTCTGAAGGAGTATGTTACTCCTTCCTCCACAATGACCTGCTGGAGGTACGAATGGCACTTTTTCTAGAAATCAAGGAGCACATCATAAAGAAGGCGACATTTGAGTTTTATAGGATGTATACGATTTTGCTATACATAGAAGAAAGATATTGTGAAGAGGAACCAAAAGTGTCAAGGCACTTCCTGCTTTATCTGAGTCCACTTTCAGCCTATTACCGAATTCTGTTTCTGTCTCCTCCTTGGATGCCTCTGGAACTCACAGTGTCCTACTGAAGCTTTATGACACAAAAAGCCAGTATCCATGAGACAGACAATAAACGGAAAATCAACTCCCTTCTTTTTCCCACTCTAATGTTCCCCATTTAGAATCTACAGAGAATTAAAAATTTATTAAAACTGGATGCTATAGGAGTGGGAAGGTAGATGGAGACACACTCTCAGTCCTACAATCCCACCTTCCCGTATCTCCTTTAGACCTGAAAGACACCATTCTGGATCACTTGCAGGGGAGCAGTATGTATATTGAGAGGAACAGGGGGTGTGGCAGAGCAATTATTCTAGGCAGCAGCAGGCAGAGGTGAAAGAAAATGGACAGGAAGCCCTATAAACTCTAGTCTACAAAATCAGGATGGCTATTCACCAGGCAGCCATCCATATGTCTGGGCTCTTTGCTCATAAACCACCTTACCAACCACCCTGATCAAACAACCTCTAGTATCTTCGGTCAAAGCCAGACCATGGGGAGGGGTAGGATAGTGGTGACAGAATCAAAATGTCTACTATCTGGGTGGTTGGAGGCAAGGGACACTACCTCTCCAAGCCCCTGTCTTTTTAGCTATAAAATGGCAGTAATAATTGTGCTGCCTCCATAGGGCTATAGGGTATATTAAATAATCATATACGTACCACACTTAGCAATGTATTTAAGAATAGGAAATCCTCCATAATACTTGCTGTGATTAATTCCTTTTTGTCTTCAGTTATTTAGAAAAGGAGCTCTCATATTAGGGGTAGGGGTGAGGGTGTAGGTGAAGGGAAGTGTCCATTTTGGCCAAAGAATAGAAAAGCCTTGGACTTTCTACATCTTCAGAGTGGAAACACTTCAGAAAACTGGACTCCTAGGTACCTTCTCAAAAAGATTTCACAATCAGCCAAAGAAATGGTGGCATTTTCTCCAAGGGATGGCAGTTGGCCATAGCTAAGGGGTGGGAGAAGTTCCTAGAACCCTGAGAGGATATAAACCCAGTTGTCCTTTTTCCTCACCATACAACCAGGGACAGAAAGTTCTTCAACATAGGAACATGAGTTCTCTCTTATTGCTGCCTGGATGTATTCATCTCTTTCCACCCTCACAGGGTTCTTCAGCTTCCTCGGTGAACTACTGGGTTGACCAGAAGTGGAAAGTGGCCAAATGTTGTCAATGCCTTGTATGGTACAAGGCACAAAAGGGTCATTCACTGAATAGTTCATAAATGAATGAAAAAGAATAAAAACTGTATTTATGGAACACAAACTAGGTGCTCAATATATTAGGTACAATACATTAAATGCTTTATAAACATTCAGTCATTGAGCCCATTATAGTTCTATGAGTAGATATTGTCATTTTATTATCTGAGGCACAGCAATATTATTTCATATGCTAAGGGTCAACAGTAGCGGAATAGGAATGAGACCCCTGAAAACCTGGCTCTAGAGATCACCTCTCTAATGACAAAGGAATGGCTAAATAAATTGAGGTCAGAGGCAGGGACTGTTCTAGAAACTTGCCACATTCTCCCACCTTGAATGATGACCTAAAGCTTAATTGTTAGAGGCTGTTTGAAAGCCCGCTTTAGGTTGATTTGCTTCTTTCTCAGCAGCGTGTCAGCTGCTGCCTGGCATGATAGCTTATTTAAAATATCGGGTAGAAATAAGATTCACTGTGAAATTAGTTGTAGACAAGCTCAGAAACTGCTAATGATGCAGAGATAATAAGGGGATTTGCAGAAAACACTGATATTGCATTATGATTAGTGAGCAGAGCGTCACCCCTTGAAGCCTGCAGGGCCCGAGCTCCCACAAGAAGAACAAATGCATATGCATTAGCAGCGCACGCTGGCAAATCCAGGCTCCCGAGGCCAGCGGGCTCAGGCCTCCTGGTCAGAGGCTCAGAGCTCAGCTCTGATTTGCAAAAATGATTAATTTGTGGGTTTTGAGAATGAGAAATGTTTACTTCCTAGGTCTCGGAGAAACCAAAGGCCGGTCCTAAATCAAATTCCCATTTGAAAATGAAAACAAGCAAGAGAGGCTCTGGAAGGGAGCCCTGCGGTCTTGCCTGGTCTGTTGCCCAGGGCTCCGTAATCAGCTCTCCCAGGGTACAGTGTCAAGTCTACCAAGAACTCCGCTAGGTCCATATGCCTACACGTCTACAAGAGCTGCTTGTCAGCCCATGTGTACCAGAGTAGTGAGACTAGTTGGTAAATCATTGATATCTTGCCATACCTTTCCAAATGGCCCTGGGATCACCCTCCTGAGCTCTTTATGACCCAGCAACTGAAGTTTATGTCTAGCACAGGGAAGGTCCTCAGATCCTATCCTAGTGCTTTGGCTAGCAACCATTCTGATTTGTCAGTGTCCACACCTAATTGGATATTAAATATTTTGAATGTGACCTCTACATTCCCAGCCTCAGACACGCCTGACTGAGGTGTCTACAGCATGTGAAATGGGCTGCATGCTAGCAATCAAAGAGGATAAAATCCTCTAGAAAATTCTAATGTTAAAAGTCAGTAAGACCCATGTCCTACTCTGGTTGGATCTATCCCTTGGTATTTACAAATGCTCCCCAAGAAGGCACATTCTGTTTGTGCACCCAGGACATGTAATTTGGTCAAGTTACAGTCTCTGCACTTTTGGCAAAGAAGGGGGGAAATGCAAATGGTATGCATGTCAATGACTAAGTTACCTGCATAATAAGATGCCACAAAGTTTGAGGCTAAAACACTTATTTACATGAAAAACAAATCTGTATGGGATACATATTTCTCTCCTTCACATCTCAACACGTTTGTCACTCAAAGCCAGAAGGCTCTACTCAACAAAGCCCTTCCAGTCCCCAACCCCATTTTCATTCTCTTTAGCTTACAGCATAACTCCTTGAGGGATGAAGGCCACCAGGTGTTCAAAACAGACGCGGCTACTTTGCTGCCTAGGGAACCACATTGAAAGAGAGGGATGGGCTGCAAAGATACAAATTTCCACCATGCCCAAACTATTTGTATGATCCTTGTGCAGAATGTAAATTATTTATTCAATTTATTCGGTGAGGTGGATACAGCTGAATATCTTAGGATTCTGTCAGATGGCTGACCACCAGTATAAGAGGTCCTTTTGTTTTAGGTAGCATAAAACTGCACACACAACAGTCAAAAGTGAAAAATTAAATAAAGATGGGAAGGGAATATGGTTCAGTGATGGATGGACTGTGGTGAGCGCTGTTTGGGCTGCCTGGCATGTTGTCCCTCCATTTCCCTTCTTCCTATAACAGACTCTAGGCCTTCCTGATCACAGGAGTGATCATGAGACCCTGTCCTGATTAATCATGGTAACTCTCTTACTCAGGACACAGTGATTGGTAGAGGAGTAGGTGTATCATCCAAGGAGAGCCAATCAGAATCTGTCCTGGGACTGATACATAAATGCTGTGAATAGAAGATTCTCTTTCCTCTGGTGTTGCTAAATATGAGGTTATAAAGCCAAGAAGCTGGTGGATGTCTTCCACACCATCTATGCCATTGTAAAGAGTCTGTCTGCAGAATGAAGCCAATCAGAAATGAACAGAAATAAAAAACAGATGGGGCATCATGGCCCTGACTCCTGGCTCTCCATCCCAACTCTTCCTTAACTCTGTGAATGACCGAGGACCCTTCCCAACTGTCTAAGCCAGTCAATTCCTCTAGGCTTCAATGATTTGGAGTTGTTTCCATGACTAAAAACATTCTGACTTACACTCAATTATGGAAAGGATGAATCTGTATCTTTAATCACACTTAAGTATTTGATAAAATATACTTAGCATTTTTGTACAAGTTCTTTAATTTTGTTTTCCCCTTTTTGCAATTCTAAATGATTAATTACTTTAAATCCAGTAAGTATGCAATTAAAATGAAATAGTCCCTTTTTTTGGTCTCAACTCTATTTGAGATCCCTGCTTTGTATCCACTTGTATGAACATTTTAATTTGCCTGTTTTCCACACTTGGTAAAATATTAAGAACAAAAGTGGAATCAAATAGTCAAATAATTGCACTAACACTGCTCTAAGGACAAAATTGCAGACTTTGCCAAAACTGAGTGAGCAACACCAGCATGCAAAAGCCCAAATTGTTCATTTATTAAAAGGTAAAGAATGAATCACTTCAAAGTTGGACCTCAGAAATGGCCACGTGGCTTACTAATGTTCAAGCCCCCTAGGTGGCAGTAGAGGGAACACTCACCATTACACTCTTGGGACTGCTAATGCTAAGAAACTGGCCATCAAAAATGCATCTATCTATGCTTTGGAATAAGAAAAGAAACCACAAGTATGTGGTTCCAGAGAGAGAGTAGTGACTGTTTCAAGAAATTTTAACTGACATCCAGTATATAAGTTTGAAAACCCTGAAATGGAATGATCTAGATTCAAATCCCAGCATTGCATTTTTCTAAATATATGTGAGGAAGTCATTTTACTACTCTGCACCTCAATTTTCTCTTCTACTAAAGAAAGATAATAATAGTACTTAACTCACAGGGATTTTGTGAGGACTGATTCAAGATCATGCTTATCGAATACTAGCACAGCATCTGCCATATAGTAAGTGCTCACTAAGTCACAGTTGTGGTGCTTACTACCTTCACCCCACCCACTGTTCCCTTAGGGGCCCTGAAAACACAAGACAAAATAAATACAGGCGAGGTTAGGTGGCTTGTGGACAGAAACTGGAGGTGATTGTTACTTCTAAATGAATCACCACCATTATGTGTGACACCAAAATCCAACTTTTCCTTAAAGACACCAAACCCTTGTTTTGTTGAATAATAAAACAATAACAATAGCAACAACAAAAATGATGGCCCTCATTTACTGAGTTGTTGATATGCTCGACACTTTTCCTCTGTTTAATTTGACCCTCACCAAAATGTTAAGTAGGTTTAATTTTCTCCATCTCACAGAGGGTAAAGAAATATTGACCAGGAAATAGCTCCAGTAAAGTGATTTGCCAAGGGACACAATGATGTGGAACCAAGGAGGTCTGACTCCCAAATCCTTCCCTGTTCTCAAGCATAAGACTACAGCCAGTTGAATTGTCTCATGACAACTTCCCTAACATAAAAATAATAATTATGACAATAATATTGGTTTAACTGTGTACATGTGACAGGTACCACAGTAAGTGGCTGACCTGCATTCTGTGCCCTTTATGAAGAGACACCTGGGCACACACAAGAAGACCCTTCCTCTGGCATCTCTATACCTTCCTCAGCTCCCTAACTTAAGTAGGATTGGAAAAGAAATCTCAGGCATCCAATCCCCCTTTGAGATGTCTGCACAAAAGCTTACGGATAACAAACATGTGAAAGCTTAGCCCTTCTTTGCAATGTAGAATGTCCTATCACCTGTCTGCCTGTCCTTTACCTGGCACTAATGGGCCACCACACAGTCTATCACAGGAAATGATCGTGCACTGGGACATGTCTTTAGTATAACTGTCTCGTCAAGAGAAAAGTTTATCCAAACAACAATTTACTTTCAGCAGATTCTGAACGTTTCTTTCAAAAAAATATTCAGTAAGCCCAATACTAAGTACAAAGAAGAAAGAAGGGAGATTATCAAGTAGCCCCATTCTAGAGAGTGGGAAACATGAAAGCAGGTGGTCACAGTAGTGTTTGATAAATTACATGTGATAGAAACAAAGTAAAAGCTGCAATGGGTACACAGAAGAATGACTTTTAAATCAAAGGCAGGAATCAGAAAGGGCCTCAGAGAGTCTAGCCAATAATACTTATCATCAACATTGTCATTGTCTTCAACATCATCACTTCATCAGAGCAAATTCTGATCTACAGTGAATGACCACTTGAGTTTTGTTTACTTTATTTTTTAAACACAGATGCAGTACCCCCAAGTATCTATGTTCATAGTTCTGGAAACTGGTTTGGCCATTTGTCATGGTCAACCTCCAGATGCAAGTGTGACCTTTCCAGAGGAAATAACTTCACCACCCTACTTTCCCACTCTTAAATGTCAACTGTTGCCATTATGCAGCTGTTTTGCTATAGATGGAGAAAAAAACATCAGAAACCATCTAAAAACCATATTTGGTTGTTAAACACCAACCACTAAGAAATTTAAAGCTCATAGTGCTCCTCTCTGATATGACTTCCTCACCCACACATTCAATCTCCCTTGTTGCCTTTCTTCCAACAATTAAAGCCACAAAGTGAGAAGGGTCAGCTCCCCAGATCCTGCCTAGATTTGAATGTCAAGTCCATGTCCTTCATCAGGATAGAAAAGCATTAAAAAGTGTATCTATCTCTGGGAAATGCTGGCTGATCAAGGTATTGACACCAACAACTACAGACCCAAGCCCCTCTTGTGTGTCACACAAGTCACCCACCAATGCTATTAAGGTCCTGAGGTGACCCGTGAACAGAAGCTGACAAGCTTTTGTGAATACGGTAATTATTAGTTACATGGTGGGGAGCAACGTTTAAAGTCTGTATGCCTTCCCCTCATTCTCTTCTCCAACAGAAGGTACCATATCCCCGAGCCTCGGAGCCTCAAATGACTTCTGAGGAATGGACATGTAGGGGAAGAGAGAGGTCTTCACTGACTTGCCATTAGGACAGACAGAAATCTTATCCCCGACCACCTAACAATTATCAGGCACTGAGGGCTACTAAGAGTTAAGTGCCTCCGAACCATTAACTCACTGAATCTCCCTACACCACCACAAGATAATTTCATGCTCATTAAGATTTAGAAAGTGAGACTTGAAGGTAACTTGGTAAGAAGTCAAGATTTGACACCAATTTTAATGGGCCCCAAAATCTGCCCTTTTTTTAACCTTGACTCTTTTACCTCCAACTCAACACAAAGGGCTACACAATGGGCCCAGGTCTGCCTGCTATAATAGACAGCTGGGTAAATGCAACCTTAAGCTAGAAGGAAGGGAGGTCAGAAGGCAAACTAAAGCTCAGGGGAACCACTGTCATACTAGGACTCCAGGCAGGTGCCAAGGGCAAGATTATTTACATGAACAAGGAGGGCACTGTGGCATTGACTCTCAACTGAACCGGAGTCTCAGACTTTGGTTTTGAAAGTGGCCCCCATCTTCTCTTGTTACTGAGTTTTCCAGGGCTTTAATGGCCTATGCATCTCTCTTTGGACTGTGGCTTTGAGTCTGTTGAACTGTCTGAGAATTTGTAGACAAAGTCTAAAGATACAATGGCACAGATCACCCTGGCATATATACAAGGTTAATAGCAGAGTCTGTTCTGTTTAGTTGCTACATCCATTTGGAATGACTAGAATCCAAATCCTATGGGTGATAAAATATTTATTATCCCCCTGTTATATCCCTAAAATACTGGGGAATGGGAAAAGAGAGAAGGCCTTCCAGGATCACTTCTGGGTTGAATACTGGTCCAAGTGGCAACCATCACGAACCTGACTCTTCTAGCCTTGTACTTTCAACACATTATGAGTGGGAGAACAAATGGGATTGTTCCCTTTGGAGCATCAGTGTCTCTTTTCTATTTAGTATTTACTGCTACTCCAGTACATTTGTTTACTGTGTGATGAGTGCTTGGGGCCTAGGTAGCATCATTAGAAAGGCATTAAATTACTCACAGTTTACTCTGGTGACAACTGGCATCAGCCATAACTTGCTATCCTCACAAAGCTAGAATGTACTTTTGACATGATCTGACTCAGCTTATGTACTGGTCAGGTGCCATAGGACTCATTACAACCCATAGAGAACATGAATTCAAACAAAATAAGGTGGGTGGGAGGATGGAATAAGTAGACAATAGGTATTAAGACGGGCACTTGTGATGAGCACTGGCTCTTGTATGTAAGTGGTGAATCACAAGATTGTACCCCTCAAACCATTATTACACTGTATTTTAAGTAAATGGAATTATTTTTTTTTAATTTTTTAATGTTTATTTATTCTTGAGAGAGAGGGAGAGACAGAGAGAGCATGAGCTGGGGAAGGGCAGAGAGAGAAGGAGACACAGAATCTGAAGCAGGCTCCAGGCTCTGAGCTGTCAGCACACGGTCCAACACTGAGCCAAGAGATCATGACCTGAGCCAAAGTCAGACACTTAACCGACTGAGCCACCCAGGCGGCTGTAAGTAATTAGAATTTAAGAAAAAACTTGAAACATACGAATATATAAACAAACAAGCAAACAAAGGAATAACATGGGCCTGTGGGATCTCATTTTAGCCATGAAG
The DNA here is from genome assembly GCF_024362965.1 of Panthera pardus. Lineage (NCBI taxonomy): Eukaryota > Metazoa > Chordata > Mammalia > Carnivora > Felidae > Panthera > Panthera pardus. The sequence continues at coordinate 390,421 of NW_026526980.1, read as the reverse complement.
CTGCTCATATTTGGCAATTCTTGTGGATCTGGAATGCACTGGTCAGAAAATTTAATAGATGAGAAACTAAAGGCTGCTCTGTTGGCCCTGGCTTGCTACCAAGCACAATAATAACAAGGTTCCCTCTATCATTTATCCCAGATATCTCAACTCAAAGTTCTTAAAGAGTATCTGCTCTCCTTGGGAATAAAGACAAGCAATACACCAGTGACTTCAAGCCTTGGATTCAGGATCTTTCCTAGAGTTTGACTACTACTTGCCTGGCCTCAAGGGGCCATTCCTTAGTCCAGATCCTAGGAAACTAAAGTAGATCAATGGTTCCTTTTTTTCAGAACTCAGGGGCTCCTTCTGATTTGGTTCCCAATGGGTAATATGCCCAGGATCCAGAGGGATCAATAAAGAACAGAAATAAAGGAAAAAAGAGGATAAACATTTAGTCTATGATAAGTGGCATCACAGATAGGACCACCATTTGCATAGTAGAAAGGACTTAAATTCTTGGGTTCTGTTATCCCCTAAGTACTTAATTGGGACACTGGACTGCACTATATTTCTCAATAGACTATTTGATGTTAAGACAAGTTACTCTGTGCCAAATACTCAACTTTTACAAGCACTGAAACCCTAACTGTACAGAGTTCTTACTGATTGAGGTGGTGGTGGCAGAGGCAGCAATTCCACCACCCTTACATTAACTACTTCACCTAATACTGAAGATACAAAGAATTTCTCAGATGACAAAAAAGACGGTAAAATCTAAGGCTATGAGAACGCCTTTAAGTACTGCTTTGGCCACTTGCCGAAAGTTTTAATTATGTGCTTCTCTTGTGGAATATTAATTCCCTTCCAGATATACTTATTATGGGGTGCCTGGGTGGCTCAGCTGGTTAAGCACCTGACTTCAGCTCAAGTCATGATCTCATGACTTGGGGGTTTGAGCCCCACATTGGGCTCTGTGCTGCTGACAGCTTGGAGCCTGGAGCTGCTTCAGATTCTGTGTCTCCCTCCCTCTGCCCCTCCCATGCTCATGCTCACTCTCTCACTCTCTCTCTCTCTCTCTCTCAAAAATAAACCTTATAATTGTTTTTTTTTTAAATATTTTTATTTATTTTTGAGACAGAGCATGAGCAGTGGAGGGGCAGAGAGAGAGGGAGACACAGAATCTGAGGCAGGCTCCAGGCTCTGAGCTGTCAGCACAGAGCCCAATGCAGGGCTTGAACTCACAGACCACGAGATCACGACCTGAGCTGAAGTCGGACGCTTAACCGACTGAGCCACCCAGGCGCCCCTTAATTGTTTTAAACAATAAATATACTTATTTATGAGCTTGTTTCTTTACTTCAGAAGGTTTAGAATTGTTTCGTATAAAAAATTTTTATTTCTATTCTTTGGGCTCAAAGCTATAGTGCTTTCTGTACTTTACAACTGATTTTTTTCTTGGAGATACAAAGACACAGAGACATACCATATACACACACACTCACACCATGATTACTATGGTTAAAAGCATAATTACTATCTGTGGAGTCCACAATTTGGTTTATGTTTTCTAATTCTACCTGGTGACATTATTCATAACCTCTCTGTCCTATTTTTTTGTTTACTAAATCTGACACACCACTAATACAGGAACATTTTGAAGGGAAAATATTACTTTGGTGCCACTACATGGGATATGATATGATCATTTTCAGCTCAATTTATTTAAAATTAAAAACCCACATAGCTGAATTAAAAAAAAAAACCTGAATTATTTCTAATAGTAGAATTTTTCAGCATCTTAATTTGAGTAAAAGAAAAGGTTTAAATAGATTTGAGGGCTTAAATACTTCTGAGGAAATCAGGAACTGCAAAGCTGGGATGTCTAATTCACCTAAAAGTAATTAACGAAAAGTAAGTTAGATCATTATTTCCTCCAAGATCATAATTTAAAAGGAAGCTGATTTATCTGAACTGATTGGGGCTTTCAATCCCAACAGAAATGTAGACGTTTGGTTGTTTTAAGGGGAGAACAGAAATGAGACCCAATTAAGCAAAATTCTTTCTTATGGAAAAAAAAAGGTTTTGATAAAATGATTGCTCAAATGTGCTTAGAAGGGAGCTAAGACCAAGAGATCTGAGGTTTTCTGTTTTCTTTTTTTAACTTGTTTGAAACTTCTGTCCAATTCACAAGATACACCATTAAAAAAACAGGGGAACTCATTTCCACCTAAGCATCTGAGCATAACCAGCTGGTTAGAACTGGTGAATTTGTGAGCTCATATTAGGATTTGACATCTGACTCCCATGAGAAGGATAGGGGCTCAGGGTCCCTAGAATTTGAGAGAAGTTAGAAGATTCCTGAATCTTTGTGTTTAGGGTCTATTATAGGCTGACTTGCGCCCACCCCCCAAATTTCTATGTTGAAGTCCTAACCCCCAGTACCTGGGCATATTATTATATTTGGCAATAAAGGCTTTAAAGAGGTAATTAAGATAAAATGAGGTCATTAGGGTGACCCAATATGACCCTAATCCAATATGACTGCTGTCCTTATAAAGAGATATTAGGTTGCAGATACACCCCGAAGGAAAACCATGTGAGAAAACGGTGAGAAGAAACCCTGTGACATCTTGATTTCACACTCGCAGCCCCTAGAATTATGAGGAATAAACTTCTGTTGTTTAAGCACCCAGTCTGTGGTTCTTTGTGATGGCTTCCGAGTTGACTAATCCAAAGTCTCAGATATCCTGGCTCAACTACAGATTGTTTCTCTGCTTCCCACAACACTGTAATTCCATCAGAGCAGAGCCAGTTGTGCCAATGGTAAATAAAGCAGATTCATTAACCGAATAATTCTTTTTGTACAGAATAAAGTGAAGGACACAAGAAGTTACAAAGTAAATCCATACCAGGAAGGATCACACAGTCATTAGGCTTGACACTGCTCAAGTTCAAATCCCAACCACACCACTGGTGAGCTGTAAGCCATGTGGCTAGTTCCTCTACCTCTCTGGGCCAGTCTCATATGAGAACTGCAATGAGGATCCAAGTACAGTGAACCTGACACTGGGGACCACACAGAAAATCCATTGCCTCATTCATTCCACATACATGTCCTGTGCCTGCACATGTACAGGAACTGCTCTAGGTAAGGGGATACTAACAAGACATCCTGCCCTATAGGCCTTATCTCCTGGTGGACATTAGCTAATAATGATAGTAGGGGGGGGGGCACTTCAGTAAGAAAAGAAAGGATGGCTTAAATGCAAATTTCTAAGCTTTGGCACACTTCAGGGTACTATATGTAGTATCCCTGAATCCCACTTAAAATATAATCTGGAGTAGCCCATGATAGCTGATAGCTAATAATCTCTTGTGCCAGGCTCTCTGGCCCCACAGTCATCCTCAATCACAAGGTCCCAAATCAGGGCAGAATACCTGTGGATGCCTGAGCATTTTGCTGTTTGGTTAGGGATTACCCTACTGGTCAGGCTCCTAATCATCAAAAGGCCTGTTTCCTTTCCCAGAGCCATTCAGCAATCAACTCTCTCTGTCCCTCTGTCCCACAATAAGAGCGCTGCAGTGCCACCTGGCACTCAATGACAAGGTCTCTGAAGTGTCCCCTGAGGCAAGCCCCAGGCCCTGTCACCCTGCATTGGCAGCTGTGTGCAAGCCAACCCATATGCAGTATACGCAAGATGGCATAAGGACAGCCTTTCAGGGAGCAGCTGGAGGTCTGAACCCATTACCCACACAGGCAGTCTCTGCCACTGTCCTTGTGCCTTCCAGGTCAGGGGTAAGGGACCGAAGCCTGAGCTTAAGAAGCCCTAGGAACTCAGAGACTCCAAATCCTTGTTTTTAGGAACTTACTTCCAATATTTAAAAGGACTGAGAAATGTCTCCTAAGCTTCTTTCACCAATCCTTAAACTCCACGAGCCTTTGCTTGCCCATCTTAAAAGTGGAGTGCAAACTGTCCACTCTGCTCTTCTCATGGGGTTTTGTACGAATGGTCTTCAAAAGCTTTTATGCGAGATTTCTTTTTGGGGGTGACGAAAATTTTCTTGAGTTGATTGTGGTGATGGTTACAAAACTCTGTAAATATATTCAAGACCATTCAATTATATACTCCAAGTGGATGAGTTGTAGAGCCTATGAATTATATCTCAATAAATATGTTTTTAAAAAATAAATAAATAAAAGCCTTTATCTACCATGAAGAATTGCCACCCTAGGACTTCAAGTCAGCTCTCACTGTGGAACATCAAAGCCAGTAGAGTCAGTAAACTAGAAAACATTGCTTAGAACTTTAGGGGAAACTTAACTTGCATATGGCTTTATTTTTTAAGATTGACTTTTCAGGAATAAAAGACTAATTTGGGAAATTGAGATCCATGTGCTTCCAGAAAAATTTCAGATGACCCAGATAATTTTATTTCCCCATGGCCATGTTTATCTTCAACACGTGACCACAGTCTTAGTTGTTACAAGAACTCTACCCTTCCCACCAGACACTGGACCTGGTGAGAAGAAACCCTGTGACATCTTGATTTCTTACTCCCAGCCCCTAGAATTATGAGGAATAACTTCTGAGAAGTTTATTCCTCATAAACTTCATAAACCCCTGGACCTCATAAACCCCTGGACCAGGGGTTCCTGGTAGCTGCTGAGTCTTAAGTTTCCATGGTGTGCACCTCTGTGCCTCACCCCTATGCACAAAAACAAGAACACTCAGGTGCATAAATAGGTACCTGGATATATATATATACGTTTGTATAAAATCCTAATACAATTCCTGGATAACGGCCTTACATGGTTTTGGAGTTAATGCCCAATCCCTTCTCAGCAGAGGTGGAGGATAGCCCTTAGCATGGAGTAACCTCTCCAACATGGTGTTTTCTAGATCCTCCCCCTTCCTAAATTATTCTTTACACACTGAGTTGATATGGGGTGTAAGAATCTTTATACAGAACACTGGGGTAGGGAAACATACACTGAGTCTGGCCAGAGTCTGTATTCCACTCTGTGCCTCCCTTTCCTCATCAATTCAGTGATCGACACAATATCCAATCCACGGCATGTTTTCAAGATTAAATGAATTGAATGCAAAGCATTTGTTATGGGCTGAATTTCATGTCCCTCTAAAAGTCACATGTTGAAGTTCTAACCCCCCAGGCCCTCAGAATGGGACTATACATAGAGATAGTGTCCTTAAAGAGGTAATCAAGTTAAAAAGAGGCCTTTAGGGTGGTCCTAATCCAGCAGGACTGGAGTTCTTGTAAGAAGAGATGATTAGGACACAGACACGTACAGAGGGAAGATGAGATGAAGACGCAGGGGAAGACAGCCGTCTGCAGTATGAGAGAGGCCTCAGAAGAACCGAGAAGAGAGGCCTCAGAAGAACCCAGCCCCGCCAACACCTCCATCTCAGATTCTACCCTCCAGAGCTGCGAGAAAACCTATTTCTGTTTTTTGAGCCACCCAGTCTGGGCTACTTTGTTATGGCAACCTGAGAAAACGAATACAGCATTTGGAAAAGAAAAGCCCTCGGTATACATTAGCTACTACCTCCAAGGAGGCAGGCAGTGAGGTGGGTAAGGGAGCCAATTTAGCAGTCAGGCAGACCTGAATTCAGGTTGGTCATGTCAGATGTCGCCAGGGCTCAGTCTTCTCATCCAGAGAATGGTGATAACACACGAATGACGTGAGCAAACAAAAATGAACACAAACCACCCGGCCCCAGGCCTGGGCTACAGTAACTGCTCAGAAACCTTAGGTGCTCTGCAGGTTGCTGGAACATGGCAGCCAAACCAAGCCACCCTCAGGCCACCAGGTGGATAAAATCCAACTTGCTCCTCCCAAGTCTGTGATGTCCAGAGAGGCGGGGCTTGGGCATCATTTTCCTGCTTGAAACATTGCTACTTTTTACTGGATCAGGAGAGCCAACCAGGCCAGTGAGAAAGTGGGAGCCAACTCAGAAAATGTCATGAGTTCAGGTATTTAGGCAAGTTCAATCATTTGTTTGTTTTAATGTACCCCAGGAAATCTACCACACTGTGTAGAGGTTTAATAAAAAGCAGGATGGGCATGGTAAAAATAATGGGGGTAGGAGAGTAGGCAAACCCCTCCCTGAGGCCCCCAGGACACTTGGAGAAGGGTTTGAATCCCCATGTTCGCAAGTGACTTGCTCAGGTGTGACCATCTCCATGAGAATCTGTTAAGGGACAAGCACATGTAATGGAGGTGAGCCCAGGTACGTAGAGGGGAAGTGACTTTCTCAGGTCTTGCCATGGGTCAAGGCAGCAAGTTCCCAGTAGGGATCCCTCTCCGAGAGTTTCTGACAGCAGCCCAGGCAGAGAGTGATGCCCCCCTTCTGTCACCAGCTATTGGTGTGTGAAGGAAAGCAACATTCACAGCTGATGGAAAAGCTCTGTCCGGAGGCAGTCTGGCGAGATTTTCAATCCAATTTCTTTCGAGTGAAAGGCTAACAGGATAAGATCTCTCCGTGTTAACAACCTGGATTGTGAGTGAAGTCCCTGGGTTGGGGCAAGAGATGAGGTCATGAAATCAAGAGCTTACCTCGCAAAGCAATCTAGTCCAAGCCCCAGGTCCACAAGCCTCCCCTCCAGAGCCTGTTAATCTTGTGTTGAACATGTCGTCCCTCTGTGGGCACTTCCTGTCCAGGAATTTAGGCCATCTGTCCCTGGGTAGTAACCCCACCCTAGTGTTTGCAGCAGAAGCCTGGAGGCATGTCACTGGGCATACCACAGACTCCTCAGTGGGGCCAATGGTATTCTCCATGAATGAACACACCCTCAGAGCTAAGGCTTCACAGGTGACCCCTTGGGATGGCTCATAAACCAGTCACCTTCCTTGAGGCCCCTGCACTGCTGCAAATCAGGTACAAAGTACAGTGGCTGCAAATACATTAGATATCATGTCTTGTCCATGGGTGACAGCTAGTTGCCTTCTCAATAGCCCAAGCTCCCTGAAACCATGTGGAGCAAGTAATTTGAGGAGCTAGTGTTCATTGGTGACCCAATGCCCCACAATGGGTTCTTAGGGTCCACAATCTGGCCTTGCAGCAATGAGAAACTGGGTGTGGCAGCCAATACACGCAGGTGCTGGGACTCAACAAAATCCACATTAAAGGTAAAGAAGCAAGCTCTCAAAAATAAACTATCTTTTTTTTTTTAGAGTTTTTTTTTTTAATTTTTTTTTTAACTTTTATTTATTTTTGAGACAGAGAGAAACAGATCATGAATGGGGGAGGGGCAGAGAGAGAGGGAGACACAGAATCGGAAGCAGGCTCCAGGCTCTGAGCCATCGGCCCAGAGCCCAACGCGGGGCTCGAACTCACGGACCGCGAGATCGTGACCTGAACTGAAGTCGGACGCTTAACCGACTGAGCCACCCAGGCGCCCCAAAAATAAACTATCTTGATTCTCCCCCATTAGCAAGCTTCAACTCAACCCCTAAGAGATGTGTGGAATGTGTGGGGCCAATGTGTGGAAGACTCATTCAACAAGCAAGATCAAATCTGTCAGCCTCTGCAAGATTGATAATTCTCATGGGCATGATGTTGAGTGAATTAAGTCAAGATTCCATTTTTATCAAGTTCCAAAGGAGACAAAACTGATCTAAAGAGGAAGTGAGCGGAGTAGTGGGGGCTCTGGATGAGGGTGGTTCTGGCTCAAAGGGGCACAGGGGAAAATTTGAGGTGCTTGAAAATGTTTTGTTTCTTGATCTGGGTGGTGGCATCCCAGAAGTATGCACATGTAAAAATTCATGGACTGTACACTTAACATTTGTGCTTTATAACATGGAAGTTAAATCTTGATTCTGTAAAATTGCCAACCCTTTGTTGAGTACCTACTACATACCAGAGCTCAGGCCCTGATGGTTTGGGTGATATCCTCAGGCGAGAGTGGTATCTTCCACAATGCCACAGATAACCCTGTGAGATGTTACCACCTGACATACAGACATTCCCATCATCCTTTCTGTCTCCTTTTATAATGGGTTACCTGACCTGTACTCTGGGATAACAAACAAAACTGCAAATCTACCTTCCCCATTCCCAACATTAATTTGGGAACATAGAGGAAGAGAATCAAAGCAAAACCCAAACAGAACATAAGACATCCAGGACAAAGTCCTCATTTCCATTTAATCCGTAGGAATAAAGAAAACTCTTTTACAACAGGATTGGTAGAACCCAGGAATACAGAAGACATTTTCATCTAGTTTCTGCATGCTGTCAATGCTAAGATTTCTGGATGTCTAAGGATGCAATTGTGTACAGGATACGCTCAGGGAGAGGAACAAGTATAATCACTGAAGAACAAAGAGTCCCAGGCAGACAATCACCAGCTTCAGGAATTTGGACTCTGTGTAAGGTTGGCTTTGATTGCTGGGCACCTGTGAGCTGGGCTGTAAAGAGACTGAAAGAAAAGCTCTCAGAAAGATCTCCCAGGTCTAATGGGTAGGAGGAGTGAGCCTCACATTTTATTCTGCAATGTTTGGGCAATGTTTGACTGGGTCCTGAAAGTGAGTAGTAACTTTCCAGGCAGACAATGAAGAGGAACGGTGTGTGCTAAATGTCCAGGGGTTAAAGACAGAGTGAGGTCTGTGTCAATGCTTGACACATAGTTGGCCTTAAAATGTTTTTATTGAATCTGTGCAGGCACTCGTGAATAAGTGAATGAATGCATGCATGAATGCACAAATGCACGGAGGAAAGAAGAAAGAAAAGCAGGCAGGCGGGCTCAACCCCTCACCATCCACAGCTGGGACTCATGGCCTAGCTCTATGTAACTCAGCAACTGCCCCACATCCTTCCTGGGCCAAATAACAGAACCACCAAAAATATTTATTTAGTTAAAGAAAGGCTGGCTGAACCAAAGTAAGGAGGAGAAGAGGGGAGGGAAGGAAGAAGGGAGGAAGAGTACAAGGAGAAGGGGAGAGTGAGGGTGGGGGGAGGGAGAAGGAAGAGAAGAGGCAGGGTGGGGAGGGAACGGTGGAGAAGAGAGGAGAGGGAAGAGGGGGAGAAGAACACCTGAAACGAGGATTTGAGGGGAAAAAAGGGAAGAGGAGGATTTGAGGGGGAAAAAAGGGAAGAATGGGAGGGAGGGAGAGAAGAGGTAGAAACAGAGAGGGGAGGAAGGATGATGATGGTGAAGGGGAAAAGAGAAAGGGAGGCAGTCACTTCTCTGGCAGCTCATATTCACAGTGACAGAGTCTCCACGGGAGAATCAAGGACAGTCTGACATGAGTCACTCCTGCTCTAATGCAGGAAGTTGCAGATCTGAGCCACGCCCTCTTAAAACACAGCAACAGGACCTTGATGACCATCATCCCCAGACTCATCCTTGTCCAGAGATAAAGATTCCTCCCAGAGGCCACGCTCAGAGTGGCAGCTCCAGCAAATGGTCACTAGGTGGCGCATATTCCTCATTGTCCTTTCCCCAGGTTCTCAGCTGCAAGAACCTGAAGCTCACACATCAGGAAAGGGAAATGTCCTGTCACTGAAGGACGCCTGAAGCCAGCACAGGAGACCTGTGGTGGTGGAGAGAACCACCAATGAAGTAAGTCTGAGCTGTCACTCTCAACACAGAGCTTGCTTTTTAGACAATCCCAGAGACACTGCCCAGAGTGGGCAGTGGGACTGAGTTCAGATCCTGACTCCACCTCACAAGCAGTTACAGAACACTTTCCCTGAAGATGCCTGAGAGTCCAGTCTCAGGGATAAAGAAAAGGTTCCCAAGCACAGAAGTTCCACCATTATCTGTTTTACACACCGCACATTCATGCAACAAATAGTGTGGGAAGAAAGGAAGTCCAGGGCTTAAAAAGCATTGGGGCACCTGGGTGGCTCAGTCAGTTAAGCGTCTGACTCTGTTCAGGTCACGATTTCACAGTTCCTGAGCTTGAAACCTGAACTGGGTTCTGTACTGACAGCTCAGAGCCTGCTTGGGATTCTTTCTCTTTCCTTGTCTCTCTGCCCCCTGTCCCACTTTTTCTCCTCTTCCCTCCCCCCCCCCCTCAAAATAAATAAATAAACTTAAAAAAAAAAAAAAGGCATTGTAGACACCAGCACTAACTCTAGTGGCTTCACTGTGGGGCAGAGACCCAGACAGGCATTCAGAATCAGAGATTTTCTAAAAGCCCCTGCCCAAACTGATAAAGTTTCAGGTCCCACACAACATGGATCTGCCTAGCCCATACCAAGTGCACAATCCACAGTGCCTAACCAACAAGACAGGATTGCTCCATTTTACAGATGAGAAAACTAAGGCTCAAGAGAACATTAAGTGGTAAGCTAGAAACCCATGAGAATAGGACCAGGCTGGGACTCCCACATCCTCAGGACCAAAACCAGCTGCCTTGGCAAAGCACCACTCCCATGGACCATCACTGCAAGGATCTGGACACAAAGTTTTGACCCCATCCACCTGTCATCCTTCTCTACCAGGTATCCTTCACAGCTCATGGACTAACCCCAGGGGCCTCCCTGTGTTCTTTCCCTTCTGTCACATCACTGAGTCTCTGTGTATGTTGTCCCTTTGTCTAAATGACAAGGATGCCATTGGAAGAAGTGTGTGTGTGTGTGTGTGTGTGTGTGTGTGCGCTGCGCGCGCACACGCACGCTTTATTTGTGTAACTCCACTAACCCAATAACATCTACTACTGGGTTCTGCATTCAGCAAGCACTCAATAAATGTGTCTTGTTATTGGGACAGCATAAGCGCAGGGGGTAGGGATGGAGTGTTGACAAGTGGAAAATGAGAGTGTTTCAGAATTATGGAGCAAATGAACAGGGAAATGTATCGCCTATAATAAATATACCTCTGAAGAGCCTTAAAAGAAATCAATGAAGCACAACATCAAAGTCCCAGGGAGTTATAAATCAGCAGCTTGATAGACAAAAGTGCATCCGAAATCATTTAAAGTGCACCAGAAATCATTTATGTCTGAGTAATTAGAACACATTGGAACGACTCCGTGCCATTGAACCGAAATTGAGCAACATAATGTTTATGAAATCCCTGTGGACTCAGGCAGGAAAACCAGAAAGATGAAAGTTGCGTTGAAAATTCCCCCCACCTGTCCAGAGCCCTCCTGCACAATCCCCAAGGGGGGCCTGGAGGGAGATGGAGTTTGTTTTTAACCCACGCGCAAATTTGTTTTTTTCTTCTGGTTTAAAAATGTTTGCAGTCCCAGTTGTTGAAAACAAAGTGCGAGTCCCAGGCTGCATGTAACAGAAAAGGGCCCCCCATCGGACCCCCCAATTCCCAAACAGAGAGAATCTTTGTTAAGACAGCAAAGAGACCTGGTAGGAATGAGAATATTTAAGAATTTTCCAAAAGAGGTGGCTGATCTTAGTGAGAAAAAGGCTGGACTTTCTCCTCAGGGCTTCTATAGGATTTGACACTCCCTCCCACAGTCTCCTTAAAGGTGAAACTCTTGGGAGTGGATGGTGGCTGGAACCCTGCAGGGGGAGATGGGAGACAAAGGGATCGGAAAGAAGGATTTCAGATGCCCATCCATGAATCCACTTATCTGACAGTAGCTAGGGAAAAAAATCACCTACTTTGATTTGGGGAGTAAAATAAGGGTAAGGCCAGAATTCTAACTTGGAGACATTCAAAGAAGCACTCGGGTATCAAGGACTCTCCCAATCCTCCTCCTGGATCTCAGGCCCCAGATCACTTCCTCCCACAAAATGATAATCCAAACTGGACCCATGACGTGGATCTGACATTCTGGTGTCACTATCAGCTCGCAGACATCTAATAACGAAAATCCCTAATTTTTACACCTCCATCCTTCCCTCATCTCTCCTCCTAGTTTTACACAACATAACCTCAGCCTCTGGGATTCATATCCTGGGCTGTCACCTGGTACCATCAGCGTGCTGGACAGCTATGAAAGCAAGCAGATTTCTGTGTGTCCGGGGTGGGGCGGGGGTAAGGCTACAGCCGTTACACAGAAATAGGTCTATTTATGCTCCCTTTGCCAAGAACCTGGAAGACTTATGTTGGGGAACCCACCTTCAACTGTGCAAGTGCAAATGTACTGTGAACCTATGAGTGTCCTGAGACTTTCGAAGGAGGTCCACCTGGATGGCAGGTAGAGATCCTGCTCAAGCCTGAAGGAGGCCGACCACTGCCATGCCACCAGCTTTTTTCCATCTCATGGCCTCTGAAATTCTTCCCCTCCTCCAGCCAAGGACCCTCAAAGGAACCAGAGGGATCTTCACAAAAAACAAATCAGATCACCTCCTTCAAAACCATTCAAAATCTTCCATTGCTTTGGGATAAAGATCAATATCCTTCCTATGGCCTGGGACTTCACAACGTGGGCTGCCACCTATCCCGTCAACCCTTTAGACCTCATCTAGAATATTTCCCACCACCCCCCACCCCCGATCCTTCTCTGATCTTAAGCCACTCTAGTTGACCTCTGAGAGTGCCTGGAAATAATGTGGCCATAGGATATTTGCACACACTGCCCCTCTGCCTGAAATCCTCTACTCACTGCCCTTGCCATAAGACCTCAGCTTATGAGTCTCCTCCTGGGAAAACCTCAGACATACCTACCATCTGGGCCAGGTTTCCTTGTAATAGGCTGTCCCAGAGCCGTGTTCCTCCTTATGGAACACTTATCTCTGCTTATAGATATCCTCTAGGTAGGATCATCCTCTAGTATACTTAATCTGCCTCCCACTGGACTGTAAGCTCTAGGAAGATAAGCCAGGTGCGTCTGGGCTTACCATTACAAGGAAAGCAGCCACGTGGGGTCTGACGCATGGCAGGTGCCCAATATTGGATGGGTAAATGAGTAAACAGATAGATTGATGAATGAGCAAATGAGTGGATGAATAGATGGGTGGATAGGTGGGTGGATCACTAGTTTTTGTTGACATTGGTTTCTGAGACTGATCATTTTTATCAATTATAAAAGGTTGAGAACATCAAAATACAAAGCAAAAGACTAATGAAGGGTGAGAAAAGCCAAAGTAGGAGCCAAACAAAACAGTAACAATGATGTTGGTGGAAAGACAGGCTCACCAATTTATTCACTCACTCATTCACTCACTCAGAAGGTCCTGAGCTCCTACAACACACAGGCACTGAGATGGGTCTCGGGTTGCAGTGAGCTGTTGGAGGCCACCTAGTGGATGGGCTTTGGATTCAGATCATGAGGTATCACTTGGTTTGACCAAGTTCTGGTCTGGAATAACCCTGGGCAAGTATGTCTCAATGCTTAACACCTACCAACCTTCCAGGATCAGACTATTGCCCTTTGTCCCCATACGAAGGAAACAGAATCTTGGTGGCCTGAAGTCTGGCGCTGACCTCCACTCGGTCTCCAGCAGGCTGACTTCTGCCTCGAGTAGAGGATGGCAGGCATTCACATTCCACACCCATCTCAGACAAGCGACAACAGAGGACAGAATTTGGCTCGATGTATTTTGCTAGTAATGGAATAGACTGATGGCATATTGGAAATTCACATTTAAAATAGATCTCTCCTTTCTGTAAAATGAGATACCATCTACCAATTCGGGTAATGAACATCTAACTTAAATCCAAGCCACAGGCTGGGAGCACGGGCCCAGGCATGGTCCAGCATGTTCCAGGTGGTCCACCCCATCCTGACACATATCACCGAGCCCTCCCCTCTTCCTCCCACTTATTTTGTTTCTTCGTAAAATCGTTACTGAGAATATTGAACTACCTTACAGAGATGTATTTACTCCCCTTATCTTCCCTCCGTCTCTCTTGATTAAAAGCTATGTGTGATATTTGTAGTTATCAAACATCAATATTTGGCATGGATTTGTGGAATGGAGATGCGGAGAAGAAAGGAATCCGACCATTTCTATAAAGGGTAAAACCCTGAGCAAACAGACCGCATTTCTTATTAGGGGCAGTAAAGAGCAGAGACTCATTTCAGAAGGGACCAGTCAGGCTGCACCCCAGCAGGCTTTGTGAAACCAATGCTTGGGGCTCAAAATTAGATTCCAGATTTCATCAGGAGAGGCAGCTCCCTTCTGAGGGTAGGGGAAGGGGGGAGAATCATGTAGCCTATCTGAAAATTTTTAGAGCCGGCTGAAAGACAGCCCTCTTCCCCAAGGAGTTAAGTCCAGCACTCAAACTGGGCAGAGCTGAAATACTAATGAGTTAACCTTTCCTTAGGGCCCATCCCTAAGGCTCTACCTACATTAATACATTTAATGCCCACAACAACCTGATTCATCAACTCCATTTTACAAATGTGAAAAGTGTGGCACCAAGAGGTCCAAATACTTGCCTGGGCTTACACAAGAAGGAAGAAGAAGAGTTGGGGGTCCAGTCTGGTTCACAAGTCTGTGCACACAACCACTCCACCACACCCCCTCTGGCCTCTCCATGGCAGAGCTGCTTGTCCAGAATCCACAGTATACTGTGTTTAAGACCTGCTGCCATTCTGGAAGCATCCTTGCATCAGGTCCCCACCATCACTGAGTACCTACATGACCTTTGCCATGTTAGCAGATCCATGGTGTACCCCTCTGAATGAGGGTAGTAATAATCGCACCTGCCTCCCAGGATGTTGTGACAATTCACGACATATGCATTTAAAGGGCTTAACATACAAGGGAGATTCATATGCTTTCATTGTGGGAGTGGTAATGTATACAACTACTGTGGAAAATGTGGGGGTAACATCTACTAAAACTAAAAACGTCTCTATTATGTGACCAAACAAATACATCCTTGGCATCTTCCCGAGAGAAATGGATAAATCTTTCCACCAAACAATGGATACACAAGTGCACATACCCCCCAAACTGAAAGCAACCCAAATGCTCATCAAGAATTCTAGAGAATGATGGCAAAGGCAAACAATGAAATACTATTCAACAATTTCAAGAGGAGAAACGACTGATACATGCAGGAACATAGCTGGATGTCCTGGGGATGATGCTGTAGGAAAGAAGGCTGATGAACATGTACTGTTGGGGCTTAGGTGAAGTTCATGAATGAGTAAAATCGATCTTTCATAATAAAGTCAGGAGCGTAGTTGGGGAGAGGTAGTACTGACTTTGGGAGAGGCATGAAGAAGCCTTTTGGGGTGCTCCAAATCAATAAGACTGATTCTTCCACTCATTAATTTTGTTAACAAGTATTCATTGAGTGTCCACTGTATTTGAGATACTCCCTCAGGAGGGAGGGAGAAGACAAGACCCCCACTCCCAACCTCAAGTTGGATGCTAATATTGGAAACCTGTCAGTATCACTGTGTCTCCAGGGGGCATAGCCATCCTCAGGGATTTGGAAAAAATCACTAAATAGATTTCCTTCTTTTATCTGGCAGAAAGCAGTGGGGAGGAAGGGCAGGGATACTCATCAGAGCAGCAGACCTCTGCACTCACTGTGCCCGGGGTCACTGGCACCACTTAGCATTTCATCCTGGCAAGCCTGGCTTGCTTTAATCAGGACCACGTGGCCGAAATCATGTGCGACATTTTGAAGGGAAAGAATTTAAGCCTCCATGTCTCACTGCCCCGAGTATCAGCTTTGTCCTTCTGCTCTTAATGCTGTTATCTCGTCCCCACACTTGGTTTTCTGCCGAGCAGATGCTATAGAAAGGCATATTAGCAATGAGAAGCAGAGCGTGCCTGGAAGCCTGGGCGCCGAGCTGGTGACCCCTCTGCTCCGGAGGCCTGCTCCAGGGGGTCAGAGGAGTGAAAAATGCCCAAGAGGAACCAAGGCTTCCTCCAGTCACTCAGCTCCTAAGCCAGGTCCCAGGGAGATCTGTCTAAAATGCAAATCGGATCAAGGCAATCACCAGCTTAAAACCCTTCTGTAGCCCCACACCAATCACAGCAAAAACTCAACTCCTGCCCATCACGAAGCACCGAGGCATGCCTATTTCTCTAACACCCCCTCCTCTAGAATCTGAGTCAGACTAAAGTCCATGCCCGTGGCAGTCCTTCTACCTAAAACCCCTGCCCCTGCAACTGCTGTGAGGATCCCCCTTGTCCTTCACAACTCTAAGTGACACTTCCTCCATGGAGCCTTCTCTGACCACCTATTTGTGCCACCACCAAATTCTGTATTCTGCCTCCACTAAAGCAATCAGATTGTGCCTCAATTATAGGTTTCTTTTATTCATGGTTTTATTCCGTCATCACTGCAAGCCCCTTGAAGGTAGGGTCTGGGTCTACTTCACTTTTGTATCTTCTGACTCTCAGTAGTGAGTACAAGAGTTTAAGAGAGGCGAGTGAAGGGAGGGATAGATGAGAAGGAGAAGTGAGAAAGAAGGAGGTGAGGAGGGAAGGGAGGAAGGGAAGGCAGAGGGTATCCAGGGGATGTAATAACTCAATAGAACAGAAGGACTTGGGGAAAATCTTTGAACAACACTTTTCTGATTGATCTTGATGGATGATTAGGAACTTTTGCAGTCAGGCTTCAGTGGGGGAAGTGGAGCAGAGGTGATAACCTAAGGAAGGGTGCCCAGTCAGGGAGACCAGGACTGGAGGAGTGCAAGATGGGGTCCAAATGGCATGCTTGGAATCCGAGGAGTTTGCACTCTATTCTCAGATCGCACAGAGCTACTGAAGCATGCTCAAAAGGAGAGTCATGGTCAAGCATATGAGACTGCTAACTGAAGAAGGCAAAGTCCAAAGCAGAGGACTGGTTAGAGCTGGTTGTATAATCCAGACGTGCCATATCAAGGGTGTGAACCAGAGCAGTGGGTCCACTAAGGATATGCCAAGGGAGAATGGACAAACTTTGGTGACTTCAGACTGGGAGTAAGCTAGGGAAATACAAAGGATGCTGGGGGACAGGAGGATGGTGAAGCCTTTGAATACACAGCAAGGAAAACAGTGGGGGATGCAGGGGAGCGGGCAGTTCTGTGTTGGCTACTGTGTCTCCATGAGATACCTGGCATTGGGATGGCACTCACGCTGCCACTGTCCCCTAACTACTAATCATGACTAAGTCTTTCCTTCTGAGGAAAGAAATAGCCTGAGCACCACTCCTATTTGGCACCTATAAATGTGGTGTTACCTACTTCCCATACCTGCTTACAGACATCACAACGTGCGATCAGGAGGTTGAGAGCCAAAAGAGCCTGGTAGACCCCCCATTGGGAAGGTAGATAAGGAAGCTGAAATCCTTGGAGGGCTGGAGGCAGAACCAGGGACGAAATCCAACCCAATGCACCAAGGCTCCTGCTCATACATTCTGCTGCCTCTTGGAGTGTGAAACGGCACAGGACTGTCAGCGCTCACAGTGATTATGAACCAGAGCATAAATGACGAACAAACCTGCCTCAAGAAGAAACTGGCTCCTTTTTTTTTTCCTTCTGGAATCTTGCATCAAACCTTAGTCAGTCCCCAGTGGAAATACAGGCTGGGTGAGCGCATGTGTGCATATGCATATGTATATGTGTGTGTGTGTGTGTGTGTGTGTGTGTGTGTGTGTGTGTGTATGCTGGGGTGTGTACAAGGAAACAGGACTGTGTTATCTTCCAAGAGCTTCACATCCACCCCTCTAAACAATACTGATCACTTTTGCTAAATTCCAAAAGGTGGCAGCATTCCATTAAATATTCATTTGCTGTGGTGGCTGCAGCAGGGAGTGTCCCACAGAATACAAATGGGGAGGAAGACACCCAGAGAGCTGGGTGTCAGGAATGCTGTAGAGTCCAGCAATGATGGGGGGACTGGGGCCTGGGGTTACTATGAGCCCTTTACTTGGGGAGGAAGAGGAGGATGCTGCACGGAAAGATGCTGGAGTAGAGCACTTGGCCCAAAGACCAAGAGAAAGCTAGATTTGTCTCAAGACTTTGATGAGCAAGTATCTGGGGTGGAAAGCCCAGGTTTATGCCATGGATCATCCCTCCCCAAGAGTGGGGGCAGGACCCATGACTTGCCTCTGACAGAAAATTTGATGGAATGCCTCGTGCGTGATTATATGAGGACATATATACGTAGCACTCCATCCTGCTAGCATGCCCAAATAGATTCTCCTGCTGGCCTTGAAAAAGTATGCTGCCATCATGTGAACTGCCTACAGAGAGGGCTATGTGGCAAGGAAGTGTAGGAAGCTTCTATAAGCATACGTCCTCCATCCTGCAACAGCAAGGAAATTAATTCTTCCAACAACCAGTTGAACTCAGAGGAGGACCCCAAGCTCCAGATGAGACCCCAGCTCCAGCTGCCATCTTAAATGCAGCCTTGGGAGACTCTGAGAAGAGGACCCAACCATGCTTGTCCACAGACCTTTGATATATGTTAACTGAGATAATAAACAGATGTTACTTTAAGCTAAGTTTCTGCAATTTTTTGTACAGAAGAAAATGAATATAGTATATTTCTGTGACAGAGGAATAGAGACGTTATGAAATGCATCTCTGGAATGAAGGAGAACAAAGTAGAAACTTGGACTCTGACACTTAACTGAACTAGGCCTCCAGTATGATCAAGAAAGAGAAAAGAGTAGTAGTGTTCTTCATGCTGGAGCAGGGTCACTTCCATCCATTTTAGGACACATTCACTCCAGAGTGAACCCCAGAATGGAGTGTAAATCTGCAAGTTTCTTAGCCTCATTTTCCAAGTGCTTCCCATCATGTGACTATTGGACTACAAATGACCCCAATATTTAAAGACAGGTATATGTTAGGCCTCCAGCATATCACCTCAACATAACCATTTTATCTGATACCTAAGCAAAGACAAGTAGCTTTGACCAGGTAGGATGTTCACCTTCCCTGCTGACTTGAGAATCATCCCTACATCTAAGATCTTCCCAGAAATGTTCCTTGCACCATTAAACAGAAGCGGGTGGCCTCGGTGCAACTCAGCTCGGGCAACAGTCAAATCCAGATTGAGTCCCAGATATACCACCCATTAGCTATGAGACTTTGAGCAAGACACTTGACTCTGAGGCTGGTCTTCACCTGTGGAAATGGGGCTAGGGAAAGTTCTTCCTTTGGTGGGCTGTTCTAGGTATCAATGAGATAATGCATTTGATACACTCAGCACAATGCCAGGTACCTCGTAGGTGCCCAATAATGCTATCATTATTGTTATGTCCTGGACTCTGGACACAAGTGAGTCACATCTGCTGTATCCAAGAAAGGCTCTTTCTGGGAGGCTTTCCCAACTGGAAAGCTGGAGGTCAGAACTGGGGAAACTGTGTGGCAACACAGGGCAGGGCAGTGAGTAGAAGTGGTGGCAAGATGCCAAAGCCTGAGACTTTCTGGCCCCTGGGGCAGCCAAGGACAAGAAAGTCTGTCTCCAGGCCCTGGTTCAGTCTTCTGAGCCCCATTTTCACTCTTCCAAAGGGACTGCAGCATTTCTATGACAACTAAAAATAAAACTTTAATAAAATGTCATCAACTGCCCTGGGCACCTCACTTAAAGCCTAAGACTCACTTCTTCATTTTATAAATAGTCACTATCAATATCATGACTACTACTACTACTCTTACTATTATCAAGGAAAATTACCACTCACTGTAAAAAATAAATAAATAAAACTTCAAGAGTCCAAAGAAAAATGCAAAACTACCAATTTAGTTCAATTCCCCATCTGCCTTTCTGACACCTCTCTCTGCATTCAGAGACAGGGAGATATATGAATATAATTGCACATAATTGGAGTCATATGATATATGCTGTATTTCTCACTCAACAATATGTCATGAGCATCTTTCCAAGTCCATAAACATAAATCTTCACCACAAAATTCTAGCAGCAGCTTGGCTTGGACTTTATGGATGCATGTAATTTACTTAAACAATTCCTTATTGATGGCTATTGAGGCCATATCTTTATTATTATTTTTTGCTAATACAAGCATCCCTCAACAAATATACAAACACAGCTTCTTGCATTCACACATTCATCGCCAAGGTGTAAATTCCTACAAGTGTGATTACTTTATCAAAGACTAAACATGTTTTATGCTTTCAAACACGTGAGGTGGAATCATCGGTCACCACGTGTTGCCACGAACCAAAAATCACAAAAAATGACTCCTTCTACCTGTGACACATTAGGCTGGGAGACTGATCCATGGATTCCAGCCAGAAGGACCCAGAATGGCAGTACTACGAAGGTCAGAGGTAGGGAAGAAGGGGTGGGTTAGGGTTGCTGACCTCAGAAAACCTCTAAAACTCCTCAGCTTCCAGTAGAAAAAGAAACAGGATACCATCTTTACTTCCAGTGGAGAGAACCCATCAGCCTTAATGAGGTGGGGCTAAGGGCCAGAGAATATCCAACCCAATCCAACAAAATTGAAAATCCAGGGGGGCAGGGGTGCTCTTCTGGGATCCTGGCAAATGGAGAGATCTCAGACACTTTTAGTCCTACTGTGGATAACGAGCATTAAAGTGGGTGGGGGGAGGTTTCTCCACATGCTTTCATCTTTCTCTTTAAAAGTTCCTGCACAGCATAACCAGCTTCAAGACTTGTAAGTCACTTCCCTGTTCCATGCTCCATTTTCTCACCTGCAAAATGGGTTTGGTATATTTATGTTTTCTTTCCACAGGCTTCATGTGAGGTTACTAGACTCCTGTGCCATAAAACACACAGTTATTTCTAAGATCATGAGGAGTGTGGTACTCAGCCTCCACAATGCCCCCCAATGATCCCTCCTCTGGGTATCTACATTTGTGTGTAGCCCCCTACAACAATTTCATCGTGGATGGTTTGCATGAGTAACAGAATACAGTAGAAGTGAGAGCATGTGACCTCTGAGGATAGGTCATAAAAGGTGTCAGGGATTCTGCCTTGCTCTCTATTCCTCCTAGAGGGCCGTGTCATGAGGACACCCAAACAACTCTATGGAGAGTCTCCAGAGGAGGAGCTGAAGCCCCACTCAAGCCTGAGGATGATGGTGATGCCAGTTCTTTAGAGACCCTGAGCCAGAACTACCCATCTAAGCCACTCCCAAATTCCTGACCCCAGAAACTGTGAGATAATGTTTGTCCTTTTAAACTACTAAAGTCTAGAGTACTTTTCTATGTGCCAAGAGATAAAATACACTTTCGTGATCTAGCAATCATTTCCCCATCTACACAATGGGGAGACTACCACAGAGACTGGATGTGGAGTTGTGGACACTGACGCAGTGCAACAGAGAGGGAGTCCAGGCTGTGTGATGTTGGACATATTCTCTACTTCACTCAAGCTTTGGTTTCCTCATCCACAAAATGAAGACAGGACCAGCACTTACGTGATGGGGTCATTGAGGGGACTGAATCAGCACAGAGATCAAACACTTGGTCAAATGCAAAGTGGGACAAGACAGCTAGCTGTGTGGTGGTCATTTCTCATCATGCTTCCTCTTCTTCCTCCTCCATTTGGCATCACTGGTGACCCCTTCTTTCAGGTGATCCAGCAATGAGTTTATTGTAAAAACCTAGCCTCAAAAGTCATTTGGGAGGAACAGATAGAAGCCAAGAAGTGGGTCCTTCGAATGTCTAGTATGCACCAAGTATCAGCACAGACTGGGTCCTAGGTGGGGAGGGGGGCGGGCACACCAACAAGAGATCACACACAGATGTTGCCCAAGGTCATGTGAATATCTTTTTAAATTTTTTTTAATGTTATTTGTTTTTGAGATAGAGAGAGAGAGAGAGAGAGAGAGAGAGAGAGAGAGAGAGAGCGAGCGAGAGCACGGGTGAGTAGGGGAGAGGCAGAGAGAGAGGGAGACACAGAGTCTAAAGCAGGCTCCAGGCTCTGAGCTGTCAGCACGGAGCCCAATGTGGGGCTCAATCTCATAAACCACAAGATCATGACCTGAGCTGAAGTCAGACACTTAACTAACTAAGCCACCCAGGTGCCCCATGAAATCTTTTGATAAAACAATTTACTCCCAGCCATGCTCTTATCATCACCACAATATCTTGCCATATCTACATTATCATTACCTCCAAACTTAGTCCATACTCTTTTCTAAGTCAACTCATGTCTTTAAAAAATATTTTCTAAAGACATTTCACGTCATTACCATAAATAGAAAGCCAGCATTGCTTGCCATGAAGACAACAGTCAAACTAAACACATCGTGACTAATACAAAGCAACAACAACAAAGGTCTATGGGCCCTTTGAAATCATCTCACAGTCACCAGCGACAAACAAACATAACACACTTTCGGACCGTACCACACAGTTCTCACATCCCAGAGAGGACGAGCAGGAGTGTTTTGGGAATTGCAGTTACAGGGAGTGTCCCTGCCCCCTGTGTGCCTGGATGACATGTGGAGGGAGCATAGAAATCCACATCTAGCACCAGCAACAGTCCTATGTCCTAATAACCCAAACCTTGTACCAGGACATGGGGCTTCAAAGCACTCATCAACATTCCTATGGGGATAATCCCTCCATTTCTCACCACCCTGGGGTCTGTCTCCACATCAAGAAGCAAAAAGACCAGCCCATGGCCCCTCTACCTGTCGCTGTTGCCCCAGATGTGTCCCCCCAAGTGGGCCTGGCTCTTCTCTGAGGGGAGAACTCAGCTTTCCTATCTTGTAACACAGACTGAGACTCCGGCCCCAGGTGCTTCCTAATAGAAATTCTGTGAGTGCCTGGGAACATTTATTCCCCTCAAACCCAGTTACTTCTCCAGCAAGATCAGTTTCAGGTAAAAACCAGTCCTGGTGATTGATGATGGAGAGCAAGGAGGCTGAAAAGGATGCAAAAGCGGTTTCTAAATCTAATGCGTTCAGCAAAATGCTTCTACTTACTGAGTCTTGTGGACTGTTCCTGGCACTGGAGAGGAGGGCTGAGTTCTCACATTTGTAGTCCTGGCAAAAACAAAAACAAAGACAGGTGGGGGAACCCACATTGAAGACAAAATTCCAATTTGGAGTAGCCCAGTTTAGCATGACCCACGGTCTCTCACCATTTTTAGTCATCCCACTTGCTTTCTCTCTCTCTCTCTCCTTCCAACCCTCTCCTGGAGTGGGGGGTGGGAGGTGTTTAGACCTGCCCTGCGCAACACAGCAGCCACGACTAGGCACCTACAACTATTGTGAGCTGAAATGTGCTAGAAGTATGTACTACCTGCTGGATTTTGAAGACACTAATGAAAAAAATAAATTGATTGTAAAATGCCTCATTAATATTAATATCCCATTAATATTTGTATATTGATTTCACATCAAAATGATATTTAATAGTATATTAAAATAAAGTATGTTGTATTTAAATATATAAATATATTGTGAATATTTAAAATAAAATATATTATTATAATTAATTTCATCTGTTTCTTTTTACTTTTTAATGTGGCTACTAGAAAACATTAAATTACGTGTGTGGTTCTCCAGACATCTCTATTAGGCAGCTAGGCAGCAATGGTCTAGACTCTTCTCTAAGACTGGATACTTCCCCCCCCCCCCCCGCCCCCCCGCCCCAGCCTGAGGGCTGCACCCTGCCGCCTCATGACTGGTCCAGGCTGACTTTCCACAGCCTCATCCCGAGCCCTCCTGCGCCCTCCCCTGCCCGCTCCCTCCCCCGCAACAGCTCCTGTTCCTGGAGCACCTGCACTGCTGTGTGCCTAATGCTCTTCATGTACTTTGTTCTTTAACCCTCACAAGGTTATCAGAAGCAGGTCTCCATCCCAGCCCCGTGCTATGGGCACAGAATCACAAAGAGGCTGAGAACCTGTCTGAAGTACCTGGGCAGGGGTGCAGTGAAACCAGAGCTTAGACCCAGATGTGAAGGGATGGATATTCACTGTGCTGTTGTATTTTCCCCTGACACCTTTCCCACTTCTCCGTGAGGCATAGCACATGGGAGCCATGGGAGCCATGGGAGCACATGGGAGCACATAGTTACAGTCCGTCGACATCCAACCCTCAAGCTCCAAATTGTTGTTAACTCCATGTCAGTGGGGTTTGACCTGGAGTCACCTCTTAAACCTCCTGGGCAGAGAGAGAGGTATGTGTGCATTCACACACAAACGAGGGAGACAGAGATATAGAAAGGTATCAAGAGAGACAGAGGAAGAAAGACAGGAAGAGAGAGAGAGAAGAAGCTGTCTACTCTCCTGTACTAGCCACAAGTTACTTACACCCATGAACAGAGTTCTGTCAATAGTTTACACACACCAACAAAAGGAAAACCTCTCAGTATTTCCCTTTATTGCAGTTTTGCCAAAGACATTGGTCATGGAAAAATCCAGCAACCATAAGACCAAAACTGTGCTTGGACCCCTCCTTCCTCTGCATGGGAGATGGTCCCCATGCCACCCACCCATTACTGAAGTGATTAACGAATTCAGGGAGGGAGGGAAGGATGGATTTAAACACAAATTATGCCCCTCGCCTTCCAGCAACTGCCTAAAGCAGCAGCCTTAGAGGGGAGAGAGGAGGAAGATGTTGCCAAAAGCATGATTTTGCAGACAGATGTACTTATTCTCCCTTGACAAATGTCTATTGTCTGAAAATGGCTATTTTTTCTTCCTTGTCTCTTGGTCCCATTTTCTATAGAGGCAAATAGAAGCTATGCTTGAGTGGAGTTCAGGCCTATAACAGATCTCACCTAACGGACAAGTTCCAAGTGTTACAGATCCCCTGGGGTCTGTGTGGTCCTTTCTTTGAAAGGGACCCAACCCCCCTGCCTACTTCCAGCTGGTCAAGGGATGCACCAACTACAGAGTCTCTTTCAGGAATAGGGACCAAGACACATGGAGAAAGTCTCTGGGCTCCTGAGGTCCAAAGCACTTGTATTCAAAGCCACTCTTGGCTCCGTAGCAGCCATTACTACAGGAAGGTCAAGTGTGGCTTCAGCCAAATCTAAGCCTTCCAGAGGAAGCTGACCAGAAGAAAGGAGAGGGGAGGCCCTAGGTGAGCTGTTCCTGCCACAGTGATAAGAGTCCCCAGGCCTAGAAAGAGACCCTTACACTCAAGTAGGATCTTATCTGGGAACTCTCTCACCTGAGCAACTCCTATCCAGCTGTCCCCTCTAGAGACTTGCCTCCTTCTCTTGGCTCCTTCCTCACCTCCCAAGCCCCTCCCAGCAGCCAGCTGCCCAGTCTCCTACTTAGCTGAGGATCCCTCCTTGTGGTATTTCCACCTCACGTTCGTTAGTCTGGAGCCTTCACCCCTAAGAGGTGGGAATGGCACCAACTCAGCCCACTGTCCTCAGAGGACTTCTGATACCTTTAGACCCTTTCATACCCTGTGATTGTGTCTGCTCCATACTAACTGGCAGCCCCCCACCCTTTTTTACACAGTCCCTGTGTTATCCTGAACAAAGCAGCTAACTACACCCAGTTCCCTGTGCCTGTTTGCATCCTCACCTTGGAAACAGTGACAAGCACCTAAGTGGGTTCTAACCCAGAAGCAGACAACAGAGAAGGAAGATCTCTCCAAAAGAGGGGAGGCAGCAGGGCTGTCTGACATTGTTCTGGTTTCCAGAAAGCCTCACTTGTCTCCTTGAGTCCTTATAATAAACTTCTGTATCTTTTGACTCAACCTGGTGCATCGTAATGAAAATTTTTCATCAAGAAGGAGAAGATCTCTCTCTCCCCCTTACCACATCACTGAGTAGGACCCTAAGCAACCCAGAGTTGCTGCCCATCTCTTTTTCCTTTGTCCCAAGTGCAGTGGACCCCTTCCCTGGACCTCATTCCTGCCCTTGAAGTCCAGTATTCTGCCCTTGGAATTCATGCCCTCTTGTGTCTTGGTTGGCAGATTTCAAAAGCTGGGACACGGATCACCAACAGTGAGGACTCAGCCAGTTTAAACAATGACCAAGCAAGAGAGCCCCATGGGGCCATTTGGCATCACCCTGTAGAGGATTTGGCATGAACTGGTGTGAGTTCCCAAAGAGCCGTGACAGACAGCATTTGAATGTGACACTCTTTGCACAGACATGACTTTTAAAGTCATTTAAACAGAACTCAGATAAACAGAAGGCCAAGACCACAGCTAATGGACAGAAGTTGTGCTGGGGTTTGGAGGCATGGTGGGTTCCTAAAGATGGATCCAGTAAGACCTGCAGGGACCCCAGTTGTGAAAGACAGGTGAGGTCAGTTTTCTAAATGCCCGCCAGGCCCATGGTACCCAAACATGTCCCGACTACAGAAGTGTGAGACTCCTGGAGAAGTCTGGATTCTGGGAGACACAGGGCAGGGTGAGAAGCTGACAAGGCCAGACCATGGGCCCTAGGTGATCACAGACAATAGGCAAGTCCACCTTACCATGGAGGCTGCATTTGCCCAGGCAAAAAATCAGAATAACTCCGGAATGGCTGAACCAACTGGAGGACCTAACATAATCAAATCATGTAGATTTTCATCATCTCAGAGAGCTGAAGACCTTTCTAATTATGACCCAAACCCAAAAGCCATAAAAAAAAAAATGAATAAAAATTTTCAAATCAGGTTTTCTGCATAAAAAAAAAAAAATAAGACCATTGGGGCACCTGGGTGGCTCAGTTGGTTGAGCGTCCGACTTTGGCTCAGGTCACGTTCTCACAGTTCGTGGGTTCGAGCCCAGCATCAGGCTCTAGGCTGACAGCTTGCTCAGAGCCTGGAGCCTACTTTAGACTCAGTGTCTCCTTCTCTCTCTGCCCCTCCCCTGCTCACGCTTTGTCTGACTCTGTTTCTCAAAAGTAAATAAAAAAAAAAAAATTTTTTTTAAAAAGACCATAAACTATAAGACAAAGGACAAGGTGAAAAAAATGTAACTCACTGAACAAAGGGATAGTTTCCATTGGAATTTCTGCTATGGAATGTCTGCACATGTGGAAAATGGCCAATGCCAAAGATATGCACTGAAGCATTTCTTTTTAATTACAAAATATTGGGAGCAACATAAATTTCCATTATTCAGAGACCAACTACATCAGTTATGGTGCATCCAGAAAACCTCAGAAAAGATAATGAGGCAGCTAGATATGGAATGATAGAGAAAAACAGTAAAATGCAGAGTGGTTCATATAGTATGCTACAATCTGTTCTTTGTTTTAAGATTATATGCATATATACTGTATGCACTGAAATCTCTGGAAGATAGATAAGAAACTGGTAAAAATAAATGGCTAATTTTGGAGATAGGAGCAAGTTGGCTGAGCAGAATGGAATAGAAGGGAAGTAGGGATTTTACACTTCTGACTCTTGTATATTCTGGGCATGTATTTTTGATGAACAATTTTTATTCTACCTTAAATTTTTTTTTTCAAAGAAAATAATTTAGTGTCATGACATAAGGCATTTCTAGCAGAACCCTTTGGGTAGGGATTCATTTCTTGCTATTGTCTGAAAAAAAAAAAAAAGTTAGCTCACATAATGTAAATGACTTGGGGGTTGCTTTGGAGGACAAGAACCCTGCCAGTGTGCTGTGAATGCAGAAACGATGGCATGGGGGGAGGGGATATTTTAAGGGTTTTTACTGTGAAGTTCAAGTATGTGGCACACTACACTTGCCCCTTGTGTTCTCAGGGCAGGCAGTACTAATGGAGCACTGAGTTTTCCTGCTGAGCCCAGAGGTGTAGTCTAAGAACCCATCCCAACACAATCAGAAATGCCACCCATCCATGTATACTAACTGGTGCTCCGGCTGTAATCAAATCCCGTCCCTGGGTAGGATAGCCACACGTCAAAGCCCAGAAATCTGGCAGCAGGATCTCCACTCACATCGTCCCTCGGCAGCACCACTTGGTTCTAGGAAGAGACGTGGCATCACCAGCTTCCCAATGCCACCAATCCCTGCCAGTGCCCAGTAGGAAGGCAAGGAGGCATCCTACTTCCCAAGGCCCATCTTCTGAAAATGTCATCTAGGCCCTACCTGACACCCCCAGATCACGGAGTCCTTCTGAGAAAATGCCAGTTACCTTCAGCAAGGAAGTCGGCTCCCTGGTTTCCCCCAACTTAGAAAATTCCGTGTAAATGTCAGATTAAGCTCTTCAGTCTTCTGCTTTTAAAATGAGAGATAAAATTTAGCTCCCTATTCCCAGATGTTAAAATCTCTGCTTCTCCCCAGGGCAAAGAAATCAATGTGAGTAAGCTCTGTATTTTTTTTCCCTTGGAACACGACCACTTCCAGCAATTTATTTGACTGACTATGCCTTCTATTACCATGTAAATTGTTTCAGACTGCAGGAAAAAAAAAGTATTAATCTCCTCTCAGTAAGTCATAAAATAAAGAAATCAATTTCAAGGTCAATTTAGCCCAAATAACACCTGCTGCCCTTTTTTGTAACATGCAGACTTCTCTCAAACACTAGGCTGTTGTCTAAGGCATCAATAGATGAAGCTACGGAAAACTGAGTTTCACATCAGTCAGAGCAGCACCAGGGGAGACCCTGGGCCTGTGGCCTAATAGCATGGAGTATGAATTTGGAAAGGAGAGGGTTAACAGGTTCAGCAAAATGACCCTCTGCAGGTCAAGGCAGGAAAGTGGAAAGAGAGCCACAACAGGGGGTCAGATACAGTTGGGTTCAAGGCAGGAGTCTGGCTGATTTGCTGTGTGACTCTGGGAAAGTTACTTAACCTCCCTGAGCCTCAGAGTACGCATCTGTAAAATAAGTAAAATGAGGAAGACTGATCTTACAGGATTCTTCAACCCAGTCTATTGTGGAGTTTCTCAAAATTTACACACCGTGGTCTAAGCGGCCAAGTTTATGTAGCTACCCTTTATCAACAGACAGGCTAGTGTGACAGTTAAGAAAACAGGCTGACCGCCAGTGTGTAAACCATCTTTGTTCCACTTGTGAGCCCCATGACTCTGGACAAGATACTTCACACTTACTGTCAGAGATCCTTTATCCAGAAGATAGAAGTAATGATGTTACCCATTTCTAGAAAGAGGCAACTACCATCTTCAACTAATGGACAAGTAAACTGGTCTAAGGAAGGTTAAACAACTCACCCAAGGTTGCACAACTTAACCGAGAAGGCAGTTCCAGGTCTGAACCCTGGAACCCCTGCATCCAAAGCCATTGTGCTGTCCCCCAGACCACAGTGCTTCCTGGTTTCCATGGCCCCATGATCAAAGTGTCACACAAACCCCAGAACCTCAGGCAGGAAATTGTAGCACACTAGGCTTTCTCTCGCACACCCTGTGAGTGAACGAGGCCTTTCCATCACACGTTCCCATTGCCTCCACCACCCCACAAAACCATCCGTGAAGAGATCACAGAATGGGGCCAGTAGCTTTTCACTGGCAGACCAGGACCCAGGAGACTGGGGAAGTCCATCTTCTGGACCTCTCTCATCAGGAATTCATTGTTTCTCCCCATCCTGACCCACGTGAACCACCCCAGCCCTGGCCTCACCTGACCTACGTCCTTATGCAGTATTTAGTTTTCCAGATATATCCAGGTGGTCCCAAACCATCCTCTCTCCATTTCTGCAAAAGCCAACCCTGTAATCCTACCTGTCCATCTAATCTGCTCCCAAGCTGTACTGTCCTACCTGTGAGACGCATCCCCTAGTGCCCATGCCTGAACTCAGATCACATTCTCTACAGTGGCTTCCACCAAGGCCTCCCTGGCCCTATTCTCTCCCCCGCTCACCCTCCTCTATTCCGTACCACTGGGATTATCTTCAAGTATAAATTGGTTATGTCATTCTCACTTAAACACACTTCCAGGCTCCCATGTCACTGAACACAGTGTTGGCCAATGTTTACGTGGGGATGCATTGAGGACTACGGTCCTTAGACATGTCACTCGGTCATGGAGACACTCAGCAGCCCACATCTGGCAATGGTAACTCTAATACAGCTACAGACAAGATGCCTGGACCTCCTAAAATATAATGCCAGAAAAGCAAATCCACAGTTAATTGAGCATTTACTATGTACTTCAATGTAGAATCACACAGCTAATTAATTGGCAGAAGCTGAAAAGGGCTTAGGCCCTGGGCCATAGTTCCCACTCACTTTTTAAGAGTTTTATTGTGATAAAATTCACATAACATATAATTCATTTAAAATGTACAATTCACTGGTTTTTAGTGTATTCACAGATATGTGCAACTGTCACCAGGGCCATTTTTAGAATATTTCATCACCTAAAAAAAATCCCATTTAATCATCACCCTTTACCCCTCCATATCCCGCTCTAGCCCTAGATGACCATTAATCTACTGTCTCTATCAATTTGCCTATTCTGGACATTTAGTATAAAGGTACTCATACAACACACGGTCTTGTGACTGGCATAATGCTGTCATGGTTGATCCAAATTGTAGCACATATCAGAACTTCATTCCTTTTTATGGCTAAAAAATATTACACTATATGGCTAAACCACATTTTGTTTATCCACTAATCTTTTGATGGACATTTGGGTTGTTTCTGCCTTTGGCTGTTATGAATAACGCTGCTACAAACACTTGTGTATGCATTTTTGTGTGAACATATGTTTTCCATTTTCTCAAGTATACACCTAGGAGTATATAGGAATAAAGGAGTTGTCGGCCCTGTGGTAATTGTATGTTTAATTGTTCAAGGCAACACCACAGTGTCTTCCACAGGGTCTGCACCATTTTACATTCCTACCAGCAGGGTGTGAGGGTCCCAATTCCTCATCAACACTTGTTATTACCTGCGTTTTTTATTCTAGCCACCTTACTGGATGTCAAGTGGAACTGGATTGTGGTTTTGATTTGCATTTCGCTGATGACTAATATGGTCCAGCATCTTTCCATGTGCTTGTGGGCCATGTGTTTATCTTCCTCAGAGAACTGTCTTTTCAGATCCTTTACCCGTTTTTAAGCTGGGTTGTCTTTTAATAATTGAGCTTTAAGGGTTCTTTGTATATTTTAGGTACAAGAGCCTGATTGGATGTATCATTTGCAAATATTTTCTACCATTCTTTAGGCTGTGTGATCACTGTGTGTGTGTGTGTGGTCACTTTTGAACAATGTCTTATATTAAAGTGGCTTGGTCATGTGGCTTACACATAAGCAATAGTGGGACAGGTCATACATACTTTCAGTTTTCTCTCCCAGCTCCTGCAGGGGGTTAAGACTGGGACACAGGTTTTGAGGGCCTCTATTTAACCGAGTCAACACACAAACAAAAAATGCCAGGACTCAATACCACACAAATCAAGTCAGACTCTCTGGAGTTGAAGCAAAAGCTTTGATAATTCTTAAATCTCCCCAGGTGATGACAATGTACAGGCAGACTGTGAACCACTGGTCTAAGCCCTGGGTAAACGTTGTCTTTGTCCTGGAGGGAGCTGTCTTTTGAGTCAAGGTCAGCCCACCAGGCAGCAGGACATCTGCATGTAGTACTGCCAGATTCCCTGCCATGAGATCCTGCAGTTCTCATTTACCATGGCAGCTCCTATATCTCCAAATGCTCTCTCCAAAGACAGGCAAGTGGATCAAGGCCTAGGATATTCACAAAGAAAATAGCTAAGTGCATGGATCTGGGACAATGTCTGCAAAGTTCAAAAACCCCAGAGCCAAAAAGTAGAAACAATCCAAATGTCCATCAACAGATGAATGAATAGGCAAAATGTGGTCTATCCATGCGGTAGACTAAGATTCAGCCATAGAAAGGAATGAGGTTCTGATTCAGGCTGCAACACAGGTTAACCTTGAAAACAAACTAAGTGAAATAAGCCAGATATAAAAGGCCTCATATTGTACTATCGCACGGGCATGAGGGCTATAGAGACAGAGAAAGTAAACTAATGGTTTCAAGGCACTAGGAAGACGAGAGAATAGGGAATAAAGCTTTGTGGATACAGGGTTTTGTTTGGGAAGATGCATGTATTTCGGAACTAGATAGAGATGACTGTTATACGATATTGTCAATGCACTAAATGCCACTCAGTCGTTCACTTCAAAATGGTTAATTTTATGTTAATTTTACCCCAATGATTTTAAAAGACAAAATAAATCCCAACCAACCCAAACCTCTATCCCTTTGTCCATTTTTTTGGTGAGTTGACCATATCTTTTTCCAAACAAAAATAAATATATGAAACCACAGACTTCGACATACATCTATACAATCAAGAGAAGTTGCCTTCTCTATTAATCTCAAAAGCCATTAAAATTAATAGAGTCTGTATCAGGAATGTCTAATAGAGTTACCAATTCACTGAATCAAGAAACAAGCATGAGTGATAGCAGAAATGTGGTCCCCCACACACACAATGAGAATTTCATCCTCACGTTGTGAGTGAGGTGCAGTTAAGTATGGCCTACCAGCCCATCTGTGGGGGCATGGATGGCATGTGACACCTGAGGGACGATATTCACTCAGGAGGGAGCAGCCCACCTGGCCATGCTGCCATGTGAGGGGTATTTTTGAAGATAGAAGCTTGAGAGGCATGGTAAAAAACCACTCTGGGAGAGAAATACCACTTCATCACTGTGCCCTTGCAAGGAAACTTAAAGCACACACACACACACAAAAATGTCCATTTGCACATAGGCAACAATGTCTGAAAGAGATGTAACGAGACAAGGGAAAGCAGGACATACAGACGTCTCTGCAAAAATGCTAGGAGATGCGGCATGGAGATAAAAGAGGGCATTAGTGATGCACGATGAAACTCGGACATTTTTCTGGCTCGAGATGCTGAACACAGCACTCAAGTTTTTCCAAGGACGAGAACAGCATGGGGCTGGTGAAGGAGACATGGGTTATTACAGGAGCTTTTGCAAGATGAAGTCGGGGAGAATGGCAAAACAAGTGAAGTGTTAAATAAATACTTCCTGAATGGAATCACGAGGGAGAACACTAAAATTAGGATGTCTGACAAGGGCTTTTTATCCAATCTGCTCAGGATTTCTTCAGGGTTCCTGAGAGAGGAGTTGTCAGTGACCCACATGACACCACGGGCCATTTATGCAGAAATGAGATAGTTGAAGCACGGGGCACTGGGCAGGCTGATTAGAGGGATGTGGACCTAACTCAATGAAACCAGCAATGCCTACGGCAGCCCTGAGACAATCCTAGAGACAAGCATCCGCAATGAAAGAGGGCACCAACCAGAGAATCACTACACTGCACAGGCTAAGAGAGTGGGTTCTAGAGACAGGCAGCCCAGCATTGGAGATCTTGCTCTATTTTTTAATCAATGCATGACCTTGAACAACTCACTCCACCTCCCTGAGCCTTTGCTCTCCCATCTGTAGAATGGAGATAATAGCTTTATCATAGGAGGATGTTAAATCAGACAATCATAAAAATCTAGTGAATTGTTAACTGTTATCATCCCATTTCACAAAAAATAAACCGAGTCCAAAGTGGTTCAACAGCATTCGTGGATGTCCCTAACCTATGTATTGGCTTTTACTGTGTACGTGGCATTTTCTGGCAAGAATTGTGGGTGAAACACGTCGTTTGATCTCTGTAACAACCTAAGTGACTCAGGAGACAGACTGGACCTCTCCCCAGCTGTGTGACCTGGCACATGTCATGTAATCTCTCTATGCCTCAGTTTCCTCTTCTGATAAAATGGGGATAGTAACAGCACCTTTTCCACAGGGCTGCCATGAAGGTAAAAGAGGTACTGTGTGTAAAGGTCTGAGGATAGAGCCTGGCACGTGCCAATAAATGCGACAATCATATTGTTAATGATATTAGCTCATCTTACAAATGAGGCCCAGACAGGGTAAGCAAATTGCCCAAGGACACGTAGCTGCTAAGGGAAGAGTGTGTGTGTGACCATAGTCCCTGCTTCTCTTTCTGAGTCTCTCAAGAGACACTTGGGGCTTAACGAGCCACCACTTCTTCCAGGAATTCCCACCCACCTGAGACATAACACAGTGTAGAGGTTAAGACACTGTGCTCTGTACTCAGATCAGCCTGGCTTCGAATGTAAGCTCTGCTCTTGATGTGGCATGTGACTGTAGCGGGTTCTTTCTTCTCTGTGTCCTCATCTTCAAGAGGGTGGTGGTGGGGATAAGAGCACATCAATTCCTCAATTTGTGACAACTGTTAATGTTTTCTGCTGGCCCTATGTAGAAGGTGAGATAGTGACTAGGCTAAGCTGTGCCATGGCCTCCTTCCACTAAGCTGCTCTAGATGCATCCATCTAGATGCCCTTCCGCCTCATCAGCTTGTCTCTATCCTGTGCCCCGCGTCCTGTCTGTCCCTGTGGCCCGCCAACAGGAACAACTCCGTGGGAATGTGGTCTGATACTCGGGGGACCCGGGTGTAAGCCAAGTCCCCAGGATTAGGGCTCTCTTGAGACTGCCTCCCTGCAGAAGAGGGAACCGTCAGCTCTTTTAACAGGGAAATAATTGCAAGTTTGAATGTGGATTCGATGCCGAACAACTGCAATTAGAAGCCGCCTTCTGTTCGGAACAACTGCTGCTTAAATGTAATCCCCGTGTCGTGCATAAACCCCAAATGAGTTTCTCAGCTTTACTTTCAACTACACTGACTGCATTAGAACGCCCTCAGTTCCTTTCCTGAAGCACACATTGCTTCCTATCGCTCAGCGGCTTCTCTCTGTTCCTAAGTCGTCCAAACGCCTTACCTGAGCCCTCCAGGCCTTGCATGTGGTCTGCCCCCTGCTCACCCTTCATCCTCTTCCTCCTCACCTCACCCTCTCTCACTCTGAGCTCCAGCTGTACCTGCTATTGCCCCAACACGGGAAGGTCTTTAGTTGCCTTCTGCTACTGGAACGCCTATGTACGGGGGTAATAGCAGCACCTTTTCCACAGGGCTGCCGTGAGGGTAAATGAGTTACTGCGTGTAAAGGTCGGAGAACAGAGCCTGGCACGTACCAATAAATGTGACAATTATATTATCAGTGATATTAGCTCATCTTACAAATGAGACCGTTTAGGTCTGCAATCCAAACACCTCCTCCAGGAAGCCTTCTGCAATGTACCACACTAAGTAAGGAACCCCTGTGACATACCCTTACAGCACTGTGTACATTGTGGCACTTCCTAAAGCTTGTGAGTATTCCGTTGTATTAGTTATTGGCATTATTTGATAATGCCAGGATTATAACAGGATGATGGTCGCCCCCACATAACTGTGTCCCATCCATGTCCCATGAATGCTTTGTTCTACCCCCAGCATAGGCACCAGTGGCACACACCAAGTACTCAACACACCTATGTGGAAAGAACAACCGTTTAATCATGCAAATGGATTATTCTTCCTAATGAGTACAAACTGCTTGAGGTAGGACCTGCGTCTGAACCCTATTTCTGTTCCTCACAGAACCTAGCACAATCCCTAGCACGTAGGAGGTACACAGTCTGAATCAGCATTTTTAATCAAACTCATGCTTTAGTCCCTATTTTCATTTCTGTCACGAAAGTGCCAGCCCAAGTCCCTGACAGCCCTTCCCCGTCCTCCTCTAGGTCCAGTCAAATGAAATCTGAGGGTTGTTAGCATGGGGATTTGACCTTACTTAGGAAGACAGATGACCCTTTCCATCTCATTAAAAAAAAAAAATCCATCCTAGCACTGCCCATGCTGATATTCGTGCATCATCCCAACCTGCAGACCTCCTCAGAGGAGAAGTTGAAATAAAGGGAAATACCCCTTGCTTGGCTGGTCCCAGGAAAAACTCTGGTCTGTTCTCACCCCCTGCAAGACGGGGAAGTGACAGGGAAGGACTTGCCTCCATGTATAATGTTCCAGGCTCTGCCCTTTGAGGAATGGGATCATTAAGATGGGTTATGACATAAATGTAATGCCATCTGCTCAACAGCTTCCTGCCTCTGGGCTGCCCTTGGCTGGAATCCCACCAATTTACCTTTAATTAAACCAGAGTGTAGTTGTCCCCCAACCTGTTGGCCAGCAGTGGGATCAGGAGGCACTGCCCCAAGAGCAAAGTCGGGGCAGCATCAGACATCATGGAAGGTAACATTTCCACCTGCTCCCCGAAGATGGCACACTTGGCGGGGGGCGGCTCAAGACCCACATAAAGCAGATGTTTGGAAGCCAAGAGCCTCCCTAAGAGAATAACGAGTGTTGAAGCAGGACCAGCTGGAGGCAGCAAGCCAGCCGAGCAGCCCTGGCCTTGGTCTAACGCCCGCCGTACTGGCAGCATGGCATCGGGCATGATTAAGGGGGGAAGTCTAAACCACCATGGGGAGAAGGAGGCACTTCTCTCAGTCCTTGAGAAGATCTGCAAGCTCAGTGGGCACTCATCCCAAAGAAACAGTGCCAGGCAAAGCTGAGACCCACGCAGCTGGGGATGTTTTCCCACAAGCTCCATTACCAATCAGTCCCTGCAGCTGCTCCCAGATCAGAGTGGAATCCAATCAGTCAATGTTCCTGGGAACCCAGAAAAGCAAGCCCACATTCCCTGCCTCTCCGGGCTCAGCCTTCACTTACCTGAATGTTGCTAGGGTTCCCCCATGAACTGGCACTGTGCTAGACCCAGCAAGACCGCTGTGAAGAAAAGAAGCACACTCCCTGCCCTCCCGGGGCTTAAAAGTCTGTTGTGGAAGATACTAAGGAAGTAATTACGAAATTGGGTACTTGTAAGTATGATAGGTGCCATCAAAGGAAAAGTCCAGGGTGGCACATCAATATCTGAAAGATGATCAAAGGTGGTAGAAAAAGTGGGGCTGGAAGCAATCCTGGCAGAGGCGGGCAACTCAGGCGAAGGCCCTAAGCTGGCATTTAAGAGATCAAACCAGTGCCCGTATGGCAACAGAAAGAGCAGGATAAACAAGTCACAGGATCAGGGTCTTAGAGGCCATGCTAAGAACTTTGACCATTCTTGGAGAGCAGCAGGGTGTTGGAACAAGATCAGAGGTGTTTGGAAAACCACTTTGGACTTGAGGGGTGCAGGAGTGGATGGGTGAACACAGTAGAAGGCTGCAAGGGGGATCCAAGAATCCTGATGCTATAGATGAAAGGAGAGATGTGGAGGATAAGGTGTTGAGGGAATGACTTCCTAGAACAGAAGAATTCAAGGGTATGGAGATTGAGGGAGGGGAGGAAAGGAGGACTCCCCAGCTTCTATAGGAACACGTGGGCAGCTGGTTGTGCTGTTCCCTGAGCTGGAGGAGAAGATGAAGAGCTCCATGTTGACCTCGCTGGAGAATTAGAGATGTGTGTGCTCCATGCGCTTGAACCTCTGGGGCTGAGGGGTTGGAAACAACCTGGCCCTGTGGAGTCTCATATCCATTTAACCTCCATTTTCTACATGGCTCATTATTGGTGCTTCACAGAGGGGTTCCTCAGGATTTGTTTAGTATCTGCTGAGAACCATGAAGGCCTCAGAACTAACAGCTGTCAGAACTAAATTAATAAAACAACAAGGCAGCCTTTTCTTTCTTTCCTCCTTTTTCTTCCCCCCACCCTCCCCGTCCCCCATGCCCAGAATCACTGTGCGGGAATATTTGCAGAAAGCACCTCATCTCCCAGTGGCTTTTCATGTTTTAAAATTGACAATTCTTTCATTCCAGTCAATAAACTTCTAAATGTCAAACCATGGATGGGGTTTTCCTGGCGGGGTTTGGGGTCCAAGGTCCTTTATGAGATGCAAGAGGGATGAGGGAACAGAAACAGATCTCTCTCTCTCTCTTCCACCCTCTTTTCCACATGCTTATGCGCACGCACGTGCACACACACACACACACACACACAGTCCAGCAAGTGACATTTGGTTACCAGAAAGAACAGAGGCCAACATGCCTTCTGATAAAATGAGAGCAAGCATAAGTCTAAGTCATCCATCAGAAATTTCAAAACCCAAAACCTCCTGGCTTGCATCTAACTTAGATTCATCTGGTGGCAAAAAAGTCCCCTAATAGAAGATTCTCTATATTAGGCTGAACCAAAAGAAACCTCCAATATTTGACAGTAAAGAACAGCCATTCATCAGTCTAATGATATTTATTTATCCCGCTTAGTATGGATATTGGCTTTCTTGCAGAAATATTAATGTGTTTGATTATGGAGTGTTGCCCCAGGTCCCACTGGAGGCGTGATGTAATGGATCGCAGGGACAACTGATAGCCTTCCTAAAGTCTGAAAAATGATGAGCTCCAAACCACACCTGGCCTCAGGGGACTGCAAACCTGTAGTAATAAAACAGTCATTAAAACCATTTATGGGGCACTTTCCATGTTCAAGGCACAGTACATCAGATGATCCATTTCAAAGTGAGGATGTGCAAAGGGTTCATGAGTGCTAATTATATGGATACGTATAAGGCACCATTTTTCTCATTTAAATTCTAGCTAGTGAAACTCCTCACTGTTTTCACATAACAATGTTGGGGTAAGCCATCCCCCAAATAGGTTCATACCTCTGTGCACCCCC
Organism: Panthera pardus; assembly: GCF_024362965.1. Taxonomy (NCBI): domain Eukaryota; kingdom Metazoa; phylum Chordata; class Mammalia; order Carnivora; family Felidae; genus Panthera; species Panthera pardus. The sequence continues at coordinate 352,201 of NW_026526980.1, read as the reverse complement.
AATCTGAAGGAAAACCATGATTTAGCTGCACAGGGTGGAAGCTGTTAGTTACAGAGCCAATCAGCCTGACAGGAGGCTTGTTACATCCCAAGTCTGCTTGTTCTCAGATCTTCATGAAATAATTACACTGCTCTTTTCTCGTGGAAAACAGTTTGCTTTAACTTGGGGAAATGTGTGATTTGATAAAGACATCCCACACAGGGCTCCTAGGGGTGTTCAATTAAGAGAGATAAACCAACTTGGAAAATGTCCTGACAGTGTCTTCTGTCAGAGAAGCTGGAGGTGAGGGACCGGGGGAGTGGGGAGAAAGGACAGCATCACTGGGAGGACAAGAGCCTCGGCAGAGGGCTCTAAACCATAGAAATGGCTCCCAATGGATATCCGTGGTTTAACTCCTCTTTAATCATGGCCCAAGTGGTGTAATAAGCCATTCTTAGAACTTAATAACTCCTCAGCATCCAATCAATAATGCTCTGAAAAATCTCTTCCCTTTATTTAGTTCTATAGCACTCAGATACTTCAGCTTCTTATTCCCCGTGAACTCTGCAACTGCACACCTCATCTCCTTTTAGCAAAGGGCAGCTTGCTGACATGTCCAACCCAGAAGGTGTACCTTTAAGAAAAAGACTCTGATGGGAACTCTTCATGATGGAGAAGCAAGAAGTACCGAAGAGATAAATGAGTCAGCATATGTGCAGTATCTCCAAAACCAACCTGAAACTGACTTTGGCACTTCTCCTACCTCCTGTTAATGAAAATATCATCAGGATCTTTCAGAGAAAGAGGCCAGGATGCACATCTTTATAAGATTCATCTGGGAAATTATCACCATCCAGTTAAGCTGCTTGCAGTACTGAAAAATGAACAAAATTTTTTTTTTAGTTCCTCCCTTGAAAAGATGGATGGAGGCTTTTCACTTTAATTTTTTTTAACTACTTTTCTTGGTGGATGTGGACTCTGGAATCCACAGAAAAACAAGCAGTGGGAGAGAAAAGGGAAAAGTCCATCAAAAGAAGAAATTGCTGGGGCGCCTGGGTGGCTCAGTTGGTTAAACATCTGACTTCAGCTAAGGTCATGATCTCTTGGTTAGGGAGTTCAGGTCTACGGCCATACCACCCTGAACGCGCCCGATCTCGTCTGGTTAGGGAGTTCAAGCCCCACATCGGGCTATGTGCTAACAGCTCAGAGCCTCAAGCCTGCTTCAGATTCTCTCTCTCTCTCTCTCTCTCTCTCTCTCTCTCTCTCTCTCAAGAATAAACATTTAAAAAATTAAAAGAAAAGAAGAAGAAATTGCTGCAAAGCCCTCACACCCAAGCAGTCCCAGCCCAAAGGAGCAGATAGCCTCACTCTAAAGTGCAAACACTGGTGATCCATTTGCTCCAAATTTCATATAAATGGGAGCTTTTGATGCTATTATTAAAAATGAGGGAAGATGAGGCATCGGCGTATTCTGTGGCCTGTCATTCCGACTCAGGCAGAGGTTACATCCCCTATCAAATGGAGACATCGTGATCTCCTCCTCCTACTTTGACAGGAAGGTGGTTGGCCCAGTTAGATCAATGAAGGTGAAGTGATTATTTATTGGGTAGGTCTACACAATGCAGCTCTTCTGACTTCTCCATGTGCCTCTGGAATCTTTACCTCTGAGATAGCTACCTCCAAACCTAGTGGATGTGGGACGTGTGTTTCATTCCCATTAGGTAGGAAAAGAGTTGCCAGGGAATGTGGTACCAAAATTTCCATTTCCCAGACAGACTTGGACAGCTTCAAACAAGGAATTTCACTTTTCTGCAGTCTAGGAGTATCATCCATAAAATGAGCCAAGTGGTACCTGCCTGACAGTGAGCTGTGAGGACGATCACCTGAGAGCATATGAAAGACAAGTTAACTCAATAAATGGTGGCTGTGTTGTTGATAACGATGTCAATGAGGATAATGCTGATGATGACCTTGAGGATAATGCTGATGATGACCTTGATGGTTTACTTTTCCTTCATTTCACCTATTCCTCAATATGTGATTTCTCAGAATTAAAATTAAGAGACTATTCAGAGAGAGCAATTTAGAATGTTTTTAGAGTAAAAGAAGTCTCACAACTGTGAGAAAAGATGTCCCCTTCTCAAAGCAAATATGCTCCCAAGGAAATAAAACAATCTCAATGCGAAATCCCTCAGCAGAGGCTGTTGTACCACAAGGTGAATGACCCTTATTATCACAAAGTTGTTAAAGTATCCATTTGTTATCTGGTTAGTCAGGGGGACAGGGCCAAAATCCATTTAGCACACTATTTATCAAGCAGCAGGATTTGAAGAGCCAGGCTCACGGCTCAGTGGTTGGGCTGCCACCATCTCTGCAGCTCACTTCTGGCTTTGTGAAGCTTCCCCTTCTGGAGCCAACACTTTCTTGCAAAATGAGAAAATGAAATAACGACTTCCAAGAGTTTGCCGAAAGCGCCCCCCACCCCATTTCCCTAAAACAGAGCTCCCAGAGGTATTGGGACAGAAATGGGGAGCAGTTACAGAAGCATGGACACTCAATGTGAATCACATACCATTTTTTCTTACGTTAAAAACCAAAAGCAACTATGGAGATGTGGCAAGACAGTTTCTTTTTTTTTTTTTTTTTTTTTTTTATTTATTTTTGGGACAGAGAGAGACAGAGCATGAACGGGGGAGGGTCAGAGAGAGAGGGAGACACAGAATCGGAAACAGGCTCCAGGCTCCGAGCCATCAGCCCAGAGCCTGACGCGGGGCTCGAACTCACGGACCGCGAGATCGTGACCTGGCTGAAGTCGGACGCTTAACCGACTGCGCCACCCAGGCGCCCCAGTGGCAAGACAGTTTCAATGGGGGCGTGAAAATCCTTCACAGAGCACTGGAAGGCTAGAGATTCTGATGCAACATGATCAGATCATATGTTTCTTAGGCAAGGGTGATTAGCAGTGTTATTGTTGGGTCAGACTGGACAAAGTTACTTTGCTTTCTGAGGCTTAGTTTCCTCACCTGTAAAAAAGATGAAATAGAGGATCTCCATGCCCTCAGGAGTCCCCTATAGGTGCAAAATTCTAGGATTCTAAGATTACAAATCTGCCTGTTGAAGTTCCTAAACCTTCCACCCAAAACAGACTAAAACCAGAAGATCTCATGAGAGGAATGGCATCAGGGGCAAAATGAAGGAGCTGAAAGATAGACCCAGTGTGGCATAGGGTAGGCCTATTTCAGAGACAGCGGAGCCTTAGGAGATGCCTGGGAGGGGAGAGGGGAAGGAAAACACAGGGGTCAAGATTTGGGCCCAGAGAGAAACCCAGACAGAGGAAGAAAAGATTCATTCCTGGAGCATCCCCTAGAATTTACACTAAAATGCAGTTTTCCAGGCTCCACCCCCATTCATTCAGATTCAATGTATTTGGATGGGGCTCAGGAACCTCCATTTTAATGAGCATGAAATGGGATTATGATGCCTGTAGGGGAGGAGATAGCTCCGTTCAATGAGGAACCACTTTTATGGTTGTCACCACCCCACCCAAGGCTGGGGACAGGGTATTTCCCACAGGTGCACCCCTCCCCCACCCCAGGAATCTGTGACCCTCCCTTTATTTACTGTCCACTCCAAATTCCTGAAAGTCATCCCTGAGGCCTCTCTTTCTCTCACCACATTGCCAATCCATCAGCAAATCCTAAGCATCCAGCTTGACCCTCAAAACACAACCAGAGCCCCACACTTCTTGCCATCTCCCTGTCTACCACCATGGTCTGGACCATCATCATTCCAACAGCCTTCTCAATACCCTCCCTGAGTCTGCCATTGCACATATGGTCAGGGCATCCTTCATGGAAAGAAGTCAGGTCATGCCACTCTTCTGCCTAAAGGCTTTAACACCTCCCCTTTCCCTCAGAGGAAGAGCCTTACAAGGCTACCTGGCTCCAGCCCTTACCACCATTATCTACCTGGCCTCCTCCCCTCATCCCCCAACTGCCTTTTCCTCTTTCTCATTCTGTGAGAAATAAGGGAGACGATTCATTTTTAGTAATGCCAAATAAAAGCTGTGCTATCTAGTTAACAGTAGGTTGACAACCTATTGGAAATATATTCGAACCCCACCCCCCACAATGGAGTCCCAAGCCATTAGACACTTCACTTCCTGGTTCTTCTTCCCCGCCTCCGTTTTGTGGGCTTATTTTTGTGGGCTTTGCAATGAGCATGCAGCAAAGAACAAAGGGAGGAGGGACTGAAAGTCTCTGCATTGTCTCAGGGAATGTCCACTTGTTCTAATCAGACTACTTTTTGTCTTAGGTGGACATAGGCGACATCTGGGTAAGACTGTAGTATTCAGCTGAGGAGGAACCAGGAAAGGGACTTGCATGCTAGGAAATAAACTGTCCACTGTAATTGCCCCGAGTGTGCTTGACCATCAGACACCGGCTCTGGCAAGAACTTGATTAAAGCCCCACCTCACTGTGCTCTGAAGCTCCACGTCCCTCCTTTGATTGGGTCAACAGGTTTATTTCCCATAATTCCATTACAAACACATTCTTCTGCACCTGCCGCTGCTTCTGCCCAACATCTCTGGCCCCAGATGTTCACAGGGCTCACTCCCTCTCCTCTGTCTTGGCTCATATATCACCTCAGGGAGACTTTGCTTGACCACCTTCCATGAAACAGCCAACCCCATTCCCCAGGCACCCCATCTCTCCCCTGGGTAGTTGTCTCATAGATTATCCTCCGCTTTACAGAGTATCATCTCCCTCCCCATAGAAGAATAAATCTCAAACATAGATGGTTTGCTACCCATCCACCAGGGGCCCTTTGGCAACACCTGGGGAGATTTTGGTGGCCACAACTGAGGCAGGGGTTGCTACTGGCATCTAGTAGCTAGAGACCAATAATGCTGCTTAATACCCATCAATGTACAGAACCACCTCCTGTAACACAAAATCATGGCCCAAAATGTTAAAAGTGTCAAGAGTGAAAAATCCTGCCATAGAATATAAACTCCATGAGGTCACAGACTTTTTTGTCTCTCACATTCACTGCTGTGTCCAGACTGCCTGCAAAAGCACTGGGAACACAGTATCTACTCAATAAATATTATAGAAATATATGAATAATAAATGACTGGGTGCTCCCCAGAAATCCTGAGGAGCTTCTGAGCCATGTTCAAGTCTCCCTCACCTGGTACAAGGTGGACTTGATTAAAGAGTCCTGGCTTTCCATGGAACCTTTTGGATTAAGCCATTCCATTCCCACCCAATCACTGATTTATTTTAAGTTTATTAATTTTGAGAGAGAGAGTGAGCACAAGTCCGGGGGGGCGGGGGGGTAGGGTTGTAGAAAGAGACAGAGAGAGAAACCCAAGCAGGCTCTGCACTGTCAGTCCAGAGACTGACATGGGGCTGGACTCAGGGCTCAAACTCACAAACCATGAGATCATGACCTGAGCCAAAACCAAGAGTCAGACACTCAACTGACTGAGCCACCCAGACACCGCACCCCTCCGGAACCAATCACTGATTTAAGTCACCACATAGTAAAGAGCACAAACCCTTGGGCTACACCATGAGAGAGTCACATGTTTTGCTTTGTAATATTTCTATTACAAAGAAGAAAGGGTCCAGTACCTTATTATCAAAGTTGAAGATAAGCCACCTCACCCCTGGGTCAAAAGGAATAAGCTCTCTGCTAGTTGATATCTAATGCATAGAGTTCTGAACTAACTGACCTGTATTCTTTTAAGGGTCTCCAGGGTATTTCATAAGCATAATATATGAACTGCTTTTAATTTCCAACATTAGTTTACCTAATGGGGACTAAGCTGGCCTGACCAGTGATTAAGCATTCAGAATGGCCAAATGGCTGACCTCTATTGAACTCTTCTTACCAGGGACTGCGAACTATTCTAAGGACCTGACATTTACTAATTCACACTTCAACCTCAAAACCATGATTATTATCCCCACTTTACAGATAAGGAAATGGGAGGTTGAGGCACACAGCTAATAAAGAACAAAGCCAGGATTCTATATCAGACCTTCTGGTTCACACCCATCGGGTATGCCATATACAAACCCAGCTATATAGGCCAACGCTGTGCTTCTGCGGAGCCAACCCTCCGGCAGCGGGTCTGACTCCCTCCCACTGCCACAGGGCCCCTCCTGAAGTGGATCACCTAAGGAGAAGCAAGCTAAGCCTGACCCTCCTGCCCCCGTGCACCTTGCCTACCCACCCCAGCTAATATGCCAGATCCCCAGCACCACAAGCCTGGCAGTGTGCAAGTAGCCAAGACGGGCCACGCCACCCCACAGTGAATCCCGCCCCTAGGAGAGGGGAAGAGAAGGCACACACCAGTCTGACTGTGGCCCCATCGGTGGGCTGGGGGCAGACATCAGGTCTGATTGCAGCTCCGCCAACCAACTCCAGTTATACACCACAGCACAGGGGAAGTGCCCTGCAGGTCCGCACCACTCCAGGGACTATCCAAAATGACCAAACGGAAGAATTCCCCTCAAAAGAATCTCCAGGAAATAACAACAGCCAATGAACTGATCAAAAAGGATTTAAATAATATAACAGAAAGTGAATTTAGAATAATAGTCATAAAATTAATTGCTGGGCTTGAAAACAGTATAGAGGACAGCAGAGAATCTCTTGCTACAAACCCAGCTATATAGGAAACTTGGGGTTAGAAGAAAATAACAGAGAGTAAGTAACAACTAATAGAGGCAATAAAAGTCCTCTGATGCCTGCTTGTGCTGTTTGGCAGGTAAGGAGATGCCTGACCAGGTGTTGTATTCCCATGCCCTATAAAATGTTCCTCTGTGAATGTCACTTCCTGTTGGTGCTATGAAAAGGCTGATAAAGTTTAAACCCCATTTCTCCTGTGGAAATGTTCACTTCACTGCCGAGTTCCCACCCATCTGGGTATTTAATCTTTATGAGATTGGAAATATGACTGACATCACGTCTTGTTCTTTTACTAGGGACAGTACAGAGTGAACCCCAATGTATTCAAACAGAAAGAATCATGTCAAGGAAGTTAGAGGATAAAAATAATCCTTATTTCTCATCCCCACATCAGGATGCCCAAAAGAAAAATCATACAGAGGGGGCATGAGGAACGGAAAAAAGAAACGCATTCATTGAATATCACACCCACGCTGTCATGCTCAGTGGTTAAGAGACATGGTTTGGAGTCACACATACTCCAAGTTCCACCATTTAATTGACCTTGGGCACTGGATTTAATCTTCTCTACACCTCCATCTTCTCACCTGTGAAACGGGATTGGTTAAGCACCCTGCCTCATGGAGTTTTTCTAAAAATCCAATGAGATGGTAAATTTAAGTTCCTAGTACAATAGCCAGAATATACACTGCACTCAAGAGAAATATTAAGCCTTATTAATCCTTACCAAAAGTTTCCATTTTGTAGAGAAATAATCAGAAAATCAATCAATGTAGGTGACTCACTCCAGGTGAGACCAAATCAGAATCAAGTTTCAAACTGGTCTGTTTTCAAAGCCCATTCAGTGACCTCCAAGGACACCTATGCTGGGGACAGTCAAGCTCCAGAGATATTCTACCCTGACTGACCAGTGATTCAAACCAGGAGAGAGGTCTCAACCCTTCATGAGGACACATGAACAAGAGGTGCCATGAGTTTCCAAACCGAGCTGAGTCATTTAGCAGGATTAGTGAAAAAATAAACATCTTAATTATCAACTTCAAAATTTGAGTTCTAAGACCATCCCTGAGCAGAGAGGATGATAGGAGAAGAGTCTGGATGAGGGAGGAGGCATAGCAGAGAAGACAATGGTGGGAAGAGAAGGAACTGCAGGAGAACGTGCAATGTGTCCAAAATGCGTCAGCCCACTACTGACGGCAAAGCTGACAGCCATGACCCTCAGCCATCCCTACACGATCACATGCACAACTCTCAAATTCCAAAGTAGTATGCATTTATCCCCATGGCCCTGGAGGTGCTACCTGCTCTCTCTCCACCCGCAGTGACAACAAATTAAACAACAAAACACAGTGATGACAGTGTTGTGATGAGGGTGGTTTCAATGGTGACTGTATCTAAATGTGGGCAGAGCCCCTCTATCCAATAGGTTTTCCTACTATTGATCTGAATATTCCACTGCTATGGTTTGAGCTACTTTCCTCTCTATTTAAAGTCCTAGAAATCGACCTCATTCTTTGTATAAAGCCTAGTTTTAAAGACCTGATCCATCGCCACCTCACTATAGAGCCTTGGAAAGGTTACTTGCCATTTGGGTGCCTCATTTTCCCTGTCTATCAAGTGGAGACTATACTGATACCTACGTCATGGGGTGATTGTACAGATTAAATGAGTTACTACTTGTAATGCACTGAGAGGAATGCTTGGCACATCGTAAAGACTCGATATATGTTAGCTATTAACATCACGATTTAATCTGACAAGTGTGCTATAACTCACAAGTACTCCAAAGTGATGCAGCCTGGGGACATGTGTGTCCATATATCTGCAAGAACATGGGGTATGGGATGCAGTTAGATATCCCATCCGTCCTCTCCTGGGTACAGGCTCCATCTGGCTCCCAACAGCTGCTCACAAGGCCTTTCTGTTCCGGGAAATCCAATCCATCTAAGGGCCTTTGTTTGGCATTTCCAGTCCCACTAATTGTGAGGCTTACCATCTAAGGCAGAAAACCAAATGTCCAATGCTGGTTAAAGCAAAAGTGAGAATAGAAATGTGTTAGAGCATTTGGACTCCCAGCGGTGAAGCCACTTCCTTCTGATGAATTGCGACACACAGAAATCAATCCAGGTCACTTAGGAGAACAACTTGGTATTTGGTGTCCAAACGAATCTCTGCTAATTTATTACACTGCTATTTGATTAAATACACAAGAAGGGAGTGAGTCAATGTGGAGTGTCTGCAGGTGAATTCTCTTGTGGCTCATTTGTGAGTGTCTCCCTATCTAATACTCAACAAAAAACAAACAGTTTCAAAATACTCTCAAGCTATCCAAGCGGTTTATCCATATTGCGGTTGATCTTTGTTTTATTCTTGCTTTTCTGAAATGTCTAGGAAATGAAGTTACCAAAAATAAATAAATAAATAAATAAATAAATAAATAAATAAATAACAAAAGTCAGCCAATACCAAGAAATCAGCCAGGAACAAATATAACCAGAAGGAGAGCGTCAGCAGCATATTAAACTCCATCTTCAAAATGTTCATTTGTAGCCACTTCATCTAAAGTCAATGCCATCACACACCTCACACATAATAGTCTTTGCTTACTGTGCCGCCATCTGCGAATGGGTATCTACGTGTTTGATCATGTGTCTATTGTGTATCCTCCTAATGAGTGAAAGGTAACTGGAGAGCTGACAAAACGTAGTCCAAGTAGGCTAACATATTAACATCAGTATAAAAACTGGAAGTAACTGGGAAAGAGCAAGAGCAGGTTTGGCTGGATTAAGGCCCCCACCCCACGAGTTATCCTATTTCACATTTCCACACCAACCTAAACTGACTGGCTGTTGGAAACTACCTCAGGACAGCTTACAGAAGAGATTCCAAGCCACTTACTCTACCATCTTCACAGACTGTCATGAAGCAAAGGAGGAAAATGGACTTCCAAAATCTAATGCAGAGTGGTTTGTACACACACACATACACACACACCCCATGTTTCCTTCTGAATCCCAGAATATCATGGAGGTAGCTGAGCAAAATATAAAGGAGGTAGAGACAGCTCAGCAAAATATAAGGGAGGTGTTTCTTTCCCACTCAGTATCTCAGTCACAATAACAAAACTCAAGTGGTCTCATTTTCCTGACATCACCACTGCTTCCTGCTTACAGCCAATGGGCAGAGCCACTGCTGTCTATGTCCTAACACAACAATGTGTGGGTGAATGTGACCCTTTCAAGTGCCATCCCTTAACCTGAAGAAGCTAAATAACCAATTCATATAAGAAACTGGTTGTGGCTTGCAAGGCCATGATCTTATCTAATTGTATCTCATCAGCAGGATACCTGCCTTCTATTTAAGAGGTGAAATGACCAGGATGACTGTACAGTAGCTGGAGAAGAACGCTGGATAGGAGTCCCAAAATTTACTGTATACTTGACCCTGCCCTATGTCCAAAATGTATGGTTTGCATCTTATAACAAATCATCTTGGGGTTGTAAATAATAAATCTACTCTTTAAGGGACAGGTAGCTGGGATTGCACCTTTTACTTTTGGTAAACCCACAGGTGACTTCATAGGACACAAAAAGGAGAGAATAAACCCAGAGTTGGGAACAAGGACTCATTTCCTTATGAGAAAGAAATAAGAAGAAAAAGCCCATACCACTGGATAGAGACATTTCCATCCATCCAAGAACACACAGAAGGTGGGAAAAATGGGCCAAGGTGGTCAAAGGGTACAAACTTCCAGTTACAAGATGAATAAGCTCTGGGGATATAATGTACAGAACAGGAATTATACATAGCAGTACTGTACTTTGTATTTCAAAGTTCCTAAGACTTCTGAAAAGTTCTCACAACACACACAAGAAACTGTAACTATGTGCGGTGATAGATGTGCTAACTAACCTTGCTGTGACAATCTTTATATATCTATACCTATATCTATATATATATATACACACACACACTCATATATATAAATATATACATATATACACACACACACAATACACCTACATATACTCATTACACTCTACACACCTTAAGCTTACACAATGTTATATGTCATTTTTGTTTCAATAAAGCTGGAAAAAGAATACAGACATGTTATTCAAGTAAAATATATTATGTTTTCTTCCTAAGAAGTGAGATAATCCAACAAGAGAGCTAGAAGGACAAATTCGGGGGGTGGGGATAAAAATTAATCCAGGAAGTGAACATTATCAAGTAGCAGAGGTGACATGGTACAGGGCGAGGTTGGAGAAGAAACTCTCTACTAGACAGATGTGTGCTGTGTACTTTGGTGGATAAAACAGATTCGCTTCTACCCACATCAAGCTCACAGTCTCGTGTCAGTGAAAGGAAGTAAAAACAAACAAGTGAACACACAATTATAAATTGTAGGAGACAGACAGAATATTAGTGGTTTCCAGAGGCTAGGGAGGGGGTGAGAAATGGAAGGTGACTGCTAAATGTACAGGTTTCTCTTGTGATTGACAGAAATGTTCTACAACTACTGTGATGGTGCTTGCACAATTCAGTGTATATACTGGAAACCACTGAATTGTACTCCTATGTGGATGAATTATATGGCATGTGAATTATATCTCAGTGAAAATGTTACTTAAAAAGCAAAAAGCTATAGCAGAGAGGCAGCCACAACAAGAACAAGGGAATGTAGTCAGCTGTCTGCTAGATCAGCTCTCTGGTAGGTTGAGGAAGATTCCCAAACACGTGTAAGTTTGAGGACCCTCTTATCTGCCCAGGGAAAATGAGGCCAGGGGTGCCAGAGTGTATCCCCCTGAGGTTTTCTCCCCTACCACCATTGTGTCCATTTCCTCTCCTCCTAACCCCAAGAAATTGCTCTATACATTCTGCTGATCTCACAGTGGCTCCTGGCAGAATCTAGCATCAGAGCCTGGGTCTACTGTATAACCAAAGGTGACAAGACCAAGAGGTTCTTTCATGGAGTCCTGACCCTGGCAGTTGCAGTATCTAGGAAAAAGGCAGCCTTCACAGACTCAAAGGAGAATTGCTAGAGCCTCCGGTCCTACTTGACATATCACTGCAGATCCCCAATTACCACACTTGGCCACGGATGGTGTCCTCGGAAATAAACTTGGATGGAACAGAAATAAATCTGTTCAATCAAATCTTTCTTTTTCCTGAATGATGAGAGGTCATTCTAACCTTGCCATGAGCTCAAGAAGAACTTTGCTTTTGAGCTAGAGACAAAATTAGGCTGGGCATTTCAAAGCTTTTTATTCTGAAAATAAAAGCCAATAAAAGACCATCTTCCCAGTCCTTATATCCATAGCACCATACTGAGTGGTGATGAGTGAATAAATTAATTAGTGAGTGAACAAATGATAGGTGGAATGAGTCCTTAGAAAGAATTATATAGGGTGGGCTCAATTTTCCCAACAGATGGGACACATTTGGAAAAAAATTGTTTTTTCTACTAAAACACCTATGAGGGTAGAGCAAGTAACCTCCCACCCCAGAAAAGGGGAGCAGAGGTCCAGCAGAGAGGACTGGGGACCCTCTTAGAGATAAAAGAATCAAGAGCATAAGGGCATATTATTGGTAATAATGATCTTACAAAGGTCTTACTTTTTTTAACTTTTATTTTTTTTAATGTTTTTATTTTTGAGAGAGAGACCCAGAGTAAGAGCGGGGGAGGGGCAGAGGGAGACACAGAATCTGAAGCAGGCTCCAGGCTCCGAGCTGTCAGCACAGAGCATGACCCAGGGCTCGAATTCATGAACCATGAGATCATGACCTTAGCCAAAGTCGGACACGTAAACGACTGAGCCACCCAAGAACTCCCAAAGGTCCAATATTAAAATTGAATTCGAAATGTATTCAACAGCTTATATTGTCACCGTTTTCTTGGTTTTTCACATGGCCTGACATTTGCATAATGGCTTTCTTTTGTACTTTTTCTTCCAACTAATTGAGTTAGAATGCCTCTGTTAAACAGACCTGTTCCAGAAGTGTCTAGAAGGCAGGAAAGGAGGAATAGGTCTGTCTCCCACTATCTGGTATTCAAAATACAGAATTAAGAATTTTTCAATTCTGACCTTGGGCCATAGAGTAAAATGTTCATGATCTCTTTGAAATATTCTTGTCTAAGTCCCCTCCCAAGGACTAAAGATCTGGCAGCAAGCCACTTTTATCCACTTTTCTACCCTTCCTTTCCTAAGGATTCAGATGGTTATAGTGTTTTTATAAACCCCAAAATTATTTTTAAACAGACTTTATGAAACCAAAGCCCCTTTCTTTGCATATAGAATAGGTGTCAGCACTATTCCTTCCTCATGCTACAGGAGTTTCCCAGACAGCCAAAGCTCTCTGTCATCTGCCAGCCCAACACCTCCTCATTGCACTGCATCTTGCAGCAGGACGTGGGCACCATGGTTTTACCATTAGACACAGAGTGTCAAGGAGGACAGGTTGGCAGTATTAGATGCCACAGGGAGGACAAATAAAATGAGGGCTACAGACAATCTGCTGGGTTTGGCAGCATGGAATGCACAGGCCCAACATGCTGCTTGCAGTAGAATGAGACAAAAGAAGACCAGGAGTATAGGCCACATTTAAAGGAAGATGTTTGGTAAAAATGAGAGAAGAGAGAGGGGGTAAAAATCGCTTATTCAATAAATCTTTACCGCACACCTACCAGGCACAATGTCAGACCTCATGGGAGGGAGGCTTAGATTCCAAGGCATACAGGAATCTGACCCCCACCCTCCTAGAGCTTACAGTCCACACAGAAATAAAACAAATAAATGGGTAACTGTAAAATAGTGTGATAAGTACTCCGGGAATACACAGTACAAACCTGGGACGTCAAGTCATCCTTCCTGGAGGCAATGACAAAGTGCTTCCTGAAAAAAGGGGCATATGAGCTGAGAATTTAAGGATGTGTAGGAGTTAGCAGGTAAAGTGTGCATATGGAAGGGATGAGAGAAGAAACTGTCAGGCAAATGAAACAGCATATGCAAATACCCAGAAGAAAGAGAAGGAAGTTATGCATTTAAATAATAAATATTTATTAGCCATTTACATAAGTACTATTTTTGATGCTTGGAATATAGCAAGGAACAAGACAGACCAGATTCCTAAATTCACTAGCTTTCATTCTAGACAAAAGAAACGGGCAATAAACAAACATGATCATCTAGACACAAAGAGATCCTGTTAAAATCACAACACGGGAAGATGGCAGAATCAAAGGATTTAAGTATAGCTGGAGTACAGCAAGCAAGAGAGTTTAAGATGCCAACCTAGAGAGGTAAACAGGGCTAGTCTACACAGAGGCTTGGAAGCTATATCAAAAAGCTGGCTTACTCCTGAAGCAGTATGACAAGGGTGGTCAACACTGAAGAGTTTTATGGTTGTGCAAGAAAAGATGAGTAGCAAGAATGAGATTCTGGGTAAAGGAGAACGTTTCTTCTTCGGAACAAGACAAGAGTCTATTTATATTCCACAGAGGGAAAAAAAGGAGAGAACTGAAAGAGCAACTTCCAGGAAAAGCAAAGACTTAAGATCACAGCTGGAGAATTCTCTTTTGAATTGAACCAGGTTCAAGGTGTGGACCAATGCCCCAGAAGACCAAGCCCCAACCTGATGGGGCTTCTCAGTGGTGTGGGTTTTATTTTCCCGCTGAAACTGTGTGGCCTTGTTTTTCTTGTTTTAAGAACACATAAATAAGTCTGCTTCCTGATTTATTATACCACCAGCTGCCATATTTCAGATTTGGGGGATCAGAGCAACACTAGATTACAAAAGAAATGGTTTCTAAATCAAAGTTTACTATGGCCCCTAAGATGTAACTAAAAGAGTTTATAAATCAAAAAATATACACAGTGTGCCTCAACAAGCCCAGACCAGAATAAGGGGTGGGTTGTGGGGCAAATCAGTAAGTCTCCATCCCAAGTAAGACTTGGGAATAAGGTTGAGGGGGGGCCCCATGGACTGTGCATGTTAACAAATTTTCCAGGTGTCTTTTTCATACACTAATGTCTGAGAACTCCTACTCTAGAGATCTCACACCTGTCCACTTGTGTTATTTCTCCTCCAATGGATTCCAAATTGTACAGTTTGATGTGAACTGGGGACTTTGGCCAGAGAGCTACAAAAACAGACCCTCAGACCCTTTCCACTGTCTGGGGACCAACAACATCAGAGTCACACCTCACTGCTGAGCAAGTCTGAGATGATGCACGAACAGAGCGATGGAGTTTGCTCAAGACCACGATCTTTCTTGATGGCCATGTTGAGAATCCCCTTGAGAAGGGAAGGAAGGGGACCAATTCTACTTAGATGGTATACTGTGTACCAGTCCCTTTGTAAGTAGCTTAGGAGCTTCTCTGGTCACAAGATAGTTTACCAAAGCAAATTGGTGTTTTTTAGAACAAAGAGGGGGTGATACTCCAGGGCCTTTGTCCATGATTCCCATCTCTTTCTCCCGTAATTTACATGGCTGTCTCCTTGTCATGCTTTGCTTCTCAACTACAAGTTGTCTTCTTGAAGTGGCCCTCCCTGGCCTCCATCAGATCCACCCCCCGCCACTATTCCACACTAGAGCTCCCTGCTTATGCATTCATATCATGTATCACAATGTACAATTATTCACTGGTTTGTTACTGTTTATTATTTATCTATAAGCTCAATGAGGCTACTACAGGTCCAGCTTCCTTACTCATCATTGGGTTTCTCATATCTGGGCCTTGTAGAATGTCTAACTTTGAGTTTCTATTTGCCAATCTTTTTGAAAATTTCAAAAAAAATCAAATAAATTTGGGAAATTCTAGCTTAACCAAAGATGAACAGGTTTCTTGCCTATAGGAGTCCTCAGAGCCTTAGAATACTAATATGGATGTGTGTCCACAGGAGGCAGATAAATATAATAGGTAGTATTTCTCAAACTTATTTGGCCACAAAAAAAACCTAATTTTTCATGGCATCCTTCTTTCCCTGGAGCATCTTGTGCAACTAATATCCCAAGGAACACTCTTTAGGAAACACTGCTTTCAATGTTATCAGTATGAAAGGTACTTCAGGGTTGATGCTCAGAACACAGTGCCTGATACTCCCAGGAGGCATAGAGCCGGCTTCTCTCTGAGCACCACCTGCCACCATGGTAAACATCTCCCCTCAAACATGCAGGCAGCTGTCCTAAAGAGGCTGTCATTTCCTACTTACCAACAAACAAAAAACATTTTTTTTAAGTTTTAGAGAAAAATAAAAAAAGATAAATACTTTCCCATTCTCTGAACTAATGTCAAATGACCTGGAAACGTTGCCTCTGGGAGCTCAAGCCATAGAACAAAGTAGCATTTCATCTTCCTCATCTGACAGCTCAATTTCAGCAGCTACAGGGGAGGGTGGGCGATCCCCCACCACAGCCAGTCATGAATGTCACCGTTTATACTGAGATCCTTTTGATAATGCTCTCTGTAGATGGCAGGCTTGAATTTATTGTTTAGGCAAAGCAAAGCCTGTGTTACTAATATGAGGACTCTACCTACGTAAGCACGAGAGGGAAATGTATCCTTTAACATGTGTTCATATTTCCCAAATTAATTCTAACACTTGGGCTTAGGCATAAATCCTAACAGGGGAAAAGAGGGAGGTAGCCCAAGGGTATGTCCATACCTAGTCGAAAGCTTCCCAACCCTCAACACTCACTACCTAAGACCTACCACTAGGAATCTTTTTTCACAGCACTAAAAAGGTACAAAGGCTTAATATAATAATTCTAGTATGAAAATTAAGACCACTCCATTTAGCACTTATATATGGCCCCCTTCTTCCAAGTCTCAAACCATGGGGATGAGCTTGCCATGGCCTTAACTAGTCCCCTTGACAACAGAAGAGGGGATAAAGTGGGCACCTCAAAAGTAAGGTCCCATTTGCCCAGGGGTCCCACTGTGCCTTTAGGGGGAGTTTTCCTCAGTCCCATCCTATACACATATCCACTGATTTAGGCTGATTTCATGTTGGTTTTCCCACTGCATCCATTTATTACCAACACACCCAACACAGTAAGAGAAAGGACCCAAAAAGAGCACCTCTGTCTTCAGGGTGGTTCTTCATCTATATTGTTTATTCTCACATCATCCTTCGCTGGACTACAAACCACTGTCCCCTTCAACCTATATTCTGTGGGATCAAGAATCAGGAAGTGTGGGGATCTGAGTATACTCTCTACTGTTAAACAGCAATAAAACATCAGACCCAAAGTAATTCTAGAGGTAACCAGAATTACTGTTTTCCTTCATTCATCTGTCTACCCATCCAGGACTAAAAGCCCATATTCCCAACATTGTGCTACATACTGTTTTATGTAACATCCATTTCCACAGCCATGCCTCTACTACATGAGATCCTGAGATTGAAAATTCAACATACCATTTTACTTAGAGAATTGGACAATTTATTGGCCTGCAAATGAAGCCTACCTCATAGACAGCATACCCTAGGGCAAGCCCAACCCCAGAATCTCTCACAAATATACAACAAGCTCCAAAATCACAGCAACTTTCAAGACCCCTCCTACTAATTCTATTCTACCCCTTGAATTGAAACCACTGCACTTGCAGTGGAGGAGTTTGGAGCAGGAGGTAAAAATATAGGCAATACTTCCCTTAGACCCAACCAAGAGGGACTTCTAGTCTGTGCCCCACACTTCAGAGAACCCCACAGTCACAAATAGACAGAAAGAGCAAATTATAGGTCAATTATATTTCAATAAAGCAGGGGTGGGGAATAAAACAAAGAGCTCAACAATATAAAAATATGTTAAAGACAATGTGAGTATTCCTATCTTCTGGGATTGAATTGTCAGGCTGGCCCAACACAATCTGTTACCATAAACATTTGCCCCTAAGATTAACACTCTTCAGGGGAGCCTAGGTGGCATCCGACTTCCGCTCAGGTCATGATCTTGCAGTTCCTGAATTCAAGCCCCACCTCAGGCTCTGTGTTGACAGCTCAGAGCCTGGAACCTGCTTTGGATTCTGCATCTCCCTCTCCCCCTTTCTCTCTCTCTCTCTCAAAAACAAACACTAAAAACATTTTTTAAAGCTTAATACTCTTCAAGGCCCAGGGAACCACATCTCTTATACCATGTCTTGGAAATAGCCCTTGTTGAATTTCCAGCCTGGGACAATAGGGAAGGAACATGCTTGCCAGAAGAAACCATGACCTTTGTGATGGAGTTAAAGCCACTGACCAAAACCAAAGAAAAAAACACCCTCAACTCTCAAGACGTCAGAAGGGAAATTGAGGCAAGGATGGCAAGACAAAACATCCAACAAATGAGGACCATGGGTGAATATTTTAGGAATACAGTTTAACCCGGGGTGCTGCAACCGATGGACCACAACAGCTCTCTGAGCTTTGTAATATGCAAAAGGCAAGGCTTAGTTCTGAGAGCGAGAGGCCAGAAATAAGATGCACACCAGGGGTCTTCTTATGGCTTACCCTTCCTTATTCGGCAGCGGTGGTTTCCAAATATCTACATGTGGATATAACACTTTCTGGAAAGACCAGCCCTTCATTCTGAAATTATGTCAACCCCGTGCATTTGGCAAAACAATATCTTTTGAAAATACAGGTGACTTCATTATTTTTTTTAATGAAACCATGAGTTTTTATTGTTATTGCTAATTTAAAATTTTTTATGTCCTTATTGGGAGAAACAAAACATCATTTGTCTGACTCTACTATTAGAATAAAACTCCATAGAAACAGACATTTTTGTCTGCTTTATTTGCTAACATATCAGAAGTGCCTGGAATGGTACCTGGTACATACTTGGGTGCACAGTAAGTCAGTAAATGTTTGTTGATTGATTTAGCAACATTAGGTCACAGATTTTGGTATTCTTTTTTTTTTTTATTTTTTTTAAACGTTTATTTATTTTGAGACAGAGAGAGACAGAGCATGAACAGGGGAGGGGCAGAGAGAGAGGGAGACACAGAACCGGAAGCAGGCTCCAGGCTCTGCCCAGAGCCCGACGCGGGGCTCGAACTCACAGAACGTGAGATCGTGACCTGAGCTGAAGTCGGACGCTTAACCGACTGAGCCACCCAGGCGCCCCAAGGTATTCTTTTTTTAATGTCACAAGTTTGAAATAACAACATCTGAGAACCATGTTTCCACACAACTCTTTCAGTTCCGGATCAACAGTGAGCTCCCTTTCTTACCCTTTCCTCTGGGGAGCCACCACACTGTCTGGTGGCAGGTGGGACTGACAGAACAGTAATGAGAGCCCAGGTCAACTCACAGCACCATTAAAAGAATGAGCTGTCCCTTCTGGTCCCTCCCATGCAGCAATTCTGGCAGGATAGACAAGGAAGTGGGGGCTCACCATCTCCTGGCTCGTTGACAGCAGCACAACAAAGTACAGGTAGCACAACTCGTTGTTCTTATGATCTGAAGGCTCAGTCCTACTCTAGACTCTTTCCCATATAACCTCGGTCACTGTCCTCCCCCAACACTCCTTTCAAATTCTCCTCCAGACACTCTCTCTCTCTCCCCTGACACACTCAGGTCTACAATAACGCTTGTTTTGAAAATGTGAATTTGTTCCAATGCGACTGTTACATTAGGGAACAATTTGAGCATAACACATATTTTGCATTTGCTTATGCATGATTCTGTCTGTGAGGAGCATGAGGTGAACGAAGAAAGCTGTAACCAGCTGAACCAAGACACTTAGAAGTATGCACAACACAAGGGTGTGTGCACACACGCACGCACGCACACACACACACACACACACACACACACACACACACACACTCGTTCATCATCCTCAGTTACTCACCAATTCGAATCCTTCCAATGCTCACTTTCACCACACCAAACTTCAGGTCTTTTGCAAGGTAAAGTGTGACATGCTTTCAGGACACGTATTTCTTAGCCATTTAATGTGTGTGAAACTTGCTACCGTTCTTATTAGGTTTCTATCTTTTTTTACATGTCCCACTGATGAACTTTTTTAATCATATGCTCCAACACCATTTTTTCCTACGTGGTTTTACCGTGCATTTGAGCACAGTGCAGTGACTTTTAGGAACACAAATGTCACTTAAAGCAGAACTGACTGCATCATCTTCCAATTTATCACATCTGCACCTATTTGCATCTTTCTGCATAAGCTCCCTCCACCAAGGTGTTCATTCCCAAGTATTTTTAACCATTAAATGTAACTTCGCCAAACAGAACCATCTCCAGATAGATTTCCTCTGCCCATTACTTATCTACACTGTGATAATGTACAATTTTCTTCTGATCACTATTACCATTGAGACCACAGTTATAGGGGGTAAACATAAGCACAGTTATGAGTGAGGGACCAGCAGAGAGAGCAGAGCTCACCCCAGAATGGTCAAGCTCAGAGAGTGGAATCACAAGATAGAAATGTCTGCAGCCAGAAAGGTGGATCTCCCAGGCTCTGCCAAACACTGATTGCATTTCTGTTCCTTCTCAGTAATTTTTCCAGTTGCTTATAGGCACCTCAGGGACAACCGCAGGACATATGCAAGCAGAGGAGAAAGCAAATGCAGTGGGATGCTCAAGAGTTAATCCCCCAAAGCTGGGTTCCTGCAGGATCATCTCCCTTTTCAGGACAGGATCCACAAAACTCGGCTTTGCAGCCTGCCCAAATTGTTATGACCTATTTCAGAACCATATTAAGTGATATCGCCCTCCATGTGCTACCAGCCAAGACAATTTTCATAAAAAGCAAACAGAAGATGTACACACAGTGTAGAAGGCATTTCATTTGGCAGAAGCACCCATGTGGGCCTTCTATCTTTCTCCTGGCGGATTCTCACCTGATTCATGAGATGTGTGTGTGTCCATTTATACACACACATACACACACAACCATGAAACCATTACCACACTCAAGGCAGAGATATACCTACAGCTCCAAAAGTATCCTTGTGCCCCTGTGTTATCCATCCCTCCCACCCCCAACTCCTGTCCCCAGTCAACCAATGATCTGCATTCTGTCCCTATAGATTGCTTTATATTTTTACAATTCATATAAATGGGATCATACAGTATGCATTATTTTTTTCTCTGGCATCTTGCACTCAGCATAAAGCTTCTGAGATTCACCCATGTTATTGCACATACAAATAGTTCATTCCTTTTATTGCTCAACGGTATTCCATTGGATGATTGTGCCACAAATTGATTCTCCATCTACTGGATTATTTAGTATTTGGCAATTACAAATAAAATTACCATGAATGTTCCTGCATATCTATGTGGGCATATGCTTCCCTTTCTCATAGATTTCTATCTTTAGAGTTTTGATTTGGGTCTTCTTATGTCCTCCATTTTTCTAATTATGTAAACACATCCTTCTCCACTAATTCTAACATCTGTGTCAGTTCCATATGGATTTCAACTGATTAATTTTTCTCCTCCTTTTAGGTTTTCAAGATTCTTTACAATTTGCTTGAGCTGGACATTTTTATATTCTTACAGATTTTTAAAAATTTTTTTTCTTTTAAATAGGCTCCACGCCCAACTGGGACTTGAACTCACAATCTCAAGGTCAAGAGTCACACGCCCTACCCCCTGAGCCAGCCAGACCCCCCAGTTCTTATACTCTTGAGATTTGTTCTGGGATGCAGTAACATTACTGGGAAACAATCTGATCCCTTCAGGTCTTACTGTGAACATCTATTCGATAGGAGCAGAGCTATATTCAGTCTCCGGCTGATAATTCCCTACCACTGAGACAGAAGGCTTCTGAACACCAGCCAATGTCTGGTGAACTATGAAAATTGTCATTCTTGATGGTAGAGACAGGTATTATTCTTAGCCATGGGGGAGCACCAGGTACAGTTCCCTCTAATCCTTACGAATAACTCCTAAAATGATTTTTTAACTGCCAGATTAGGTTTTCTGGAATGGGTCACTCACTGAGCAGACATTGAACCTTATGGGACCCTGTCTTATCATCCATTAGCATGGATGGCGAAATGTCAAATTGTAACACCTACAAAGAAATAAAGAATAATTGTGGCCTACTTACTCAAAAACTCATGAAACTAGTATTCAAACTGACAGTTTTGGCTCCCCTTGCTAAAAAAAAAAAAAAAAAAAAATCAATGCATTTGTAAATAACAGTGAAAGTATTGGGTGGTCTTTTTGTCCACTCAAAATCTGTTCTTTCATTGTTTTCCCAGACTGACATGCAAGGTGGCTATATTCAGTAAAATCAATATCTGAGTTATTAAACCGAGGTGACTACAAGCATTTCAAGGATGGAATGGAAGAGGAGGTGGAATTAAGCTACATGCAGTCAATTACTCCTGACAGACATTCCATACTCTGGATCCGACAGTTATCATCATGTCCATAAATTGGGAGTAGGACTAGTCCTCAAGAGGCTCTTTTCTTTGGGCGGTTTGAATGAAGTCAGTATACACTGACAGCAATAACAATGCTGTCTTTAAATAGGTCCCTAATCTGAACAACAATGCCTGCCACAGAGTAGTAAAGGAAGAAAGAGGTCATCCTATATATCCCTTTAATTATGATTTCAACTAAAACAGAACTCTATAATCAAATACCTTTTATTTAAAAACACATGATTAGAGCAAGATATAAAGGAATATAAATACCTAAGTAAAATGAGATGCCTTATTTTCCACTTGAGGGCTTCTCACTTTGAATGCACATACCAGCCACCTAGGGATCTTCTTAAAAATGCACAATCAGAGATGCCTGTAGGCCTGGGATGCGTTTGAGACTCCACATTCTAAGAAGCTCCCAGGCAATGCTGATGCTGGTGACCCACAGTTCAGTTCAGCATCCAGGATGTTAGCCTCAAAGTTTCTTAGACAACAGATGTAAAATCAGACTCAGGGCTCTGGATTTTTAACAAACCCTTCAGGTGATTCTGATATAGGTGGTTCGTTAAGCAACCGTTTAAGAAATGTCACTGTAACACAATTAGTGTGGATTCTTTAGGTGCTACTAAAGCACTCCTTTTAACCTCAGTGAAATTTACATACAGAAATGTGAATTGTACCTCAAACTTAAGCTCTGAAACATTCCATCAGTGTACCACACGACAAACCAACAAATAAATCAAAGTCTATGGTCTAGTAAGTTGGGAAATTTTGGCTACTTTGTCCCACTCCTAACATTTCACAATACACATCATCTCTGAAAAGTTTTTTTTTTTAGTGTTAATAAAAGCAGTTTAACTTATTTATGCTAATATCTTTCTAAAGATGTTTGAACATGGAAATTTCCACCTCCCTTCTCCTGTGCTTGGCTATAAAGAGCCTGCAGGCTAGAGTCAATAGTTTGGAGAATTCTATGCTCGAGGGCATAAACAAACTGGTGTTTCGGCAGTGCCAAAGAGTATGTAAGACCTTAGATCCTTTTTAAAAAGCCTTCGGCTTCCTTTGCTTCCCTGTTCAGCACTCTTGCTTTTTAACACCTTCATCCTTATTCTGTCTCTTAGCTTTAGAAAAATAATTACTCTCCATTCAAGAAGATTGGCAGAAATTGGAAGAGAGAAAAATCTGTGTATTAATTTAATACTCTGATCTTGGTTAAATGCTAAAATGTACTTTCTCTAATCAAAAGTAAATTTATCCTGTTAAAGCCAAAATACTCCTTGAAATATGCATTAAAAATGCTTATTTACCTCTTAAATATTACTTCCTAAGTTCCCTTGTGATTGAAACAAATTCCTATTAAAGATTCCATATCACTCTTCCAATTACAAATCCAAGTTGCAAGATCATAATGCTTAAAATATGTATCTAAGCAGAATTCAAAGTTTGGTTTTACTTAGGTTCCTCCCCACTGTCCCAGACGTAAGACCATAATTTGGAGGGAAAAAATTCAAACATGGAAAAACTCTCATAATCTCCTATTTGTAAATCAATGGTTTCCACCACTCCCCTACAACAGATTTAAAAACAAGTAGTAGGGATAGAGAGTGATTCCCCCACACTGTCCCTCGGGACTGAAGCCAAAATCCCTCTCCAAGACCCATTTTTCTCCCATCACTTCCCACTGTTCCTCCAAACCATGCACCTGGAACCAGTATGGTGTCTTAGGATTATGAGCTCCCTGGAAGGCAATGGAAGCCTGAAAGGCTAGATCTGGTCTGTCCTGGGGAGCATGTCAAAGATCAGCATACATCTGCCAACCTCTTCAAGGTCTCTCAGAAAGCCATCTGTGTGCAGTAGACATAGTATTCAAGGCTTTGTGTGGTTTTATTCTGTGGAGTCTACTCCTAACAGTTACTCTTGACATAGGTGTTTTCATTATCCCCATTTTACAGATGAGAAAACCAAGGCTCAAAACTTGTTCAAAGTCAAGTGGACTTGAATCCACTTGGCATTTGAATCCATACCTACCTGACAAGTTCAAGCTCACAACCCCTATGCTTTATGCCTTCACTCCCTCCTCCTAGAGCAGATATTCTGGTTATCAGTGTTTTCACAAATGTCCCTGCCCCAGTCAACCACAGCTTTCTATCTGTGGGACTGGGACAGGTCTGCTCCAGAGCCCCAGGTTGATGTGTCACCAAAGATATGAAGACATTCTTTGTATTTTTGTGGCTCTTAATTTGAACAGATTATCTGAGGGTCCTACCTCTCTCACTGAGTGTAAATCTGTATATATAACTCTTGAGGCAGACAGAATGAGGACTCCCAAAAAAGATCTGCATACCCTAATCTCTAGAACCTGTGAATATGTAACCTTACACAGCAAAAGAGACTTTATAGATGTGATTAAGGGAATGGACCTGTAGTTTAGGAGATTATCCTGGATTATTCAACTGAGTTTAGTCTAATTAAGGGTCCTTAAAAGCTCAAACTATCTTTCCCAGCTGGATCAGAGAAGAGTCAAGAGAGAAGAACCATATCAGTCATTCCTCTGTCTGAAGATGGAGGCCATAAACCAAGGAATGCAGTGGCTTCTAGAGGCTGGGAATGCCTTTTGGTTTACAGCCAGGAAGAAGGTATTTCTTTCTTGATGCTTATTGTAAACTTTGAGTGGAAAGAAACAAATGGACTGTTAAGCAAAAAAGAAGCAGGACTAGATTATCTGGAAACTTCTAAGCCTGCCCAGATGGCAAAAGATGGTAAATATAAGAGATGCACTGTCTGGAAAGGGTGCTCTAGAGAAAGTCCAAGGGTGTGGCTGCACAACCTTTTGCTAATGTATCAGGAAAACTGAAGTATCAAACTATTCAGTTACCCCCAAAAAAACCTCTTTGAAGACATTACAGGTATGACTCAGAGACCTGTTCAGCGATCTCAGCAGAAGCCAAATTTAGAAATTATCTTAGAAATATCTATGGACAAGCCTCTTAACTAATGTAATGAACTTTGGGACATGCACAAAGTTCTTGAGAAACTTCTATGGACAGAAACACTGCCAGCTTGGACTGAAAAGGCGAGTACAAAATCAAAGAAAGCTGTCAGTCCCCCAAATTCTATAATCAAAAAACAGACTGATAACACTATTCAATTGCAAAACACATGCAAACTTTTATGAAGAAGCAAGGATGACCCAGGGGGTGGAGCTGCAAATCAAAGGATTACCCATAGGACCACACCTTACAGAATTCTCTTGGCTGGTTTTCTGAACTGCTTATGTCTCCTGACCCCTCTTGGCTGGTTTTCTGAACTGCTTACGTCTCCCGACTCTCTTGGACCGTCGATTTTTCTTCTATTTTGAACCACAATGTTATCTCAAACCTGCCCCAACACTGTATTTTGGGGGTAAACAACCTTTCTTCAGTTTCACAGGTCCACAGACGGAAAGAAATTGTGCCCCAGGATGAATCATACCCAAAGCCTCCGCCATCCTGAATCTGGATAATTTAGATGAGTGGGTGTGATTTGATGAGATTTTGGACTTTCGTCATGAGCTGTCCAACAGAATAGCCAGTAGCCCTGGGTGGCTCTTGAACACTTTAATGTATATTTTTGAGAGAGAGACAGAGAGAGAGAGAGAGAGAGAGAGAGAGAGAGAGAGAGAGACAGAGACAGAGTGCGAGAGCATGCGCATTAGCAGGGGAGGGACAGAGAGAAAGGGAGACAGAAGATTGGAAGCAGGTTTGACTGCAGGAACTGTGAGATTATAACCTGAGCTGAAGCTGGACACTTAACTGACTGAGCCACTCAGGTGCCCCAGGCTCTTGAACACTTAAAATGTGGCTGGGACGGGGCGCCTGGGTGGCTCGGTCGGTTAAGCGTCCGACTTCGGCTCAGGTCATGATCTCACGGTCCGTGGGTTCGAGCCCAGCGTTGGGCTCTGTGCTGACTGCTCAGAGCCTGGAGCCTGTTTCAGATTCTGTGTCTCCCTCTCTCTGTGACCCTCCCCTGTTCATGCTCTGTCTCTCTCTGTCTCAAAAATAAATAAACGTTAAAAAAAAATTAAAAAAAAAAAATGTGGCTGGGGCACCTGGGTGGCCAAGTTGATTAAGCATCTCACTTCGGCTCAGGTCATGATCTCATGGTTTGTGGGTTCCAGCCCCTCACTGGGCTCTGTGCTGACAGCTCAGAGCCTGGAGCCTGCTTCAGATTCTGTGTCTCCGTCTCTCTCTGCCCTTCCCCCGCTCACACAGTGTGTCTGTCTCTCTCAAAAATAAATTAACATTAAAATTGTTTTTGCTGTAGCTTATGTGACTAAGGAAATGGATGTTTAACTTTAATTTCAATTAAGTAAAATTTAATAAAATTGAATTTAATTATCTGGCTAGTGGCTACCATATTTGTCAACCCAGCTCTTATTCTTTCGTCTCTTCTCAATAGAATACAAGCCCTACGAAGGTAATTATTTCTGTTTTGTTCACTGTGATTTCCCAAGCACATAGAACTGGCTCAACAAATATTTTATTTTCTCAGTAAATGAATGAATGTCTATTCTACTACAAAGTTTGTCATTGTGGCCACATAGCACCTGTAGCCTCCTTCTTGTGTTTCAGAAATTCCCTATTGCATGTGGGTAGTTCAGTAGTGTGATTTTGAGGCAATGATCCTGGCTACATGGACTCTGATTGTGTGGGCTCCTCATCGACATCTCGACAATTCCTGTTCTCCTTAAATCACCCTAAGTCACTCTGTCACTTGCACTGAAGAGCTCTGATGAACACCCCTTCCCACTTCATCTCGGGAGAAGGTACCCGAGCTCCACTGCACAGCCACACTGTATACCAAATCAAACACACCAACAGCACAGGCCACATGATACTCTGCAAGCTAATCACTCTGATGGGTTCAGAATTTCCCCAGTAACCTTGAAACACATTCCACACGGTCGTTTTACAAGGCCAATTAATCTAATTGATTTCCAGAATTAGGATCTTCGAGAACCCAGTTATTTTAAAATCAATCTTCATCAGGAGTTGATAATACCTCATCCATGCTGAGATGGCTACTGGGGCCCAGGAGGGATTTCATCCAAGCCTCTATGTGAAGTTGTCATGGAGTGTGCTCAGACTTTAAATGTTCTGTGCATCTCTGGAACACACACACGTGCACACACACCACCAACAGGAAAATGGGTTCCTAAGCAGGGAGCCTCTCTCAGTCTACCTGCCGCTCATCCTCTCCTCCCCCGTGATATTATCCACACTGAAGCCTCATTCTCATTACCACCAGCAAGAGTATTTATTAAGGCATATTTCCTTTGGAATTGGCTCAGCAGGTATCACAAGCCCTGTTAAAATACGATGCTTTTTTCTCAAAGCATTAATGTTCCATCTCTGCAATTGTGCTTGACATTTCAGACTTAAGGCTTGCAAAAGGGGCTTTGTGAACTGGGATGTCCACCAATTCAGAGTGGCCAGCTCCTGGCCCACAACAAAGAGTGCTTATCAACCTTCTCAATGTGCCCACTCCCCTTTCTTATTCCATCTCCTACTCCACCATGAGAAACAGTGCCTTCTCTTGCTCCATTCACCCTTGCTGCACTTTCAGGGGAAAAATAAGAAAAATTATGAAGCTACTACGTCTGAAGCTACTTCCAATGTGCTCTCTGATAAATGCATTGCAACACAAACTTAAAAAAAAAATGACAGGACATAATTGACGCTTTAGCTTTTCAGCAGCACTATAATGATCTGGGAAACCTTTGAAAACACTGATTCCAGGTCCCTATCCCAGACTGTCTATATCATGGTGTCTACATGGAGAGGGAAAGGGCAGAAGCCCCTCGGAGCCTGGGAGTACACTGGGCACATGTCCTAAGTGCCCAGAGCTGCCTCCGTCTGCTCCACCACGCACTACCCCAACTCACCTGATCCAAGAGGGCACGATGGAACTAGGGTTTCTGGGTATATGACTTTCAGTAAAGCACTAATCTCAGACCTGTGCATGAGCTAGCAAGCTCGGAGCTCAATGACTCTAAGAGTATTAAGGGAAAAAGTTTTGTTTTAGCCACAATTCATTCACTCAACTCACACAGCACCCACTCCGTGCAGTAGCCTGTGGGTTAGTTCCCTAAAGCCCTGCTCCTTAAGCCTTAATATGCCTGTGAGTCACCTTGGGATCTTGTTGAAATGCAAGTTCTGGTCAGTAAGTCTGAGACAGGGCTTGAGATTCTGCATTTCTAACAAGCTTCCAAGAGATGCTGACGCTGAGTAGGAAGTCCTGCAGGAACGTATGATCTCCAATAGTGCCTCTCAACTAAGGGCAGTTTGGCCCACATAGGAACATCTGGCAATGTCCAGAGACACCTTTGGTTGTCACAACTACAGGAATAGAGTGCCACTGGCAATCTAGTGGGTAGAGGCCAGGGACACTCTCAATATCCTACAAGTCACAGGATAGCCCCCACCAGAGAGAATTATCTAGTCCCACATGTCAGTAGTTCTGAGGTTGAAACCCAGACCAAGAACAACTTGCTGTGTCCCTATATCCCAGCCTCAGTACTGGAAATGAGACCTTATAAAGGCTACATATTTGATGAGCTCTTAAGTTGTGCCTGGCAATGCCTTAAGCACCTTAATTATCATCAATTCACTTAATCCTCACAACAACGCTATAAGGTGTGTGGTGTTGTTAGTCCTACCACACAGCTGAGAAAACTGAGCCTCTGAGATGCTACCTTAAGATGCGGCAGAGCCAAGACTCAAATACAGCTCTTAAAGCCTCTCACCATTGTGCCTTGCCAAAAGGTACTTAAGAAGTGAATAGTGAGCTGAAAACATTAATCATATTTCCCCTATTCCGGGTCTAGGCGAATTCCCAGTTCTCTTCCTCCACACTTTAAAGATCTATTGCAACACGGACAAATGTTAACCCAAAATGACCGTTCAATCCCTGTTTTTCCCTTCTTTTTTTGCTGGAGCTACAGCTCACCCCAGAGCCTGCAGTGTGCTGATTAACAGGTTCTTGCCCACATGGACAGCATTTTTTACTCAAGGTGGGGAAACCCTCTTCTGAGCAAGCTTCCCTAACAATGCTTTTTCTGGACCAACTGGGCTGTGATTTAAAAAGACACATCCTGTCCAGCAGTGGTTCACATCTGGGGGCAATGTTGCCCCTACGGGACATTTAGCACTCTTTGGCAACATTTTTGGTTGTTACACCTGGGGATGGGACAGTTTGCTATAGAGGCCAAGGATGCTGCTAAATGTTCTATAATGCGCAGTCGCACTCCACAGCAAACAATTATTTGAGCTGCAATGTCCCTAATGTTAAGAAGCCCTGCCTTGGAGAGCAATTCCTTCTAAACATCAGTATTTACAGTAGAGTTCGGGCTTTATAGGGTAGTGGTTAAATCTGTGCCTTAAAGTCAAGTGATCTGCCCTACCATCCCACTTATTAGCTATTTGACATTGGGCAAGTCACTTCATATCTCTGAACCTCAACTGCATATTGGAAAACATATTCTAGAGGCTTTACTCACAGGGTCAGTAAGATCAATAGATGAGAGAAGCAAAAGATACAATAAAAGTGGTCAATAATGGAGAATAAGGTTGTTATAATCATCTTCATTATTACTACATTGGGATGTGGTCTTGCTACAGACCTGAGCATGGTGTAGGTAGGCACATGGGGCCAGTCTCTTGGACTGCTGGGAGTAAGACTTTTAAGATTCAAAAATCTTGAGGTGCCTGGGTGGCTCAGTTGATGAAGTGTCAAGTCATGATCTTAAGGTCATGAGGTCAAGCCCCTGCTGGGCTCAGTGCTGGGCATGGAGTCTGCTTAAAATTCTCCTTCCCTCTCCTCATCTGCACACATGCACAGTCTCACTCTCTCTCAATCAATCAATCAATCAATAATCTTAAGGCTCAAAGCATCTATTAGTTTTCTAGGGGTGCTGTAATGAAGTGTCACAAACTGGGTACCCTGACAGAAATGTAACTGCATCATGGTTCTGGAGGCCACAACTCCAAAAGCAAAGTGTCAGCAGGGTTCTGAGGGCCATGTGGGAAGGGTCTGTTCTAGGCCTCTCTCCTAGCTTCTGGAAGTTTTCTGACAATCTTTGGTGATTTGTGGCTTGTGGCCAAATAGCTCCAATCTTCATGTGGTATTCTCCCTGTGTCCAAATTTTCCCTTTTATAAGGACACCAGTCATATGGGGCTAGAGGCCCACCCTGCTCCAATATGACTTCATCTTAAATACACCTGCAATGACCTTATTTCCACATAAGGCTATATTCCCAAGTACTTGGGGGTTAAGACTTCAGCATGTGAATTCTGGGGGCACAACTCAAATCATAACAAAAGGGCCTCAAGGTCATGCACCTGTAGGCAGGTAAGTTATGATTTTATAGTTGGGGCCTTAAAAGGTGAGACAAGTTGCAAACAGCTGCACAGCCTGAGGGAGTCTTCTCTTCCACAGGACATGGTTGAAAAATCATAATGGGCTGATGAGAGGGAGTGGGGTCTTTGGCACAAGCAAGAAGGAGGTCGGGAGCCAGTGTCTCTGGCTGCATGCAACCAAACTAGAATAAAATTTCAGTGTAATAGTGACAAAAGTAGAGTATAAAGGATCAGACGAGAGAAGGAAAAAAAGAAACCAAGAACTTCTGGGGGAAATCACAGATTGCTTTGCCCTATAATTGTGTCCCCTCTAGGTACTAAGTGTCAGGCAGGTAGCAATCCGGTCTGCTCTGTTCTCAGATACAGTCCCGCTGCTGAGTACACAGCCTGACACAAGGTAGGTGTGTCATAAATATTCATGGACTCATCACTTGGGTATGCTTCTTAAAAATGCACATTCCCCATCTCAGACCTACTGAGTCAATCTCGAGGGTGGAGCGCAGGAACCTGCAGTTCCTACACTCACTACCCCAAGGCAAATGGATAGATACTGAAGCTTCAAACCCCTGACAAATAGAAATACGGCTGTAGGTCCCCAACAAAGAAGTTCCATGGGAATGTCTATAGCCGGAGAACCTTAGGACCCAGAAGTACAGCCTTGGGCATGCATACTGTACTTAGACATTTTAAAATCATGTATTATTTAATCAGAAATGGGTCCTCCAGGATGACTAAATCCACGCAGTAAATAGGTGTTTGGAAAGCTCAGCACCCATTAGTGGTGGGTAATGACTATGAGGGTGCTATTAGATGCTCCAAGGGGCTGTTTAAACATCCTGACAGGCAATTCAGAGCCATAAAATTCCTCATAAAGGTAGCAGTCGCTGTACATGCTCTCAAGGGAACCTCTAAGCTTTACAATTAAACTGATAACTAATATTTTCTCAGATAACCCCACTTTGTTACCTGGGGTATCAAAAACACAACCCAAAGGCTCATGACAATGAGGTCTCTTGAAGCTCCAAACACCAAGGAATGAAGACTCCACAAGAGACTGGGAGCTACTTAGAGGACCTGGATGTCCTGCGGCCCTCTCACATCTGTGGCTCAGACACATACAGACACAGATCAGGCACTCGGTCATGTGCTTTATAAAATGTCCTAACCCTTCCCTTCTCTCCAACAACTGGAGGAAGGGGACAAAGGAGGGAGATGAGACTCTGTGTGAGCGAGGGACAACAGCATAGCAGCTCTAACAAATAAGCTCCTAGGTCTCTAATGACTCAAACGTACTAGAAAAATATTTCTTGCTCACATAAAATCTAAAACAGCTGTTCTAGATCAGAGAGACAGAGAAACAGTCCTATTTAAACTGACCCAGATTTTCATGGGGAACTGAGTCACAAAGATGATGGCAATAATGACAACAGCAATAATGATGGAGATAATGGCAGTAATAGCAGTGCTAAATGGACATTTCTCAACTCCTCATCCAGTGTCCCTTCAATGTGATTCGGGGATCATTCCTCCCCCTTTCTCTGACAATTTGGTTTCAAAGGGATTGTCCATCCATAAACCCAGGAAATGGAGTCATGTGACTTGGGCCTGCCATGGCAGCAAATGGTTCAGAAATGAGCACATGATCTGAAGTAACCAGCCTCAACTTGGGTGGGGCCTTTGTGCCACTGAGGAATGACTTGGTCATACCTGATACGTGGGCCTCCAGTGGCCAGGAGCCACCATGGCCCCAAGAACTAGGCCAACATGGCACACGTTAGAGCTGAGACAAAGGAAGTAGCACTGATTCAGCCAAGCTTCAAGTCTTAACTTACCACCAGCCTTTCCAAAAATAGGCCACCTCATTACCTTTAAAATCTGGTGAGGGCGGGACTTCTGTCACAGTTACTGAAAGAGCTGCCCCCCACCCAACACACACAATGACACTGTCTGGGCACTGTAACAGTGCTTTACACTCATCCTTTACTCCTCCAAGTAAATCCCACGAAGGACTAATGCTGTTGTCACACCCACTTTCCAGATGAGGAAACCAAGGCTAGAGCAGCCACTAATTGTGCCTACAGTCACACAATTCCTGTTTGGCTTTCCATGCATGCAGTCTTATTTCAAAGCCCAAACTCTTACACACAATGACCTATCTACTGCCCACAAACACTTTATGGGTGCTTAGTGCACACCAGGCACTCGGTCATGTGCTTTATAAAATGTAGGTTTATCTTGGGGAAGAGAGAAGGGTATAGCTGGAGGTTAGGTGTTCAGACTCTGCAAGTGAACAGAACTAAGTTTGGGTGACTGCTCTTCCCTCTTGGCTGTGTGGTCTTGGGAAAATTACCCAGCCTGTCTGAGCTTCAAAAAAGGGGGACGAGATAGATCTAGTTGTTTAGGGCAGGGAAGACTCTGGAAACTAGAGAAATTAAAGCTTCCTTCTGAAAGATTAATTATAAAATCAGGACACAAATATCAGGTCAGAGAGATAAGTAGAGTCACATCCAAGACAGAGGAGTTCCCAAGCCATGTGGCTTACTTAGATTCAGACTGTGGCCTCAGCCTCCCTGAAGGCAGACAGAAGCCTGAGCAGCCAGGGAGACACAGGAAAGAGAAATAGAGGGACTGGTAGCATCTACCCACACACTGCCCAGGAGTCAGTGTGCTTCACCTGCGACACTGGTCCACTACTACGGGTGGGTCCACCCACACTGCACATCACACTGTCACAGTCGCACTGTCCCCAAGCATCAGTCTTGACACCAGTTCCCCTCTCTCTGTGGTCATGCTTCCTAAGCAGACTTCACTTGACTATTTGGTTTATAGTGAGGCTTGCCTTCAAGTCAACAGGCAAGGCTTGGACCTTTTATGTCCTATTGAGCATTAATATTAAAAAGTCAGCACTTAGTGTATGCATTAATGGGAAGCCTTGTAAGATTTAAGGCATGGGCTCTGGAGCCAGCCTGTCTGGTTGTGAACCCGAGCTCCCCCCTTCCTGTGTGACTTTACCTAAGCCTTTTACCCTCTCTGTTTCCTTCACTATAAAATCAGAGTAATTAATAGCCCTCTTGTTGGGTTGCTGTGTGAAAGAAGTGAAATCGTTCATGTAAATCTCAGAAGCACTAAATAAATGTCAGGGCTGATTATTAATCCCCAAGTCTGCTCAAATGAGGGATAGCGATCCAAGTCCCTGACCCTGCAAGGAAGAAGGCCAGGACTGGGCCACCTTGGGAGTTCTCCATGAAAGCCACTCTTCCCTGAGAACATTCCAACCCTCTTTCCATTTTACTCAGTCAACATATTTACTGAAGACTTACATATTAGGCACTGGGGAAGCAGTATAGAGAAGGAACAAATTCCTCACCCTATTATTATGCTTTGTTGGAGAAGACAGACATTATCAAAGAATCATACAAATGAATTTGAAATTACAACTAAGATAAGGTGTCTGGTGGAAATGCCCCCATGGGGCGGGAAGAGAAGACAGAGAAGGGGATTTGTCAGGCAGGGAAATGAGAGAAGTGCCCAGTGTGCAGGAAGCGTCCGTAACACGTTTGTGGTTAGCAAGCCTGTCATTACGATTAAGGTTGTGGGCTTTGGAATCAGGCTGTGTGAAGGGGAATCCAAATCTGATTGGTTGTAGGACTTTGGGCACATTTGCTAACCTCTTATTTTGTCCAGAGGAAATGATGAAAGGGCTGAAATCAGAATGATAAATAGGAATTAATGAAGTAAAAAGGAGGAACGCTCACGCCTGGCAGGTGGAGCCATATATGCAAAGGTCTCAAGGAAGGACGGCAAGTTTGCGGGACCAAAAGAAGAGCAGCTACAACCAAACAAACTTTTACAGGAGAAGAGAGGCTTTGCTGAAATGAAAACAACCCTTTATCCCCTTCACCTCCACTCAGGGCTCCTGAACACTCAGACACCCCCCAAGAAATCCTGACAGACCAAGTCTCCAATTAAATACGAAATTCACACATTTTTAAGTGACTTACTGGGTTGTCCCTCCCCAGAGAATTTTCAAAGAGCCTACTGACGGCAATGCTTGACAGAAAGGAATGGTAGGGAGTGTGGTTCCCTTCTGGTCACACCCATGGACAGACATCCACACTCCGCTCAGGTTATCATGGTTTGGGACACAGACTGCAGATTCTCTGGACCTGACAAGATCAGGCTTTGTTTCAGCTCCTAACGATCGAGCATCTCACATTTCGTTTTCTTTAAATAGGTTCTTCCAGAGCACATCATTGCTCCAACCTGTGGGGCTGGCAGAAGGAATTTGGCACTTTCTCAAACACAAGCCCTTTGAATTACAAATGGCACACTTTATGGGGTGTCTGTGGATCATCTAGCTTTAAATAGAAAGCACATTTGAAGATCATCTGTCTTGTCCCCAGAGCAGAAAGAGTTGGGGGATGCTAAGGGCTCTTAACCTCCGCAGTTCAGCAGGGTCAGGGTGGACGCAATAGGACCCTTTGTCCTCCAGGGGGCTCTGCAACTCGTTCCCTCCCCACATCCGTATCCTCTGTCCAACCCACAGGAAGTGAATAGGGAAAACGTGCTTCACTAATTGTGTTCCCACCACACTTTATGTATGTAAAATGCTTCAGGCACATTACAATATTGACATAAGGATCTGTTATTAGCCCCATTTTACAGATGAATAAAAAGGTTCAAGGAGATAAACGGACTTGCTCATGATACACAACAAAGAAGGGGAAGAATCAAGATTGGAACCCAGATCTTAACACTTCCATGGGTTTAACTCCTTCAAAGTGAAGGAAACAGAATGCTGACTCCAGAGGATTTGGCTGCCTCCAGCATACATTCACTCAACAAACATTTCTTGAACCCTACCCACTCCACTAAATCTGGGTTCTAGGAAAAAGAAGTGAGGCTGTCACTATGCTCATCCTACAACCTAGCCATTTTTTTCCCATCCAGCTCTCCACACTCTGACACCTTCAGTGGGTCACCACCTCCATCCATCCACCTCAACATTTACTAGCCACCTGCTATCTGCCAGGCTCTGGACAAATGCTAGGGACACAGGGAGATAAAATGTGAACTTCCTGGGGTAATAGACACAACATTAAGTGACAGCATTGCAGTACACTCTGAAATAAGATAGTATTTTGAGAACAGGAAATGGAAAACCCCAAACCAGTCTTGGGGTGAAAAATGGCTTCAGAAAAGATCTCTAACAGACTCTCTTGCTTGCTCATCCAGTGACAAATTTCCCTTCCATGCTGGTGGAGCCTCAGTTGCTTTCTGGTGTCTACTTGTCCCCATGTGACTTGGGGAAATGGTAATCTGCCTAAGCAGGGTGGCCTGACTTTTGAACCTAAATGATAGGTTTAGGAATGGGCATTTAACCAGTTCTGGTTAATGAGACCTTGTGGTGGCAGGTGGGTAGGAGGGAGAGAGAAGTCTGCTGGGGGCTTCTAAGAAATAATTGTAGACCCTAAAATAGTTGTATATGGATACAATCGTTTTGGTTTTTGTTTTTTTTTCAGGACTTTTTGAGCCTCCATAGATTGCTTAGACCCGAGATGGTAATTATACAGGCTTGCAGACTTGAACGTACTTAGCTTGAGAATACACTAGGCATGGCATATGGAAAGATCAAAGGAGCTGGGGCCCTGGTGATTCCACTGGCTTCTGAGTCAACCAACCCTGTAACTCCTCACCTTCCTCAGAAATGCTGTTGGCCAGAAAACCCAATTACAGTAGTTTAAACAGATAGTGGTTTATTTGTCTCACAGAATAAGAATTCCAGAAACAAGGAGCTGGTCAGGTATCCCGTTGATTTCAATTAGTCAGTTTGCTAAACAGATGAGCCCCAAATCTCAGTGGCCTTCAACAATATGCATGACCTACTCAAGGGGTACATTGGCTGCAGCTGCTGTGGCTCTGCCCCATGTGACTTCCTTCCAGGACCCAGATCAAAGGACCAGACTCCACATGGGCAATGCCCATTTTACTGAGGGAATTCCAACCAGAGGCTGAGTTCAAGTATCCAAATGCATTTAAGGCATCTGCTCAGACCATCAAACATCATTTATGGCTCACATTCTATTAGCCAAAGTCATGTGGTCATATCTGTAAATGAACAGGGGAGGCATGCTCCTCCTATAGGACAAAGAAGAGAGTGTAGATATCCTTGTAGGAGAGGGAGCAAATAGACATGATCAAGAACACAATATACCCCATGACTTTTTTCCCTCAAGGTCACAAGAGGACTGCTGTAGCTCTAGCCATCTCATCCCAGTCCAGGTTAATAATCATAATCATAATCATAATCATAATAATTAGAGGAGAGAACAGTGCAAAAGGTTTCTTGCAAGCTCCAGAGCAGTTTCATTTCCACCTCATTGGCCAGAAGTGGATCACACAAACACTCACGTCTGGAAAATAGCTAACAAGATGGGAGTTGAGATAGCTACCAGAAAGAGTCAGCCCCATTGCCCTGACTGGGGATTGATTCTTAAGAAAAAGTAGCCATCTCCTTATTGTTTAACCCATTTCAGGTTGAGATTTTTGCTACTTACAGCTCAAAAAATTCTAATAGCTAAGAGATCCAAAATCTCTATCCTAGCGTACAAGATCCGAGGTGAATCAACCCCACACTCTGCTTCTCCTGTCTTTTCCCCTTCATGTACTGCTCTCACCCTGACCTTTCCCTCCTTATACCTTGGCAATTCCTTCTGCCTGGAATGCTGCTCTCCACACTCTTCCATCATCTTTATAACATCCTATTTGTGATATTTCACAACATAGCCTACACTGTATAATTGTGTATTTATTAGTTTACCCCTTTAATATCTGCTTCCAATAGATTTTAAGTTCCATGAGGACAGAGCCATATAGGCCTTGTTCACCACTATACAGCATTTACTCATCACAGTGCCTAGTTCAGAATAGGGGCTCAGTAAAGAACTGTCAAGTGAATAAATGACATGATATGAAATGAAACTCAACAGAATGAGTAGGTTACCAAATATTTGGAAACCAAGTCACCCAGGCTGTCCTATCAATAGATAAAAAAATCTGGGGTATTTAATAGCCTTTTTTTTTTATCAATGAGGTGTAAGTGCACATATCTGCCCCCCCATCTCCACAATAATAAAAGAGGCACCTATATACCTCCCCCATCTCAGAGAAAGTAAAATCCGAACAGGAAAAGAACTGCCCTAGAGCATGGGAAACAAACCTGCTGGCACCCTAACTTGAGTCATCTGCTAACCAATTTGTCGGTACTTTGTACCTTCCAATTTTGCCACTGTGTGAATTTGCTAGGGCTGCCGTAACAAAGCACCACAGACGGGGTGCTTAAACACCAGATATTTATCTTCTCACAGTTCAGGTGGCTAGAAGTCTAAGATCAAAGTGTCAGCAGCACTGACTTCCCTCAAAGCTTCTCTCCTTGGTTTGTGGCTGGCTGTTTTCTCCTACATGGTTTCCTTCTGTGCATTTCTGTATCCTAATCTCCACTTAGACACTAGTCGTATTGGATTAGGGCCCACTCGTATGACCTCATTTTACCTTAATACCTCTTTAAAAGGTCTTATCTTCAAATACACTCACATTCTGAGGCACTGGGGGTTCGGACATCAATATATGAAATTAGGAACAGTTCGACTCATAACCACCACACTTGAATTAGTGATTTTCAATGCAATTTCAGACACTCTGTCTTAGGTATCCCTTACCATAGGCTTGTGTTTTATGTAGGCCAGGAAGCCTTGCTTCACAGGTGAGGAGATCAAGAAATAGAAGGCTGTACCTCTAGAGGACAACAGAGATAGAATCAGAATCCACTCATCTAAGCAACTAGTCTAAATACTGTCCTGGGGTTCCAGCATGGACATATCCTTGTCGATTTATGAGTTTCCTGGGAAATTTTAAAATTTTAATTACTTTACATTTTAATTTGAAAGGTCATCTGTTCAAACTCAATGCATGCACTTTCTGCATCACCTAGTTGACTTCCCTAATTAGTTCATCCTACTGCATGTTAAGCATTTGTGGTTGTGCTTATAATCTCCTTGGTGCCCAGTGGCACACCTTGAACAGTCTTGAGCTGATGAGAAAGAACAGAGGTGATCTTAACACATTCATGACGAAGATCAAGGTGAAGGGCAAGAAAAGGTCATTTTGAAAGAAAAAGTCGTTGATGAGTAGGGTTCTCATATGGCAAACAGTAGTCCAGCACATCTAATTCCAAAGAACCCATACTCCAGCAGTCAAACCCCAATGCACTTTATGAGAAATGATTTCATTTCAGCCAAGGACCATCATCCATCACATTAAATTTATGTTGCTAATTTGGATTTTACTGGTTTTATAGGTTTGTTTGTACTTAATTTATAAATTTTAGTTTTACATCTGTGTAAGAGTAATAAGCATAAGGCATTTATAAGTAGTTTTATGTGTATACTTCTTAAATATTAATTTAAGCTTAACATTAATATAAATTAAATACTGGGGCTCCACAAGAATTTTTTCCCATTAAAGGCCACCAAGTATACAATGTTCAAGCTTAAGAAATGCACTATCCAGCACTGTTCTCCAGTTCTTAAGCACATGGATGAGATTTACTAAATGAACTAAAAGGAAGTGAGGAAAGAGAGGCAGTCCTTCTTGACCTATTTGTGATCTGTTTCTCATTCTCTTGTTGAGTTTGCAGTAAGTCAAATATATTGGAAATGCCAGGCATTAGCTCCCTAATCACACCTCTTAGAGAATTCACTCTATCAGACCCTGGTAGAGGCAGAGCCATCATTCACAGCTAACTGGACCAGGATTGGATAGGTCTTCAAATACAGACCAGATCCGCTCTTCTGAGATTTTGGAATCAATATATTGCGATATTGAGCCAAAAAGCTACTGGAAACCAAGCTGAAAGATCCTGCAAACTCAGAGAATAAGCCACCATTTGGGAGAAGCCATCAAGGGCAGCTTACAGATGGATGAGTGAGTAGAGGGAGCCGGTCTGTAGCTAGAGGAGAATGAAGTGGCTGAGTGGAGAGAAGCAGGGATTACAGTCCACACAGCCTGATAAGGGGCTGAGGCTGGCTGTGTAATGCTGCTGATTTCCCAGATCCCAGCTCCAGTCCCAGGAAACCTGCTGTGAGATGCACCTATCTCCTTTCAACCAACCCCTTCGACTTGAGCCAGACTGAGGTTTCTGTCCCTGGTGACCCGAATGTTCTTTCCATGGCCTTCTCCTTGTTTCCTATATCTTCACATTCATCTCATCATTATCATGCACCAACTTTCCCAGGAGATTTTTGAGGAAAAGAACCAGAAAGAAGGAAAGTCAGGAGAGGAATCAAGACTTCCTGAGTGTTTACTGAGAAAGGGGAGAAGAAAATTACCATCCTGAGTAGGCAAGTTCACATTCATGATATTTAAGTCTGTTACTCTGAAACATAGGTATTTTGCTTCTTAATCCAAAAGCCAGGGCTCCGAGAGGTCAACTAACTTATCCAAGGCCAACGAGTAAGGAATGAAGAGAGGAAGTGATGGGAGACAGGAAGCAGTGAGAGACAGGAAATATTTTAAGATTAGAAATGGTGGAAGATAGGTTGACCTGATTTCACAGCTCTGTACAGAGATCAGATAAAAAACTCAGATTGCCACCCATGCCCAGTCAGTAATCTTTGCTGACCACCTCTGGAGTGGAAGCACACACTCAGCTAGCCCCCGCGACGTCAGCAAACAGCTCTCAGGGAGGCAACGTAGTGGATGAGAACCTGGGCTCAAATCCTGGCTCTGTCACTCATAGTCTCAGTGACACACCCTGGGTGTAATGAGGCTGTAATGAGGATTAAGTGAGACCAGGCATGCACAAGTGCCCAGCACTGTGTCTGAGAAGCCACTTGAGCAACAGGGCCGAGTTACTCACATCTTAGAAGGCTAAGTGGCCTGGCCCTTTTCCTGAGCCAGAAAATCTCTCTTCTTCACAGAACTTCTCTATAGCAGAACTTGCCACACTTCCCCCCAACTATTGGATATTGATCTTTAACATGAGTAACCTTAGATGAACTTCATTTATAGCAGCAAGTGCTTCAAACTGACCCAAATTGATCAAGCCTAAGGATTTTCCATTAGGGAGAAATTAAAGAAATACATCTTCCAATATCTCAATTAAAACAGCCTCCATCTTGCAAAGGTAAGAGCTGTTGATTTGATTTTAGTGAAGAAGTGGATAAATAAGATCGAAGGCCCCTGCAAGAACAACGCATCTCTCCCACCTATTTCCTAGAGGCTGGATTCCTTCCCTGGACTTGATCCTGCCACCCAAAGCCAACAGTGAACAGTGCAGCTCTACATTGGCTTCTGGGGCCCCTTTGAGGGCCGACTGCTGCACAGAACGGTGCCAGAACCACCCCCATGTGTCCACATGGAGCCGACAGTCGCCACAGGCCTCCTGAGAGACAGAATTAAGTTATGTCTTCTTTATCACCAATGTCATCATCATTGCCTTGTCATATGAGCTCCCCAAGGGCAGAGATTTGGGTCTGTTTTGTCCCCTGATGCTTCCCCAGGCACCTAAAACAGCTCCTGGCTGTGGTGATGGCACGAATGGCCCCAGTTCTTCGCTCCTCTCCCTGTATCCATCCCATGCCCTTGGCCATGTGATCTGTGTTCCTCTCAGTGACCAGTTGGATATTACTGCCCCTTGCCCCTGGAATCTGAGCTACCATTTTGACTTGCTTTGCTCAGCACAAGGGAGCAGAAATAATGATGTACCATTCCGAGCGTGGACCTCAAAAGGCTTTGCTTGTGTGCACATACTCTCTTACTCTCTGCCATCACCATGACAAAGACATACCCAGACAGGCCAGCTTGCCCCAGGGGAAGGATGAGAGACATGGGGGCAAAGGCAAGCCACCATGGGCATTCCAGATGAGGCCATGCAAGACCAGCCAACAGATGGACAGTTGACCCCCAGACACACAAGGCCTCCTGGGCAAGCCAGCAGAGCCCCCAGCTGAACCACAGACTTGTGAGTTAAACCAACACTGATTATTTGAAGCCACCAAGTTTTAGGGTAGCTTTTTACCCAAATTATTGAGAAAGTAACCAATGATGTACTAGCACATCCATATGAACCGACAGAATTAATCTACTAAATGCTCTTAAATATGTACTAAATACCAGGTACCTGGTTAAACAATTTACATACATTATGGGTCCTGTTCTTGATTTGAAATGACACTTGATTTGACATTTTGCTCATCATGAATTTTGTTTCATTCATTTTCATGTGTTTCAAATATTGCATTAATGTATTATTTATCTTGATTATGGTGCTTTTTGGCACTCTCTTTAATTTCCTTCCACTCACCTACCTCACTGTACTCTCAGCTGTCATTATCCGATTTATTCCCTATGAAAATAAGTCTTTCAAAAAACTAAGGCCCAGGTGAAGCTGGAACTGTTTGAGTAACCAAATAACGTACTACTGGATTATAACTCAAAGCATAAGATAAACATCCATGAGTCCATATTGAT
The DNA here is from genome assembly GCF_024362965.1 of Panthera pardus. NCBI lineage: Eukaryota > Metazoa > Chordata > Mammalia > Carnivora > Felidae > Panthera > Panthera pardus. The sequence goes on along the minus strand of NW_026526980.1, from coordinate 310,196 downwards.
GTAAATAAATAATTGAATAAATAAATAAATGTGGGAGAATGGAAAGCTATCCCTTTAGGAAGAAATCCACCATCCATGAACAGGATCATCACTGCCCACTCCTTAAGTACAAGTTGACACAGCAATTTCCTCCCGAAGACCACAGTAGGGGAAGGGCAGAAAAGACCAACTCACAAAGGCACCTCAGCCAGGAGACCAGGGTTGACATCAGCAGTTACAACTCATGTTGATGGCTTGTCTCCTTGATATGATGTGATGAGAATAGCTCTTTACCTCTGTGGTCATCCTCTCCCAGACCAAGAACCTCAGCCTCATCAGGAGAGACTCATCAAACAGATCCCAACTGAGGGACATTCTGTAAGGTACCTCACAGGTCCTCCTCAAAACCGTCAAGATCATTAAAAACAAGGACAGTCTGAGAGACCATCAGTCTAGAGGAGCCTAGGATCACATGACAACCCTATGTAACCTGAGGTCTGGGATGGGGTTCTAGAACAGAAACCAGGCAAAACACAGCAAGCCCAATAAACTGCAGACACTGTTAATAACAATGCATCAATCCTGATACAATAACTTTAACAAATATACCACAGTAATGTAAAATTAACAGTAGCAGAAGCTGGGTGGGTGCAGAGTATATTGGAATTTGCTGTACTACCTTTGCAACTTTTCTGTTCATATAAAGCTTTTCTACAACAAATGGTTTGTCAAAAAAAAAAAAAAAGAAATAAACCAAGACCCACAAAGATTAAGTAAATTGCCCAAGGTCACAGAGAAAATAAATGACAAAGCCTGGATTCTAATCCAGGGCTGTGTTTAAACCAACATCCTATAGCTCACCTGCTCCCATTGGGACTTCTCCACCGACAAAAATAAGAAAGGGAGGGAGGGAGAAGGAAAAGAGGGAGACAGACAAGAAAAGAGAGGGAGGGAGATTGATTGCCGTATATTTGCCAGCTTTTCTCTATTTGATGAAATTGGCCACCCGAAATGCGTTTTGCCTCCTCTCCTCCTAAATGCATATTCAGCAGCGTTCAGCTGCAACATGGGCTTCTCCTCCAGCTGTGCTCACCCTCATGCAAACTCCCATGAAATCAATAGCACACATCCATCATTTTATCTCCACCACTTAGCAGAAGCAAAAACCTCTTTACGAAAGTACCCTCCACCGGACAAGACGTATCACCCCCTCACTGCCATACACATCCATCTTGCATACAATTGTTTAAGTGGTTTGGGGTCCTTTGAAATCAGATTTATTCCTGCTTCCCTTACATTTTATTAGGGGAGGTTTATCATCAATATGAAACTTTAATTCCTCCAAAGCTATGGATTAATAGACTCATAAACTTTAATACCTGGTGCTTTATACACTTCATTCAGGATCTACTCCACACAGTTAGGGGAGTGACAACTCAGTTAAATTTTCTGGTCTCCCCCATCCTGCAATTCTGAGACCTTTGGGGATGTAATCAGATTCACCTTGATCAAGCACTGCATTGTGTTTAGGAGGCTGGACAAAAGAATCAGACCAACAGGGTTGAATCCTGACTGCCTCGGTTACTAGCTGTGCCACTCTAGGCTAGTTGCTGTACCTCTCTGAGCCTCAGGTTCTTCACCTGCAAAATGGGGATGAAATTGGGACCTATCTCACAAGGATATTAACTGTTCATAGGGTGTGTGTTTGTGCGCATGTATGTGTGTATGAGAGAGAGAACAAAATGAAAACCTTTTTACATGGCAAGGAAAATAAAGTCACTCACTTAGGATCTCTCCAGAAAACATCAAGTAAAGAGACCAAAAGCTTCACGTCTCTTGCACCAAAAGCCAAGATAGTGCATTTCTGTTCAGCCCATGCCATTGTTTAAAATGTAGCCACTGCTGCTTGTGACAAGAACTGCCTAAATGTTTTTCCAAAGAAACTTTCAGGAGCCAGTGCTTAGGCTGAGCTCTTTGTAACTTTCCAATTCCTTTGAAGTCAATTGGCAAAAATGAACGGCACTGTTTTTTTCCTGGCTGACGGTGTCATGCTGTGACTCTCCTTCCTTCCAAAATCCATACACAGAAGTGACTCAAGTGAAAAAACAAAAGAAAAATAACAGTCATAGGGACTATACAACATACAGTCATCCATGTAACAGTAACAACTAACCTTTATACTAGTGGTTCTCAGTCAGGGGACATTGGGCAGTGTCTGCAGACATTTTTGGTTGCCATGCCTAGGGGGTGCTACTGGAATCTCGTGGGTAGAGGCCAGGGATGCAGCTCAACATCCTACAGAGCACAAGACAGCCCCCCCATAATAAAGAATTATTTGGCCTAAGGTGACAACAGTGCTGAGGCAGAGACCCCCTAGTTTATATGGGTCATTTATTAAGTGCCAGGCAGGGTTTTAAGAGCTTTGCATGTTGTAACTCGTTGTTCACTTATATTAGTCAGTGTTCTCCAGAGAAAGAGCCAGTAAGAGATGTACATGTATATCTACATCAAAACAGATTTATTATAAGGAATTGGCCCGTGCAGTTAGGGAGATTGGTAAATCCACAATCTGCAAGGTGTCCTAGTGGTGCATGTAACCAGGAAGAAGGGATTTGAATGCCAGGAGGCAGAAAAAGCCAATGTTGCAGAAGAAATCTGAGGGCTATCAGCTGGCAAATTACTTCTTATTCAGGCCTTCAACTGATTGGATGAGGTCCACCCTCATATGGAGGACAATCTGTTTTCCTCGTGTCTACTAATTTAAACATCAGTCTCATCAGAAATACTCTCACATAAACACCCTGAATAATGTTTGACCAATGTGCTGGTTCGAAGGCTAGGCCTTGACAGACTCCAGATGCTTTCACTTGCCTCTTGCAGGCACCCTGCCAACCCCACGAGAACAACAGTTCTGCCTATCCCACTGATCCCAGGAGGATGAGGGGCACTAGGAGCACTATGCTGGCTGACTCACAGACCTGCAGTAAGAAGCCAAGTCACCAGGTAAGCCACAGGTGCATGAGTAATAAGTGACTGTCACTTCACACCAAGTTCTGAGTTGGTCTGTTCTGCTGTAATAGAGTAACAGACCCCATTTTAGCCATGAGGCAATGGAGTCAAGAAGACGTCACACAGCTAGTACATTCAACTTCCACCCACCCTGTGCCAAGCCATGTGCCAGGTGTTTTCACTCCTTTGACAGTCATGGATCTTCCCAGTGGTCCTCAAAGCAGGCATTTTAGGTCCATTCCACAAGAAAGCCAATGGAACATCACAAGTTTTAGCAGCACACCCTGTGAAGGGTGGAGCTGAACTTTAAACATCAATGTACTTGTGTCCTGACACCATGTGACCACCCACTAACAGCAAAGAAATTGAACGATAACCTTCGGCTTCAAGGGACATGCCCAAATGATGACAGTCTACTAGATGCCACCCGGATCCTTTTTTCTCATCCCCTCACTTACATATCCACTCCTGATCCCTCTTCCTTTTACCTCCAAAAACATCTCTTGGACCCATCTGCTCCTGTCCATGTATGTATCACCAGGCCCTACCAGTCCCCCTTAACTATCTGCTCTCTTGGCATCCCCTCTTGCCCTCCAACTCCCTGTCCACCTGACACCCACAGTGATTACTGGAAATGCATTTCAAAGATGCCCCTCTTCTGGAGACTGGGGAGAACACCCGAGGGGCTCCCCACTGCTCTTTGAGTAAAGGACAAAGTTTAGCATGGTCTATCTGAACCATCTGGACCCTAGCTACGACCTCTCATTCCACTGTCCCTCTTCACTTTCTGTGCTCATTTAACCAACATAGATCCTTCAGTACCAACCATGAGCCAGACACAGTGCTTGGCACTGGAGACCACCATCATCAATGAAAAACAGGTAAAGCCCTTTCCTTAAAAACGGCAGGCTGCAGGGAATACAACAGAGGGCCCCGATAACCTTCTAATCACTCACAGGAAGTGCCACATTCTATCCTCATTGCCCAGGACCACATCAGACCCCAAGGCTTCCCGCTTTTGCACCACCCTGCATTTGGACATCAAAGCACAAATCCCACTGGGTAACCATCCACTGGGAGGCATGCAGTTATTTACTATCTAAATCTCACACTGAACTCTAAGACCATGAGAGTGGAAAATCAACCCATTTCTGCTTCCTGCCATAATTCCAGTGCCTTAGATACAGCTGTGCTCAATTTGATTGAGTAAAGGTGTCACTGAGAGAAAATCCCCATGGCCCGAGGGACAGAAAAGGATCCCCAGGTCTGCTGGTTGCCATAGGAACTACCTCCAAGACAGCTTGACCACAAGGAACACAATGCCAACAGATGCCAGTGGTATAACCAGCTCTCACTTTGCCATTCTGACTGTGGGGGACACACTCTGAGGTGCCCCATGGTCCTCGGCTCCTGGTGGACATGCTCTGTGGATTCCTCTCCCTTCAGTGCGGGCAGAACCTGTGATCTCTTTATAAACAGAACATGGCAAAAGTCATTTGGCTACATGAGTATCACAACATCCACCTTGCTGGAGACTCACCCTTGCTGGCTCTGATGAAGCTAGTAGCCAAGTGGGAGTGGAAGAATCGGAGGGTGGCCTCTGGCCAACACCAGTCCAGAACTGAGGCTTTCAGTCTTAGAGCCACAGGGGAGAGAATTCTGCCCAGTCAAGACCTCAGCTGACACCCTGATTGAAACCTGGGAGATTTGAAAGTAGAGAACCAGCTAAGCTATGCCTAGATCCTGGCCCACACAAACTATGAGATAATAAAGGTGTGTTGTATTAAACTCTTAATTTTGTATTATATGTTGTTACATAGCAATTGAAAACTAACTAAAATGCCCTGTCAAGACAGGTCACCACAAACCTGACGGCCTGAAACAACAGAAATTCATGCTTTTACAGTTCTGGGTGACTCAAGTCTAGAGTCGAGACGTCATCAAGGCTATGTTTTCTCTGAAGGCTCTAAGAATCTTTCCTTGCCTCTTCCTGCATGCCTCTGGGTCCCAGAAATCCTTGGCCTTATGGATGCATCACTCCAGTGTCTGCCTTCATCTCCATATGGCTATCTTCCTTATGTGTCTGTGTCCAAGTTTCCTCTTCTAATAAGGACAACAGTCACTGGATCAGGACCCACCCTAATCCAGTATGACCTCATCTTAAGTTGACTACATTTGCAAAGATCCTATTTCCAAATAAGGCAACGTGCACAGGTACGGGGGATTAGGACTTCAACATATCATTTTGGGGGACACAATTCAACCCACATCAAACACCATCTTCATAGCCCAAAACCGAGCACATAGGTCTCCCTGCCAACCCCAGCCCCCAGGAAGTTGCCCCTTCACTCCCATTCCCACCAATTCATGGCACATTCATTCACCACACATGTACTGGGCACCCACATGTGCTCCCCACTGACGGAGAAACTGGGGATGTAGGACGGGCAGACACAAGACAATCCTTGCTCTCATACAGCTTACATTCTGCCGGGGAAAACACTAACAGGCAACACCAACAAAGGAAGGAGGTTATTTCTGACCACAGCAAATGGGATGCACAATAAGGAAAGGAAGAGTAAAAAGTCACGGTGGTAAGAGCTGCAGCAGGTAACACAGCTTACTCTGTACCAGGTGCCATTCTAAACACTTAATGTGAATGTGCATTCTTCCTCCTCGCGACAACTCTGTGAGGTAGCTACGTATCAATCCCCCTTTAAATACAGGGAAACTGAAGCACAGAGCACTTACACACAACTAATCCAAGAACAAGGACTTGAACCCAGGCAGCCCAGTCCAGGGACCTACTATGAAGAAAACAAAGAGCTGGAGAAAGGAACAAGACTTTTGATCTGGCAGTCTCAGAGAGGGAACTTTTACTCGAAGTTCCACCTAAGAACACAGAGGAGGCCAGATTGTGGCAGGTGATGGGGGAATGCAAAGGGAGGGTGTGAAGATGATAAAGTAATCGCTAGTTGTGGAAGGGTTTAGGCCCTCCTCCTGAGGTGGACAGCTTCTGGAATATGCAATGGTATCAAACAGTACAGACTGGGTAGAACTTGTTAACACTTTAACAAAGAGCACGTTAGAGACCAACAATCTGCCTCACCCCAACAACGCTGTAAGGCACCCCCGCTTCCCTTCTTGCTGCATCATCTCCTACCAGGGTATGCTCAGGCTGGCCCTACTGCCTGGGGTGATTAATAGGCTTAATTTATCATTAACTTCCATGGAGCTGAGCTAGGCCAGCTATGCCTCTGGAGCAGTGTCTGAGTAATCAGTGGGTAAGCAGAAGCCTCTGCACACTTATTTATATTCATTTTGCATTAGGGACATTCCTAATTTGTTTGTTTTCCTCTCGTCTGGCTTCACCTACCTGGGCTTGGATGACTTGGATGAAACCAAGAAAGAATGGTCCAGAGCACTGGGGGAGGGAGGAGGAGAGATGGAGTGCAGGGGGATAGAAAAGGACAGAGATGGGAAGAGATCAGGCAGAGGGTCTATGAGCAGCATCCATCCACCCTGCATCTCTGTGCCTACCACTACCAGCATCTTCTTTATCCACATGCTGCCCAAACACATTGTGCAGATGCTGTCTGAATGCAGGAAGATTGACATGAGAGAGCTTGGGGTCCCAGCACTCTGGAGAAGACAGCACTGATTTCAGAGCCAGGTCTATAGAGTAGTAATACATCAAGCAGTGTGGGTTCAAAAAACAAGGGCAGAGCTCTTCATTGTCCTTCGTGGTGGGTTTTCAGGATCCAGGACTCCTACAGCCAGCCTGTAATTCAGGCAACGTATTCCCTCCTTCCCCAACTGGAAAGCACACAGCTCGGGGAAACACAGTCAAGGCCAGAGGAGAAAGGGAGCCTAAGAAAAGGTCTCCAGCACACCGACGGGTGATGTGGTAATTTGATTTGCTGGCAGATATGTCCTGGCAGACTGAGGCTTCAGCCCCTCTAGTGTCACACCCAAACCCCTGGACAGTACTCTGGGAAGAATGCACCAGTCCCTCGCAGGGAATCCTGAACCAGCCTGTCAAAAAACAAGGGCTTCAAAAGTGTGGTGGAATGGGTTTTTCTTGTCTCTTACCCTTCTTGCAAAGAAGCCTTGTGTTATACAATTCAAGACTAAAAGGTGACAGGCACCCTCCCTACAAAATCAGATGCAGGAGCCCACGCAGGTGAGGTAGCACTCAGCACAGTACCCAAGGCTGGTTGTGTGCACGCTTCTCCCCAAAGTTAGACCACCCTAAGGGCAACAGGTGCAGGATAAAGGACAGGAGGCTGTGCATCTCTGCCAACCCACATAGATCACCCCTAGAATCTCAGACTGCAAATGCTGCTCAAGTACCAGCTGCATGGATGCAGACCACCCTAAACCATCCCCACCCTGTAGAAATATGAAGCTGGAATCTGAAATGAAAGACAAAAGACATTGACTCAATGCTTCCTGCCATCTACAGTTCAGGGTTGCCCCCAATGATCCTTGCATTAAATAGGAGGATGAAAAATTTTAGGTTTTAACTTGGATATAAAGGGTGGTAACATAAGTTTATGTAGCCTTCAGCCTGCCACATCAATTCCTTTGTCAACAGCTTTGTGATATCATTCACATATCATACAACTTATCCATCTAGAGTTATGATTCTATGGTTTTTAGTGTATTCACACAGTTATGCAAACATCAGCACAATTTTACAACACTGTCACCCCCCAAAAGAAACCCTTTGCCCTTTAGCTATCACCTCCCAAATGCCCCATCACCCCCAGTCCCTGGTAACCACTGATTTACATGCTGCCTCTATGGATTGGCCCACTCTGGACATTTCACAGAAAGGGCTTCATTCTATCTTTGCTACAGTCAGCATGTATCTTCAGTCACAATGTCTGGCTTCACCTGAGCTCCAACTTGGCCACAGCATCCTCATCTGAAAGGGCAGCCCATCACTGTTCTTTCCCCATATAGTTGTGGGGAAGGTTACCCAAATTAACACCTTCTCAGTGTCCGTACCCAGTACAGACAAACAGAGATGGTGCACCTGCTCTTGTCTGTCTGTGCCTGGCTTACTTGATGCAGGCCCCACAGGGTCCTCTGTCTTGTAATACACACAGTGCTGGGGTTCCACAAAGAACCACGCACATAGAAGGCTTAACCCAGAGCCTGCTCAGGCCCAGAACCTGAATGGAGGCATTTCTAGAATCGTGCTGATGTGGACTGTGAGTCTGGCCAAGCTCGTTGTCGTAACAGTCAGGACCATTGGCCCCACCATAGGAAACTGTCTCAGAAGCCTAAAGACAAAAGCCAAGGCTGTCCTTGTTATCCAGGAGCTGGGGCCAGGCTGGGCAGGTGCTTCCAAGCAGAGTCAGAGGCCCAGCAGGCTCCTGTCAGGCCCTGGCTCGCTGGTCAGCTGTCAGTCCTGGGAGGCTGCCTGCTGTGTGCTCCAGGCTTCAGAGCCCGGGATGGGGGTGGGAGTAATCGGGTTACATGCTCCGGGGATTCTGCTGCTCTTGGCAGAGTCACAAATTGAGTTTGAAATGAGTAATCTGGAGCCAAGCTGCTTGTGCTGTGAGCAACGAGGCCTGGCTGGCAGGTTCTCTCCACCACCATCCCCTCTGGATCACATGAGGGGGCTGGGGAGACAGCCTCCAAACAGGATGGGGAGGAGGGTCAGAGCTGACCTTACCAAAGAAGGAAAGAGTTTTTTTTTTCCTATGAAATGTCCAGAATAGGCAAATCCACAGAGACAGAAAGTAGATGAGTGGCTTGGCGCTGTTTCTTTTGAGGGTGATGAAAATGTTCTCAAATTGATTGAGGCGATGGTTGTATAGACTTGTACACTGTAAGTGGGTGAATTGTATGGTATGTGAATTAAGATCTCAAAGTTGCTACAAAAACAAGAAAGAGAGTTAGCAGGGTGGGAGTGGGCAACAATTTCCCATAGGCGCACGTCTTCTGTCCAGAAAACCAAAGCTTCTCTCAGATCCTCCTGTAAGAACAAAAATAAGAGCGAAGGCATAGGAGATACCTCACAGAGGAGGAAACTGCAGCACAGAGGGGTTAATTCTCTTGCTCAAAGGCACACAGCACCAAATGGAACTTAAGAGCCTGCGCTCTTAACCACTGGGATGTACTGCCCCTGACTGATAGGTGGTTTAAACACTTCCATGGGGCACCAGGGAAGAAGGAGAAAAAAATTTATGAGAGATATGTGTACTTGACACTTCTAAATACAAATAATTGAAGCAACTGTCATGGGCAAGAACAGACTTTGTTGCCTTTCAGTGAGTGACCTACAGCAAGGAATCATCTTTTCTGGGACTAGGTCTGTCAAGGTCTTAATCCATCTCAGCATCTGTACCCTGGTCTCCCTGCCCTGGCTATTTCTCAGGGTCCCCCGAGGCAGGGAAGTCTGGAGCCAAGAGAAGTCGATCTGATAAAGATCCAACTCTCGGGGACAGGCTCTGGCACACTGCAGACTCCGCAGACGTCTGCAGAAAGGCTGTAACTCAATAGAGAATTCTGTTAATATGGTTGCCGCCTGCTCTAACCCCCTCAGCTCGTCTAACCACTCTGGAGATAACAGAGGCTGGAGGCTACCAGGTCCTGATTACATTTCCTCCCCTCTCGCTGCCCTAAAAAAAGATGGGCTTTGTCAGGCTTCTGCTGCCACCTACAGCAGCTGCAACACAAGGCATGTCTCCAGCCAGACCTCGATAGAAAGAGCAAGGCCCTTCAGGGGAGAAATGGGGCACCAAGGGCCAAAGTCCAAGATCTGAGATGGAAGGCTTCCCATAGCCTCAGACTAGGCTGGTGAAAAATACTCAAGAGCCTTCTTCCCATTCCTCCCCTAGAGGGGTCCCATCCACTGGACACACAAAATGGAAAGGAGAACCAGCTCTCTAATCCCATGGGACTGAAGAGTGTCCCCACCTCTCTTGATGCCTTGAGGATGTTCTGATCCCTCTGCCCACACTGCTGCCCTCTGTACCATCTCATTCACCCCCTCCTCTGAGAAGCCCCCTTTGGTTACCTGTGCTGGCTGAGCTAAGCCCACAGCCTCCTTCTGATTACCCCACTGATCACCTGTCTGCCTCTCCCAATAATGACCGTCATCAGATGGACATTCATAGAGCATTGACCATGTAGCACACACTCTGTTCAAAGATTTGCATGCACCGTCTCATTTAATACTTCAGAAACTTAGGAGGGAGATGTTATTATTGCCTGCATTTCACAGATGAGAAAACCTAGGCTCTGAGGGGGTAAGTAACTTAGCCAAAGCCAGCCTGGGGTTTGAACCCAGCCCTATCTGCTTCCAGAAACAACCTTCTTAATAGGCAAGGTTTACCCTGCCTCTCTCCCTCCCCTCTTCACCAGCCCTTTCACTTGATGGACAGGGTGAACATAGAGTTCTTCTGTTGTTTATTGATTTAGAAACATGGGAGCCTGCTTGGCTGGGTGGAAAATGGATGATCCTGTTTTCTTTTATAATGTTCACGTAATGTTGCAAGAAAATGTTGTTAAGAAGTATTAAAAATTATGATGGCTGGTCAATGAGATAGAACTTCCCTTAGTGACCCATTCCTTGTCCTTACAGTCTATTTCCCCAAGAGTTGGGAAGGAGGAGATAGAAAAGACAGAGCAAAAAACGCAATCTGAAAGTCAACTCCTAACTACAGGATGGAAGCTGGCTTTGGTAGAGCAGCAAGTCTGTGAATCAGCTGTGTGGAAAAGAAGTTACTGCCTCAGGAGCTCATGGAATGAAGGGCTACCCTGCCAGGTGCTGACAGTCCCCACTCTGCCCTGATGGCATCAGACCAAGAGTATCCAAAGGTGGGTCCACACTCAGAGGGACACTGGACATTGGCTGAAGAGGGTGTGTCTGGGAAGGCGTCCAGGGTGGCAGAGAACGAAGTCATGACATGTCATATGGCCAAAGGTGAAGAACTCAGGGAAGAGCTGCCTGCCAACATTTGAAGGGTTGATTCTTGAGGGAACAGACCTACTCTCTTTCCCCCATGAGGACAAATCCACGTGAGGATCTGTGAGGATAGGGAGAGAGATACAGGAGACAGCAAAAGATTGGTACATGGCACCATCATAGGCATGCAATAAATATTTGCTATGACACAGAATGAAATGATGAATGGCCATTAGGAGGGTGGATCTTGGAGGCAGATATTCCTCGGTTCTAATTTTCACCTTGCCCTGTGTAATCCTGGGGCCTTGGTCAAGTGATCCAGTTTCTCTAAGCCTCTGATTGTCCACCAATGAAGAGTTAACTTTCAAATGGGGACCTGAACAATCATTAAGTCTTGCCAAGCAGAAGGAGGCAGGAATCTAAGACCTGGGCAAATTAAGTCCAGCAAAGGGGAAGAGAGTGATTCCAACTGTGCCAGGACAGGCAGAATAGCCACACAACCAAGAGTGGTCATTTCTCTCGGATTTTCTATCCAAAATATTAAAGATATGTGAGTACCTCTTCCATGTACAGCATTGGCCACAGGCACTGGGGGGTTGTAAACATGAAATATGACCTGGTTCTACCCTTGGAGAGCTTATGATCTAAAACAGAAGAGAAAAATCGACTGACATGATAGAAGACAGAACAGATCCAGACTGAGCTGCCAGCATCAGCATCACTTGAAATGCTTGTGAAAAGTCAGACCCTGGCCCCCAGGGAAGACACAGTAAACAAGAATCCCCAGAAGATGATGTTCTAGAAACTGCCTTACATTAAGCTTCTCAGGAGCTACTGCACACACCAACACTGAAAACCACTAACTTAGCACATGAGAGACAAAGGGGCCACCAGACCCACCATGTCCAGAGGCTTCATGGAAGAGAGATTCTGGAGCCAAGGACAACAGGTGGGGAAGAAGCCATAGGGAACACAGAGAATGTGGGGCATGAGACCCATGATCCCATATGGGATGATGTGTATCATCTGCTGGGACCACCTGTCAGAAGAGAATATCAAGTTGAATATATGATTATTCAGGGACACCTGGGTGGCTCACTTGGTTGAGCACCCAACTTTGGCTCAGGTCATGATCTCATGGTTCCTGAGTTTGAGCCCCAAGTCAGGCTCGGTGTCTACAGCTCAGAGCTTGGCGCCTGCTTCAGATTCTGTGTCTCCCTCTCTCTCTGCCCCTCCCCCACTCGTGTTCTCTCTCTCTCTCTCTCTCGCTCTCTAATAAAAATTTAAAAAGTTTAAAAAATATATGATTATTCATTTCTCAAATGCATCCACTTCTTTCCATCCCCACTGTCTACAGTGTTGTCCAAGTTACCACCATCTCCTGCCCAAACAAAAGCCACAGCCTCACAAATGAGCTCCCTGGTGCCACATCTCCCCCACCTCCCGCCACTCCCCCCCACACACACACAACCTTTGTCATCCTGCAATAGGACTAGTGTGACCTTCTAACATCACAAATTAAACAAATTGAACAATGACTAACATTCACCCACCACCACCACCACCAACTAAATCCCCCCCCCCCACCCTCTGCTCTTACAATTCAGTCCCCTTAACGAGACTTTTGGTGCCCTCCAAGGTCTGGCCTCTGGCTGTTCGTCCCCATGCTCACTCACTCCACACACCCTACTACTCTCTTTTCCTCAGAAATGCTACCTTCTGGAAGAGGCTTTCATCAATCACCTACCTACCCAAAGCATCCTCCCCCCTCAACTATTTCATCACTCTGCTTCTCTTGGGCCAATTAACAGAACCTGTCAACTATCTCTGACTTAGATTTACTTCATAATTGTCCGTCTCCCCATCTATACTACAAGTTGCAAGAAAAGGACAGGAAATCTGTCTCCCTCACATTTCAATTCCCAGCACACGGAACACGTGGTATGTAGGTGAGGCACAACAAGTATTTTTTGCATCCATACAAAAAAAGTGTCCATTGCAAGAGGACTTGAATGCCGAGCTAAAGAGCAGGGAGATTTGCCAAGAACTTCACAGCAGGGACAATACCCAGCATGATGAGAGAAGTGCCTGTGTTATCTGAGTAAAAACCCCAGAGGATTTCAAAGATAATAAGAGCAAAGTAAATTTCAAGAGTGGATCTAAATTCACCAACCCCGGTGAAAGCTGAAAATTACCATCCCAGCTGGTAGAAATGTCAATTCAAACTTCATTTATAAAACCATTTCGGGCTCTGATTGCTAAATTATTATTTCATATGAGAATGAGCATTGTCTGTATAAAAAGCAATGACAAAAGTAAAAAATTCAATTTACTCAACATCCCCCTCCCTGAAAAAAAATATATTTTAACATTAAAAGTTACTCCAGATAATTGCACATATAAATATCAGTTAGTGCAGATGTTGTGTATAAAATGTAATTATTACTCATGGAAAATCAATGGTGGCAAATGATAAAATCCATGATCTGGGTCTTTCTACTGAGCAGAAATGTATTAGCGCTTTGGCTTTGGTTTATGCGCTTTTTAATTGAAAATGATCTCTAACTAGAAATGAATTGCAACACAGGGATGAGACAGCCAATTGCAAATAAAGATGTAATAACCACCAAACTCTCTGGCAATGCAGGGAGTTCAAAGTAGAACCACTTCCCCCAAAAGCAATCCCTGCTCCTTCTCACTCCCATACTGGGTGCTCTCTCTGCACCAGGCCTGTGGTCAAAAGCAGTAAACAAGATAGATCCTCATTTGTTTGCACATATCCATCAGGAGGAAATAGAAGTAGCAGAATGACAGATTGTGATATGTGAGATTAAGAAAATATACAGGATGGTGAAATGCCGTGTGACCAGAGAGGCCAGAATAGATGGGGAGACCTCTTGCAGATGGGGCTACTTGAAACCAGACTGAATGGTGAGAAGGAGCCAGACGGAGAAAGCTAGGGAAGACAGAATAAGCAGAGATGCCTACAAAGAGCTAGGAGACTATGATTATGTCTGGAGCAAAATGAACAAGGCAGGGAGAGGGGTGCATCTGGGACCGTATTTGCCAGTGGGGCTTTTAATCACCTTTCCCCACTATCTTCTTTTCTGAAGTCTTTTGACTGGTCTACCCCAGATGCCCAGTGAGCAAAAGCTACTGGGTATCTGCAGTGAACCAAATGTTTCTGTCCTTCCATTCCCCCAATCTCCTACGTCGGAATCCTTACCCCCCAAGGTGATAGCATTAAGAGGTGATACTTTTGGGGCGCCTGGGTGGCGCAGTCGGTTAAGAGTCCGACTTCAGCCAGATCACGATCTCGCGGTCCGTGATCTCGAGCCCCGCGTCAGGCTCTGGGCTGATGGCTCGGAGCCTGGAGCCTGTTTCCAATTCTGTGTCTCCCTCTCTCTCTGCCCCTCCCCCGTTCATGCTCTGTCTCTCTCTGTCCCAAAAATAAAATAAAATAAAATAAAAAAAAACGTTGAAAAAAAAAAAAAAAAAAGAGGTGATACTTTTGGGAAGTGATTAGGTCACAAAAGCAGAGCCCGCATTAGTGGGACCAGCAGCCTTATAAAAGAGACCCAGAGAGGTCCCTCAGCCCTTCCACCATGGGAAGACACAATGAGAAGACACCATCTATGAACCAGGCTCTCACCTTCACCAAGTCTGCTGGTGCCTCCAGAACAGTAACAAATAAATGTCTGTTGTTCCTAACTCAACCAGTCTATGGTATTTTTCTTATGGCAGCCCAAAAGGACTGAGAAAGCATCCAATTCCAAATGCACCACAAACAAGGCAGCTTTCATCACTGTCAACTCCATTTTTACTATTCATAACCCCATAACACCAACCCAAACATGCCCACTGACTACCAAGTCAATGTGCCTCCTCTGCCATTGGCCCACAGGCCGAGGAACATGCCACCTCCAAGAAATCTCAGTGATGGGGGGGGGGGGGGGTTGGGGGCGGGGAGGTGGAGAGGCATGGCAAAGACCTCCTGTCCACTAAGTCCCTCATCCCATTGCCCTCAGCCCTCGTCATAAGTGCTCCCATGCACTCCAAAATAGGGATTCTCAGACTCAGATCTTGGGCACCTACCCAAGATCCATCAACACCCCGAGAGTAATTCATCACTGCCAAATTCTGTGCACGTGTAAAGAAAGCTATGATCCTTCTAACACTCAACTCTGTCATGCTTTCCCTGACACAGGTCAATGATGACTCCTTTTGCCACCCAACTCAACTGTCTACTCAAGGTCACACATTCTGCAGGTTCTACTGGCAAGACTAGCATCCCAAGGTCTGGATTTGGGGAACAAGGTACTCGATGCGGACAAGATTCACCAATGAGATGGCAGAGAACTGTCTGGGAAGAAAGCATATTCAGAGTTCAGACTCTGCCCCCTTTTGGACCTCTGACAAGGACTCATCCCTCTGCCTTGGGACACCATGGCACATAACCAAGAATTGAGAACACAACAAGCTGTTGTTGTACTGGAGCCCTATCTCCCACCCCACCATGCAATGCAGTCAATCACCTCACTCAATTCTTCCCAAAACCCCACAAGAAGCCGATTTATCTCCCTCCCTTCGAAATCCCTCTATTTTCTTTGTTTTTCTTTCCTCTTCCACTGTGTCTTTGGAAACGCCACAAATGAGACAGGGTGATTAATTTCCTATTTTGGCTAACCATTGCAGAAACACCTTCCCTCAAAGTCTGGTGCAAAAAACAAAGATTTAATCAGTCTCTAGTGTGGTTACCTCGTGTGTTTGAGAAGATATCGGAGAGAAGGCAAAAGAGAAGTTTTCAAACATTAAACTTTAATAAGCAGAGCAGGCAAACATATTGCTGCATCAACACCCAGCATGGCCTCATCGGGGAGAAATCCTGGCTGATCTATCAATCTCCCTAGATCAGTACTGTCATCACTCTCAGCCCTTATTACATTTACCCAACCCGGGCGTTCATGGAAAAAATTCCAGTAACTCAATCAGTACTGGGAAACCAACCAGGGTAGGGATTTGCCAAGTTTTGCTCAGTTGATGGAGGCAATGATTTTTGTTTTTTCTTCTTTTTGTTTGTTTGTGCTTCAAGGTAGAAGTCAGTTCCTTCTAAGTCCTCACACCTTAAGTTACAGATAGTTCTTATTGCAAAAGGAGGAAAAACAGGGAGGAAAGGTTTTTGCCTTGAAGAAGACTGGGGCAACACTGAAAGCTAAGTCTTGGGGAACCATCTAGGCTAAGAGGCAGGACATTCCTTCTATAGGGCTATAGAGCCTTTGTCACACATACTCAACTCTGCTATTAAACCATAAAAGAAGCCTTAGAAAATACACAAATCAACCGGCATGGCTGTGTTTCAAAAACAGGCAATGGACCAGACATGGCCCATGAGCCATAGTATGCCAATCCCTGATCCAGGCTACAGAGTTGACAAAAGTGAACAGGATACCACAGTGAATTTCAAGACTATCAAGATCAGCTATCCCCTCCCTTAAAGGTCACTGCTTGAAGGTCAGAGGGTAAGTGCCAAGTCCCTACCTCACTTGTATAGTTGATAGTTTACTGGGAGAAGATGAAGGTCATTTCATCCAAATGGCTCACCCATTTGATCAAAACCACAAAGGTGTGTCCTTCTGGCCACAGGACCTTTGCAAATGTTATACTCTCTCTGCTTAAAGTGTTCTTTGTTCTAGTTTCACTCAATTAAATCCTCTTCATTTTTTGTTCTCAGCTAAGATTGCATCCTTCAGAGAAGACCTGCCTGGTGCTTCCCACTTCAGCCAAGCACTCTTAGCACCGTGTACTTTGCTTTTTATTCCAATTCCATCCTTTTGTGACAGTCTGTCTTCCCTCGTTAGACCACAAACTCCATGAGGTCACATCTACCACCAAGCACCAGGCCTGACACATAGGAATTATTAAATGAACAGACGTAAAATAGATGGGTATTAAAGGTTTTAATGATAATCGGAAACACGATTACCTATCTTTGAATTCCTCTCATCCAGCAAATCATTGCTGAAACCCTTGTTATCTGCAGAGAGAAAAGGGGGTGAGGCAGGGGTTCTCCAACTTGATTGTGCAGTAGCACCCCACAGAGAGCTCATGGAAACAGATCCCTAAACCCCACACAGAGTTTCTGCGTCAGAAGGTCTGAGATGGAGCCCAGGAATCTGCAATTGCAACCAGCTCACAGGTGATGCTGATGCTACAGGGCCTGAAACCACACTGAAATTGTCAATTCTGGCCACATATTAGAATCACCAGGGAAGCTGTTTTAAAAAAACATAACCGGGGCGCCTGGGTGGCGCAGTCGGTTAAGTGTCCGACTTCAGCCAGGTCACGATCTCGCGGTCTGTGAGTTCGAGCCCCGCGTCGGGCTCTGGGCTGATGGCTCGGAGCCTGGAGCCTGTTTCCGATTCTGCCCCTCCCCCGTTCATGCTCTGTCTCTCTCTGTCCCAAAAATAAATAAAAAACGTTGAAAAAAAAAATTTTTAAATAAAAAACATAACCAATGTTTGGGACCCTACCCAGACCAATTAGCTCAGAATCTCTGTGGATGGGGCACAGACATTCACATACACGTTCATTTGTGTTTTTTGTTTTTTACAGCTCCACAGGTGGTTCTGATTTGCCCTAGACTTGAGAAAAACTGGGCTGCAGGATGTTTATAGTGCAAGAGAGTCCTCAGGGGCCAGCTCACATACAGACTTGGCTGCACCCACAACAGCAGTTTGAGAACATCCTGGGCACTCCCCTCAAGGTCTAGCTCTGGGCTGCCAGGACAGTTCCTGGGACATGTCCCCAAGACATGCAGATGCCAAGCGGAATTTGGATTCACTGGAGTAGCTGTACATAGCAGTTGCTCATCTATTCTCATCGCTGTAGGAGTTCCATTTGTATAAATATACTACAATGATTTTAACCACTCTGCCAATGATTTAGGGCTACTAGGAGTGCTGTCATAAACATTCTAGTACACATCATTTGTTAAGTGTACGGATGCTTTTTTTTTAAGGTTTATTTATTATTGAGAGACAGACACAGAGCATGAGCAGGGGAGGGGTAGAGAGAGGGGTAGACACAGAATCTGAAGTAGGCTCCAGGCTCTGAGCTGTCAGCACAAAGCGAGACACGGGGCTCCTACTCACGAACTGTGCGATCATGACCTGAGCCGAAGTCGGTCGCCCAATCAACTAAGCCACCCAGGAACCCCTGTATGGATGCATTTCTTGTGGGCAAAAGAGTATCTAAAAAATGCATTCTGTATGATTCCATTTATAGAACGTTCAAAATGAGCAAAGTACCCTATGGCATTGAAGTCAGTGCTGGGGTGGGTGGCTATGGGGTGCTGATGTCCCAGATATATTCACTCTGTTTTAACTCATCAAGTAGCACTCTTGAGATTGGCTGCTTTTATTTATGTATATTATACTTTAATTTTTAAATAAAGTTTATTAAAAATCAAAACTTACAGTGCAGAGGTGGATGCACCGCCAGTCCATGGCCTGCAGGGGGCGCAGCAGCCCCATGAACTCTGCTCTCCAGGCTCCAACTGCAATCTGGCTGGCCACGCTGCCTGAAGTTTCAGGGCTGCCTGAAGAGTAGCAGGCACTCTGAGCTCACAGGCCAGAGCGGTTGGAGGAGGCCGGGCAGGGCCCGGCCACACTCCCCCCTCCACCAGCCCTCAGCTCAGCACCACAGCAGCCTGGAGAGTCCATTCTTGGAAGCTCTCAGCATCTCAAAGCAATTTCACCTGGAAGAAGGCTCAGGATAGCAGTGCTGGGTTCACAGGGCCCTTCTCTCTGCTCACAGAGAGAGACACTGTGGCTACACGTCAGGGTGACCTAGCTCCAAGTCCTAGAAGTGCCATGGGTGACCTGGAACCAAGCACTTAACCTCTATTTCCTGTCCTGCGAAAGGAGGAGGTGATACCACCAGGTCATGGTGTCTGACCTAGAATGTAATAGGTAGCCATTATATCTACCAAGTGAATGAGACAATACAGAGGGTCCCCTCTGCTCCTCTTCCACACAGTACTAAGTGATCACAGAGAGGTGTAGGAATCCACCTTCTAGATCCACCCAGCTCTGCTACATGGAGAAGCTGGGAACAAGTTCATGCCAGGCCAGGGGCTGCAGCTCATGGACTTCTGACCCTAGACGTGGTGGCCGAGGTCAAGCCTGCTGGCAGCACCAAGATCGACAATAGTTGGAAATAATGGCCCAGGCCTGAGTCTGACTTCCTTCCAGATGCTCTGAGCCGTGAGATGTCCTAGGGTTCAGCACCTGCCGTGCCAAGAAAGTTGGCAGCTCCCTGGAACACAAAGACTTGGTGGAGACAAGACGACCGCTTGGGAGTTCCGACTGAGTTCCACATCCCGTCTCTGGCACTTCATTAGCTGCATGACCTTCAGAAAGCTACCTGACCTCTTGGAGAGCCATGTATTTCACAGGGAAATCACCGATCTTACAGGATTGATACAAGAGCCAAGTGCAATCCCTTTGTCAGGCACCTTGTACACTATACAGTTCATGGTATGTTGCTTCCCCCTCCTTGGGCAGCTGTGACCTCATGAGGTAATAATAGCAGTAAAAGTAATACCAGCTATTATGTAACGACTTACTACATGGCATGGCAGCCCTCTGAGTAGGCACCAATGCCCCAATTTTACAGACAAGGAAATTGCATCAAAAGACAAGGACCTCATCTTGCCAAGGTCACAGAGGCAATTAGTGCTACAAGTTGGATTTGAACCCAAGTCTGCTTCGTTTCAGAACTGGGCTTTTAACTCACTTGGCTGTATTAGAATTTAAGCCCCTGTCTCAGATCCCAGCCCTCCAGGGCAAGCCTTGGGCATTAAGGATATTTATTCTGAATTCCTTGTCTTCCGTCTTCCTCCCAGGAAAGCTAACAACTCTCAACTTCCCCCATGGTCCCTGACCATTCACCTTAAGCACAGAGTTGAGCACAGTCAAGGGAGAGGATGGGGAAGTCAGGGGAAAAATAAAACTGTGAGGCTGTCACAGTAACATGGAATCCATAACGCAAAAAAGCCCCCAACCTTCCTCCTGTTCTGCCTACAGACATGGAAATCAGGCCTAGATCTACCAATTCCTAACAGTGTGACTTCAGGCAAGTTAGGTGGCCACTCTGGATTGTAGTGTCATCATTTATGAAAATGTAAACAATGCCAGAAATGCACACTACCAGAAAATATCCTTGCAAGGACCAAATGAGATAACGTGTTTGAAGTGCTTGGCAGAGTACAGACATGTAAATCAGCACTTGAGTTTTGGCTATTCTATCACCAATGTCATCCATTATCATCCACATCACTACTATCATCACCATTTCCATCATCATCCCCATCAACCTCCATTATCATCACCATCACCATTATCACCATCCCCATTATCACTGTCCTCGTTTCAAGGGGATAATGTGTACCAAAGAAACAGCACACTGAGGACAGGAGAGGTGTGAGAAAACTTCACTTGCCTGCAAGGTAGATATGTCTTCCAAGATATTGGAGCTCATAACTATTACTCCAGTCTTGCTCCTTAGATTCCATAGGCATTGTCCCAAGCACACAAGACAATCCCAGGGACAGTAATGCAGGCTCTAATGCCTCCATTTCCCCTGGAACACAGTCTCTAAACCTCCCACAACAGGAACAGGGCCCAGCCATTCCAGACCTGAGTCTCTAGGGGAGAGTAAAGGGCCCAAGACCACCTCATTCTTAGTGGCCCAGAGGTAGTCCATGCTGTCAGGTCCTTTAAGATCTTTAACTCTCATACCCTCTTTGGCTCCCTCCTCCCCTCTGTTTTTCCACCTCATTCCCTCAACTCAGTTAAACAAATGAGCAACTTCTCCTCCTCAAGAACTGTGCTAAGAACTCAAGAAATAGTAGAGAACTAGATGGTGGTTACCTCCAGCTTCAGTAAGCCTTCAGCCCAGGGGGGCAGTTGGACACCAGACAGGTAATTACAGTCATAGATTCAATGTGCTCCACGCAGGGAAAAGGGGAAGGGAGATAGACACAGAAAGCTTGGATAGCATGTAATGTGGAGACTGACCTAGCTGGAAAACTCCAGGAAGGCTTCCCTTAAGGAAGGGACACCTACCCTGAGAACCGAATCATGAGCAGGAATTTTAACAGTGAAGGGATAGGGAGAAGTTACGAAAAAGCATCCTAAAAAGAACAAGCCTGTACAGACGCCTGGAGACACTTTGTGGACCCAAATGTCCACTGAGCCAAGAATGTTGGGGTAAAGAGAATGACGTATGAGACAAGGCAGACAAAATAAAAGGGGTTCTGACCTTCCTGGGTTTATCAAGCCCAGTAAAGGAGTTAGGGATTTTTTTCTTAAGTCCTCAGCACCCATTTAAGAAAAATTTAAGTTAAAAGAAAAAAAATACATGAGTCTTACCAATGCTTGTTTCATGCTTAAAAATGAGAAGGGCATAGAGTCCTGGCCATTGTCTCCTCTATCTCCTGGGACCAATCCAAGTAAAACCAGAAGGGTACTCACATTCACACACACATGGAGAGAAAGAGAGAGAATGAGAGACAGACGGGGAGAGAGAGAACAAGCTGACAGACCGATTGGGGAAGACAGAGACACTCCAGGCACTTCCCTGAGCAGAGCACAGTTTCCTCCAAATCAAGAAGACCTGACAGATAACTGGCAGTTGGGCATTCCAAGCACCTGCTGCCATCTGCCCAAACCTTCTTTCCTCCAGCTTCCCCGTCTGCCCATGCCAGGGAGTCCACACTTAAAACTGTTCACTCTACACAGTGATGGGGCTGAATACTGATGTCTGCTAGGAATGCAAGCGCTCAATGGTCCCCTGGCTCCTCTCCCCTCAGTCAAACACAAGACATCCAAGCTGGAGGTCAGATGGAGAACAAGAAGTTTCACAAAGCCCCTTGTTCCTCTCACCAAATGCTCTCTCTCCATCATGGGCATTTTCAGGAAGTAGGATGACCCTGGATGGAACCCAAAGTTAGCCTCAATCACTCTGACAGCCCTACAGTCAAGTCTCCATCACTGGGACTTCCCAGGGGGAAGGCAGTCTGCGTCGCACAGCATTTTTAAAGAGTTTTAAGTGTTATTACTTTAAAGAATGACGGGAATAAAGCAGTTCTTAGGGGAAGTGCTTCAGGGGATAAAAAAGAATTGTCAGAATTAGAATAAATTATCGGGAAACAAGGAGAAGGGAAACTAGCTTATATGGGATTCCCACTAAGAACTGGGAACTGTATATGCGCTGCCTCTTTCAGTCCTCACAATCCTGTAACACAGGAACCACGATCATCTCCATTTTCCAGAGAGAGAAAATGAGGTCCAAGAGGGTAATGACATCGCTAAAGTTACAGCGTTAAGTGACAATAAAGCAGCCTAAAAGCAAATTCTAGGTCAGTCCCCAACCCTTGTTCATTCTTGTCTTCCCACACTGGAAGCACATTCATAGGCACTTGTGAAGCTCTTACAGTGTCTCAGAAAACCCCTAGAAGTAGTTCAAGGGCAATGGAGCCTCATGGTCAATAACCCAGGTTCCAGAGTCAGACAGCCTGGGCAAGTTACTTAGCCTCTGTAAGCCTCAGTTTCTTTACGTGTCAAATGGAGACAGTGGCACCCCCCTCCTTGAGTTATAATGAGGAATCAATCTTAAAATCCACTTAAGTAGCTGATTATGGTACCAGGCATTTGATATGTGCTTAATTTCTCTAATACTGTCATTATTACTAAGCACTTCATTTTATACTCTAATTACAGCAAGAAACCTGCAAGATGGCCCTGCCTCCTGGTATAAACCCCTTGTATAATCCCTGCAAGTGTGGGCTGAACTTACTGATTTGCTTCTAATGAAAGGAATACAGCAGAAGCAATGAGATGTCATTCCAGGTTAGGTTGCAAAAAAACGTGCAGCTTCTGTCTTGGTGTCCTCTCTCACTGATTTGTTCTCACTAAGGAAAGCTGATAACCTAGGAGATGCCCTGTGGAGAGGCCCATGTGTCAAGGAACTAATGTCTCCAGACAGCATCCAGAAAAGACCTGAGGCTCCCAGTCCAACCAGCCTTGTGTGTGAATCTAGACACAGACCCTCCCCAGCCAAGCCCCAAGGGGACTACATTTCCAGCTGACATGGTAATTGCAGCCCATGAGACATGGTGATGCAGAACATCACCTAAGGCACTGTGCAACTCCTGACCCACAGAAACTGTGAGATAGCAAATTTTTTTTAAGTTGCAAGGTTTGGGGGTCATTTGTTACTCAGCAGTAGATAACTAATAGTAGTAACGGAGTGGTGGAGTGGCAGAAAGAGAGGAAGAGAATCCCAAGCAGGCCCTGCAGTGTCAACACAGAGCCCAACGTGGGGCTCAAACTCACGAAACCGTGAGATCATGACCCGAGGCTCATCCATATTTGTATTAACACAATAGGCCTTCGCTTTATCAGATCAGAAGGAAAACTTGAGCTCTGATCCTGTCTGGAGCATTATGAAAGACAAATTGCCATATCCAGAAGTAGCAAGGTTCACTGCATTTCTCACTGCCAAACATGGAGGCTGACAGCCAGGATAACCATACAGACAAGAAGCTGTCAGTCTCCAAGATGAGATCTGAAGGGTGTGCAAACTGGAGACAATTAGATTGGAAGGAGCCTTGGAAATCTAAAGCAACTCCACTGTGTTATAAATGCGGACAGGGGGCAGAGGCAATGTCTTGTGGGATCAGTCAAGCAAGGCTTCCTCTAGGGGCATCTGGATCCAAACCTGGGACAAAGAGTGGTGATAAGAGATCAGCAGTGACCAAGCGCATCCTGATGGACTTAATGATGTCTGCCAAGAGCATTGCTGGCACATACATCATGCTTCCCACCCTGCTATCAGTGCTTCTGGAAGGACTCAGAAAAAAAGGGGACTATATCTGCAGAACCCCAAGTTATAAGGGATGGTGAACTGTCACAATAAACCTATTTTCATCACTCCCATCATGCTTTGTAACATATTTTAAGGACTCCCCTACCTTGGGCCACAGACATGAAGGCTCTTTCTGGGGTTAGAACTATGAGACTTGGGTGTTGCCAGTTTTGTTGACTGATTGATGATTGATATATCAGTTCTACAGGGTCACCTTTCAGAGAAATTTTAAAAGCAAGGCATCAGAAAATGGTCTTCTCCTCCATAAGCTGCTTACAGGTGCTAAAGAGCAAAGATTATCACTTTTTTGTTTGCCTGTCAGGACCTTGAAAATATCCCTTATCCAAGAAGCAAACTAAGCCCAAAACTGCACTCCTCACCCCCAGGAAAAGCCATTCATCCAAAGGCTTCTAGGATAGTACAGGCCAGGACAGCCTGCTTTGTGCCCTACAGTGACACATTTCAAGCGGGGATGGCACGTATGCCCCCAAATTCTGCCCTGTGCCCTTGGCTGGCACCCTAAATCAATCAAGACATTCTTTATGAACCCAGGTGTGGCCTCAGATTCTGGGTACACACAGCACTTCAAGCACTGCCTATAATCCATCAGCAGTAGCATGGAACATTAGATTTGAATCAAGTGCCTGCTTGGTCTTCCTTCCTGGCTCACACCCTGAGTTTTGTCAGCAGCCCTGGCTTCCTTTCCTCCATGGGCTTTGCCCATGACAAGTCACACCTCATCAGCCAGCCCTGGATGTGCTCCGAGAGATAGGAGAAGCAACCAGTCACACGTCTGCCCATCATCTCCTCGGCCTGAAGGCAAATTCCTTGCTTTCAAGTACAGAATGAAATAGATGACACTTTGAGCACATGGGAGTTCTAGGCATGAAGAAGTCACCTGTGTCCACAGCCTGAGAAATAAGGTCCAACATACGCTGCCCCACACACTTTATGGTTCACCTGGACCTCACCTCACCTGTCTTTTAAGTCCTGGGTCTCTGAAAGAGATTGGAAAAGTCATCATGATGGTGAGAAGGGGTGTCCCACAGGTTTATCATGTGACTCACCACAATGAAAGTTGCCAGTGCAGGACCCTTACTGGAATGGGGTCCCTGCCATCAGCACCTCAGAGGAGGCTGTTAGGGGCTGAGTTGTGCCCCTCGAAAATTCACACATTGTAGTCCTAGCCCCTAGTACCTCATTAGTGGTTAGGTGTGATTAGGTTTAGAGACAGGGTCTCTACAGAGGTAATTAATGTTAAACGAGGTCAATGGGTGAGCCCTAATCCAACTTGACTGGTGTCCTCATTAGAGAGGAGATTAGCACACTGACACACAGAGGCAAGACAATATGAGGACACAGGAAGAAGAAGGTTGTCTACAAGCCAAGGAGAGGGGCCTCAGAAGAAAACAACCATGCAAGTCTTGATCTCAGAATTCCAGCCTCCAGAATTGTAAAAAAATTCATTTCTGTTCTTTAAGGCGCCCAATGTGTGATTAATTTGTTACAGCAGCATGAGCAAAGTAACACAAAGGCTGACATAGAAATTTTAGTCCAAACGAGGTTCATAGTATCTTCCTTTCCCAGGACATAGCAAATGGCCATGACCAAGAAAAAAGGCACACAGTTGGGTGGTAATAATATACTTGAGAGCTGAGAATGTGTTCCCATGGCTGTTGTTACAGGAGACAAAACAGTTAAAAGATTGTAGCACACAAGTATGACTGTCAACTATAAGCTAATTACTATGTTGGGGAAGGATGCTGAATTTAAGGCACTCATCCTGCCTTAGAGGGCACCAGTTTAATGGGGAAACAAGGAAAAAAAAAATCAATTCGCCATGAAAAATGCCACCACAGAGGTAGAGAGCACCAGTGTCAATATAAAGAATAACAGGGGCGCCTGCCTGGGTAGCTCAGTCAGTTGGGCGTCTGATTTCGGCTCAAGTCATGATCTCACAGTCCGTGAGTTTGAGCCCCATGTTGGGCTTTGTGCTGACAGCTCAGAGCCTAGAGCCTGCTTTGGATTCTGTGTGTCCCTGTCTCTCTGCTCCTTCCCCCACTTGTGCTCTGCCTGTCTCTCAAAAATAAACATTTAACAATACTCAGGTGCATGGTTTAAAAAAAAAAAAAAAGGAAAAAGAACAAACTAACTCCTCCACTTCCAACAGTCAGAGTCTTTGAATATTTTTAGAATTAATATAGTTGTGTGGGGTATCACGCACGGGTATTCAATAATGTGATCATGTATGTGGCTCCAACCATCATGAAGGTAATTTAGCAATATCTATTGAAATTTAAAACACTCATACCTTTGATCGATCTGTTCCACCTTCAAGGATATATTCTACATAGATTTCCTTGAAAAATATGACAAGATATATGTACAATGATGTTCACTGAAATATTGCTTTTAAGAGCATATCAGTGGCAACAACCTGTCAAGAACAAACAAATCATGATATATCCATATGATAACATATTATGTAGTCACCACAAATAAAGGAATAAAACTCTTTGTGCTGCTATGGACAGAGCTCCAAGATAAAAAAGGAAAAGACAAGTTACCACTTATGTGACCACTTTGGTTTCTATGTTTAAGGCTGCATATATACAGTCACACACTAGCATAGCCATAGATGATTTTTCTAGAAGAAATTCAGAAAGCCATTGGGAAGGAGGACAGACTGGGCTGAGGGATGGGGGAATGAGGCACTTGGTAGCTTTCTGTCCCATTTGAACTGGCTAATTAAGTTAATTTTTAATGTCAGCATGAGTCATCTAGGTGATGGGATCATGGAATTTTCTTTTGTTTTCTTCATACTTGTATTTTGGAAAAGGCAGACTGTGGAAGCTGTTTTCTATATACAAATGAGGCAGAGATAGGTGAGGTGTTTGGGGGTGTGTAAGAGGTATGTATGTGCTTTTATCTCATCTTCCTTGAGACCTTTGAGAGAGATTAGGAGAAAATCCCCTATCAGCTTCAACCCATGGTCAAACACTTCAACACACATCATTAGTGATTCCAGAGAGCTCGGCAGGGATTTCTTTGTGTATCTCCCATTGAAAAGAAACCCAGATCACAAGCCACTCTGTGAATCTGAGATAGCTCCTATCTCTGAGGAGAGCCCTGCCACCTGAGCTTCTCAGTGGCCCTGGGACACAGCAGGCTCGAGCATGGAAACCATCTCTGACTGGCGAAAGAATGACCTATGGACACAGGTCAAGGTCCTGACCTGTTGGTGACTGAGATCGAAGATGGAGAAAGGCCAACAGGAAGGCAAAAACCCAAGATTTTGAGGACCACTGTCTGACTCTGCATTGGAGCAAAATGCCTGGCACAAAAGAGGAAGCAGCTTTGGGTTCCAGCAATGTTTTAGGAAACCCAAGCTTTCTCTGTCCACCATGAATACAGGTAATGGGTACTCTAGGGAAAGAGTACCTCATATGAAGCCCAGCCTCTTAGCACAGTTCTGGGAGGGGGTACTTTGGAATCAGAGAGATCTGGGTTCAAACTACATCTCTACTGCCCCCTAGCTGTGTGACCTTGGGCAAGTCACCTAACTTTTCTGTGCTGAGAGTCTGTGTTCTAGGACAGGAGAGGAGCAAGAAACACACCAAGAAGGGAATCACATGACAGCACCAACATTTGGTAAGTGTCAGGAAGGAAGTCAAATAGATTCTGTAATAACAGAGGTCAGGGAGGGCTCTCTGAAAAAGTGGCACTTAAAGCATGACTCCATCCTTATGTGATAGACTGTCTTGTCCATTGTATGAGCCAGGGTCCCAGGAAGGAATGGATGGGACACTGCACTGAGGGTCATTTGAGAGGAATTTACAAAAGGGACTACATATTTAAGTGTGGGCAAAGGATATGAGCACTACAAAAGAGAATACAGCGCTCTGGGGCTAGTAACGCTGAGATTCCAGGTTCTGCCACCATCTCTGAACCTAAGTACAGACAGAGAGGCTTGCCTGACATCTTCGTTTAGGAATGCAGCAGCCCATAGGAGGAAGCAGGGTCTATAAATGCCCTGCCCTCTCCTCCCTTCTCCTACAACCTGCTGTGACTCCCTACTGCCCAAACTCAACCAGCAGCCAGTGGGCAATAGAGCCTAGTGCTATGGTCTACACTAAGAAGCCTCCCAAAGCACAGCACAGGGTGGAGAAGAGCAGATAAGCAGATGCACTGCTGCTTCTTCCTTCTGCACATCTGAATCTGGGGCTGGCATCTCAGAGAGGAATAGCACCTCTACTCCAGCATCCGTAAGGCCAATCAGAATTACTTTACGTATGTTTTATGTGTGCCTGTTTAACTTTAAATGCTCAATGGATTTGCTACAGACATGCTTCTCCATGCAAGGGATTTTCACTTTCTAGAGCTTTAGACGTTCCAGGTAATCGATAATGCTGTTGCTCTGACTCCAAATTAAATAGCTGCACATTTATTACCCATTACTGGAAGGCACACCAGGAACTCAGCCGCCGGGAGCACACAACCCCATAAACGCTAAGCCTTCCCTCTTTCTCCATTGGCCCACTCCAAAACTCTGTCGGCTCGGACAGTGTGAACACCACCCGCCCCACTTTTAGAAAATCAAACTCCGTTCGCTAGTCTAACCTAAATTGGGATGAAAAAAAAAGCCAAGGCTCTGAAATTTACTCCGCCAAGCTGAGCCCCCAGGGAGAGGGTAACATTTGGCTGTGGAATCAGGAATGTTTGGCTGCCTCTTCTGTCACCTGCTCCTCCAAGGGAGGTGGGGGATGCAGAATTTCAGTTCTATGGGCTATGCATTCCTTATTCCCTTCCTACTGAGCTGTTGAAGCCAACAAGAATGGCTCCCTAAAAGTGGGTAGGCCAAGCTAGCCACCACGATGTGCAGTGAGAAGCAAGGAGAAGCAAATTTGGGGTTGGGTGAGGGGAGCTCTCCATCACATCCTGTCTGCCTGAGCTGACAAAGAAGTCACACTAAATGGCTGGGGAGAGACCTTAGTGCCTTAGCCAGAAATGCCCTTCAGTGACACTACACATCGTTGTGCAGGTTTGCATGTCTAGGGAGCCCTTTCTGCAGTCAGAAACTGTGAGGCATCCACAAGAGAAGGAGCCGTGAGGAATCTACCCTGACACACAAGGCCATTGAAAAGGGTGAGAGTTTGGAGAATATGTGCCCCGGCTCCCTTGCAATTAGGATGCTTGCAATTAGGATGAGCACTGACAGAGACTGTGCATCCAAAATGATCTAGAAAAAAAATCAGAACTAACCCCATTAGATGCCCCATCCCTACTCAGCATCTTGTAGATTAAGAGCAACAGCCAGTGCAATTACTTCAATCACTTATGCAAAGTAAGACCGTTTCCCAAATTGGAAATGACAGTCTGGGCCACCTGGTAGGGAAGACAGCCTGCCCCCATGAGGGGGGCTGAGAATTTCTTTGCTAGTCCTTTGAGTCTTTGCTTGGTCATGAGAAAATCATAATCAAAATCAGTATCTCCTTTACCAGGACCCACTATCATCATCAAATCCTCCACCAAAGTTAAAGTATGGTAGGTTTTTTTGTTTTGTTGTTTTGTTTTTGTTTTGTTTTGCTTGGGGGGTGGGGATTGGCTCTAGGACTTGCAGATAAAAAGTAGCCATCAAGTACCCACATGATGTTGAGAGATTCCTCAAAAAGGTTGTACAGTCAAAATGTGTTATCAGCATATCAAAGGTGTTGATAAACCCTGCAGTGAACAAACGTAATTAGCTTTGTTTTCCAAACTTACATGGCCATAGTAATATGACCACCACTTTCCTTAAAAAACGGCTCAGAGTGGGGAGAGAGGGGTAGCAGGTAGTAGGGTGGCACCTGGGTGGCTCAGTCAGTGTCCCACTTTGGCTCAGGTCATGTTCTCACATTTCCTGAGTTCGAGCTGCACGTTGGGCTCTGTGAACCTGGAACCTGCTTTGGATTCTCTCTGTCTCTCTCTGCCCCTCCCCCCACTCATGCTCACTCTCTCTCACTCTCCAAAATAAACATACATACATACATACATAAAACATTAAATAATTCAAAACAGAAACAGCTCTGGGGTCCTAACATTATGAACACCCTACACAATGAACACAAGGCACACAGCTCGAAGTCAGTGGTCTGGATATATGCTGGAATCATCTTGGAGGTTTTCAAAAAGACCACATCTGAGTCCCACCTCACTATAGATCAACTGCCAACACATCAACAGTCCCCCTCCCATACTTACCTGAAGACCATACCTAGTACTTCATCATCAACCCCCACAACAGTCAACACTATAAAACACTAACCAAAAAATGGGACACTTTGCTAAACAGTCCAGAGGCTAACGGGATGGAGGAAACTGTTTTACAGGGCACTGCACAACTTTGAGACAATTCCTTTTAAAAATCTCTGATCCTTCTCCAAAGTTTTCCTCCAGATGACAGATGCTTTCTGTCTTCTCTCTTCTTCCATTTCTCTCCCTACCCAATGGCCTCTAAACCTCTATTACCCTAGCTAATTCTCTTTTGAACCTAAGCCTGTGCAACCTACTCAGGAAGTAGTCCTGCAGAGTAGCTCAAAAGCAGCATTCTGTTCTTACTAAAATTGTCCCCAAGGGACTTGCCCCTAATCCCAAATAGCCAAATCAAAGTGTATTTTTCAAATCCATATACACAAAAAAATGTCACTTACAAAAATTCATTATGTACTCTTGCAGCTAGGTAGAGAGGCTGACATTTTTTACAAGACTGGCTGGGGGGAACTAGACAAAGGCTAACCAGGAGGGCTGCATGTAAGAGGTAAAACTCCAGCCATCTTGAGCAAAGGATTCATATAGAAACAATGGGAAGAACCCAGAGATTAAGGACAGGGTCTGTAGAAATCCCACAGGCTGGGGAAAGAGCTGGGAGAGCAGAGAGAGAGGTAAATCTTCAGTAGGGCTAGGAACAATACCAAGCATGAATCTTGCCCTCAGCGTGTGCCAGTCACTGATCTAAACACTTCATTTATCTTACTTTGCTTAAACCCTACAGCAATCCAATGAGACCAGTTATCCCAGTGAGACAGTAGCAGGGCTGGGATTTCCATCAGGACAGTTGTCTTCAGGGTCCATTTGCTTAACCACTGCACTCAAGAGTAATGAACTAGAGCAACAATAAAAACAAGGCCACTTAGAGTGATTACGTTCTGGAGTAATCTGGAGTCATCTAGAATCTTGCTATCACACAAAGGCATTCAGACTGGTAGCATCAGCATCACCTGGAAGCTTGTAAAAAATGCAGCATCTCAGGCCTCACTCCAGACTTACTGAATCAGATTTTGCATTTTAACAAGCACCCCCAGGGGCTCTCTCGACACCTTGAAATGTGGGAGGTACTGGTCTAGAAGTGTGCGGTCGATAACCTAAATCTATTTCAAGAAAGGAGCACTGTGGGTGGAAACAGAGCAGGTAAGAGCCCTGATGAACTGCCGGGTGTAAATACATTTCCAAAGCCACCTACAGCTGGCAGCAGTCATTTCTGACAGTGAACAAAACAGCCGCGGTTAAGAGCTAGCGTCAGTTCCAAGTACTAATGGCTCTGCCACCCACTCAAATGTGTGACCTGGGGCAAGTTACAAAACCCCAAAGACTCACTTTCACCATCCAGAAGTGAAGGCAAAGGATAGTTCCTCCTTGGGTTGTCCAGAAGATTAGGTGAGAAATTCTGTATCCGGTGCTTAGCACAATGCCCATTATATATTAACCCCTCCACAAACGCTACCCATTACTATGATGACATCAAAATTATAACTTAGGGACATTAAGCTGGCTCTGAAGGTCTCGATTACAGGGCCAAAGGCTGTGAAGACAGAAGAATTCACAGAGAAAGGCCAAGTGCAGGTGAACTCAACTTTCTCATCTTGCATGGATGGAGTTAAAGATAGCATTTCATTCTTGACTTGACTACCAGACACAAGGGTTACAGCATCCTTCTCAATGAAGTGAAGGGCAACCACATGTA
Organism: Panthera pardus; assembly: GCF_024362965.1. Classification (NCBI taxonomy): domain Eukaryota; kingdom Metazoa; phylum Chordata; class Mammalia; order Carnivora; family Felidae; genus Panthera; species Panthera pardus. The sequence continues at coordinate 278,355 of NW_026526980.1, read as the reverse complement.
GAATTAGTAACAGGATTCCTACCTTTCAAATCAGCGGGTAAGATAAAAGCAAATCAAACAGAATCTGCAGAACCAAGAAGACAGAAAATACATTAAGCAGAAAGAAAAGTTCTTTTTAATGAATTTTTTTAATGAGAGTTGATCAAACATGTATATTATGACAAATACACTGAATTCCTCTATGAAAAAGCTAGGACGCTGGGTAAATAAGCAAGATCCATCCGTAATCTACTTCCAATAGATACTTGCAACATAATTAAAAAACAGTAACAATGAACGGATGTGTCTAGGCTTATGAGAACCAGAGAAAGATAGAAAGCAGCATTGATTTCAGAAAAACCCAAGGCAGAAAGCATTAACCAAGCTCCACATGGCCATTTTATATCCAAAAAACCTTCAATCCATAACCAATGCTAGCCAACAGCCTTTGTGAGCCAAATGACAAGGGCTCAAAATAGATAAAGTACAGACTTTGAACAATACCAAGAGAAGCTGACAGGAATATAGTAGCTCTGGGAAACCCTAACCAACCCATCCAAATAAAGTAACCAAGGCTTCTGCACTGTAAATTAATAAGGTTTGTAAGACAGAGAGCACACCATTACAAGTGTCCAAACGGTATCTCAGAAAAATTCAGCCAGACTTGCCCATTTATCCATCCATCAGTCAACCCATTCACCCACCCACCATTCATTCGCTCATCCATCCATCCATCTGTGCAATGAGCATTAAGAATCAACTCTTTATCAGGCACCGGGGATCTAATGGAATAAAAAGATAAAGTGCTTCTTATTAGGATTATTACAGGCTTCCTCCATACACAAAGGAAAAAGGAGTAAGTAGACCAAGTAATTAAAACAGAGGCATGATGATCAACAATGGGATATGGTAAAATGCAACAGGAGTAACAAGGTGTCAGCTAAGGTCTCAGGCTTGCATTCAATTAGACATGGGAAGAAAAATGAGCAGGACCTGATTCTTGAGGAGCTTGTATTTTAGTAAGAGGGAGTCAAGAAAATAAACATGAGAACAAGATTATTATTTCAGATCATGCTGTGTGCCATGAAGAAGGTAAGATAGACAGAAAAGGGCATGTTTGGGGCAGGAGGTGTTGATACTTTGGCTACTCACCAGAGGCTCCTTAAAGAAGGTGGCATGAGATCTGAGAGCCTCCAGGAGCAGGAGACTATAGAGGCCAGGTCAGAAATGTGCCTGGGATCCAGCTCCTTGCCAGAGTGTTTGGGTATTATTCTTAAAACCATGGGAAGCTTCTGGATCTGCCTGAGTAGTCTGAGAAGTGACTCCCTGTGGGTATGCAGCAGCCCTAAGGATGCCAAGGGTTCCTTAGGTAGTCAAACACCCTTCTAAAGCCAGAACTACCTATACAGGCAGACTTGCAGCTTCCACAGAGGCTCAGATGGTAAATCCTACTCTAATTACACTGGTAATTATGAAGTGACACTTACTGAGCAGCAAAGAGCATTCCTTCTGTTAGGAAATGATCCCTGGGAAGCCAGTCCCAGCCTCTCTAACAGGGAAGGTGCTGTGAATTTACAAACAGCTGATGGAAGGATGTGAGATCCAGTCTAGACAGGCACCATCAGGAGAAATAAGGAGCCCAGGCATTGGGAAGAGACTCGACTGAACATCCACACTGCCACTCCCTATTCTAGAGGCAGCATCAGAAACAGCAAATACTTCACAGTCACTAAGACCTTGATTTTAATCCTTGTCCTGGCCTCAGTGAGTTGGGTGACCTGGGAAGGTTATTTACTTCTCTGGACAAGAGGTTTTCCACACACAAATGGGTTTAACAACAGCCTTCCTCGTCAGGGTACACCTGCACACAGTAGGTGTCTGAGAAGTGCCAGGCCTTTCTCTTCAGGCTCTCCCACACCCCTTGGTTGGGAGCTCAGGAGGGAGAAGGAAGGAACGGAGAATAAAAGTAAGGCAACAGCCAAACACACAGTTATTATGCTCCCTGGTGATGGTGGAAGGGAGTTAAAGAACCGGTGATAATAAGATTCTTGCCCCGTGTTCCCTGTGACGGCGAATAACACAGACATGAGAACAGAGCATCCATCAGAACTCAGAGACAGACGAAGACAGGTGATCAAAGGAATAAATCCTCTGCAATCTGAAAAACAGCCTGCCTGCTTTCATCCATCTGGGAGGTAGCGAAAGGACTCAAACTCTGACCAAATGCATACTTTTCTACCCAAACCACCATAGGTGTGGCAGGTTTCTAGAACAGATCCCCTTGGGGCTAATCAATCTTCTCTAGGTCTGGCCATGTCTGCCAGTGCCTCAACCCCACCCCCCACCCCCCACCCCCACTCTGAGCTAAGCTTTAGAAATACACCACTGCCAGGGAGATTTATCCATTTTAAAAGGTCAGAGAATTACTGCCATTGAAGATTGTGCACGGAGCAGGTGTAAATATGCCCCAGCTCCCCCCCATGCTTTATCACCCTCAGGAGAGGGGGACCTGGGGAAGCAGTTGAGGCTCCAGGAAGTTACTTTCCAGGAAGAACGTTTAACTGCTTGGTATCTGGGGAGCCAAAGACTCCGTGTGGGTGGGACCTACCTGTCTATGTCACCTTTCTCACCAGAGAAGCATCTGCCTCCAGCTTCCTCGGCTGCCAGAGAAGCTAGGGATCTGGACCTTCCCTTCCTGTTTTGTGGAGCATCCCTCTGCAAGAGAAGAAGGATGAACAACTCCACACAACAGATCCAGACCTCACCCCCATCACTCAAGTATTGACAAGGCAAGGATGCACTGTCAGTTAAAAAAAAAAAAAAAAAGAAAGAAAGAAAAAAACACCACCACATCGACCATCAAAACCAGATAATCTGTTTTTCCACACACTGGTTAGTAAACCACTAGCAATAAAGAAGAACAAATCACTGCTGCCACAACACGAATTCCCATTTTCTCAGGACCAACAAGAACTTCAGAGCACCCCAAGATGCTCTGGGGGCTACGTGGGTTCAGCAGACACAACGGTAATGAGGTATTTAGAAAACAACAAATCACTGCACACTAGTATGGAAAATGTTGATGCCTAGAGGAGTCTGGAGGAACCAGCAGGCAAAGCAGGAAGAAACCACAGTGTGGAAATGCACAGACCGAGGTTCAAATCCCAGCTCTGCCAGTTACAAGCTGTGGGACTGTGGTCAAGTTACCTCATCTCTCTGGGCTTCTGCCCACCATGGTAGCAAGAGGGCTGATGAGACCTAGCCTGCCTAGGTGCCATGGAGGGTGAGGCTGACCCAAATGTTATCAAAGAACTCACAGCTGATGCCCAATGAATCGGTATTAGTTTGTCAAGTTGACTTTGTCAGCACTAAGTTTTATATACATCTATACAAAGAGAGAAAGAGACAGAGAGAATTAAATAACTCAGTCAACCAACCTATCAACAAACTGACTCTATCAAATGACTCAGCAACTGCATAGACCGTCCAAAGTTTAGAGGTCAAGATGCCCAATGGAAAAAGAGGGTAAATCAGAGACGAGCAAACTCACTGGACAGGTTGCCCAGGAATGATACATTTCGTCCCTTGAGGTGAGAGGAACCTGCCTGCCCTTCCCTGTCCTTTCCACCCTTTTTCCCCAGTACTGTGCACAGACTAGAACGTGCTAACCAGGGACAACACCCCCAAGGGCAGGACAGCATGGTGGTTGAAAACATGGCCCCTAGAGCAGCCTGCCGGGCTTCAAAGGAGTTTGGCAGTTCTTCGAAAGTTAAACACAAAATTATTCTATGACCCTGCAATTCTACTCCTAGGTATCCACCCAAAACAATTAAAAACAGGACTTCGAATATTTGTACATGCATGGTCACAGCAGCACTGTGCACAATAAGCCAAAATACTCACGAACAGACGAGTGGATCGACAAATGGAGCATATCCCTATGATGGATTGTTACTCAGCCATCAGAGGAACAAGAACTGATACATGATGCAACGGGGATGGATGTTGTAAATGTTATGCTCGGTGAAAGAAACCAATCGCTAAAGGCCACATACTGTATGATTCCATTCATATGAAATGTCCAGAACATGCAAATCCGTAGAGACAGAAAGTGGTCGTCGGGGCTTGGGAGGGAAACAGGGCGTGACTGCTAACATGGTTCCCTTTTGGGTGATGAAAATGCTTAGGGGCAGCAGTTGACCACACTAGGAATGTCCCAAATGCCACTAAATTGTTCACATAAAAATGGCTATTTTGTGTGTATTTTTCCTCAGTAAATTACTTTTAATTATTCAAATTCTTCTACCCATAACTGGCAGCTACCAGCAAGAGTCTGTGGAGGATCTCCAATGGGCAGTGACACCTGCAGGCCGAGAAGGAACAAGGGAGCACGGAGCATGCTCTCATCACCACTCCAATGACAGAGACCATCGATTCAGCCTCCTTGAGCACTGACATCACCTCCAGGCCACTCAAGGGCCAGCCATGCTTCTCCCCAGTTTCCATCACACAAGAAATTTACATGTGTAATAAAAAGCCACTATCTTGATACTAATCTTAGAAAGGAAAAAAAAAATCTTACATTTGTATTAATTTTTCTTCCCGGGTTTTAATTGAAGAGAGGATACAGTGTCATGAGGGAAATAAAACCTTACTTCATCTATCCAAGGGCCATGTGGCTTCATTAGAAGTTACATTAGCTCCTCATTAAGCAACAATAATGTGGAGTCAGAATCAATGAAAAAAAACGCATTGCTCCAAGGTATAGATCCGTTTGGTTCAATTATATTCTTACATGGCCAAGCTCCAGTGGCTCCAACACTAGTAAAAATGTGTGATGCCAAAAGATGTGGCTTCCCTCCTCCGCCCTGAAAGCTGAACAACGCAACAGAGGCAGGGGCATGGCTTCCATCCTCACTACCACTCTCATCGTCTCTAATATGAGACCCTCTAACCACTTACCCACCCGCACCCTGGCAAAACTGGCTTCATTTCTAGAGCTTGTTCATCCACTGTGCCAAGCAGGCTCAATGTCACCAGCCTACCCTGATCCACTGGCAGAGACTGCTCTGCATGAGGGTTGAATTGTGCTGTGGTTGATTATAGATGTCTGCTTCAGGCACAGGACTGGAGTGCTGTGCCTGATGGCACATATGTGCCTGTTATGCTTAGGAGCCCCTCCAACTGAGAAGGGAGCTTGAGGAAACTCTTGGTTACTCACCCTGGCAATTCCCGCTCCTCTCCTTAGCCACACCCCTACATGGCTGGGCTGGGTTTTTCACAGTTACAGAGTTCATGAAACTTTTCACCTCCTTCTTTTTCACCCGACTTAAACAAAAAACTTAAGTCAGGTCCAAAAGAGTACTTACCTGACCCTCGACCAGGCTGTATGGCAGGGACAGTAGATCCTGCATTAAAAAAAAAAAAAAAAAAAAAAAAAAAAAAAAAAAATACAAAGACAAGAAATGCTGAGTTTCACATTGCAACAATTGCTTTTCCTATGTTTTTCTCTTAGACAAAGTAATTACATCCCTTGTAAAGAAATATTCGATTTATTCAATCCAAAAATACCCATGGAGCACCTAACACATGCCTGGTGCTTTGTAGTCTCTGTTTCTAACAATAAACAACATGGCAAATTCCTGCCATGGGGTGGGAGGAAGAAGAGGGAAAACACAGCAAATGTGGAAGGTAATACATAATAGATGGAAATAATACCAGACAGTGGTAAGTCGAATGATGATACAATGGGTTATGGGGTGCAGAGGGGGGAGTGCTACTGTAGACTGGGGGTAGGGGTGGGGGGTGTTCAGAGTGAATGACAGGAAGGAACAGACATATCTGGACTAGGTATTTTAAATGCAGGGACAGCAGGTACCAAGGCCCAGGGCAGGCACAAAGCAGCAAGGCTAAAATGGCTCGGAGTGGTCAGACATCAGACAGGCAGGCAGGGACCAGATCACATATGGCCTTTAAGGCTGATGTACAAATTTGGATGTTTTTCTAAGTAAGTTAGGAAGCCACAGGAAGATCTTACGTATCTTTTCACAGCACCAAAAGCTCTATCCTACTCAGCTCAATAGCCCCAGGTAGCCCCATTGGAGCAGAATGATCTGCGCACATGCTTACCTCCTCCTCAGAGGGCTGACCCAGCTGCCAGCATAGGAAGGGCCCTGGCTGGGTCGAAGGGGCAAAGGTGAGTTGCAGAGATACTTTCCGAAATGCCAATCTCAGGGCCAGCCTGCACGGAAGCCCCAGACATCACCCTCCAGTCCAAAATGGTTTCCCAACCAAAGTTGAGAGAAGGCAATACAAGCTTCCCTTTCTCCTGAGGCTTAGATGGAGCCCTTCACCATGTGCCTGTGGACTCTGCCAACACCTCAGAATGAAGACAGCAAGACAAGAAAATCCATCGCCCAGCCTGTTCCCAGCTGAGGATGACCCCCTGGGCAGTGGCTGGTCCCAAGCAGGGTTCGGGGCCCAACGAGCTTAACCAACCAGCACCCAAATGACAATTAGATTAGATACTGCTCTGCTTTGCTGCCCAAAAACTCAGGCCCAGCTGACCTGATCACCTGGAGAAGCAAACACCCAACCCTTCCCTCCCACCAGTACCCCTTGCTGCATTTAAGGTTCGTCATGCTACATTCGCAGGGTGGTCATGTAGATTAAATAAGACACCACTTGACCGGTTCATTGACAGGCCTTTACACTCAGTAAAGGCCTGAGTGTTAAGAGTTGTTGTTAGCAAGTTTATTAACATTGATGGTCAAGCCCAGGCCCAAGACATTGACAATGAACACGGACTAGGACCAGTCAGCACAGTCCATTTACGTAAAGAGAAATGCTCAGGGGTAGGATTCTGAGCTAGAGCCACAATTTGGAAGGAGGTCATCTGTAGAGTGGATGCTGGATAATTACCTGAAGGATGAGCTGCTTCTCTGCCTATCTCCAAAGGTGATGCACTCAGGAATGCCTGGGGCTTTTCCCTCCTGTTTGCAAGGTGTAAAACCAGAGGGCTTGGTACTGTCTGCCACTTAAGCTACGCTGCCCACTCAGGTGGGTCCCTGGCCTTATGTTTACAAGGGAGGTACACCTGGAGAGGATGTGTAAGGTCAAGCCTGGGGTCTGTATATGTGGGTTAGACAAATACAGACCTTTCCCCTGGGGTCTTAGTACCAAGCGCTGGGCCTCCCTAGCCTTTCCTCCACCCGTTATCCCTCCCCTTCCTTACCTACAAACTCTCCTTCAAACCAGGACCCAGAAACATATCTAAAGCTTGCCCGCCCTTCCTTTCCTGGTTCCCTTATGCCCTTTACAAACAATCAAGCTCTGTTCTCTTTGCTTCCCTCCATGCATCCTCCGGGACTGGGCTCAACATGGGAGACACAGTGGGAAGCACAAAAGGACAGGTCCCCAGTGGCACTTATCTGTGGGAGGAACAGACAGAAATCAGGGGATCACGAAGTACAAGTGAGGCCACAGCTCTCAAGAGGAGTGTGTGGGTCTCCTTGCCACTGTCTCATTTGCTCCTCAGTTCCTGTGGCTCCTGCCCATCTGGTCTGCCATGGTACAACCAACCAGAGCTCCTTCTGCCTTCTCAACTTGGCAGGAGCCCCCAGCAGTGACTCTCCACTCCCTTCTTAAAGCACTGTCTTGCCCCCTTTTCTGACTTCCTTTCCTCAAGTGCTTCTTCTCTGGGTTCCATTTTCTGTGCCTGTTCCAAGAACACCAGCATCTTCTGCACACATCTTACTTGCCCTCCCTTGGGGCCACTTACTGAACCCCTTGAGACCTCATTTCCCACCTCCTCTAGGACCCCTGAGTGTCTGCATCTAGTCCTGACCTCCCCTTGCCCCCAAGCTGACTGTCCTCCATTTCCCAGAACCACTGACATTTTAATTCCATGGGGCCCAAGCCAAGCTCTCCTCTAGCCACCAGCTGCACCTCCTCCAGCTCGGGGCCTGGGGGCCTGCCCTCGCTCACCCCCACACTCCTCGGGCTGGTCCACTGCAGCTGTGTCTCTCACACTGCACTCTTCTTGTCCCTGATCTGGTTACTACATAATAAGAGACTCTTCAAAGACACATCTCTGTGCTGCTGAGAACGATTTGGCTCAAAGGAAGGGGACCAGCAGGAAAATTTGGTCAAAACAAATATTCCGTGGCAGTTTTTCAGGGTGTTGGTCATCGTGCTGTGCCATGAAGTGGTTTCATATACTTCTCATACATCTTTAACCACTTGGATCCATTTTCATCTTGTATTAAGAGTTTCATTTTATTTCGTTTGAGAAATCAAAGCCCACTATTGCCAAGCTCAACTGTAACTAATGGCAGATACAGCATTCATCTAGATGAGCTTCATGTAACAGTCCCTTGAAAAGCAATGTATGTGCTTTATGTCAATGTGCTGCCCTGTGAAAATCCATTTTGCTGTATGTGTGATCCTGGAAAGGTAAGGTGTCAACTGAATTTATATAAATCAAAATCATTATTTTCCCCACCACTCTTTTCTGAATTATAAACGAAAAAGTCCCTATCACTCTCCAGTCACCCCTAAGAATCACGGATGCAATTTTGACGAATTTTCTTTCAGCCTTTTCTTAAGCATGTACAAACATACTTGCCTATATATGCATATATACAGCCACACAAATATACTTTACAAAGTGGATGAGAACTGTAGACATTGAGGCACCTGTATACTTGCTTGTGCTTTTTATCATCTTAATGATAGAGGGTATCTTTTCCAGATTGTTCATGTATAGTTGGGTTTCTCAATTCCAGCACCGTAGAAAATTTGGACTGGATAACTCTTTGTTGCAGGGAGGGACCTGGGTTCCTTGAGGGACCTTTGAGATGTGTAAAGAACGCATGACGTGGGGCCATCTTTTTTAACAACTGCGCACAATTCCATACTATGGGTGCACCATAACTTAACTGTCCTCCCTACTCAACGACATTCAAAATCTTTTTTTAATTTTTACTTGTTTTTAAGAGAGAGACAGAGGCAGAGAACAAGCAGGGGAGGGTCAGACAGAGAGGTAGACAAGGAATCCGAAGCAGGCTCCAGGCTCTGAGCTGTCAGCACAGAGCCTGACACGGGGCTCAAACCCACAAACCACAAGATCATGACCTCAGCCAAAGTTGGACGTTTAACCTGACTGACCAACCCAGGCACGCCTCAAAATTTATTTTAAATTCATTACAGGGAACTGATGGTTAAAAAAAAAAATCACTATGTATCATGAGTCATTTTAGTCTATCCTTTTCCTAAAATTTCCATTACTGTCTATCTGGTTTGTTTAAAACAGACAGGTCCTCTATGCAGATTAGGCAGCTCTTTGTTCATGTGATGCGTCATGGGTACAACTCCACCTGTGTCAGGGAGAGAAGGGTGATCTTCAGTGCCATGATGGCATCGGCAGGTGGCACTCTCATGCACTGTGGGCAGGGGCAGCGATTGCTACTACCTGTCTGGCAGGCAATCAGGCAAAACAGATCAAGAGCCATCACCCTGTCTAACAATCTATTTCTTGTTCAGTAAAATTAAGTGGATAGCTCCAGTCTGTCCCTTCCCTTCTCTTTAGGCTGGATGAACTCACTGAAGCTAGATGGCTCTCAAAGATAAATGCCTGGTCCTTCTCAGAAAGACAATTAATGAGCTCAGAGACTGCTTAAACCAAGATGAAATGTGAGATTAACAGACACAGGGACATCTATCCACCCTGCCAACAGGCTATCTCTTCCTCGCTGGGCTGTTTCATTAGATTCCGCCAAGGAAACCCACCAAATGCACCATGGCTATCGGGGCTATTTTTGAGATAATTGCAAGGCTTGGGCTTGGATCCACTTAAAGGCAGAAATATGGGACAGAGAAGGATTAAGGCAAACCTTACCCCTTTCTCCTCTGTCGAAAAGGTCCCAACAGGCTTTAAAGGGAAGAGAAAACCGCATGAAACTTTCATCAGAGCCTGGTTGGTTTGCTGCAGGAGCTGTGGGGCCTGAAGTTCCAATTCTGAACAGTTCCCAGTACAATAATTAGGCACCTTTCCTCCCTGCAGGTCTGCTCATCTCCTCACCTACTCCCTCCCACCTCTACTCTCTATGTCTGGAGTAAGAGCTGCCTTTAGGGGAGAGGGGGGCAGGGGAGAGAGGAAGAGAACGAAAAAGGGAGAAGAGAGGCAGACAACAGTTAAGGACTATGTCCCAACTGCACTCTGGAATTACCAGACCACTGCACTCTTCGGATGCTCAGACGTTACTCCCCTATACATCATTCTTAAAAACTGAACCCAACCTCTGTTCGCATACATAATCTTGAAGGCAGGTAGACCACGACAGAGCTAAGTCCCATCTAGGCCAGCTGTCCCTTTTCCCTTCCAGCCTACAATCTCCTAGAAGGCACACCAAGAATGAGAAACTTCAGGGGCCCCTCAGAAAGGACCTAGCTTGCCTATAGCTTCTCCATTCCTCTGCCCAGTAAAGAGGAGAAACAGTCTTTCTACAAACACTCCTTTCCTTGTCATATGTTTTGTGACCAGAATTTCAAACCTGTCATCTGAATGTGTCCCCTCACCACCCCCCCCCCACCTGATGACAAGCACAGTAACATTGTGAGATAAAGCAGTGATATTCATAAGAACTGGAAAGAGAAATCCAAGCGGGTGACGCACTTTGCTCCTGCAATGGGATTAGAACTTGGATTAATCTTTGCGCCTGTTCCTTTGTGCCCTTCCTTATAGAAGACTTTTCATCAGTCAGAGGCATCCTCCTTGCCTGAGGGAAGATTAGGATTACTTTAGCAGGAGTCAAAGGAGAAAGACGGTGCTCAGTCTTTTTGAATTCCAAAGAAATCTGCCAAACCAGTGCCTATACAACATTCGCACCATTGGAGGGAGATCATGACACCAAGAATGATTGCACCCCACCACTATTTGGAAGGAGCTTTCCACTACCACAGCTGCCCAAAGACCGTGGATGGTCCAGGACTCCCATTCATGCCCAGAACCTTGCAGAGCTCCAAAACCTTCTCCATGTGCCCCGCCCCCCCCCCCCTTTTCAGTGGTGTCCTTTCTTTTTCAAAGGAGATATAGAAGCCTTTCTAAAGTGACCAAAGGGGTTATAATGGTATAGACGGGACAGCAGTGAACTCCACCCCATTAAACCTGCATTGAAACATTTAATCCTCACATCCTGTCTATGTATGTATTTATTATTCTGGATTCACATATCACAAAAACAGAGGAGTTCTCAGGCCTCCATACTCAATGAGCTGGGATTCAAACCTGCTCTGCGATGCTGATTCCAAGGCCTCTCTTGTCCACTGATTACATCATATAAATGAAAGATCAGATCTGACACTGTGCTGAGGGACACACACTTGCCCTCAGGTGGCTTCCAGAAAAGGGATATCCTAACAGAAGTAACGAGTACAGCACTCCAGATGAGGAAATGAAGCGTATCAGCTGGGTCTTCAAGCAAACAGATGCCAAGGCGGAGTCAGTCAGGTACATAGATTTACTAGGGACTAACACTTGAGTAAGCAGTGGGAGAGTATTCCCCCAAAAAAGCATGTGCAATTCCCAACTTCTCATAACTTGTCAACATGACCTTCTTAGGGAAAAAGATCTCTGTAGATATAATCAAGCTAATATGATGTTATATTGGATTTGGGGGGACTCTAAAAGCAAAGACCATGTCCTCTCAAAAGAAAGTAAAGGTAGATTTGAGACACAAGAGACACAGACACAGGGGAAAGCCACATGAAGGCAGAGGTTGGAGAGATGTGGCCACAAGCCAAAGAACACCAGGGGCCACCAGAAGCTGGGGCAAACAAGGATGGATCCTCTTCTAGAGCCTTGGGAGGGAGCACAGCCTTATTAACACCTTGATTTTGAACTTCTGCCTCCAGGACTTGAAGAGGATAAACTTCTGCTGTTGTAAGGCACCCAGTTTATGAACATTTTTCCCAGCAGCAGAGCACTGACAGAGCTGCCCAAGAGAAAAGGAACCAGCAAGATTGGACAGGCAAACTGCCAGACATGCCTGCATATCTAACACAGTCTGGCAGTTCCCCAGGGACTCAAGAGCCCAGGCTGCCCATTCCAGGAGTCCCATGTCATACGGAAATGGCCAGGCCCTTGAACACAGTCTTTCATTCATTGGCTGGGACCAACCTGAGAAGAGCAGGACAGCTCAAGTGCAGAGGTGGGACTGAGAACCTAACAGCTGCGGGCTGTCATCTACCCACACAGGGCAGGGTGGGTTCTGCATCTGCCTTAGCATGGACACAGGGAGAATGGGACCAAAGTTCCACCCCATTCTTAAATCCCCGCCTCCCAGTGTATAACCCCCAACATGAAAGGAATCACCAGTCCCAGCACCTGGCTGCCTCATTCAGTCACCCATTCACTCCACCACGGTTGCCTGTGGGCCTGCTGAGCTTCCACGCTATGCTCAGTTAACTGGTGATCCTGTGTGAGCCCAGAGCAGCTCCTGACCCCTAGGACCTGCATGCTAGTTGAGGGGACACAGCAGGCTGAAAGGTGCTACAGGTGAGGCTGGAGGGACAGGTGGGCAGAGTATCAAAGACAGCTTGGAATCCACGGTCATCAGGAGCCTGGAGTTTTTCAACTGCAAAGGGAAGTCACTGGACATGAGAGCAGGGAGGGATGGAGCCACCCTGATACTCATATGGAGAATGATTCAGAGCCAGAGTCAAAATAGCCTATCAGTTAGGATGCTTCTGTGGTTCCTGCAAAAGGTCAGGGAAGTGTGAATGATGGCGGTGGTCACAGAGAAAAGGTGACAGACTCAAGAAATATTGTGGAGATACAATCAAGGGAACATCTGGTGTGTCACAGGGGTATTTGTGTTGGGGGTAGTGGGGCCAGGAAAGTGTCATTATCCCAGGTTTCCTGACTTCCATTTCTGGTGGGCAGTGATGCAGATTAGTGATCTGGGAAAGATATGGTGAAGATCAGGACTGGGGAGGAAGAAGAACTGGGAGAGATCAAGAAAGTGTTTGATAGACATGTGACATGTGAGATGTCCATGAGATATCCATTTAGAGTGGATAAGAACAGAAAAAAGTAGCAGAACATTTGAGATTAAGATGAGAGGTTGGAACTGAAGTATAAAATTGGGGATTGGAGAGACCTTACCAGTTGGTCTGGCAAAGTGAAAAGACTTATTTCTCCGAGGTCGAATCTACTGCACAGAGATATGATGAAGTGTTGGGTAAGCTGTATCTGCCATGCCCGATGAACAGGCAGCAGGTAGTCACAGGTGCAGATAAGGGCCTTGACACACAAGACAAGGGTCATACCTGGAGACCCAGGGCTGTATCTGGCCTAAACTCCAATGCATGCCCACATGTGGCCTTTGAGCACAGTGGCACAACAGATCATAGGACATTACTGCCTGCATGTGGGAATCCAGTCATCACAAAAAGATGTTGACCAGGACGATCTAAGCAATCCATCAAGAGATCAGGACACAGTCAGCACCAGGCCCTTCCTGGCTCTTCAGACATAAACCATATGGGATACATTACCTGAGCCAAGAGTACTTTGGAATATGGAAACATCCTAATGGAAGGGAAAGAGCGTGGGATAGTAAAAGCCAGGTGGCCCTGGCTTCTATCACCAGACCATGAGATCTATTAGCACAGTGATAGTATCTGCCTTGTACACTATATTCCCAGACCTGGCCACACCAGGTACCCATCAGGATCTCACTAAAAGCCAGTAACATGGATGGGTAGGTGGACAGATCTAAATTCTATCATGTTCCTTTGTTGTTAGGAATAAGAACAGTCAAATTTAAAATTCCTTAAATCCCATGGGTCTATTTTGATCCACACCAGCTTGAAAACACCTCCTTCAAGAAGCAGTAGAGAAACACAGTTAACAATGTGAGTCATATTGCCCGTGATAGCCCCACCAAGGCCATGAGGCCTTGTGTATGTCACCTAACTTGTTTGAAACTCAGTTCTGAACTGTCTAAGCTATAACGACAATCATACCTGTTTAATTGGTCTCTAACAACTAAATGAGATCATAGATATTCTACGTACATTTCCCAGAAAAATGGCAAATAACAAGTTTGTGAATAAATTACACATTCCCACTCCTCCTCTTGCCCCTCTCCTCCTACCATCAGACATCTCTTCTGACTGTGCTGCGTGCTGCCCTGCCCTCCTGGCCATACCTCCCATCAGCAGGCCCCCATGGCCCCTCACCTTTTGCCTTATTCCTGTGGGCTCTCATAAATCATCAGTGACATGGAAAACAACAACACAGTTAGCACATGCTGGGCTAATTGTGCTAAAGCCTTCATAATCCAACTTCAAGTAAGAGCATCTAGTACTTAATTTTTAAAATGTAATATATATTTAATGCAATATTAATATTTAACTCACTTAATGCAATATTTAATTTGATATCTAATGCAAATAAAAATAGTAAACAGATTTATTAATGATTTACACAAGTGCTTGCCTATTCTGTCTTTAAGGTGTTTTTCTGTCTAGAAGACAATCTTCTACCCCCCAGAAAGCAAATGCAGGAGGATTTTAGAGCTGGTTCTTGTAAGTGGGTCAGAGTTGTCATCTTTAAGTGGGCTTGACCAAGAAGCAGCAGCCATGGATGTCATTTACTCATATAATTAATGAGGGCATATTATGTGCTATGCACTGGGCTAAGATGTAACGACAAGAGAGAAGCCGCCCTATTCTCCCAGAGCTCACCATCCAAGGAGAAGATAAAATTCTGCAACAAGTAACATAAGTACTAGAAAGAAAACCCTACAGTAGCCACACTAAACACTAGCAGGGTACCTAACCCAGAATTGCAGGGTATGTGCGTGTAGGGGGCAGGGGGGTGATAAGGAAGACTTCTTGGAGGAAGCAATATGTGAACTGAGGTAACTTAAAGGAGAGGAAGGGCCTTCCAGGCAGAGAGAAGAACTGATACAAGGCTGCTAGGGACATCACCTCCAAAATTCGTGTATGAAAGCCCTAATCCCCAAAGTGATGGTTTGAGGAGGTGGGACCTTCAGGAGGTAATTAGATCAAAGTAGAGCCTTGTCAGTGGCATTAGTGCTCTTAAGACAAGAGAGGACAGAAACGATCTATTTCTTCACCATGTGAGGGCACAAGAGGGTGAACATCTTCAAGATAACTCTTACCAGGCACAGGGTCAGCTATGCCTTCTTCTTGGGCTTCCAGCCTTCAGCAATGTGACAAGTAAAGGTCTGTTGTTTAAGCTGCCCGGTCTATGATGTTGTTAGAACATCCCACCCTGACTAAGCCCCAAGGCTAGAGATGGGGTTGAGCCAGAGACCAGAGTAGTTCTTAATTGCTGGAGAACAGAAGGATCTTAGGGCGAGGCTGGGCTTCATGAGCCCCAAGAAGGGGTTTGGACGTTTTTCCAAGGATAACGAGATTTAGCCGCTTAAATGACATGACGAAGGCTGCGTTTTAGAATGAATACCGTGGCTGGAAGGCAGTTCCACAGCTAGCATCTACTCAAGAGATCAAGAGAAGGGAGATGTCAATGGGAACAGGACAGAAAATGGGCAGCTTCAGGAAATACATGGGACACTGGACAGGAGTTGGTGACTGTGTGTGGCAAGTAACAAACGGAACAAAGATAACATGTAGGTTTTTAACAATTGGGGGGGTGCAGTAAATACCTGATGTGAGTCACCAATGTCATTGTTATTCTAACTCATTACTGATGATGTCTTGGTGCCACCCTCAGGGATTCAACGTAATACATCTATTTATACTTCACAATACAACATTTCAACTCTGTTCCCAAAAATAAACATAACCCATCAAAGGTTCAAAGTGTGATGACAAAGTGGGTTTAACTTGGTTTCTTCTGACATGAGCCAAACGATCCAACACAATGTTGAGATAATCCACTATTGTTGGGCATTTAGGTTAAGTCAAGTATAGCACAGACATGCAACTGAGCATTATACAACCATCAGAAATCAGGCTCCAATGTTGTATTTAATGACATGGAGAAAAAAATGGGCTTAATGCAATGTATATTTTTTTTTCTTAAACTTCAGTGTTCATAAAATAATCTCAACACATTTTTAAAGAATAAAATATGTCACAATATTAACTTTTTTAAATTTTATTTATTCTTTTATATTTTTCCACATTTTCTATTTTCTTCATCATGTGCATGTATTGCTATGGTATTCATAACATTAAAAAGCAAACAAAAACCCATTAGTTTCAGTTTATTTAAAACAATACCTAATAAAAACACGAAGTTTTGGACCAATGCTATGAACTGTCCTCCCTAACTTCAGGGACATAGTCCAAGGCTAAGTATCTTCCAAGATCAACAGTTTTTATTTCAAGAACTTATTTCTCAAGACCAGGGCTCTCTCGCCAAGCAACCTTCACCCAGTATCTCTCTTCTTGACCATTATCCTGGCCATACCACCATCTTTCTATCATCCCATTAAGAGAATGAACAAAGAGAATTTAAGTGAATACCAAAGGACTGCCTCTCTAGGTTGCTGAAAATCTTACGTATGGAGAATAAATATAATGGACCTTCATCTGTGGGAGAAGAGGATCCAGTTGAGTGAAACATTACAGAAATCCAAGGGAGAGAAGAGAAATGTTGAAAACTTATCTAGTCATCTTGGATAAGGATGATAGAGTCCTCAATTTTTTTCCCCAAGGCCTGTTTCTTGTGGAGGTTATAAAAACCTGATCCGAAAATACCTAACACTCCTCCCATCAAGAGGTATCCCTTCCCTTGAATCTGGATGGGCTCATGACTTGCTTCAACCAACACAGTACGGCACAAATAATTTTATGTGATTTTTGAAGCCTTATCATAGGAGGTCCTACAACCTCTGAGGGTCTTGGATAATTCACTCTCTGCACTCCCTCTTGACATGGTTCCTTTAAAAACCCAGTCTTCATGTAGTGAGAAGCCCAAGCCACACAGCCAAGTTCCATGGAGGCCCTCTGTTCTCAAATTCTAGCCAAGCCCGACTTTTGGGTCATCCAACCCAGGCACCAATTAGGTTAGTGAAGAAGTCTCCAGTTAGTGGTGCTGGTCTCAAGGTGTATAAGTCATCCCAGCCATCTGAGTCTCCCTAACTAAGGCCCCACACATTAGAGGGCAAGACAAGCTACGCCCCATCCACATTCCCAACCCACAGAATATACAAACACGGTTAAATCATCATTGTATTGTGTTAAGTTTGGGGTGATTTATCACACTAACGAGAACAAAAGCTTGTTCCTAAAAGTGGGATGTTACTCAATCAGAACTGAAACACACAGCATTCATTTGGGGACAGTGTGACAGGCCTCAAGGCAACAGTTGGTGAGGGCAAGAAGAAACCTAATATTGGAAGCTAAAGAAAAAAATCCCTGGTTATGTAGTGGAAGAAACTTTGACTACACTGTTTTCTGCAGTAATGCAGAAAGTAGGAAATATACTGGATAAGCTCAATGTTGCATCTAAGATTTCCAGACAGTGTTGAAGGTGCCACCTGGCTTCTTCTAGCCACCTAGAATAAATTGGGCAAGAACAGAGCTCAATTAAAGAATAAATATAAAGGGCCCAGGGCACTCTTTCCAGCCATCAAAGGCTATTCAAAGAAAGGGCACACATGAATTCTAGGTTGTTATCAGAACACTATACCTGCCTCGGAGTAAAGATGAAGTCAGTAGTGTGACTGAAAATCCATTTGTTAAAACTGAAGATTTAAGGTGGTGCCTCCTAGACCACTTCAGTCAAACGAAATTCCTTGTGAGGATCTTAAGGAGGCACCCAAGAACAATAGGTTTCCCAAGGATATTAGAAATACTATCCCACAGAAGCCACATGGAGCCCAAGCATAGAAGGACTTATCTCCAAGAGATTTATAGGTATGGTTGTGGTCCAATGAAATCGATAATGAACTGACACATAAGAAATCCACAAAGTTCTTAAAGTAATTATACCAGCTTGGACTAAAAGGACTAAAAGGAACCAAGACAGTACTAATAAAAAGAGTCCTTTGTGGGCTCCTGGGTGGCTCAGTTGTTAAGCTTGAGACTCTTGATTTATGCTCAGATCATGATCTCAGGGCCATGGGATGCAGCCACGAATCAGGCTCACACTGATAGCAAGGAGGCTGATTAAGATATTTTCCCTCTCTCCCTTTCTCCCTCCCTCTGCCCCTTGCCTGCATGCTCTCTGAAAATAAACATTAAAATAAGAGTCTAGGGATCCCCAAACTTCTATGGAAAGAAAGCAAGTTGACAGGATATAGACTTTCTTACAGGGAGTACAGTGGACAGTGGTGACTCCAAGGTCAGAACCAAGATCTCAGAGTTAGAACCAAAAGCCGCAAAACTCATTCCCTAATGATTTGGACCCTAATCAAGAGATGGGCATCTTATGCCAAACTGGATTTCAAAATTACCATAGGCCACTGACTGCTATGGTTTTCCCTTTTTTGAATGGGAATTTCTATTACAGTTATCTTATGTCTGTCTAATCACTGCATGTTAACTGCTGGGGGGTGGGGTGCAGATAACTTACATCTTTAGTTCACAGATCTTCACAGGTTCTAGAGAACCTGTACCCAAGGGACCAAACTTGAGGATCCTCATCCATACGTAGACCTTAAATAAGGTTTACGAGATCCTTGGCCTCAAGCCAAGCGTGATGGTGTAATGGGAGATACTTTTGGCAGGTGAAGGTCTGGGAAGAGTCAAGCACATTTTTCAGGTGGGAAAAATGCAAATAATTTGCAGCTAGAGTGCACACTGTGTTGGTTTTAGAAACACTGCCCCAAATCCTTTAACACCCTTTCTATTGCAATATGGAAGCCATCTCTCCCAGATTTCCCGTCTACTGGCCCACCATGCAGACTTTAGACTTGCCAGCCTCCATAGCTGGGTGAGCCAATTCCTTAAAATAAACGTCTTCATATATACATACACATGCTATTGCTTGTGGGCAGTTTAAGTCCAAAGGGTTTCTGCTAAAGAATTCCCTCATGTTCAGGGCAGGTCATTAGTTCTATTCATGTCTTCAGTTGATTGATGTCTTCAACTCCACATTATGGAGAGCAATCTGCTTCACTCAATCTCCACGGATTTAAAAGTGCATCTCCAAAAACACCCTCACAAGAATACCCACTATTATGTTTGACTGCATATCCAGGCACCATGCCCCAGCCAGGTAGACACACAAAATTAACAAGCACACCAATCCGAATTTCTGATCCATAGATTCACTTGAATGTAGTAAAATAATTGTTGTTTTTTGTTTCTAAGTTTAGGGTGGATTGTTCTAGAGCACTGCAACATTAGGACTCCTCCAAAAACATGAATGACTTTGGCTAGGCACCTCCATATCTGAAATGCTACAAGATCACGTCCACTCAGTGATAATACTGCACTTCACCTTGAGTCAGCAAAGACAAGAAATAAAATCCAAACTTCAAACAAAAGCCAAACTCCTCACGCAGGATGATATGATTTGGCTTCAGCCCACTTCTCTAGCCTCTCCCTCTACTTCATTCATCCCTGATGGAACACGTCAAACTCTTCCTTCTCTTTGGCTAGAATGTTCTTCCCCCACTTTCATACATGGGAACTAAGTTTAAACATTATCTTCTTCCCGGACCCCCACCCTATCTAAGGAACCCCCCAATGAGTAAAGATAAAACATAATCTTCCTCCATCTGCATGAGAAGTTAACATTCAGTTAAATTCCTAGCAATGTCTTCCTGGTTAACTCATTAGGTGGGATATAAATTCTATTAGTAAGGCAACATTGCCTATGGTACAAATGACCTTTCACTGGTACTTTGCATCCAGCCTAGGAAAAAATATGAATGGACTACAAGTACCCAAAGGGATGCCATACTTTGGACATCATTACTCTGTAGTAAGAGGAAAGCCCTGCCCATGGCATTGTGATGAGTGGTACTGGCCCCTGTGAAATATGCAGCTTCTCAGCCAGGTTAGGCCCACACCTGCCCCAGGTGGAGTCCTCTCCTTGTGGGGACTGCTGAAGAGGAGAAATGCCTGTTAGCAATTTAGATGTGGGAGGCAGAAAAATAGAGGAATATAGAGTGACCGCGATATTGACACTTGGGAGACTAAGCCCATGGCAGTCAAGTTAACCTGGAGAGGGACCCGCAGGCCATGATAGGTTGGGGGTGGTAGAGATCGGGAGTTTGATCTTGGACTTCCCAGCAGAAATGTCAACCAGACAGTTGCAGCATGGAGATAGGCAAGATGGTGTCAGCACATATGGGGATAATCAGAAGCTATGGGTACCAGTGAGCCCATCCAGAAACCATGCAAAGTGAAATTTTTAAGGGCCAGAGATAAAACCCAGGTAGTGTAATATAGAAAAAAGCTAAATAGAGGAGCTAAAAGGGAGCCTATGTGGAGTTGAGACACAATCAGAGAAGATGCAGATCTTTGAAACCTCAGGACACTGTGCTCGTGCCTCTATCATACAATTGATTTCTTACTTAAATAATAGTCCTTTCTATTTGGATATAATCTCTCTTGAGTTCTTTCCCATCCTTGAGTCCTATCAAGTCCTGCACATAGTAGGCTCTCAATAGCCTGCCCAGATCTCAACCACCCCAGGATGGGGGTGGGGACAGGGAATCACTAATTAGTTTCAATCCAGACTAATTGCTTTTCTAAACTCTCATATAAATCTGACTTTTAATAGGTTCTGAGAATCGATGTTTCATTATTTTTTGCCGCAGCGGAGTTTATCCCTGTTGATGGGTCATTACAAATCATCACTCTCCGAGAGGTCCCCTTTCTATGTCTCATTTCCTGATCTTTCAGCAGGGTATCTTTGTTCTTGCGAGTGAGGAGAAAAATTAAATGGGTCCTGGAAATTAACAACCAGGACCAACCAGACCAAAGGAAGAGGCACTCTGATTCTCTCAAGGAGCCCACTCCAGGCAGAATCCATATTGCTCAAAAGGAATCCATGGAAGCCTTTATTCAGGGCACCATACTGGTATTTTCAGTACATATCTGTCACTCACTGAGTGCTCACTACGTATCAGGTACCAACCAAGCAGTTTACGTGTGACTTCACTTCATCGTCACAGCAATGCTAACGTTTACAGACTATCATCAGCCCCATTTTCCAGAAGGGCACATCGAGACTCAGAGAAGTCAAGGATCTTGCCCAGGTCATAGGGGCTACCTTGAGGCACAAATCTGCCTGGAAACTTGTATACACTCAAGCAAAACAGGCCACCATGCATATCTGGTGTGTACATCCAGCTCTGGGTCACTGGGTCCCTGAAAGAGGCTGCCTATAAGCTAGAGGGGTCCCAGGACACCCTCTGCCCTAAGCCCCAAATGTCACCATAGAGTAATTATAGTGGCTAAGTTTGCTCCTGACTCTGACCTCAGCAACAATCCCTTCTCTTCCCCTTTGCACTGAGATTGCTCTGTAGGACCCTTTGTGTAGGTCCAAGCTAAACAGTACACCCCCAAGAACAAAGACATGAGGCTCAGATTCTCAGTGCACCATCAATGTCTTTTTCAGCCACAGTGCACCCCTAACAGTCACCTGGTTTTACCAGAGCAAGGTATGAGCATGAAGGAACCATCAGAAGGAGGGCTCCAAGCCAACTCAGATTCTCTTGGGTCTCTATGTTCTAAGAAGATATCCATGAGCAATACGCCCATGTCACCAAAACCCTTGGCAGATCTCTGCTGGTGCTATTGGTGCAACCAGGATCCAGGGTTTGGGGCTTGTCCCTCATGACCTCACTTACACATTTCTTCATGGGCCAGAGTGTTAAGAAAAAGACACACCAGAAGTTGTAACGTCCACAGGCTGGGAACCCAAGATGAGCAAGTTTAAACCCTGCCTGTGAGACCTTGCACAACAGAATTATAGCTCCTGTCGCCTCAGAAGGGAGGACCTAGTGTGTGGAAGGCACTTATTTATCCCAGCACCCAGCATACAGTGAGAACTCAGCAAGTGTCAGCCGCTATTATCATTATCTTTACAAAGCTAGTTGCAAATAAAGAGCTCTGCATAGCTGTAGGTAAACTGGGAGGGTAGATGCACAAAGCTTGGGGGTGGTAGGTGAACTTCCACATTTCCAGTTCACTATTCGACTATGTAAAGAGTATGGGGCAGACTTGGGCCCGAATCCTGACCACATCCCTTTGCATCCTGGATAAGTTACTTAAACCTCTCTGAGCCTCATGGAGGTCGGGGTCTAGAGTGAGAAAAAGGTTCTCAAATAGCCACACAAGTAAGTGTACAAACAAACTGAGATTTGTACTACTCTAAAGAAAAACAGGATTCTGAGAGATCAAAGTGACAAAGCAAGCTGCATTTCAATGCAAGGACAAGGGGCAGCAGTGGGGGATGAAACTTCCCTGAGGAAACAAAGATGAGAAGAAGTCCATGAGGTAGTGACATGTGCAAAGGCCCTGTGGTGGAACGAAAGTCTGGTTACAGTACCCAAAGTGTCTGTAGCAGAGAGACGAAGGCAGGGGGCAGACCCTGCTGACTTTAGCAATAAAGGTCCTAGAGGGCAGGGATTTCTATCTGCTCTACTCCCTTGATTTATCCCACATGCTTAGAACAATGCCAGTCACATAGTTGGTACTCAAAAAATATTTACTAAACTTAGAAAATGTGAGCTCATACATTTTATTATTAGCACATCAGTCACTTAGGGGTGGATGCACCTTACATTGAGCCCTGGTACCTTGTGGGTCATGCCAGAAGGAGGATCTAGGACTCTACATTTTTTTTAAATGTTTATTTGAGAGAGAGAGAGAGAGAGAGAGAGTGAGCGAGAACGAGAGAGCAGGGCAGGAGCAGAGAGAGGGGGTGACACAGAACTTGAAGCAGGCTCCAGGCTCTGAGCTGTCAGCAAAGAGCCCAACATGGGGCATGAACCCACGAACCCTGAGATCATGACCTGAGCCGAAGTCAGACGCTTAACCGACTAAGCCACCCAGGCACTGCTAGGACTCTAGATTTTCAATAGCCATGAAAGGCTGCTGCCCTCAGACACCTACATGCTACATTTCCACGTGATCTTTACTCCAGTCTCCTAAGCCAGAGACACACAAAAAACACACATGTGCCATGGCAGGGCTTAAGAAGTGAGAGAATTTCTTTGTGTAATAATTTTCAGAGAAATTCTATGCTTAACAGCCCACATAGGAGTGATGTTTGTTTACCAGCTGTTCATTATATTTCAATGAACAGCACAATTTGGGGTAAAATGTCCCAAATATAGCTAATTCTGGTTGCCTCTAGAATGCACAGGGCATTTTTCTTCTCTGTGACCCAGTTAAGAGAGAGTGGGGTTCTGGAATGGCTTAGAGTAGAACAACTTTGAGACCCTCAACAGGAATCCACAAAAGATAGAAAAATGATGTGTTTAACTTGATCATCCCTCAGAATTGAAGAAATGGAGCCTTCCTTCACAGCTCTCAGGAAAATATGTTGTTCCCCTTCAACTCAAGCACTCTCAACTTAGGAACCTGATGTCAAGAGCACAGCTAGCCTATTGTCCAGGAACTGACCTCCAGCACACACTCACTTCCCCTGGACACCATGGCATCACCACCAGCCTCAACTCATTGGATCCAGGGAAATAACGGACTCAGAGGGTCCACTGGCTGATTGGTCACCAATCAGAAGCACTCTACACAGAATGAGTGGGAAGAGTGGCATGCACATGAACTGAAAAGTCACGCGAAGGGTGTGGCAGCTACTTTGGCCATGCACCCCCACCCCATGCCAGACATAGAAGAGACTGAGCAGTGAGCAAGCCACATGGTTACCCACACAAAGAAAAGGGAGAGGATAACACCGATGTACTGAGAGCAGCTGATCAAAGACCACAAAACCCAGGGGAAAAAAGGGCAAAGAGAAGGTAAGTAACAGGCCTAAGGTCACACAACTTGTAAGTGGCCAAGCCAGCATTTGAACCCAAGCCCAACTCTAAGCTCTGAGTTCATGCACTGCTCTTAGCATGGGGCGGGGGGGTGGGGATGGGGGGTGGCGGGGGAACGACTGTTCAGAGGAGGAGGAGGGATTGTCAGTATGAAAAGAGAAGGTCCTGAAAGCAGAGACCAGTCAAGAGCCTCATTCTGCATCATCTGTGTTGCTGATGTTTCTTTTGTTAGGGTTTAGCCTTTACTGAGTGCTTTTAAGTGCCTGGAAATTGGCCAAAGTTTCACTCATACCAGTTATCCTATTAACCCTCCACAAGAGGTCTATGCAGGACTTATTATTAATCCATGTTGCAGATGATGAAACTACTGCCTAGTGGAGCCAGACTGAGTCCAGGTCTGTGTGTCGCCAAAGACCACATGGCTGTCTGACGAATGCCTTCTCCACCACGCCAAGCCCAGCAGTGGGCTGGAAAGGCATCTTGGCCAAGGGGATGGAGAGAAGAGACCCAAATGACATTTCTAAAGTGCCAGCTCACCCAGCAGACCATTTGGGGGGACAACCAGCATCACCTGATAGGCTAAAGAGGTGAAACCTTCCACATTAAAGAAGGTCGAGGACAAAAAAGGCAAGTAAGGTTTCTAGTGAGCACTTCTGAGCTGAAGCATTTCCTGTTTTTCTTACCACCTTCCATCCATATCCCTTTTCGTATTTTCTGAGTGTTTCAAGGCGACTGCACCCTCTCTGATGTTTTGCCAACAGAAACCAGCAACCAGATCATTGTCCCTTTACCTGACAAATATCTCCACTTAGTTGTCAGTTACTCAACTTCCATTGTCCCCTTGATGCAATTCATCAGTTGGAATAGTTGATTCCATGGCAAAATCTGTGTCTTCATTCCCCATTAATGTCTTATAAAGGCGAAGTACAATCCTGGCATCTCCAAGTGGGTCTTGCCCAGAGTAAGAATTCACTTTCAAAACCCTTTATATCCATCAGCAAAAATCAATGTGATTGTTAAAGGGTCTTTTACTTGTTAGGGCAATAAAGATTCTTCAAGCTAAAAGTTGTTTTTACTCCCCACATTCCCACTCAAGGCTTACCTGTTTTTTCCTTAAAAAAAGAAGAGGAGGAGGAGGAGGAGGAGGAAGAAGAAAAAGAAAAGTCAAAACTGACCTGGAGGATAGAGGTTTTATTTTGCAGATGACAGAACTTCCCTTGTTTAAAAGCAATTTAGCATCTACTACTGGTCAGACTGTTCCTCATTAAATAGTTGCAAAAATTTTAATGGAAATGATCCAAATTAGCAGAGTTAAATGGATAAACACCAGTCATCCTGTAAATCTGAATACTGAATAACAGGGTGCTGAGTTACAGACAGTCCCACCAGGGTGACTAAGATGATCCTGCAGAAACTGAAGGGTGGGGGCAGGGCAGAACATGTCTCCCTGCCAGGAAATCCAGAATTTAAGGAAATGCTGTGGTAAGTATTCAAGACAGCTGAATTAATTTCTTCTTCTCAGTTCTTGCACTGATCCAACAAAAACGGACTGCCTACCAAGTATTAGATACAATGATGGTCCTAGGGTCGGCCATAAATAAGACACAGGATTCTCACCCTCAGGAACTTACAGTCAGTGGAGATACACGCAGCCAAGGGAAGGTGTGGGATATAATGAGCATGTGTAACATGGGCTCACAGAACCAGGGGAGGAGAAGCCAGAGGCAGGGGGCTCTTCCTTCCATCAAATACCACATCCTGTTGGTTCTCACTCCTAAATAGCTCTCAAATGAGTCCCCTTCCATGACACCTCCCCTGCTGTCAATCTACTCTGAACTTCCACGTCATTATAACTGGCACTATTATAACAGCTTCCTAAAGACTCTCCTGTAATCTATCCTGGTTCCCTCCCACATCCCCTCCACCCCATCACCCCACCCAACATAGCTTCCAGAGTAACTCAGAGGGGTCTATGAAGTGATCATCCACTCCCCTGATAAAGCCCACCAGAAGAGGAGGAGGATGGTGGAGGAGGATGGTGGAGGAGGATGGTGGAGGAGGATGGTGGAGGAGGATGGTGGAGGAGGATGGTGGAGGAGGATGGTGGAGGAGGATGGTGGAGGAGGATGGTGGAGGAGGATGGTGGAGGAGGATGGTGGAGGAGGATGGTGGAGGAGGATGGTGGAGGAGGATGGTGGAGGAGGATGGTGGAGGAGGATGGTGGAGGAGGATGGTGGAGGAGGATGGTGGAGGAGGATGGTGGAGGAGGATGGTGGAGGAGGATGGTGGAGGAGGATGGTGGAGGAGGATGGTGGAGGAGGATGGTGGAGGAGGATGGTGGAGGAGGATGGTGGAGGAGGATGGTGGAGGAGGATGGTGGAGGAGGATGGTGGAGGAGGATGGTGGAGGAGGATGGTGGAGGAGGATGGTGGAGGAGGATGGTGGAGGAGGATGGTGGAGGAGGATGGTGGAGGAGGATGGTGGAGGAGGATGGTGGAGGAGGATGGTGGAGGAGGATGGTGGAGGAGGATGGTGGAGGAGGATGGTGGAGGAGGATGGTGGAGGAGGATGGTGGAGGAGGATGGTGGAGGAGGATGGTGGAGGAGGATGGTGGAGGAGGATGGTGGAGGAGGATGGTGGAGGAGGATGGTGGAGGAGGATGGTGGAGGAGGATGGTGGAGGAGGATGGTGGAGGAGGATGGTGGAGGAGGATGGTGGAGGAGGATGGTGGAGGAGGATGGTGGAGGAGGATGGTGGAGGAGGATGGTGGAGGAGGATGGTGGAGGAGGATGGTGGAGGAGGATGGTGGAGGAGGATGGTGGAGGAGGATGGTGGAGGAGGATGGTGGAGGAGGATGGTGGAGGAGGATGGTGGAGGAGGATGGTGGAGGAGGATGGTGGAGGAGGATGGTGGAGGAGGATGGTGGAGGAGGATGGTGGAGGAGGATGGTGGAGGAGGATGGTGGAGGAGGATGGTGGAGGAGGATGGTGGAGGAGGATGGTGGAGGAGGATGGTGGAGGAGGATGGTGGAGGAGGATGGTGGAGGAGGATGGTGGAGGACAGAGTGTTGCTTCCCCCAGAGCTAGCCCCCTGTGTTGTTCTAACCTTCCTAGCCTGTGACCTTAGGCATCATCAACTTCACTTTTCTCAGCCAGAAAAAGGAGGGCTACTCATAGCACAGGTTGAACCAAACAGAAGTGTCAATATTCATCTCTCTTTGACCTACAAGAATGGCAATTCCATATGGTTGGACCTAATGCCTCCATCATGGGGCACTTGTGACAGGAGAGGAGGTTAGCAAAGCACCTGGCACACAGGGGAGCTCTATGAACAGTGGGGTCTTCATACTTCCTGATTCCTTCTGCTCCTTAGTCCTTCTTGCTTTGCAAAAACTCCCTCTGGCCATTTTATGCAGCCAGGCTGCTAGCTCCATAGGCATCTGGCCATGAAACCCTGAAACATCTGGGTTTGGGGGTGGGGACCAGGTACCCTCCTTTCCCCCCTGTTACAGCCCATCAGTGGAACGATCTTTATTTCTGGCCAGTTCTGCAGAGCTGATGTCTGCCTAGCACAGAGGAAAATTGTTTCTGCCACATCCTCCAATAAGAATGATTTTCTTCATGCTCCGTTTGTCTACAACTGTCTTTCTGATCATTCTCACTGTTAGCACATGGTCTACATACTTGAAATTCAGCCAGAGGAACTGGGTGAAATTTATGATCCGCTGACTACTGAACCTCTGAGCTATCAGATTTGAATATAAATGTTGGAATGAGGTCATCAGGATCAACAGGTAGCAAGATAGCCAATCTAGAGATTTGTCATGCCAGAAATCCATACTTTAATCTGCTACCAATTAAAAACACTGATCAGACAACCGATGTTAATTAATAGAACACAGAAATGTTTCCAGCCTTTTATTTTGAGATTATAATTTTTGATGGAGTTTCAAATGCCTCACTGTTACTATTAACGTCAGCACTTTGCCAATAATGCTTTACTCAAACAGAACAATTCATTAGTGCTAAAACCGATTTACTGGAATGGGCTGAAAATCACCTTGGTTTTCTCTATTAATGTATTACAAGATGAAATATTTCATGAGTCGCTGGTTGACATGCTTGACACTTCCTCTCATACTGCTTAGCTCATTCAAGGTGGAAAATCTCCGTTCAGTAAATGAGATGCCAGGGACGAAGAAAAAAGTCTCTTAAAATGGTTTACTGTCCTTCAAAATAGAGACCATCCCCATCTGTATTTTCTAAGGAAAGTATCTCTTACAAGATAATCCTCAAGATAAATGAAATCATAAAGGAAAATGCTTAAGATGGTGCCTAACCAAGAGTTAGCATGAAATAAATGTTAGCTGTTAGCTGGGGAGTCATGAAGACTAGAGCAGTTAAGATCACAGACTGCAGGTCCCATGAAGCACACCCATCCCTGTGCCATCTTAAAGACCCAATGCTTAGAGCAGAGCTCTCTAAAAACTAGTTGGGTTCTCCCCTGTCAAGTCTAAAATGGACATTATTATTTTAGTTTCCTAAGGATGCCCTAACAAGTTACCACAGACTCAGCGTCTTATAACAATAGAAAGTTACTTTTGTACAGGTGTGGAAGCCAGAGGTTCAAAATCAAGGCCTGCAGGCTCTAGGGGAAGATCTCCCTGCCTTTTCTAGCTCTGGCTACAACAACCCCATCTCTGTGTGTCATCTCCTTATAAGGACACTAGTCACTGGTTTTAAGGCCTACCCTAAATCTAGGATGATTTCATCTCAAAATCCTTAACTCATTTTATACGCCAACACCCTATGTCCAAAGAAGGTCATGTTCCAGGGTTCCAGATCAGTAAGAATCAGGGTTAGGGGAGGCAATATTCAATGGTCTATAGGGGTTAATGATACTAGTACCTGCTTTCTAAGACAGTTATGAGGATTAAACAAGAAAATCGCACATAAGGTGCCTGGCCAGGAGTTGGCACATAGTAGGGCTTCGTAAAAGGAGCTAGAAATAGACTCAAGTACTCTAATTTATACTTACCCAAACCATTTGGATTTAAAGAGCTTCACATTCTCCTGGAAGCACAGCTGTCCTCCCTTCCCCTGGTTACCTGGTTTTTCTCTTCCCACTGCCAAGCCCAGTTTGGGTCATTTATCACAATACTTTGCTGACTCATCTCATCCGAACATCATGCAATTCTCCCCCAAAGCCACCAGAGGGGGCTTTCCTACATGCAGAAAAAATCCCTTTTCCCTGGGGAAGCAAGCATTCCTTCTCGGCTTCCCAGACCTCTCTTGGCCTCATGGTCTTGCCTTGCCTCCAGCCCCACCTCCAATCATGCTGAATGGCTTGCAATTCCTTTAACATGTAGTGTCCCTTTGCAAGGTTATTCTGGCTAGACAGAACACCCTTTCACACTCTCCTTCTGAATGTGATCCCACTAAGTCATGCTCTACTTTCCAGTCTTAAGTAAGGCACTGCCTCTTCCAAGAAGACTTCCTGATTTGAGCCTCCAGGTCTGAGTTAAGTGTCTTATTGTGTATTGCCTTGCTACCTCCATCAAAGCCCTTTTCTTTCTCCCTTTCTGCTATTCACCACCCCCTCAACTGCTTGATTACATGTCTATCTCCTTGGCCATAGGGAGAATTTTTAAGGTCAAGGATGGCATCTTCCTCACCAGTGTACCCCCCAACACCAAACCTAGAGCGAGGCCCATTGTAGTAAACCCAACAAACAAAGCAATCAATGAATGAGTCCTCACAGCTCTACCTACAAAAATCTGATCAATAGGACATCAGAACGACACATGAGACCCACTAAGTGATTTTCTTGTGGCTCTGGGCACAGCCAGACAGCATTGTTCTAGGCTGGAAGAATGGCCCAAGTCAAGGCTCCATGATCCTAGAATCAGATCAGACCTTAATTTTCATGTTCAATGTTCAATTTCATGTTCAATGTAGCTTCTCCAGAAGCTACATCTATACAAGCATACACCCATACGTAAGGAACAAAGCTTGCTTCTTAGGAGTATGACAAAGTCAGGAAAATGTAGTTCACACACACAGGTGTGTGACCTTTGACTTCCAGGAGAATGTGAAGCTCTTTAAAACCAAATGGTTTGGGGAAGTATAAATTAGAGTACTTGTGTCTTTTTCTAGCTCCTTTTACCAATGCCTGCACTTGAAGTCATCCCTACCCCCTACAACCACCCAACTAAATTGTGTAACACATACATTCAACTTCCTTGAAAGGAGATCCATTTGTCATGTGATTCCTGGCCAGGTAGAGCACAGCCTCCAGCCAATCTTGCTGCTAAATCATTATCTCCAGAATTTCACAGGAATACAATATTGACTGTTTACCCAGAGCCATGGAGAGTTCCAATCTGGCCTCAGCCAAAAAGCTCCTAGAAAAATTGAACTATTGTACATTCTCCAAACTCTCTCTCTTGCAAGTAAAAAAAAAAAAAAAAAAAAAAAAAAAACCCTAGAGACCCTAGTTGTTTTAGGCTGAGGCTAATATAACTCAAAATTTTTTCAGCTAAAAAAGATAATCTTTATCTCTGTAGCTTTATCTCTGTTCTCCAGCATTACAGTGTTGGCAAGAATTCTTTCTAAAGCACTGGCTTAGGTTGAGAGTCAGGGATCCTCAAAGGAACTCACACAGGAGATGATGGGGAGGGGATTTTGTGGATTAAACAATCAAGAACCAAGCCCCCAGAATTATGAGTGCTGTGGGAGACCCGAATCCTACAGCAGTGTGAATAGTTACTGCATTTCCACGGTGCAGCACAGTTTTCAAGTGGTCTTATTATATGTTATTCCACTGATATAGCCAAACTTACATCTAACATGACATTCATTCCAGGAGGATAAATCATTCTGAATTTTTTATCATCTCCCCATATTATTCAGCTGATTTAAATACTATCAAATGGTGGTAATGGCCAAACTAATATCTTTAGCTCTGGCATTTATCCTGAACTGCATAATAGTATTTCCAGCTGCCAGCTTGACATCTCCACTTGAATACTTACTCAGATCAGACCACTCTAAACCAAACTCCAAATTTCAATCTCATCCCCTTTCCATCCCTTTAAATGGCACCACTATCCACCCAGTCACTCAAGCCAAAACCTCAGAAACATCCTTTTCCGTTTTCTTATTCCTCATGTCCAATCCATCATCACGTCTCACAAGTTGGCATCTACCTCCAGGATACATACCCTGGTCCGTTCTCTTCATCCACCCAACCCCAACCACTATCACCTCCCAACAGAACTGCCACAGACAGCTCCTAACTGAGTACTCCGCCCCTTAAGTTCCCCCATCAACCATTCTCTACGCAGGTACCAAAACAATTCTTGTAAAAGTATAAACCATACCGTGTCACTTCCCTGCTTAGAAGTGATTGTGCATTCCATGTAAAATCAAGTCCAACTTCTTGACTATAGCTTCCATGGGTCCCTGACTGCCTTTCCAAGATCATGTGAGCTCATTGTCAGCTCCTGATGCACTGACCTGGCTGCATTGGCCAGGCCCTGGCCTCCCAGCCCTTCCCAGAGCTAGCCCCTTCCCAACCTGCAAGTGAACTCAATGTTGCTGCCTCAAAGAGCCTCCCCTGATCACCTATCCAAAGCAGGATTACTACGTATTTCCACAGGTCCCTAACGCATCATTCTGTTTACTTCACAATATATAGTCCAACTGCAAGTTAACATGTTCACTCACTGATTACTTCATTATCATCTTCCCATCCACACTCCTACAGGAGTATTATTATTCTGACCACATCCCACCGGCCCTGTTGAGGAGGGAGGGACCCCTGTACTCTATAGTACAAAATGAATCAACACATGACACCAAGCATTAGACAGGAGAGATAGCCAGCAGTTATCAGCCACACATACTCACAGCTCCAGGGAGGAGGACACTGCTTGCCACAGAGGGCCACTCGGTGTTGCAGTTAGAGTGAACCAGCAGGGCTGTGGGCCATAGGCTTTATGGTAAGAGTGGGTGTGGGGTGGCCCCTGGTTCCTGCAGGAGGAGGTGACTGGCTCTTTTGAGTAATTTCTCAGTCTGGCAGGGAACTGAAGCCTGTTCAGTTGAGGACCAGGTGGAGGGTGGCTGGTCAGGGAACTAGCTGTGTGGGGACCGTTTCCTGCGGAGTAGGGGCACATCCAAAGAGAGCAGAAAGGATTCATGGTCAGGCCGTTGGGGCCCTGTGAGACCCAAGATGTCAAGGCAGCACTTGAAATTCGAAGCTTCACAACATACTTGTCCTGTGGCCTATGTCCAGTGCCTGGAACATAACAGGTCCTCAATAAATAGTTGACAATTTCCCTCTTTCCCACTGTTGGCTTGACCATTTAGACACCCCCACAACTCAGCAAGTAACACAGGTGACTGGAGGGGTATTGTGTGTGACTCCATTTCCTTAATGTTTTTCTCCTGCCTCATCACCCAACCAGCTCTGTTTCTTCAGGACTCCCTATGGGTTGGGAGTATAGTATTCACTGAGGAAAAGATCAAGGCAATGTTTTAAACTACAAATGTACAAATGTCAGGACAAGTGACTCTTCTATCCAAGTAATTGTTTAGCTTTTTCATTTTTCATCTGAACTATTTTACTCAAAGGTGTCCCTGTACCTTTACAACCTGGTCAGACCCTTTCTTTCTGATGCACCCATTTGCATTACAGGAAAAGCATACTTGCAAATGTCATGTTCAACAGCCAATGAACAATGATATGTCTTAATTAGAGCTTCTAATGTATATTTCAATGATTCTTCCAATATTTATTTTTAATACGAAAAAAGGGCCTACTCATTAAAGATGTGAAAAATAAAGAGAAGAAAGAATAGTGCTCATAGGCCCATCATCCATTCCCTTTTGATTTTTTCCTTAGGCACAATTATTTTCAATATAGCCAGATTTGTACTATGTATCTACAACATTGTGTCTTATTTTTAGTCAATACCATAGTACCACTCTTTTTGTGTTATAGCATACTGTTTGAGAATAATTTTTAATGACTACACAAATCACAAAAATTGGATATACTTTAAGTGTCTGAGCTATTCACCTATTGTTGAATATTTACGTGGTTTCTAATTCAGATTGTTTGCAATATCATAATGGCACCAACCACATTTTTATTCTTAAAAGTTTTTTGATACTTAGGATGATTTTTTTAAGTTTATTTACCTTGAGAGAGAGAGAGAGCGAGCACACAAGCAGAGAGGTTCAGAGAGATAGAGAATCCCAAGCAGGCTCCACACTGTCAGCACGGAGGCCATTGAGAGGCTTGAACTCATGAACTGAGACTAACGTCAAATACATCATTAAGACTTTTGACCTGTAACATCAAGTTGTTTCCCAAAGAGATGTGGCAAATTATCTTTAAAAAAACAAAAAACAAAAAAAACTGGTCTGCTTTTAAGCAGAGTGACATCAACTCAACTTTGATGTTATCTATTCTGTTATGTATTTCCTGACGTAATTCAAGAGAATCTTTCAGCACTTTCCCTTTCATTTCTTTCCTGTGATGTTCCCACCCCTGAATTTCCATGTATCACCACAGAACTCTCAGCCAATGCATTTTCCTGCTATCATTTATACAAGTTCACAATTTGGTCATGTGATATAGCCAAGTTGAGTCTACAACTCTGGATATCAGGATTAACCCATCAGAGTGCCTTTGCCTTGCAGCCTCTAGACAGGTCACAGTAAATAACAGCCCCTCCCACCAGCAGGGGAGGCAGGTATATATCAAGGGCAGGAAACTCAACGTGGAAGAAAAGACTCTGGAGATTGACTTGCCCTAGGATGAAATTAAAAATTCAGTTCAAAGAGTTTAAGTGATCCGAAAGAATATTTTCTTCTGGTATTTCAAATATAGCCCTGTCTTGGATGCAAAAAAGATGAGTTCTGAGGATTCCTTTATCTCTTCAAAAGAAGCACTTCTTAATAATGTGACCTAAAAGCAAAGAGCTTAGAGAAGCCCAGGCATTGTATGAATGTAAATCATTTGACTACGCACAGTGATAGATTTCTGGGCCGGAGTCTTCTGTGGCCCCTGATCCAACAAAACCAGTACCCATACCTTGAAACCAAGGATGACAAATGACCAAATGGCTCATCTGTCCTTGTCATCGATGAAGAAAAAGCAGCATGGGCCTGCCTAAGTCACAAGCCACAGTGATGCTCCTAGGAAAGAACCCAAAGCTTGAGCTGTCTCTCCAGAGGACCAGGAGGGAGTGAAGTCACAGTTTGCATGTGGCACTCCATCTGGCAATGCCCCCTCCCCTCCCTGACTGCTTGCACTGGAGCAGTTTTATCTGATAAGCTTTTTAGTCTGTTCCCCACTTTAACTTGAACCCTTAAAAACTTTCCTATGAGGGGCAGTCTAGAACTTTGTGCCACAAGTCTTCGAAGAACTCCAATTTCTAAGGAAATCAACCAAGGTATGTACCCAGAATGAAGCACAAGGATTGTGCGCTGGAACTCCACTTAGTTGAGAATCACAGAATCAAAAATGGAGATGTGACTAAATCATATATAACCATCCATACATTGAAATGTTAATGTCATCTCTAAAAATTAGTTGACAGTATTTAGTGGTATGGAAAAAGGTAATAAAGCAATTATGTAATTGCTTTGGCCATAGAAAAACATTGGATACTTCAATATGGCAGCTTGAGGACATGTTTCAGTGAAACAATAATAAACAGGGAGACTATGATGATGCTAAGAACTGGAAAGAATGGGATGGTCTTCCTGGATCCTACCTATATTCACCTGGCAGTGATGAAGTTCACCTGAAAACTGAAATTAGAAAGGTGTTTGCTTAAGAAATTGACCTATCTTGGGGCCCCTAAATCAGTTAGGCATCTGACTTAGGCTCAGGTCATGATCTCACAGTTTGTGGTTTTGAGCACCATGTTAGGTTCTGTGCTAACAGCTCAGAGCCTGAAGCCTGCTTGAGATTCTTTGTGTCCCTCTCTCTCTGCCCCTCCCCTGCTCAAGCTCAGTCTCTCTCTCTCTCAAAATAAACTTAAAAAAAAAAAAAAAAGAAAGAAAAGAAATGGATCCATTTTCCAAAAGGAGATCCAACACTTCTCTCTCTGCCCCTCCCCTGCTCAAGCTCTGTCTCTCTCAAAATAAATAAACTTAAAAAAAAAAAGAAAAGAAATCGATCCATCTTCCCAAGGGAGATCCAACACTTCTAGGGTGGTGTTCCCATCCTTTACAATAGCCCTACTCACATTGGCATTGGGGGAAGTATTAACCTGCTTGCCTGCCAGCTCCACTCCCACACATGCTAAAGAAAAACCCACCAGATGACACACAATAACCCCACCCCCACAATCAGCCCTCCAATTAAAAGGTTTGAGGTCTAATGGATAAACAGATCCACACTCAGCAGAGGAAACCCACACCTGTATCTGTGTTTATCAGTTTAGTCTTCCCTTCATAAATATGGATGGATGACCAAGGATCACCAGGCACCTGAAGAACGCCAAGAGAAGCAAGGGGCTGAACCACAAGGGTAGAAGTGAACAAGAGGCCACAAAAGAAATACATAATCAGAGACATTTCCTTCTCTTGAGACCAACTGCATTATTTGTTCTACAATACATACCATTAACTGCTTTTTCATTTAAAACAAAAATTAATCTACAGATAAAGCTTAGATGACAAGGACAGTTACAGGAGAAAATGGAAATGTTATAAGCCTTGAGAATGTAGTTAACAGCAGATGCAGAGATGGAAAGAAGTAGTAGGACTCTAATTTTTTCATCTTATTTAGTGATCAGGAGATATTCCGTAAAGGAAATGAAAAATAGAGGCTTAAGATTATTTAAAGGTATAAAGGTAACCAAGAGAATAGCTAACATTACAGAAAAAAACTACCAAATATCATAAGGGGAAAGTGTTACTGCAAATGAGGTAAATTCTTTATTTGCCAATAGATATTTATCTCTTAGAGTCAATATTGAGTTAGCAGATACAGCTTTTAAAAATGATAACCAATAAATAAGGATATTAGTACATGAGCTAGAGTTAAGGGGCGGTAGTCATCAGAACTTCACACAAAAATTGCTTCAAGTAGATACCTCTGGTATGTGGGTTTGAGGCTGGGAGTGCACAGGAAGTTTTATTTCTAAAGCAACATACTCCATACCCCTTGATTTGCACAGCATGCATGTGTTTTACGTTTATAACTATTTTGTTTTTAAAAATGGGGCTATCACTGTCAGGACATACATCAAAGGGTCTCAGGCTGTCTGCAATTAGAGTCAGCTGGGAGTTTTGCAAAGCTCTGATGCCTGAACCCCCCTGCCCAAGCTCCCAGCGGAGATTTCTGATTGGATTGCTCTGGGTAGACCCAGAATGCATTAGTAAAATGCTCCCCCAGGTGACTCCCATGTGCTACCAGGGCTGGGAACCACCAGCTAGCTCCGCATGATAGGAAGGGCAGTGTTAATCTTCTTTCCAATGTCTTCCGTCTCCAGAATTTTCCATCCATCCATGCAACAGCTATTTATTGGGACTAGATGCTGGCGATAGAGTGAACACGAAGGCCTAATACACTAGGAAACTATGAAGTGGGGAGAGGGGAAAAGCAGCTATTCAACAAATAACTCATTAATTCATTATCATTGCAGTAACTGCTACACAACAAAGGAGGCAATAAGACCATGTATTTTTGTAATGGGGAGGAAATATATAGATTTTTTTTTAATCCGCCCTCTTTTTTTATCCCTCAATTATTCTGCCCTCCCCTTTTCCCAGAGGCTGGAGGTCAATGACTCTGTCCTTCCCGAAGACGCCATCAGGAACTATAATTCCATCTCCAAGCAAGAGCTGGAATCCTGCCCCTCAAGCCATCATGAGCTACAAACATAAAATCCATGTCCTGAGACCTGGCAACTAGCCAGAGTGATTGCAGGCAGCATGCTTGTGACTTAAAATTCTCACCCCCACCAAGAAGTGGAAAGGGTAGGCAGAGAGCATGAATGAGGAGCCCCCCAAAACATACTGCCTCAGGGGTTCTGATATGACCCAGGCCTGCACTCAGGTTTCCTTTTTGAGATTTCCAACGATTCCTCCACAACCACAACAATGACCCAAGACAACCAAGGAGGCAATGAAAAGTACAGATCTCATTCACGTGGGGATGGCAGGGGGCCAACCAATCACCTGGGGCTCTGGGCATTCCCAGGTAACCCCCCTTTGACTTGTCGCATCCCCTGTGGTTAACAGAAAAAAAAAAAAAACTTGAAGTTTTTTTTTTTTTGTTTTTTGGGTTTGTCAGTTCATTTTTGCTAGAAGGGAATTAAGAATGAAAACTAAAAACCCTGCCCACTTGTAAGCTAAGACTGTAAATTGGGAAATTAAAGAAAATCGGAGCCCTTAAGTTAATCCAACACCAATAAAGAGCAATCGACGAGGACTAATCACACACAGTAAACACAGGTACGTCCTCTAGTTAAATTACAGGGGCCGGACAGAGGCCTGATGAGCCCGTGAGCTTCACTCCAGGGTTATTACAGGGACTGATTTGGTTAGTGGCAACGACAGGCTCCTTGTAGCAAGCGCCTGCCCTTTCCCATTTCATCTCATTTTTACTGTAACCATGTTTTTATTTTTATAGGCCAATTTGATTCTGTCCCACGCTTTCAGAATTGCGTTTTTCAGATTTATGACACAAAAGCTTTCAAATGGCTGTGACTGCCGGGCCTCCCCATGCAGATCCCCACTGCCCTTGTTCTATACCTGAGACCCCGCTGTCCTGCAGAGCTCCGCTGGTCTGGACCCCAGAGTCTCAGGGCCACACAGTCTCCCAGACATCTTGACTACCTCCAAAAGAGCACCAACTATGGCCACAATTTACCTTCTCTCCCCACTAGGGCAACCAACTGTATCTGTAAACACTCCCCCCAGAGTCCCCTTCATTAACCCATCCAGGGCTTCAGTCCTATCAGGACTGCGATCCTTATGGAGAAGGTGCTGCCCCCTAGAGGTAGCTCTGGGAATTTATGGAGATGATTTTGGTTGTCCCAGTGATTCTGGAGGCATGTGGCATTTAGTGAGCACACAGGGGATGCATCCTGCAGTGTGAGGGGCAGACCCACACCCTTACCCATGTCTCACAGTTCTGAGTCAGACCACCAGACATTCTCTGTGGCAATAATAGACCCGTTCAGCATGATCTTAAGCTAGAACCTAAGTCCACTCCAGACGTAGATACAAAGTATGTTTACATGGTTGAAATAAACACCGACTGTTCTGACACGTAAATTTAAGACATATTTTACTTTGTGCCATTCAAAATTGACCAAGGGATGTTCAGCATCCTGAAAAATCAAGTCACCGAGAACAAAACACCCTGTGGTATCCAAGTCATAAGGACAACACTGAGTACTCTCCCCACTCAGTAGCTCTACGAACCTCCCCATTCTTACGTACTCATAAGCATTCTCCTGTGGCTCCTGTCTTCAAATGTCATTACAGGGGAAAAAAAAAACACAAAAAACAGCACCACTAATACTCACTTGGAAATTGTCATCCTTCTCTTAAATCCCCATATCCATTAGAAGTAGATTTCAGAGCTGTTACTTCAACATGTACTCCAGCGTAATTGAGCATTTACATACTGAAGTACCTATTATTATAAATTGCCTCCTTTTATTTCTCCTTAATACTAGACCAAGATACTGATTTCTTATGATGCTATGTGTAAGGGTGGGCTCTATTATCTGTACATTTGTCAAGGTAGTAAAGGGGCTGTGGTAGCAAAGTGTTCTAAAATAAGGGCAGTCAGTCTGATCATTTGTGCCTCACCAACAGCCTGTATGGTACTGCTTGTATGTAAAAACCTTGGCCAGGCAGGACTGCCACTGAGCTTTGATCACTGGATGCCTAAAGTCACCCTACCTAAAGTCCAGATTTCACTCCCTCAGCCACTAGAATTGCCCTCTCAGCCCAGGACATGATCTTGAAATTCCTTCCCACTCCTGGATGCTCTGCCTCTTTCACCCCTAACCCGCCCAGCCCTCCAACTTCACCCTGCACCCCTGGCTCACCACACTCCAACCCCCACTCCTTCTTACCATTTCTCAAACACTATGCCCCCACCACCACCACAGGACCTTTGCACATACAATTTCCTCCAGCTGGACTGTTCCTGGCTAAGTCCCACTTACCCTTCCAGCATCAATTGCTTTAGGAGTCCTGCCCTAACTCCCAAGCTGAGATCAGGCTCCGACACCTGTTCCCATGTCCTGCACAACTGCCATTAACTAACTACGTGACAATTTGCTGGACATCCATCTTCCTCACTCAGTGCTCCATGAAGAAAGGGACTTATTCCTTGTCCTTCCCCACTACATCCCCCCACCACAACCAGATAGTGGTGAACCTATATACTTGTTGCTCAATAAATACTTACGGATGAGTGACTGAATGTGTAACCTCCAATTATAAACTCCCAACTCAATGCAAAGTTCTTGAGATAATAATAGCCTTCTATCTCCCTGTACAATTAGCACAATAGGAAGATGCAACAGATGACCTCAGGATGGAAAAATTCTAGGAAAATCTTCGAAGGAAGGTCAGGTTTCCGGGGCAGGGATTTGGGTTTCATTCACTGATGTAGCCCCAGCACCTGGCACAATGTGTGGCTCACAGAACAGGCCTGACAGGCACTCATTGGACAAATCAATCCAGACACAGTGATTTCTTATTGATAATGCCAGAATTATGGTGCAACGGTACACTCAGGATGGTTTTGAAGGAGGGGTAACAGCCCATCCAAGGCAGGGTTGCAATTTCCAGGACGTTGTTGCTGTCCAGACCTCATTCCGGGAGGCTCAGGGCAGAACGTAATCCTGCAAACACGAGGACCCCACCCTCATCAGGAGTGGTACTCAGCTCTGCTTCCACTCACTCAGGACCCCATGAGCCCTCCAAAATCCTCCTGGAAACCCTAAGGTGACTGCAACTAAAAAGTCTCACCCTGCCAGAGGTCACCCAGAGCTGACCCTTCAATAAACGTTAAATTGATCAGAAACTCCTTGTCCTCTAGGTCCTTCCCAGGGCCTGACCATCTGAGCAGCACAGGGATTCATGGCAAACAAATCCCAACAAAGCACAAAGGCCTGGACTGAGTGGGACCAGGAGCTGCAGAGAATCCAATACCAACCCACCTGCTCCCCAAAGTCACTGCCTTAAGCAAAGAGATCACCACGAGAAAATCATGATGAAATGCTCCTGCTGGAGAGGATAAAGGGGGAATGAAAAACAGTATGGTGGTGAGTCAGGGCAGGAGGGCCCATGGAGGCTGATTTGCCTTGTTCCTTTCTCCATCTGGAGCACCAGGAGTGTCTAATGCCTTCATGGCTGAGCAGACCCTCCCCAAAACTTCCCAACTGAAAAACCTCAGACTCGAAGTCTGTCTTGGAACAGAGACCACCTCCTGCACCACTCATCGAGATAGGCCCTAATGATGACCTTGTCAAAGGACTCCATGAACAAAACAGTGACACTCCAGGGAAAGAGGCTTCCATGTGACTCTGTTTTAGCTACATTTCCCCCAAAAATCTTTTTACTACAGATTGTTATATATTGAATTATATTCAATTTCTTGAAACCACCAGGCTCTTGGGATCATTTCCACATGATATCCCATTTTCCTAAAACACTCTTCCCCTGATAGGCACAGGCTGGTTCCACCTCACCCTTCAGGTTTCTGCTTAAATGTCACCTCCTCCAAGAAGCCTTCTCAGAACTTCTTGGTGAAGGTCAGTCTCTCGTGGCCTCTCTGTCTCACCAGCCTGTTTCTTTTATATTGCTCATGATAACCTGAAAGTATATTGTTTGCCTAATATCCTGTATTGCTGTACTTTCCCAACTATAATGCAGCCAACTTAAGGGCAGGAACCATGTTTCTTGGTCTCTCGAGTCCTTCTGCTTAGCTCAGCTCAGCACCCAGCACTTATGAGGTGCATGCTCAATCACTGTTGAATAAAGGACTGAAATTCTGTTGGGGACATTTGCTACTTAATCAGACCACCCATGTATTCAACCATGTATGAGTCACCACTTCACAATGGGGACAAAGCTAGATGCTTGAGCTACATCATGAACCATTTCACAAAGCCACAAGGGTTCCCATCTCTAGCTTTGCAAGGTACACCCAGGGTGTATTTCTAAAATGCAGAAGGTTCATACAAAGTTTCCCACTGCCTGCATTATGTACCCCTCCCCTGCGACACACACAGCCAGTTGCTACGGTCAGGGCTCCCCTGCTCTCTACTCCCCAAGACACAGGGCCCACAAGGCAAAGCCACCCACACAGCATAACAACATCATAGCCTCCAAACCCCACAGGGTCTGCATTGATGACAGCAGCTTCAGGGTCGAGGATTTCCAACTTGAGTAATTCTACTCTAATTTCATGTGTCAACATGGCTAGGCCACAGTGCCCAGATATGTGGACAAATTTAATTCTGAACACTTCTGGAAAGATGTTTTTGGATAAAAATCAACATTTAAATCAGTGGCTCTGAGTAAAGCCAACTGCTCTCCCTCATGTGGGTGGGTCTCAGATCAAAGCCTAAACAGAACAGAAAAACTGACCTCCCCAGACCAAGAGGGAATTCTGTAGCAGACGACCTTTGGACTGCAGCATGGCCCTTCTAGGCTCCAGCCCAGGAGCCCACCCTACAGATTTGGGACTTTCCAGCCTCCATCATCAAGTGAGTCAATCCCTTAAATCTCTATATAGAGACAGGCAGAGATAGGCATCCCAATGATTGTGTTTCTGTGGAGATCCCTGGTACACCCCTCAAGGGCCCTAGCACATCACGAAGTCAGGGAGGGGTAGAGAGGATGGCTGGGCTCCAGGCCTACTATATGAGACACTCTGCAGTGAAAACAAGAATGCATTGGAGGCCCCCATGAACAGAGTCAGGACACTGAGGAGCCCTGGGGCTGGACCCAGTCAGATGCCAACATGGGTTAGAATGCAGGCTTTAACACTCACCCAGGCATTATCTTGGGCAATTTGCCACTCTGCTGTGAACACGAGCTTCTTCACCTGTAAAACTGGGATGGTTGCAGATCCTGTATCACAGACTCATTTGTTTACCACCTGGCCCGGTCCACACACACCCCCCAAGACCACTTAATGGTAATGAACCAGAGTGGGCAGCAACTTGCCGAGGATGAACACTTGACCAGTGAGTAGCCACCACTTCAGGACAATCAGGAAAGGTGTCTCTGCCCTCCTCCCTGGAGTGAGAACAGAAAAAGCCTCCAGGTGGACTCTCTGGAGAGCAAAGAGCTACATTTTGGGAGCCAATGGGCTAGTGAAAAACCATCTCAGGACTCAGGGCTGAGAAGGTAACAGCCACTCCCTCTAGCAAAGAATTTAATCACAGAAAGAGGAAAAAGTGTTTTTGCCTCATCTGTAGCATCCCTGGAAACAAACCAGCTGAGAGGCTGTGTGCTGACCAGAAGGGTCCCTAACAGTGACCTTCCATTACTGACAGCGACCCCGGCAGCTGATGCAAACACTGAGTAGGATTTAGATCTTTTAGGTTCAACGAAATTGCTATTTTCATCTGATGGCTTTATTTATTCTTTTCCAAGAAAGAAAAAAAAAAATAATGAACAACCCTCCTGCTTACAGTCATCCTAACTCAGATCAGGAATTTAGAGGATGCCTCACACATCCCATGAAGGTGTGGTTCCCTGTAAGCTCCCTCACACACACAGCAGCCTAATTCGGGGGACCACCAAGTCCAAATGTGCCCTTCAACTGAGGTGGGGTGGGAGAGTTGCAGTCATTATTTCCTCAAGAGCAGACTTGCTTTAGGGAAAACCTCATCTTTGAATTTCTCTTGAATGTTAAATCACTTTTTTTTTTTTTTTTTTAAAGAAGGAGACAAAGGAGGCTCCTTCTCTTTGATGGTTTAATTTTCACCACTTGCCACCTGCACCTCTTCTGCTCTAGACCTTGGGTCCTCACTTTCTTCTTCCACTGGTAACATGAAGCCCAGGCAGCTGCCGCACTAGGACCCACAAAGGCATACACAGCTTTACAGGGAAGTGTGTAGACCTAAGATTGGGGGTTTGGGATCCTACTGGCTGCAAAAAGCTATCTCTAAGAGCTGGGGCAGGCTGGCCTCACTCTTGCCAAGCCCCGCTTCTGGGGATGCAAGGGGTTCCCAGATCAGCTGGGAGAGATGGAAACCTCCCCTCGGTGGAAGAGTCTATGTGCTCACACTCCATGTAGGCTTCCAGAGAAGCCCTTCCAGCCACTCTCCCCTAGGCCAGCATAGCCCCCTCTCCACAAACCTTGCTGTGCTTAGCCAGATGCACCTGCCATATTCAAATACCAAGTGGTCTCTCTTTCTTAGATGTGGGGACCACAATGAAGAAGGGAGGTCCTACAGGTGACTCTGCACTGTGGCCCGCTTTGGTAAACAACATCACTGCACCCTTTTTTCCTGGGAGATCATTAATGCAACAAGAGATCTGAGGGGCCAACGTGGGGAAGGGACCCCTATCATGCAAGTTTCGGGACCCAGTGTGGAAACATGGAGACTGTGGACCCTGGATCCCCCTTCCTCTCCAAACCCAGCTGCAGATTCTGACATGGGATGTGTTGCCCAGTTGGGACAATGAGATAAAGCAATGGTGGTCTTTGAGAGCATCAAGTCTGCCCCAGAAAAGCTTGTAACTACAATTGCTTCACATTACAAGCAAATTAAGAGAACATTTGACTCAGAGTTCCAAGAGGCAACTCCAGAAAGAAATGTGAAATCCAACCATAGCATCTTTTCACAGACTGTCAACCCTTTACCCATAAAGAAAATTTCACCATACACAAAAACCTAGTGGCCTAAGAGAAAGCATTCAAAATGGACAACTAAGTTCACCTGATTAAAAGATGTTTGCTTTCTTTACCCATTAGCTTAAGATTTGCAGAGTGTCCATGTAGGCAAAACAATGTGTGACAACTCAGTATGGATCAGATCCTGACTTCATGAAAATGATGTTCCATCAGCAGAAAGAAGACCTAAACAAATAATTTCAAAAACACTATTTAGTAAGAGGTGAAATCACCACAATGGAGAAGATGTTTCATACCATCAGCTTATGGGAGAGAAGGCCAAGACCACACCCAAGGAAAGTGGCAGAATCCCCACCTGCTTGATGCACAGCAAACCCAGAGACATCATGAACCCCCATGAAAAGGGATTCT
The DNA here is from genome assembly GCF_024362965.1 of Panthera pardus. NCBI lineage: Eukaryota > Metazoa > Chordata > Mammalia > Carnivora > Felidae > Panthera > Panthera pardus. The sequence goes on along the minus strand of NW_026526980.1, from coordinate 234,139 downwards.
GCACAGTCTGTATTTTTGGAAATTTCTCATTCTTTCTTCAGTGCTGATCTGGCAGAGATGTATACCTCATACTCTCCAGATTAAAGAAACACAATCAGAACTTCAAATATAGGATGGAAACCCTGGATGGGAGTCAGAGACTACAGTGCTTTCATGTGACCCTGCACCTTTAAGTGCAGACTGGACACACGAGGTACATAAAGGCAACCCAGGCCATGACCATTCCCATCACCCCCCAAAGAGCCAGACAGGTTGTTCTTGGTGTATGCCCAGGGACGTGGCTGGTTCGTGCTCAGTCAAGGCTGCCATTGGACAAAGGCAGATTTTCACTGCAGGTCACTTTCCAGCTCTGTCACTTACTAGCTGCGGGGTCTTGGGCAATTGTTACCTCTCTCTATGCAGTGCCTGTCTCCCCATCCCAACCCACATGAGTGTCCCCCCACCCCGCAAAAACAAACAAAAAAACAACATTGAAATTATTCTCTAGCAATGGTAAAGCTCTCCATAGATGTTAGCTATTATTAGCTACCAGATAGGTTAAGCTGCATTCCAAAACCACGTAACAAATCAGGGCCAGGCTTAGAAAACAATCTAAGTTTTTTTAATCAACCAGTGCATTGGACTTTTGAGTGGATTGTGCAGCTTCCTTTGTGTCCTCTTTTAAAGCAACATGGTAAACTCCCAGTGGCAAGCTTTATGTACAACATACAGTCACTTTGTGGACAAGAGTTGTTTGGTCACTTGACCCAAGCTGAACCAGTTTCCTTCTCTAAGAATTTGGAGTTGAAAGAAGAGCCAGTTTTTCTGACTACTCTCTTGAACAGAGGCCGTGTGAACTCAAGAGCTATTACTGGCAACCACTTCCTGCCATGATGACAGGGAAATAAAGCAAACCAAGCTTCACTGTGAGAGGAAGGTGTGCTTTGTGTGTAGAGGGGCAGACATCCAAGGCAGAGGGAAGGAGGAGCTCCCGAGTCCCCAGGAGCTCTAGGCCTGGCTCCTAAGGGCCCCCTGACTTCAGAGTTCCTGAGATGCCCCCTGCAGTCACAACAAATCCTGCTCGCTCTTTAGGACACCACAATCCACTTTTTATACCTGCAACCACAGGGACCTAAGGCATACAAGGAGATGCCAAATTACCAACTCGACCTGCACAGCTCAGGAGTCACAAGGATCAGGAAATGAGAGTTTGGGCACCTAATGGTAGCAGATGCCTGGAAACTTCTCTGGACATCAGTCTCCTGTTCCCCTTCCCTTCGGGTGCCATTAGAAACACCCTAAGAACCTGGAAGGAATATTAGTGTGATAAAAATTAAAGTCTAGGAGGCTCTGAAGAGGCAATGTGGTCCAGTGGAAAGGGCATGATCAGTGGAGTAAAAAATTTCTATGACACGCGCAGGAAGTTATTTAACCTCTCTGGGCTATAATCTCCCTTTTTGGTGAATGAGAAGAAGGTGTTTATGCGGTTGAAGGAGTTAAGGAATATAAATTGCATATATTAGGCATGCATTAAATCACAAGTATTATTATAGCCTGTAACTATTAGTTATCTTAATATATTACAAATAAAATTAACATCCCCAAATGTTGTTGTATTACATGTACACGTGACAATACATAATAAATCATCGTTCTTAACATGATATGGAACACCCAACTAACATTTAGGAAAAGCAAGAAGAACTGCTCGGGAATATTTTAACCAGTGAAAGGAAGGAAGGATGGATGGAAATGAGGAAGAATCAAGCAGCAGGACGTGAACAGACTCAGTAGATGCCACATGTTGCTAAGACTCCTTGAATAACATTCAAAGATTCTTGGATTCTTGGACAGACAGCAGGGAAGGGAATTACATTAGGAAGCATATAATGGCAGTTTGAGCTTGTCCTGGTTTGGAGTTCCTAGAACTGATGGCAGAAGCAGCAGTGCCTAGTAGCCCTGTACCGTGGCAGACGTTACTACTCAATCATGGGGGTTTTTCCTGCTAAATCTAAAGCACCCATTTATGCCACAGAATTCTGCATGCAGTGATACAGGCAACCATGAGCAATTAGTCTGAGATGACCTGCTCTATTAAACTGATTACTTATCTGTTTCAGGGGATAAAGAGCCATCCTGAAGGCAACTGCTTTCAGGTGCCAGGAAATCAAGGCAGAGGTCAAGAGGGCTATTTTTCTGCAGCCCTGAATGCCACTTGGCCATTGAACAACATGGGGCACCAACCCCCTCCCCACAATAAAAAATCCACCTGTTAATTATTTTGACTCCCCAAAACTTAACTAGTAATAGCCTACTGTTGACCAGAGACCTTACCAGTAACAATTAACACATTTTTATGTTATAGGTATTAAATACTATATTTTTATAATATGGTAAGTTAGAGGAAATAAAATATTATATAAAAAAACCATAAAATGTTATTAAGAAAACCTGACTGGATTAGTCACTAGAGCAAGCAACTCTTGATCTCAGGGTTGGGAGTTTGAGCCCCACGTTGGGTGTAGAGATTACTTAAAAATAAAATCTTTAGGGGTGACTGGGTGGCTCAGTCTGTTGAGCATCTAACTCGACTTCAAACCAGGTCGTGATCCCAGGGTCATAGGATTGAGCGCTGCATAGGGCTCCGTGCTGAGCAGCCTGCGTGAGATTCTCATTCTCTCTCTCCCGCCCTCTCCCCCCACCCCAACCCACTCACACATGCACGCTCTCTAAAAATAAAAAATATAATCTTTAAAAAAAAAAAAGAAAAAATCATAAAAGAAAACACACAGTACTGTATTTATGTAAAAAAAAAATCCACAAATAAGTGAACCCACACAGTTCAAATCCATTTTGTTTAAGGGTCAACTAGATTTCCTGCATATAACTCTAATTTGAATTGGCCCAAGTTAGGTAAACCAATATCAACTCTTGGTACCGTGAATAATTCTGAGACACAGTATAATCCTGTTTTCAAAGTCTCTTGAAGGTCATTCTGGAAACAGACGCAATATTCGTTCTATCTAAAGACAAGGGAACTCTATAGAATAGCCTCCAGAGGCCCTTGCCAGGCTGAAACAAACGGGCTCCAATCATCTAGTAATGCGGTCCACTATGATCCCAGGATCAGATAGAATGCTCCATAATCAAAATCTAGATATATTCACACTCAAGCACCCATTTACATCAACAGTTACTATCTTCAACAAAAAAGCTTAAGAAGCACCTTACAAAATTGTCTCTTCAAGGGGCCTGGGTGGCCTAATCGGTTAAGTGTCTGACTTCCCCTCAGGTCATGTTCACACGGTTTGTGAATTTGAGCCCCACAAAGGGCTCTCTGCTATGGCCACAGAACCCGCTTGGATCCTCTGTCCCCTTTCTCTGTGCCCCTCCCCCATTCATGTACCCGCGTGCGCACGCTCTCTGTTAAAAATAAATAAACTTAAAAAAAAATTGTCTCTTGAAAGCTAAAGTAAACAGCTTCTCCCCTTTCCCAGTGGAAGCTTACCGTCGGGGATGGGGTGAGGCAGGGACTGGCCTGTGAAGGTCTGGTGGATGTTGTGACTCCCCACTCAGATCCTCCTTCATTCAGGAGCGTCTCACTAACGACACTGGCAGGACAGCTGCGGGCAGAAAGCCCCAGGCCACCAGCCACGTCAGGGATTGCCTCTGGTGAGGAACCCAGACTTGCAAAATCTGAGCAGCCTACACCCAGTCGTGGGTTTTGGCGTTAAAGCAGCCAGGTTCCGCGTGCTAGTGGAGGACACCTCTTCAGCTCTAAACCGGCGTCAGAGCACCCCGTGCAAACCCCTTTATCTCTCTGCCCACATCCGCTTCTGGCTCATCCCCTCCACAGGTGTGGATCCTAATGGATGCTAATCTCATCTTGTTAGCTCCCAAGCAACCCCATCTGTGACAGGATGCATGGCACAAAGAATTAACAAACAGGTCGACCAATGATCAAAATCCCACTGAGGTGCTTTACTTCTCACAACACGATCAGCCCCATTTTACAAATGGGGCTGAGAAGGATTAAGCAAATAACCTGAGATTATCCTGCCAGACCAATCTCATTCCAACACGCCATGCTGATAAAGTAGTACACTGCCCTTCATCAAAGTCCAGATAACTGGGACTTGCAAAGACAAGTTACAATAAATATAATTTGGCCAAAATTAGGCGGTGCTGTCTTCCAATGCAATTCAGCATATATGCACTGAACTCTTACCAGTGTGCTAAGAAATGCAACAAATTTGACAGACAGAGAGAGAGGGAGACAAACACTCCACAGGACTTTAGCTTCCCAGCAGTTGCTGAATATTTATTGAATACCTACTAAGTGACAGGCACACCAAGGGGAAAATAAAACTAGATGCAAAGCAAATGTATAAAGCTGAAGGTGGCAGCGGGCCAGTGCCAGACGAGGACAGAAAGGCACAGACGTCCTCGGGACAGAGAGAATTGGTTTATTTCTCCTTTTGCTTTGAATTGCTTGAAAAATGGGAATTGTAAAGCCCTGAGTCTTGAGTATTAACACCCAGGAAATTCTCAGGGTTGTCAGAGAAATGCTTTTTATTTTCTAAATGATGGTTGCACAAAAAGTGATGCCCAGTCTGAGTGAGCCAGGCCATTGTAGCTCCAGAAGATAACAAGAGCCCTTCCTGCCAAAATCAGGCTGGATGCAACCTGAAACAGGGTGAGAATAGTTTATGAAAAGAGCCAATCTCACAAGATGAGTCTATGAGCTACTCAAAGCCACAATCTTCAAGGGAAGGAGAATAGAACAAACAGGAGGATAGATTTGTGAAGAAGGGCATTGTGTCAATAGGGCAGTGGCACAGCACAGGACAAGCCACCCCTGGACACAAAGAGGCAGTAAAAAGCCACAGGGACAAAGGAAGGAGGGACACGGAGCAAGAGCCCACAGTGCACCTGACATCTGTGGAAACCTCACGGGAGACAGCAGGAGCCGAAACCTGAGAGGAAGTTCTTCCCCTCTCTCTCTCTCTCTCTCTCTCTCTCTCTCTCTCTCTCTCTCCCTCACTCTCACTGTTGAGGACAGTTTGACTCTGTTGCCTGGATAAAAAGTCCCGATAGATTAGAACAATTAAACTGTTCAGCACTCAGCTATTGCCACCTACCTGATGTAACAGGGATGAGTGGACTATTAAACTGGATTGCATCTTATAAGAATTTAATATATATTCCTTGACACTCTGATTTTCCCCAAATTACTTGCAGACTTTATCAGAGCCTTATTCCATGTGGCAAATGAATTTGCCCTTTTATTTAATTTTTTCAACTTTATTTATTTATTTTGAGAGAGAGAGTGCATGTGCAGGGGACAGGCAGAGAGAGAGAGAGAGACAGAGAACCTTAAGCAGGCTCCACACTGTTAGCGCACAGCCCGACTCAGGCTCAGTCTCACGACCCTGAGATCATGACCTGAGCTGAGATCAACAGTCCAAAGCTTAACCAACTGAACCAGCTAGGCACCCCAGATTTTCCCCTTTTAAATGTAAGGTTTTACATTTCTTTACACAAACATCTATAAATTTACCTAAATGGTTCCATATCACACATATCGAGTTTATTTTCTTTATGTGGTCTTTAGTTTTTGCTTTTCATGCATGAATTCCCCTCTCTAGGACCCTAGAAATTCACATTACAACCTAGACTACACTGTTCCATACTTTTCTTTATTCTTAAATAACTATAAAATTTTTTTTTTAAAAAGGGGGTGCCTGGGTGGCTTAGTTGAGTGTCCGACTTCGGCTCAGGTCATGATCTCAAGTTTCGCGGGTTCGAGCCCCGTGTTGGGTTCTGTGCTGACAGCTCAGAGCCTGTAGCCTACTTCGGATTCTGTGTGTCCCTCTCTCTCTGTTCCTCCTCTGCTCTCGTTCTGTCTCTCTCTCACTCTCTCAAAAATAAATAGATTAAAAATTAAAAAAAAAAAAACCAAACTATACATCAGGGCACCTGGGTGGCTCAGTCAGTTAAGTGCCCAGCTCTTAATTTTGGCTCCAGTCATGATCTCTTGGTTTGTAACTTCGAGCCCTGCAATGGGCTCTGCACTGACAGTTCAGAACCTGCTTGGGACTCTCTCTCTCCCTCTCTCTCTGCCTCTTCTGGGCTCACACTCTTGCTCTCTCTCTCTCAAAATTATTAAATGACTATCATTAGTACATATATGTTACATACATGTATGTACATCTTCAGTAAAATGGGATCATATATCCACCTTTCAGCACTTACTTTACTAACTCAATAATTCGTGCATATACCTTTAACACAACTGGCATTCCTCTGACTCATTCATTTCAATGGCAGAAAATCTTCCTTACTTCATTAATTCAACCATTCGTCTCTAGATGATCTTTACTTTGTTTCTTCCTCCCTCCCTCGACAAAGCCACGTTAAACATCCTTGAACATCTCTTCTTACTTGTGCTTTCACTTCCATGGGCTAGATTTGCAGGAGTAGGACAGTTCAGTCAAGAGGCTCGTGTATTTTAATTTTAGTTAACAGCTGCTCCCAGACTGCTTTCCAAGAAAACTTTCTACCAGCAGTGTTCGGGCCTCCTATCCCTCATGTCCCCACCAGAGCAGGCATTATGACTCTTTTTATATTTTGCACGTTCAGAAAGATATAAACTGACATGGGTTTTGGTTTTTATATCACTAACTGCAAGCATGCTTTCATGTATTTTTTGGCCATTTGAGTTTTTTCATCTGTCAAGTGCCCATTTTTTAATTTGGCTTCTTAAGCTCATCTAGATGACTTGTGAGATTTCTTTGCATATTTTTTTTGCATAATATTTTCCAAGTCTATTCTTCATCTATTGACTTTATTTATGATATGTTTTGCCATTCCGGTGCCTTTTTTTAATAATTAAAGAATCAAATCTGCCAGATTCTTCTTTTATGCATTCTGTGCTCCTAGGCCCCCTTAGATGGGTCGTTATTTTTCTTCCCAGGATCACTGACAGGGACAAGGTACCTCACTCAATTCTCCCTTCAGGGCCTCACTTGTTTCCTCAGGACCAAGTTCTTCCCAATACCCACTACATTCTGAGCTCACCCCAGTTCTCTCTGCTGGGACTCACAAAGCCCTAGGCCACATTGCATCTGGCCACTCCCAGAGGCCAGCAGCCACCCCACTACAATTGATTGTGTGGGAGGAAGAAGCCAAATTCAGCCTGCCATCTTTACAGAATCCCTTTTTTTTTAATTTAAGAAAAAGGTAGACATAAAGACTATATGAGGTGTGTGTATAATGATTATATGTTCATTAAAAAATCTTGTTATTTTTAAATGTCTTCCAGCAGAATGGGAATGTGCATATGGAATGATTTCTGTTTTTCTTACTATTCTGTTGTTACCCAAGGCCATCGAGCCACAATGAGCAGAGGCAAAATGTAGACCCACCAGGTTTGTTCAGATCTACCTCATTGGCCCCAACCCAGCTTTGCATTATGCAGCTGTGGGTACGACTCTGGCCAAGGGAGGTCCTGTGTGTTAGTTTGCTATTGCTGCCTAAGAAATCACCACAGCTGGGCAGCCTACACAGCACAGGTATCATCTCATGGGCCACAAGTCCAGGGGCCTCTCTGCTCAGGCCTAACAAGGCAAAGTCACAACACTGGACAACATTGGCTGACCTGGGCTCACATCTGCAGGAACTGGAGAAGATTCTGCCACCTTGCTCATGCAGGCTACTGTTCCTTGTGGCTGTAAGACTAGGACCCCGTTTCCTTGGTGGTGTTGGCCAGGGGTCCCTTTTGGCCCCTAGAGGCCTCTCACATTCACTTGCTTGCAGCTTCTGCTTCTTCAAACCAGCAACAGCACTTTGAGGCCTTCTCACACCTCAGGCCTCTCTCACTTCCATTCCACCACCACCCAGAGAAAGTTCTCTGCTCTTAAGGGCTCATGGGATTAAAGTAGGGCACAGGGAACTGTGCCATGCAGTACAACACAGCCACCGGAGTGATAAATCATCACATTCACAAGTTCAGTGGATCGGGGGTGTGGACTCTTGAGACCATTCCTGGAAATTATGCCTACCACACCAGGACCCACGAGAAAACAGCCAAAGAAAATAGCCAGGCTCTGGCAGGCCAGTCCTTCGCTGCCCCAGGCCAGTATCTCTTGAAGGTGTCTCCTGGAGTTTGCTCTCCCAGCTCCAGGCTGGCCCTGCAATGCTCCCAACCTGACTCAGACCTTAGCAAGAGGCTCTCCTGTATGCCTGCCTGCCGGTACCCCCAGGTCTAGATACTAATCCTCCCCATTTTGTTTGCTTGTGAGACTATAGAAGTGAGTTTGTGTGTCTCTGCCATAGACAGGGCTCTTTCCTCTGCTAACAGAGAAGTAGCACAACTGTAAATTCTTCATCTATAGTCTGGGAGGAATGTAGGAGAGAGGAAGAGAGTAAAGGAAGAAAGAATGGTGGGAGAAAGGGTGAAAGGAAAAGCAGAGACAGGGCAGTATGGCAGTTGGGTAGGAACTCATTCTTATCCCATAAAATCTGTAACTAACTGGCTCATCTTTCTGCTCACAGGCAAGGCCCAAGCACTCTCTGACAGCCTCTCTCTCTCTCTCTCTATTTTAACACCAGCTGAAACCTCTTCTTAAGAGGCAGGACTCTGTTCTGTCCCCAGTAATTTATTTGGTTTTTCCTGGCCTCACTTAGGCATTATCTTTGGGCTTGATCATGTCAGAACTGACACCTCACACTGTGTGCCTATTCTCCCAGCTTCTGGGATGCTGCTTCTGCTTCTGTTCCCCCTTCTCACCACACTGGTACCTGTGAGGCCACCCCATCTCACTCCTAGATACCACCTAGGGCCAGAGCCCTGCCCGCCTACCCCACCCCCACCTGTCTTACCATAATCCCCCAACATCAGCAACATAAACAGATAACATCTACCATGTTTTCCAGTAAACTACTGTCGATTTACTATTCCTGCAGTTTCAATGCAGTAAGATCATGTGGCATATTCAAGGACATTTGTGCATATTTTACTGCTCCTAGAGGGGGGAGGCATCTGATATTCTCTAAAGACGCATTCACCTCCATGGACACATCCATTCAACATGTATGTATTAAGTGCCTGTGACATTCCTACCCAGGCAGACCTCCTGTAAATAGCAGTCATCACCAGATCCAATCCAAAAACACCTTGCAAATAAGCATCCCACCCACTGGATTAGCCCATCTTGCGTACCTCTGCTCTGTTGAGGTTGTTTTCCTCATCTCAAGCCAGGAATGCAAATTCCATGACTGACAAACCTTGCCCAGAATCCATACACAAGGTGGTGAGTAAGCACTATATCGGCCCCGTTCTTAATTCTCATTGTGTCCTTTCACTACCAAAAATCTTAATTCATTCTCAGAAATGTGCTTTCCACCCCTTGGTGGAAGAAATAATGACTTTGTCAATCACTCTGCTTTTGCCAGACTTACTGAATTGCCTAAAATGTCAAGATAATGTCTCTCCAGCCTGTTTTCACTATGGTACCAGCTTCTTCTCATTAAATTATGTTCAGATGCATTGATTTCCTTCAACAGGGAGTAATGGAACCCTGCCAGAAATTAACACTAATCTTCTAATTCAGTAAGAATAAAATATGTGACTGATTAAATCTTAATTAACAGTTCACAAAAGGCTGCTTAATGTCAGGTGGCATATGCATCTTAATTATCCAACAGTGCTGTTGCTGTTTGCAGGAGGAGGTAGGGGTCTATGAGAATTCTGTAATGTTGCTTGTGTGTGTGTTTTTCCTTTGTTCTACAATATCTTCCTCCTTGCTACCCCTCCACCTTTGTGGTTGTCAGTAGGTTAGGTTTATAAGTAAGAAATTTTTATTACTGGGCTCTCTCCCACAAACCATCCCCTTGATTCCATCTGGAGGAAAACGATACAGTCTATCAGTCAGGGCAGGCTGGATATGATACAATAACAAACATCCCTCAAATCTTAATAGCCATAAAAATGCATCTACTGCACACTACATGTTCATAGTGGGTCAGCTGGAGCCGCTGGTCCAGTCTGTCCTCTCAGCAGAACTTGGATCTACTTGCTATGGCAGTGGAAATAGAATATGGCAAATCATACAATGTCTCTTGTATGTCTCCTTTCTGCTCATACTCCCCTGGCCGAAGAAAGTTTCTTGGCTCTGTTTATATTCACTTGGGAGGACAAAAGTTCAATCCAACCATAGTCTTAAAAAAAGGGAAGATAAAGACAAAATCTTGAAGACAACCAGAGAAAAAGGACACATTACACATAGGGGAACAATGATAAGCATTATAAGAGACTTCTAATTAGAAACCACACAATCCAGAAGAAAATGGAGTGACATTTTTAAAATGCTAAGGGAAAAAAAGAACTGTCAACTTAGAATTCTATATCCCATGAAAGTATCTTTCAAAAATGAAGGTTTCCAGTCCAGCATGGAAGGAGCTTGGAAGTTATCACTCCTGTCCAGACAACAAAGTTCAAAAATGACCTGAAAATCAACAACTCTTCTCAGATCCATCAAAGAAAAAATGAAAGTCAAAAGAAGAGAGACTGTGTATGCATAAGCATCTGTAATGACTGACTATAGGACAGAGGGTAAGAGCAGAGCCTCTGGAGTCAGGCTCCCTGTGTAAATGTGTGATTACAAACGACATCTTTGGGGCACCTGGTTGGCTCAGTCTGTTAAGCATCTAACTTCAGCTCAGGTCATGATCTCTCCATTCCCCCCATGTTTGAGCCTCATGTCAGGCTCTGTGCTGACAGCTCAGAGCCTGGAGTCTGCTTCAGATTCTGTGTCTCCCTCTCTCTCTCTCTCTCTCTCTCTGCCCCTCCCCCACTTCCACTCTGTCTCTCTCTCTCTCTCAAAAATAAACATTTAAAAAAAAAATGACATCCTTCAGAATGGCAGTGTCCCCAACTGTAAAATGGGAACAAGTGTCCAGGGGGTTGTTGTGAGGATTTAGTGAGATGATGAAAAAAAGCATCTGGCACAATGAAGGCCTCCCATCAGCTCTCATTAAAGTCGATAGATGTACAGGTGTTTCCCAGTAAGAGTTGAAATTCACCACTGCCCTGCTTACTACAATCAAGCTTCCCTTTCCTAAGATGTTCCAGAGAAATCCCCCTGTTTGCCACAGTCAGTGCATTCCAGCTCTCAGCTCTCCAGGATGGTGTCTAATGCCCCCCCACCCCTCTGTCGCTTTCACACACACACACACACACTTGGAGCACTTGGCATTTCACTTTCTGAATGCCCAGAAGGTGCATCTGTGATGCCCTTTGCCCTCATAACCAACAAATGGCCATGTCTCAGCCTTAATGGAAGATGTGGGGCATTCTCATGCTACTGTCACTATTTTTGCCATATCCACACCACATTTACAATTACTTCATATTTTTATTTAAATAGAATCACTTGTTTTTTCACATAAAATATACTTACTTTTAGAGGAAACTTTCATCATTACTGTAAATAGAAAACCAATACCATTTCAATTAAAAATAAAAGCAATGAAAGCAGGGATATTGAACTCTGGCTAGGTGCTGTTGCCTGCCAAGACTCTGAGCAAAGGCCTCATCTTTTACGTGTTTACTGTTAAAGATATACCACCCTACTTAGGAGATCCAGATCTAGAGTTGGAGTCCAAGATTGGAATCCCAGCCCTGTAGCTCAGTCACTGTATGACTAGACATTATCTCAAATGTCTGACCTTCCACTCGCTCGTTTTGCGAAATGGGCATGATGAATGGGACCAACCTTACACGGTTGTTATAAAGATTGAGACATACAACCTGGCATATGGTAAACATACAACAAATAAAAGTTACGAAACAGAATAAAAGTCTCCACCAAGGATAAAGAGCAGACATGAATTATTACCCCAGAACCCATACTCCTTGGATGAAAAAATCTCAGGCCATGCCAGCTCTATAATCCCATCGAGCAGAATGCCACCCAGGCTTTTAATTGCAAAAGGCCACTATAAGCTCTTTCTGCCATGTTGGGTTCCTCCAGGTACCAACTTCATCCTCAAGATCTTACTACTTAGTAATTCTCTGCTTGGACTGATGGTGAATAAGTGGCCAGGAGTCATTTCAAATTTCAGGGTCTGGAGACATGATAAAATCAACTCAAATGTAAATATTGGGAGAAGACATGGGAATCCATCTATCTCCTTCATCTAAGCTCTCTGGAAGTTAAACAGCAACCCATGAAGCAATGATGGGAGACACCATGCCTAAAGCAGCCCCAACAATGGACCAACTCACTTCTGGATGCTACATATAGGTGGACAGCATTTTCATCATTCTGTTGGTTAGAGATACTAAACCTCCTCCCATCAAGGACAAGTCATTGGCATTGCCACTTATGCTTTAGGCAAGCCCATGAAGAGGAACATATTGATCCACAATGTCAAATACAAAGCCACTAATTCCTTAGTCACTGAGTGGCAACTGGGAGAAATTCCTGTGCTTTGAAATAGAGACCCCTTTATGGCAATGCTGTCTCTTCCCTACCCCCAGGAAAGAGACCTGACAACCTGCCTTCACCAGGCTGTGGTCAACCCAGGGATCACCCTAGCTTTTTTGTTGGCACTTGAAGTTCTCTCCATCTCGTCACCAGGTGTTGCACATCTCCACACATGCAAGAGGCCACCACTCTGGGGATGCATGCCCTGCATTCCGAGCAGGCACAGTCCAAGCCAAGGATTCAGTGAGTGGGTTGAAGGCATGAGCTCTTTGGGACATGAGGTAGGAAGGGGGTTTGAGGGCACCTTGTGTTTGCCTTTCCCACACCTCTCTGCCTATGCTTCCTGCTCACCATCGCTCTCCTTTCCTCGGCCCTTCCTAGTCTTCTTTGGGACTCCTCATATTCGGCAACTACTATCCCGATGATTGTATCACCCACCATGGAGATTACTCTATGAGGGAGATTTGCTTTTCTTGTTGACCGCTTACTTCCCAGAACCTTGAATGGTGTCTGGCACATAGCAAGTGCTCAGTAAACAAGAGATGAATGAGTGAATGAATGAATTCCCTAGACCAGGCCCATCCAGGAGAACTCTGTGCAGTGACAGAGATGTTCTATATCTATGTGGTCCAACATGGTGCCCGTTTGTCACATGGTCTGTATGGTGGTAAATGAGCATTTGAGATGTGCTACTTCAACTGAGAAGCTTATTTTTTTATTTTGTTTTGTTTTGTTTTATTTTATTAAAATTTAAAAAGCCACATGGATAGAGTGGACACCATATTGGATGCCACAGGTCCAGATCCAAGCAAAGAAGATGGAGTCCCTTCAATAGCCAGGAAAGAGGAAAGAACAAAGCCCTTTCTGGGAAAGGGAAAAAAGAATAAGAAACATGGTGCTCTCTGGGGAATGCTGTGAATTCCTTGTTAATATTATAAGAAGCTCTAACAGTTGGGGCTGTTGGTAGAAAACGCCAGGTTTTTTTCTAAGAGGCACCCCACTTTTCTGGAGCATGAAGCAATTTGGCAGCTACACTGAGGACTCCTGAGGCTCAGGGACCAGAAATGAAGAAACTGTAAGCGTCGTGATGGGAAACATCAATAACACTGCCTTTCTTCTACACACCCCCTAGGGCAGCCTAACTTCAAAACACGCCCGAGTGGCTTTGTCCAGAGCTGTCCCCAGGAAGAGGCACTGCCAGCCCCAATCCACCTTCCTCTGTAGCAAGTGAGTGAGCTGTGTTGTTTCAACTGGATAGCTCTTAAAGCCCCGTCCTGGGCAGGTCACATCCCTCCCTGAGGCGCAAGAGGATTTGCTCCCAGCAGGGCTACACCAGAACCTGGATCTTGAATTTGAAGAATGTGTGGCTCCAGGCAAAAAGGCTGGGTGGGTACACATTTAGGGGCCAGACCTGGGGCAGGCTGCGTAGCTTCCTTGGCCTTTGATCTCCCCTTTGTCACGTGGGGATGTTAACTCCCACCCTGCAGAGGACTGTTAGGAACAAAGAACCAGCAAATCCATACAAAGCCCTTAGCAAAGGCAGGCACACAGTAAGAACTTGATGTTAGTTATTACATCTGAGCACCTCACTGCCCTACTCAGAACTGTTCTGAGGCATCATCTTGTCCACCCGCTGTAATTTCCACGTGTGTGCTCTGTGGAACAGTGATCCCTGAGCAGTAATGTTTGAGGTTCTTAGAACTACAGCAGCCATAGTCCCTGAAAACCCAGAAATTACCCTAAAACAAGGCACAAGCCCATGATCACATCAGAGTAACAATAACAATTAAGGACAATAATAATTACCACTAATGTTTGTTGAGCATTTACTACTGTGTGCTAGTCATGTGCTGAGAGTTTTACATGCATTGTTTCATATGTTCTCTATAATATATAACTCTGAACTAGTATTACAGATTTATAGATCAGGACGCCAAAGATTAGGGATACTTGGGTAATCACTTCCCCATGTTCTCACAGCAACTCAGGGGCCTGCCCAGGATTCAGACCCAGGTCTGTGTAGGTCCAGAGGCCAGGCCTTTGACCTCTGGGTTGTGTCCAGCTGCCAGTCTGTATCATCTCAATGACGCAGAGACTACCTCACATATAGGGACAGAAAGAATTTCTGTGTATAGAGGTGGCAAACACATGCGTTGATGCTAACTAGAAATAAGTAATACACAGTTAACAACCTCAGTGGAATATTTCAGGTGTAGCAAGGGAAAAGCATGAATCACTGACGATGGGTATGTATTAAATTTCCATTACTGTTGTAACAAATTACCATAAACTTAGTGTCTTTAAACAACACAAGCTCATTATCTTACAGCACCATAGGTCAGAAGGCTGACAAGAGTCTCAACCCAGCTAAAATCAAGGTGTAGGCAGGGATGCCTTCTGGAGGCTCTAGGGGAGAATCTGTTCCCTCACTTTTTCCAGCTTCTTCCAGCCACCTACATTCCTTGGTTCACGACCCCTTCCACCACCTGAAGCCAGAAGTGAAGCATTCTTCCAAACAATCTCTGATACTTAGAGACTTCTGCCTTTCTCTTATAAAGATTCTGTGACTTTGCTGGTCCAGAAATCCAGACGATCCAGTATAATCTCCATCTCGAGATCTTTAACTTAAATACATCTGGGGGCGACTGGGTTGGTCAGTCAGTTAAGCGTCCGACTTCAGCTCAGGTCATGATCTCATGGTTCGTGGATTTGAGCCCTGTGTCAGGCTCTGTGCTGACAGCTCAGATCCTGGAGCCTGCTTCAGATTCTGTGTCTCCCTCTCTCTCTTCCCCACCCCTGCTCACACTCTGTCTCTCTCTCAAAAATAATAAACATTAAAAATATATATATCTGCAAATTCCCTTTTGCCATGTAAGACAACATATTCACTTTCCAGGGATTACAATGTTGGCATCTCTGGGTGCCATTTTTCTTCCTACTACATTCATCCCACTGGCCCCAAAAGATTCACATCCACCCCACATATAATATATACCCTCCAAAGTCTGCACCCATCCCTGGGGAAAATAATGACCACTCACATTTAATGAATCCTTGCTATGTGGGAAGCACTTTACTATGTTAACCCACTTAATCTTCATACTAACCCAGTTCAGAGATGAGAAAATCAAAGCTCCAAGATGTCAAGTAATTGATCCAAATTTATGGCTGAGTCAGGATTTGAAACCACGTATAACTGACTCACTCTGAACTGGGTTCAAGCACTTGGCAGTATTTGCAGTTAAGTTTTGAAGAGTGAAGAGAATTTATAAAATCAGAAGGAGAGGAGAGAGCAATCAAGACAGGGGGAAGGGCTGGAGCAAAGGATCTGAGGCAGGAAAGCATACTCCACGTCTGGAAGTCCATAAATAGGCTTGGTTTGACAGGAACATGGAGTTTGCGAAGGGAAGGAGTGGGGACAACACTTGAACATGCAAGTTGAGGTCGTATTAAAGACCTTCAGTGACGAGCCACAGGAACTGATCTTTCTCTTGCAGGAACATGCAAGAATTGAATTTCGGACCGTGCCATTCTGGTGGCTTTTCAAGAAATATTTCAATAGAATTAAGCAAGATGGTATCTTGAAATAGTCATTTTTTACACTCTGTGTTTCACATCTCCTTGTTGAGGAATCTGCCCCTGGTCAAGGAGACATGCACACATTGTTCTACCTCCTCTGACTAGAACATGAACTTCACCAGGGTACAGATGTCTATTTCCTGCTACATCCCCAGCACTTAGAACATAAAACGTGCTTAATACATACTTGGTGGATGAGTAGAAAGAGAAAAACATTTGTTCTTTTATTTTAAACTTATAAAGAAGTCTCTTGACACTACATCGCAATCATTTTTGGAAGTCGCAACTTTTGATTTGCAAGAGGGCATCTTGGTGAGACAGGAGAAGCCTCATGAGACTTAAGAGTCCATAAAAACAAATCGGAAAAGGTCACTTAGGTGGAAAGGGAGTGGAGAAGGGGATGAGATGCCACCTAGAGGGAGGGCAGTGGGGTCTATGAGGAGATGGGACCTGGCAGGAGGGCATATGGAGAGGAGTCTACAAGGAGAGGCAGCCAAACTCTGCCCACCAACCCCAGTGCATAGGGAGGCCAGGTCAATGCATCTTGTCCACCCACAGCCATTTAAATAGACTTGTCACATATCCCCTGTGCTGATGATCATGCCAGCTGTTGCATGTGCTATCTGTTGAGGGCATTCATCCTGCTTCCTTCTTCTTGCTGCCTGTGGACTGTCCAGCAAAAATTATGTTCACCCCATCTTGACACTTCACACAACCCCATCCGAAGGTCTAACAGTGTGGGACATTCATAAGTTTCACCTACCACCCAAAGTCAGAAGGAGAGTCCCTGATGCTCGGGGAGTGGTTCATGAGGAACAGAAATCCCTCGGAAACCAGACTAGGAAAGGATGGGAGCCAAATGCACCCCCATCATAGACTGTAGGCTAGAGTTCAAGGCCTGTGAATATTTTCAGTTCTCTCCACACCTCAGTAGTCTCCTATTCCACCCATAGACCCCCTTGATTTTAGAACATGCATTCAAAATACCATGAGCGGTGGAAAATACACCCCCTTCCATTCAAATGAAAGCTGTAGAGGTGAATCAAGTTGAGAAATGGGACTGTGTGCCAAATCAAAGATAATTCAAATAAGCAACCAGCTTAAACACATTAGTCCGTGGAGCCCATCAGGGGCCACACAGGGAGGCAGAAAAGGGCTCACAGTCCTGCTATATTTCAGTATGATCATTGTTTTGCAGAATCCTGTCACAGTTTTTCAACCCAAATGGTGTTCTGGGCAGCAATCTTCCCAAAATGCAAATCTGACCTCATCATCCTGCTGCTTAAATGCCTCCTACAGGTCTAGACACAAAGCCCCAAGGTCTCGGTACAACACCCAGGACTCCATGTATGCTAGCCCACCTTCTGTCCACTGTCCCCATGTGATGGTTAACTTTATGCATCCACTTGACTGGGCTAAGGGATGCCAGATCGCTGGTAAAACATTACTTCTGGGGGTGTCTGTGAGAATCTTTCTGGAAGAGATTAACACCTGAATCTGTAGGCTGAATAAGTAAGATCACCCTTTACCACAGCGTGTGAGCATACTTCAATCTGCTGAAGGTCCAAAAAGGCAGAGGAAGAGCAAATGTGCTCTCTTGCTTCATCTGAGACATCCATCTCCTCCTGCCTTGAGTTCTCAGGCCTGTGGGTTTGACCTAGAACCACAACACCAGCTTCCCAGGGCCTCTAGCTTATAGACTGCTGGTCAGGGACCTCTCAGTCGTCATCACTGTATAAGCCAGTCCCTCATAATAAACCTCTCTCTGTATATCTATGCATTTCCTCTTGGTTCTGTTCCTCTGGAGGATGCTAATACACCCCCATGATCCTTACTCCACCCACCAGGCCTTCTTCACCTCCCAACGTCCCCAATTTCCCTCCCACTGCAGGGCCCCTGCTCTTTCTCACTCTCTAGAACATATCCCTATTGTCCCTCCCTACTAAACAATGGCTTACTCTTCTTTTAGACATCAGCTCCAATGTCACATCCTCAAGGAAATCATGTGACCTCCTTACAAGACTAATCCCCACATCACAGGCACTGACATCACCATATCCTCAGCCCTCACCACATTTGTCACGCTGGTGAATACACATTGACCTGTCTACTTGATTGACACCTGCCTCTCCCATCTCTGAAGGGCCTGTTTCTGCCTTATTCATGATGGAATTCACTATGGCATCCCCAGTCCCTAGCATAGGACCCATCATGTATTATGTTCACAATAAATATTTACTGGATGAATAGGGAAGGAGGGAAGGAATGGATTTCAAGTACAAGTTGTAAGTTAGAATGCTTTTAGTTTGCAAAGAGAAGAATTCCCAAATGAAAATGGCTTCAACAACAGGGACTTCTTATCTCCTATAAGAGGTTTGCAGGGAGAGGCAAGTCCAAGCATGCTCAGTTTCCACATCTGTAACACTGGAGTAATAATAGTCCCAAGCACATAGGAAGCTCTACAAAGGTAGTCCCGATGATGGTAAGTCTGAATGCTCCTCAGACCCAGAATGTACTCTTCACCATTCTGAAGACCAAGCAGAAAAGCTTTCTTTCCCTGGTTTTTAAGGCCTTGATTGTCACTCCTTCCACTGCCCCAACTCTTTTAGAGTATATCAAGCACCAATAACAACTGTGTTGCTCCTCATTTTTCTGGGTATAACCAGATCTTGATTCTGTTGGTTCCAGAGGGCTCTATCACGTGGTAGCCATGCATGAGCCCCTCCACTCCCTGCTCCCAGGTACCCAGGGCAGCTGTTAAACACCCAATAGGGTTTCAGAGATTTCAGATCAACTCAGGGCGAAGGTTACCTCTCTGGGAACCATCAGTTGATGGAAAAGAGCTAACAGGTGGGAAACCAGCTCCACAGACAGAGCTCACCTATCCTCAACCCAGTTACACCCAAGTTCAGTTTACATGCAGATGGCTTCCGGAGACCTAGCAAAGGGAAGTCCATGGAGGTTGCTCGGGGAGCCTCTCAGTTAAAGGGAAAGAAACATCAAAGTAATAGCTCTAGGATATGAAGGGAGGCATAAAACTGCCTCTGCCCCTCCGTAACCTTCAGGGGACTCACCGTTTGAAGGGACTCTTTCCAACATCCTGCTAATTCAGTAAAGTTCTGTGCTCCCCAAGGACTCTCTCTAAGTTCAGTGGTAGATGGAGTAGCTCTTGGAATAAAAGCTTTGGTGACTAAAGTAGCAACCCAGTTACTCTTTTCCATTTTACTTCTTGGCACAGTACATTACATTGACCCAGTGTTCTTCAAATAGCAAGTTGGGACCCAGGAATGGGGCATGAAATCATCTGAGTGAGCAGCAGCCAGTAGTGGGAGGTTTTTTTTCCCTTTCTTTCTTTTTAAATAAAGTGAATTAGAATAGAAAACATCAGAGCACATTTCATGCATTGCATTATAGGTAGTAAGGGAAACATGAAACTTTTCCATCAATGCTTGGGGGGGGGGGGCGCTGGGACACACACCAAATTAATTTCTTACTGTGGAATGAGTTCGAAAAGTGTGAGGGGCACCTGAGTGGCTCAGTCGGTTAAGGTCAGGTCATGATCTTACAGTTTACGAGTTCAAGACCCACGTCGGGCTCTGTGCTGACAGATCAGAGCCCGGAGCCTGCTTCGGATTCGGTGTCTCCCTCTCTCTCTGCCCCTCCCCCTCTCGCACTCTGTCTGTCTCTCTTTAAAAAAAAATAAACATTAAAATTTTTTTTTCAAAAAGTTTGAGAGATGCTTCTCTGGTATTTTTATTTGTTGATTTTGTTTGTCAGTTTGCATACGGTCTCTGGTTTACCACTACATAGCTCAGTGCTTGAATGTAGTTGGCACTTAATATATGTATATTGGATGGATGGTTAGAGGGAGGGACAGGAAGAGGAACAGAGAGAAGAGGAAATAGACAGAGCCATATATTTCTCATGACGCTCAAAAGCTGAAATTTAGGCTCTTAAAAAGGCCTTTTAAAACCACATACAGTTTTGTGGCAGGCGCAGCTCTTACAGTAGGAACAGGAAGTAAAATAAGAGACACAACCATTGGAAGCAGGAAAGCAAAATCGTTACTAGTAGATCATGCAACTATACATTTGAAATACCCAAGGGAAGCAACTGGAAAATTCTTAGCATTTGCAAGAGAGCAAGTATTTAGAAAAGTGTGTGAAGAGTAAAATGAAGATATAAGCATCAATTGTCCCTGGATATACTGACAAATACCAGATGGTATATACAATGGGGGACGAGAGTGAGGCAAGGTTGCTGAGTGGGTATCTTCCATTTGCCTCCCCTGCTTCCTCCCTGCTCTTCTCCATGCATCCACAAGGCTGGTCTGTGTGGACTACATCGGTGAGCCCCCTGGATCTCTAGATTCCCATTGAGTTTACCCAGTGGAGAACACCAGTAGGGAGAGAGGAGAACTTGGGGCATTTATTCCCCAACTTCCTTGCCTCCCATTCTCCTCTGGTAGGCTGGGTATCTCAACCAAAGGTTCCAGTTCCTATCAAAAAGTCTCTTTCCACAGAATCAGTCCCTTTCAGGATCTGGTTTTTGCTCTCTCTACTTGCCTCTTCAACCTAGGGGTGCTAACTGGCCCCCTGTTAATAGCCCAGGAAAACTCTCCAATATGTTATGGTTTTTCCTATAGTCTCCCTCTCTCATACCTTGATAAGTCCAGTGACAAACTCCCTTTGAATTTCCCAATTTGAGTGTGTCTTTTGTTTCCAGCTAGAACATCAACCTATATTGGGTGTGAGGATTCCATTCCCAATAGCCATAAAGATTAAGAGAGAGGGAGGGAGAAAGAGAGAGAAGCAAAATACTAACAAAAAAATAGATGGGGTCCACACAAGCTTGGTTGGATCAGAAGACTAAATATGTAAAAAATGTCAATTCTTCCCAAATTAATTTATAACTTTAACACAGTCCAATCAAAATTCCAATCATTTTTAGGAGAGAAGTGACAAAATTATTTTGACATTTTCCGGATTTAAAAAAAGCCAGGAATGCTTAAAAGACACATTGCAAATCAGGACTAATAGCAAGAACAGATTTCTTATCATAAGGCTGCAGCCATTCAAGCAGGTAAGAGGCACAAGACTTGATAAACAAAGTTACAGTGTTACACCCATGAACCACACCAAAGCATAAAGAGAAACATTGACCATATGCTAAGGGAGGCGTCATAAGCCAATGGGATAAGGAAAACTACTCATAAATCCAGCTTCTAGACAATTATTTGTGGTAATATAATCAACTTAGATCCTCATAAAGACATCAAAATGAATTCCAAATGTATTTCGGATTTAAAATGTAAAAACTGACCATAAAATCCTGAAGAAAATTTAGATTAACTTTTAGCTGATGTTAAAATAGGGAAGGCTTTTCTAAGCACAAAATCAATGGGGGGGGGGGGGGATCATCAATTGAGGAAACGAGTGAGAAAAATGATCACCTAAAAATAAAAAGCATCTCTATTTCAAAGTTATCATAAACAAAATAGGAAAGCAAATGACAATCATGGAAAATATCCACAACTAGGACAGATTAAGAGTATCTTCCTTAATATATAAAGAACTCTTGCAGATCAATAAGAACATAATAGAAAAATGAACTCTGGACATGAATGGAACGTTCACAGAAAAAAATGTAAATAGCCAATAAACACATGAAAGTGTGTTTTAATATCACTTTTCCCATATCAAATTATTTTGAGGGGGTGTAGAGGGAGGGGGGGCAGGGGAGAGAGGGAATCTCAAGCAGGCTACATGCTCAGCATGGAGCACAACGCGGGGCTTGATCTCACAACTGTGAGATCATGACCTGAGCCAAAATCAAGAGTCAGATGCTTAACTAACTGAGCCACCCAGGCCATCAAATTGGTAACATTTTTAAAAAGACTTATTGGGGGTAAGGGACTCAGGGAGGCAGAGAATGAAATCTTTTACAACCTTTCTCAAAAGCAATTTAACAAAATATACCGAGAATCCTTCAAAAGTTTGTACAGCATTATCTGCAAAAGAAAAAAGTCAATCACAGATGCCCAACTTGAAGGGAAGATTATAAATGAATTATGGTCCAACCACAATGTGGAATATTATGCAAGCATCACATTTTATATTTCTGGAGACTTTTTAATGAGAAAGGGATATGTTCAAGAGCCAATATTTTTTAATCAGGGAAAAGAACTGTGTATAGTATGATTTCAATTTACTTTTGAAAAAAAATTATACCGGCATAAAGAAAATTAGAAAAAATAAATATATGTGCTTTCTAGAAATACATACAGATGCAAAAAAAAAAAAAAAAAAAAAAAAAAGGAAAGCAAACAGTGGAAGGGTGACCACTGGTCCCAGGTAATGGGTACCTCCGGAGCTCCAGAGGACAGGATGGGGTGACGGCTACCATACACATAGATACAGTTTCTTGTCAAGGACATAGCTTTTGCTTGGGGTGGTCAGTTCATGGGCTCTTAGTACATTATCAAAGATCAAATAAATATTAAGATAAGCCATATGAAATCACCAATAATCAACTGATTTTAATTTTCTAAAATGGAGATTTTTAATAGTTCACTTTAATGAATAGGCAGATGACAGACAGACAGAACTGGCCATGACTGCACGAATGCTGAGATTATGTCATGAATAAGGACTGTGATTAATCCAGTTTTAAAAGAGAAAGATTCAGGAGGCAATTTGCTAAAATGTTACTGGTGTTCATCTCCCGGTGGGATGATTAAAAGCAATTCTTCTTTTTTCCTTTATTTTCTATGAGGAAAATGGAATATTTTGCAGACATCAAATCCTTCCCTTTCTATCCTACTCTTAAGATATAGTCTTGGCTCAAGAAGACATAAATCAAGGCCCAAGCCCATGACCCACCTTATGGCTCAGGTCTAAATCCTGGAGTTGTAAAACAAGTATTAATAATAAAATAATAGGGGCGCCTGGGTGGCTCAGTCGGTTAAGCGTCCGACTTCGGCTCGGATCATGATCTCACGGTCCGTGAGTTCGAGCCCCGCGTCGGGCTCTGTGCTGACAGCTCAGAGCCTGGAGCCTGCTTCAGATTCTGTGTCTCCCTCTCTCTCTGACCCTCCCCCATTCATGCTCTGTCTCTCTCTGTCTCAAAAATAAATAAAACATTTAAAAAATAATAATAATAATAATAAAATAACAGTGGTGAATAATAGCTCATGATTACTGGATACCACATCCCCCATCTACCTTATCAGTTCCTCCCCACCACCTGTGAGGGGGGGGACTATATTTGTCCCCATTTTACAGATGAAGAAACTGGGGCTCCCACTAGTTAGAATCTGTCCAAGATCACAGAGGGAGAAAATGGCATTGCTGGGAGTTGAACCCCTTAGTCCAGAAACCTCTCTTCCCTGGCACACAGTCTGCTAGTCCCTGAGAATAAATAAAAGACAAAAGCAATTTATTCTTCTCAAACACCAAGGTAAGAAGAGGCTTTGAGGAAGGGGCTTCACCCCCACCCCTCAAATGGCAGGTGTCATTGAGGACCCAGAATGTGGGCTGAGAATGAGACAGCCTGGGAGCAGAGAGCAGGGTGCAGTGTTAAATACCAATCATGGCAGCCTTTCTGGTTCAGAGCTGCCACTGCTGAAGTGAAGCGTATAATAGGGTCCCTGGACACTATGAGTCACGCCTGAAACATTTAACTTATATCGGACTCAAATTCAATTCCTCATAAATGAGCCAGCATTCTTAAGACGCTGCTGCTCTCCAGAATTGTACCCAGTATCTTCCCTCAAACCCCTGGCATCATCTCTCCAATCAGTAGACCCAGAGCCCTCAGCCTCCTCTCCCTGACCATCTCCCCTCACTTCCCTTCTGCTGCCCCTCCCAATTCTGAATGTGTCTCCTACTTTTGCAAAGCTGTTACTCTATGTCCTTGCCTTCCCAAAACACACAGACCCACACAGGTATGCATGCAAACTCACACACAGGTGTGCACGCTCACCTATGTACTTCTACAAATGTGCACATACACTCGTCCAAGCTACCACACTTCAAGCTTAAATGTCAGCAAAACAGAAAACCTTCATGATGCTTTGTCTGGATCTGTGTCTGATCTCCCTGTTACAAGCTCTCGCCACACTGTGTGGTTTTCCTTTGCAGCACTGACCACAATTTCAATTAAATGCTTCCCTGGGCAACGGTCTATTTAACATCTGTCTCTCCCACCAGTCCATGAGTTTCATGGGGGAAGGGACCTTCTATCTCCTTCAGCAAGCATACAGCACATAGACTTAGAGTATGTGGAAGTCACCAAATAATATTGGCAGGGAAGGAGTTGTTGCACCCATTTTAAAGATGGAGGCACTGATCCCACCATAAGGTCTCTGCCTTCTGATCCCTAGGAGGTGATATACATTTAATTTGTTAACACTTATTATGGACATTTTCAAATCCACACACAAACAGGAAACACTACCAGACTTTCATGTGGCCATCATCCAGCTTCAAATGCTACTCAGCATTTTCAGTAATTCTTGTTTTATCTGCCCATGTTTCCAACTTTGGTTGGTTGGTTGGTTTTCTTAAAGTATTTTGAAGCAAATCCCAAACTTGCTATCACTTACCCATAAATATTTCAATGTGTGTTCCTAACAAGTAAGAGCTTTTTAATATAGAACCATGATATCATTATCATCCCAACATAATTAACAAAGATTTCTTAATAAAACCAAATGCCCAGTCTATCTTCAATGAGTTCAGGTCTCAAAAATATCTTTTAGGGATGCCTGGGTGGCTCAGTCATTTTAGCATCCGACTTCAGCTCAGGTCACGATCTTGCGGTTCATGAGTTCTAAACCCGCATCCAGCTCTGTGCTGACAGCTCAGAGCCTGGAGCCTGCTTCAGATTCTGTATCTCCCTCTCTCTGCCCCTCCCCCCACTCACGCTCTGTCTCTCTCTCTCTCTCTCTCTTTCTCTCTCTCTCAAAAATAAACATTAAAAATTTTAATAAAAAATAAATATATATTTATATATTTATATATATAATATATGTAAGATATATTATATATATATTATATATACACATATATCTTTTAATAGTTGTTTTGAGTGAATCTGTATCCTAAGAAGATGCACACATTATGTTTGGGGGATGTGTCGCTTAAGTCTCTTCTAATCCATGTCAGTTCTCCTGTTCGTCATGCCCTTCATCTGTTGAAGAAACTGGGTCATTTGTCCTCCTGTATTTATTTTTCAGAAATGACCTTCCTATCTTGAATTTATGTCTTTAGCAGGGCCCTGTGATGGGGAGCTACTGACATGGCATTCTCCCTCTGACAGGACTCTTGGGCACTATCCTGCCCTCTGGACTCTGCAGGTATCACAGACCTTATATCCATGCCTGGTTTCAGGTCAGCTCAATGCAAAGAACACCAGACAGATGCCTGTTTGACCCTGTCCTAGCACAGTGTATCCCAACAGTCAGAGTGTAAGAACTATTCAGAGCTTGGGACCTACAAGGGCTGCAGCTCGAGAAGGAGGCAGATTGGAGTACCTGGGGTATAGAGGACACCATGAAACCAGAAGGGGGTAAAATGCCTCAAGACGAAGCCCTTGGGATTCCTCCCCCTTTCTCTGTCAGGGGTTATAGAATTTCCTCCAGGGGTGGGTTTACATGACTAGGCATCTGCATTTTGACTTTGCTCTTACTTCTGCCTTTGGATGGGCACATTATTTCAGGATGTCCCTGTTGATTCCCCCACATGCTCTTACCTAAAGCCCATTGCAGCTTTGGAAATAGACAGCCCAGAAAAGCCACACAACATGGTTTTCAAAGACAAGAAGCTGCTACGGACTACAGAAGAACTGGCAGGAAGGAACATGTGCAGAGGTGTTTGATAGAACTCTGGACAAGGTGGTTATCCAAATGGCCTTCCAGCTGAGGATCTCTGTAAATCATAGTAGAAGTTTACCTCTTTAAGACAAGCAAGTTCAAGAAATCAACCTACTCTCTCCACTGGAGACTCCAGACTTCAAGAAGATAATAAAATGTTCCAACTAAATAGAAATCACATTTATCTTTGTTCTTCTGGGTTAAGCTCAGGGATCCTGAATCTAACACTGGGTGGAGTATATTTGCTCATTTGTTCATCTGTTCAGCCTCCTACCAACCATACTGGTTGCCTATTATAGGTTTGGGTCTAGTGAACGTAAGGATGATGGTAATCGCAATGACATCTAACCTTCATGCGTGGTTTACCATTTGGGATTATTCTAGATGCTTTATTTCATTTATCCATCACCATGAGAATTGCCCACTTAGGCTAGATACTGATATGCCCATTGTAGTAGTTATTTATTGCTACAGAACAGATTATCATAAACTTAACACAACACACGTTTCTTTCTCATGTGGTTTCTGTCCGAAGTCTAGGCACAGCATAGCTGAGTCCTCTACTTCTGGGTCTGACCAACCTGCATTTCAGACGTCAATGGGGCTGTGTTCTCATTAGAGACCCAACTGATTAAAAACCTGCTGCCAAGTTCTTTCCAGTTTTTGGCAGGATATATTTCCTTGTGGCATCAGGACTGAGGGTTTCAGCTTCTTGCCAGAGGCCACCCTCAGCTCCAGTAGGCTGCCTATAGGTCCTTGCCATGTCAACTTCTCCAACCTGGCCACTTGCTTGATAGCAGCTTGCTTCTTCTAGGTCAGCAATGGAGAAAGAGCAAACCTGCTAGGAAGATGGAGTTCTCTAAAGCATAGTAATCCTGGGGGTAGCATCCTACCATCTTTGCCATGTTCTACTGGTTAGAAGCAAGTCCTGGGTCCTGCCCACATTCAAGGGAAGGGCATCACACAAACTCATGAACATCAGGAGGCAGGGATCATGAGGACCACCTGAAAGTTTGTCCACCACAAGCATTATACAAGTAATAATAATAATAAAAAGTCTCAAAGGGTAGAAGAAACTTCCTTTCTGTCACATAGCCAAATGGAGGACCTGAAATTTAAAGCCAAGTTTGAAGAACTCCAAGGCCCATGATCTCATCTATAAGTGCATTATTCAAAGAAGCATCACTGCCCTCAAGGAGTCATGGTCTCCCTCACCTAGAATAGAGACAGCAACAAATCCTTCTGATCCAATTTGGCAAGAATCTAATAGACGAATATACAAAGAGCCTGGACTGGAAGGAAGGTTCGCGCTGCCTGGCGGCCCTTTGTGCCTGGCCTTAGGATGAGTTAGCTGGATGGAGAAGGGATGTGAGAGAATGCCAGGTGGGTGTGACAAGAGTGCAAAAACAAAGTGGCCGGCGTGAGATGCCAGCATGCTCCAACAGTTGCAGACAGTTTTGTGTGGCTAAAATGAAATAAAGGCAGCTTAATGGGATACTGGGCAGAAAGGGCGGGCTGAAACCCAGCATGGGATTTAGGGCTCTGAGCCACGGCTGCTGGTGAAGGGGCTGGGCCACAGGGCAGCACCATCACACTATGAATAGCTCTGGCCAGACTCAAGATATCCAGTTAGGATGTTACGGCATCCATGCATACGAGAGATGGAGTAGGAATGTGGTGACGAGAAGGCACATTTGAGATATGTTTTGGGAGGAAAGTCCGGAAGTGAGAGTTTTAATAGAAATTGAAACCCAAGTCCCATAGCAGTGTTGGGGGTCTAGCAGCAGGGTGCAGTGATTTCTGGAGTGACAGAGAGCTAAGGAAGGGCAGTGAAGGAAGTGATACGGGCTCTCTGGAAATTGTTTAAAAGACAACGTTAAACACTTGTCCTAATGGAAAAAGCCAGACACAAAAAAGACAAACACTGTGTGATGCTGCTGATATGAGGTCTCTAGAATAAGTAATTCACAGAAACAGAAAGTGAGCACTGGTTACCAAGTTCTGGGGTGAGGGAGGAAGAGCTAGTGTTAAATGGGTGTGCACTTTCTGTTGGTAGTTGAGAAAGTTCTGGAAATGGATGGTGGGAACAGCTGCACAACATTGTGAATGAACTTAATGCCACTTAACTATATGCTTACAAATGGTTAAGATGGTAAGTTTTATGTTACATATATTTTGCATCACAACTATTAAAAAAAAAAGGAAAAAAACCTCCTTTCTTTGGGAGATGTGACAAGGAAGCACTGGAAGCAATAAATAACACAGCTGAGCGTAGTCCAACACCTCTGCTCCACTCCAAGAGAGTCCACATTCACAGGACGAAACTCCCAGGTGCCAGCCTCAGAAAGAGCCATTTAGCCAAAGTAACACTCTAATGGAAGTCCCTGGTCATCAACTCCGTACCCACTCTCTTCAAACTCGATCAAAATCACAATCGGGACACATTTGCTTAAGAGGCAGGAACAAAAGCAGACAAAGGGATGGTCACCTCCTTGCAGGCACTTCTAGCAGGGCTTCCTGGACCCTATCAGACACATCTAGGCAGCCAACTGTTGGCCCTGTTCTATGAGGGACCCAGGCCCAGCCCCCAAGCATTCACCTGATTGACTCATTGACTCATCCAGTGAGTAACTGTAGGGCTTCTAGGTGAACATGTGTCCAATGCTGGGAGCCAGTGACTCAGAAGAGCCACAGCTGGGAGCTCACAGACGGGGAGTGGGGACACAGGAATGGAGCAAGAGGCTCTTTCCATCACTCTGGGAGCCATCTCCATGCTGAGGACCCAGATTCACAGCCCCACCCTGACCATTGTCCTGGACCCTGGGTCCACACTCCAGCTGACTTTCTGCCATCTCTCCTTGAAAATGTAACCTGCACCTCAGGGTGGGTGCCTCCCACTCGGCACCTCTAGGGCTCCATGAAATCTGAGAAATGAAAGAATGAGTCAGCCTGGCCCGTGTGTTGCAAAATGAGTAAAGTGCCAGGGTGAAAAGATTCTGGACAACTTGAGCTGTCGGGAAGAGGAGCATGTGTGGTCCCTGAGGAGCTCCTGCAGCTGATACAGGTTCCAGGACAATTCCCCAGCAAACCCAAAACACACAGAGGATGGGCTTTATTTGTTCACATGAATGCATCCATTTCTCTCCCAAAGATATAATAAATCAAAATGTGAGGGAGCTTAAAAAACATCCTGAGCCACCCTCAGTGCTGTAGACAGTCCCCCAAAATGCTGTTATGGGTTGAATTGTGTCCCCCCAAAAGAAGTCCAAGTTTTAACCTCCTATACCTTTGAATGTGAGCTCATTTGGAAATAGGGTCTTTACGACCAAGTTAAAATGGGGCCCTAATCTGACATGACTGTGTCCTTATGAAAATGAGAAATCTGGAAAAGGATCCAGACACATGCAGGAGAAAAACAATGTGAAGATACAAGGAGATGACCATTTACAAGCTGAGGAAAACTGAGACCACCAGAAGCCAGGAGAGGAGCACAGAACAGATTCTTCCTCACAATCCTCAGAAGGAACCAGTCATGCTGTCACCTTGACTTTGGGCCTCCAGATCTGTGACAGAATAAATCTCTTTGGCTTAAATCCATACAGTTGATTGTATTTTGTTTTGGTAGCTCTGGGCAACTAACACAGATATCCATTTACTAACCCCCAGAATCTGTGAGTATGTTAGGTTACATGGCAAAGGGGAACTTAGGTTGCAAATGGAATTAAGGTTGTTAATTAGCTGACATTGGGATAAGAAAGTTATCCTGGATGGTCTGGGTGGGCCCAAGGTCACAAGGGTCCTTATATGTGGAAGAGAAAGGCAGAAGAGTCAAAGAGAGATGTGGCAGAAAGAGATGACTGGCCATTGCTGGCTTTGAAGATGGAGGTTGGGGTCACAAGCATAAATGCAGTGGCCTCTAAAAGCTGGAAAGGATAAGGGGCACCTGGATGGGTCAGTCGGTTGAGCGTCTGACTTCAGCTCAGGTCATGATCTCAGTTTGTGAGTTTGAGCCATGCATCAGGCTCAGCACTACCAGCTCAGAACCTGAAACCTGCTTCAGATTCTGTTTCTCTCTCTCTCTCTCTCTCTCTCTCTCTCTCTCTCTCTCTCTGTGCGTGTGTGTGTGTCTGTCTATCTCTCAAAAAATAAATGAACATTAAAAAAAATTTTTTAAATAAAAAAAATAAATAAAAGCTGGAAAGGATAAGAAAATGTATTCTCACCACTCTGGACTGAATGTTTGTGTCCTTCCCAAATTCACATGTTGAAATCCTAACGCCCAGTGTGTATTATTTGGAGGTGGGGTCTTTGGGAGGTGATTAGGTCATGAGCATGGAGCCCTCAGGAATGCGATAGGTGCCCTTCCTTATAAAAGAGACCCAGAGAGGTCTCACTCCTTCTGCCACGTGAGGACACAG
This sequence comes from Panthera pardus, assembly GCF_024362965.1. Classification (NCBI taxonomy): domain Eukaryota; kingdom Metazoa; phylum Chordata; class Mammalia; order Carnivora; family Felidae; genus Panthera; species Panthera pardus. The sequence continues at coordinate 203,798 of NW_026526980.1, read as the reverse complement.
CCATCTGTAAACCAGGATGTGGGCTCTCACCAGACACGGAATCTGCCAGTAACTTAATCTTGGACTTCCCAGGCTCCAGAACTGTAAGAAATAAATTTGTTGTTTATAAGCCACCCAGTCAATGATATTTTGTTCCAATAGCCTAAGTGGACTAGGACGGAAATTGATACTGAGAAGTCGGGGTGCTGCTGTACAAATACCTAAAAACGTAGAAGTCCTTGGGAACTGAGTGGTGGATAGAAGCAGGGAGAGTTTTGAGGAACATGCTTCCATGGCAGTGAACAGACCATTAAGGGCAATTCTGGTGAAAACTCAGAAAGAAAAGGAGGGTTTTAGAGAAAGCCTCAATCTTTCTAGGGAATACCCATGAGATCTGGAACAGAATTTTATTGCACATATGAGTGGTAAAGGCCATTCTGACAAGGGCTCAGATGGAAATGAGGAGCATGCTACTGGAAACTAGAGGAAAGACTATCCTTGTTATAAAATGGCAAAGAACTTGGCTGAATTGTGTTCACGTCCCAGTGCTTGGTGGACGGTAGAACTTCCAAGGGATGGAATTGGATATTTGGCTGAGGAAATCTCTAAGCAAAGTGCTGAAGGAGTGGCCTGGTCCCTCTTGACCGCGGAGAGTAAAACGTGAGAAGAAAGAAATGATGTGAAGATGGAATGGTTAATCAAAAAGGAACCAGAACTTAAAGATGGGGAAATTGCTCAGCCTACCCATATGGAAAAGAATGGGAAAAGAATGGAAAGCTCAGAAACAGCACTGAAGCTGCAGCAAGTGCCCCTTTGATGAGATTCAGCAGCTGTCTCCACAGCAGCCAGGAGCTGTCAGCCAAGACAATGGAAGGATAACTGGAAAGGCAATTCAGACATGATCTGAGCTGCCACCCCTGTTACAGGCCACCAGTCTGTGGTACATGAGTCCCCCCTTCGCCACACTTGCACTTCCTGAGATTTCAGATCCGCATGGTCAACCATGAGCCAGAAGCAAATGAATGCCCCATGGCAAGTCTAGCTTCAGGTACAGCTTAATTAGGCCTCAAAGGTGCCACCAAGATCCAGTCTTCTCTCCATGCATAGGCTCTACTCCCCTCAGGTGCGCCCTGGCCTCTCCTTACAGTGACGACATCACTACCTTAGCTCCAGCATCACATGCACTCTCCTTCAAATCCAGTGAAGAAAAGAGTAAGCATCTCTTTCCAGACTCCCTGGCTTTCCTTGAGCCATGTGCCCATTGTGGTCTGGAGAATGCTGTGTGGTAACTGACTGAGGTGCAGTTCATCCTTGGGGAAGCAGGAATGGGGCCCCATCCCAGCCACCTTCAAGCTAAAATGAAGGAAAACTACATGTATCCACTATACTGTTAAATTTTAAATATATATATATATGTATATATATATGATATATTTGTATATTCACGTACCATTTTATATGCATGTATATTTTATAAGCTATTATATAAATGATATATATATAACTCATAAAATATATTGTTAAATAAAGAGTTGATGAGGGCTAATTTTTAAAAAAAATCTGAGTGCCAGATCATAGCTGTGGTTAGTTTGTTAAAATTCATAACCAGTCCCCTTGTTATTTGCACACTTTCACGTATGTATGTCATACTTTAATAAAAGGGTTTTTTAAAGTAAGTTGCGGAATAAAAATGTATAATATGATGCTATTTTTAAAAAGAAGGAGAGGAAAAGGAGAAAAGGAGAAAAAGATGGAGGGAGGGAGGGAGGAAATTATAAATACACATAGTGAGAAAGAGAGAGAGACGCAAAATTATAGCCCCCACCTCCTGAGGGAGCATATCAGTTCTCAACGGGGATGGCATTTGCCAATGTCTGAAGACATGTGGGGCTGTCACAACTCGGGGATGGGGTGGCAGTGCAAGTGGCATGGAGTGCGTGGAGGCCAGGGATGCTTCTAAAGGTCCTACATGCACAGGATGGCCCCAGAACAAAGGAAACAAGGAAAGATCCAGCCCAAAATGTCAACAGGGCCAAGGCCAAGAAGCCCTGTTCCAGAAGGCAGTGCTGGGAGAGAGGATTTTCACCGTTTTAAGCTCGTTTACACTTCATTCTTTGGAATTTTTATAAATAGCATGCCTTTCCTTTATTATTCAAAAATAAAAGGAAACACTCTTTGTGGTGACAATATACATCAGGGGCCAGCAAACACAGGCCAAATCCAGTCCACTGCCTGTTTTTGTACAACCTACCAACTGAGAGGGGTTTTCACATGTCTTAATGATTGCATTTTAACTGGCTGTGTATGCTTGATTTTGTCTATTGACCCATAAAGCCTAAAATATGTACTATCTGGCCTTTTACAGAAAAAGCTTGCTCACCTCTGACATAGACCATCATTTTTTAAAAGTTTTCCATAAAAAGACCCACCCCATCCCATCCCCGCCCCTGTCCAAACTAAGCATGCCTTACATCTTCTGAGTGGCATTCTATAAAGAAGGATGCAGCAGAAACCACTAGGTCTCTTTGCAGATGTATTAGCTTCCTGCTGCTGCTGCTGCTGTAACAAATTAACACAAACTTTGTGGCTTAAAACACCAATTTATTATTTTACATTTCTGGAGGTCAGAAGTCTGAAGTGGTTCTCACTGGGCTAAAATCAAGGTGTTGTCAGGGCTGGTTCATTTCTGGTGATTCTAGGTGCGAATCCATTTCCTTAACCTTTTTCAGCTTCTAGAGCTGAATTCTTCGGTTTGGGGTCCCTTCTTTTATCTTCAAAGCCAGCAACACCCAGCAGTGTCCTCACATTGCATCACTCTGACTCTGATTCTCCTGCCTCCCCCTTCCATATTTAAGGACCATTGGGATTACATTGAGCCCCCTCAGATAATCCAGGATAACCTCCTCATCTCAGAGTCAATTAAGAACTTCAATTCCTTCTGAAAACTTAATGCCCCTTCACCATGTAACATAGCATGTTCACAGGTTGCACAAGTTAGGATATGGACATCTTCAGGGGCCATTATTCTGCCTGCCACACCAGAGGCAGTTACTCACCTACCTCTCTAACAGAACTCCAGCCTGTCCTGCAGCTAAGTGTGGCCATGATATTATGTATCAGCCAGTGAGATATAAACAAATTGTGCGATTTCCAGAAACCCCCTTAAAAGAAGGGGACACTCCCTTCATAATACCTTCTCAATTCTATTGTCTGAGATCAGACGTAATGGCTGGAGCCGCAGCAGTCATACTGGGCCAGGAAAATACCACCTCATAGGCATGACAGAATGGATAGCTGAAAGGAGCCTGGGTCTGTGATGACTTTATGGAGTCATCATTCCAGGGCCTGCCTTGGATCTATTTTTATGTGGTAAAATAAAAGTTTTTGTGTTTCAGTCTCTATGGGGACCTGGGGGTGGTTTTGTCAGTTACAGAAAAATAAACTTCATAACACATTCTGAGGATGAAAGCATTAACTTATTCATTTATTCCTCAACATGCATGTATGAAGAGCCTACAGAGTGCTAGATGATGGATATAAAACAGAAACCTACCACAGTCCTTGGACCCCAAGAGTTCACGGCCTCATAGGAAGATAGTTCAAGCCTCGGTTGCAATACAATGTGGTGTTTGCTTTCTAGAAGGATGACAGTTGGGGTGCAGAGGCATCAACTCTGCCTGGGGGGAAAGGGAGAATGTGTAGGAGTCTGCAGCTGGTCAAGGTAAGAGAACATTCCAGGCTGCAGGAGCATCGTAAACACAGGCAAAAATCACACAAAAGTCCAGTGGGGGAGAAACATGAGATAGTCAGTGTGTCCATATCCAAATGGGCAAAGTGGGGAGGGCAGGAGAGGCAATTTGGAGGGTCGAGGGCAGTAGAAAAGGTCAGGTGTGTGAAGATGGAGAGTCTGGCTTATGTACTGGGGGGCATCCGAAAAAACCAGCTGGCCTGCTGAGCACTGAGGGGGCAGCTGTTAAGTGAGCTCTTTCCTATGAGCCAGGACCCTTCCTCACCCCCCACCCCAACCCAGGTCTTTCAGTGAAGGAGAAAAACAGGCCTAGCCCCCTCAGGTTTCCAGAACCTAATTCTTGTCTCTATACCTTGCACATCACAGCACTAATTTTATTTAGTTCCTATTTAATTTTCCTGTTGTTAGCTTTGACCTCTTAGCTGGTGATTATTAATAAACCTAAAGAGAGTAAACCACTTTCTACACTCTCGCACCCCCCCCCCAAAAAAAGTTTTAGACTTTCAAAGTTCAAAATGAGATCTATAAATTATTCCATCTTGGCAAACACAGTACCTCCCCTAGGCAACGTGAACTGTTGGCAGTAGCTTAAAAGAGGCATTCATTTCCTCCTCTCTTTGCATCTGTGGTTTAGATGTGCAAAAATATGGTTCAGCATTTTTACTCTAACACGGATCTATCCACACTCCTGCCCCCACTTGTCTCCCCAGCAGAGGACGGACGAGGCCAATCAATCCGGCATTATACCAGTGAGGCTCGCCTCTTGACAATTTCAATAGTGGTGCTGATTGAGGGATTCAGAGAAAACAGACAAGGTCACTGCTAAAGTGCAGGGTCAAGGGTGGCCCTAACAAATAGCCCATTAAACGGGATGGTACTCACCCCTTTCCCTGAGCAGGGGAACCAAAACGCAGAGAGAAGCTGCAACTGCACAGATAACGGGATGTAGTGGTGAAGAACCTTCCAGCAAGTTGTCACATCCATGTCATGGCTTATAAAGGACACTGGCAGCCCATTAGGCAGCTGATCCAGGTAATTTAAGAGGTGGGGGGGGGGGGGGGGAAGCAGTGTGGCTCCTTGAGAGAAATGTCCTCTAAATTACTCTTTATCCATGTTACTGTACTGATAAAGACCTTCTCATTACTAATTATCATTGTTGTTGTTGAAGCACATTTTGCTCAGAAGCTGGCGTTCAAATCCCATAAGATGCACCAGGGATGAGGGAGGCTTTGATTCAATATTTTGGGGAAGTATTGTATATTCTTTTCAATGGAAAATTGGAAATTTTCAGCACACATGTAAATACAAAGGCCCTGAGAAGGTCTGCAGAAAAGCAATCAGTACAGCACCAGGAGTAACAACTCGATATTCAGAGGGAGGTGTGCTTAGCTTTTGATTTTGGCCTTGCCACTTCCTACTGTGTAAGTATGCAGGGTAATTATTAGAATTAAATTAGTAGGGTAAAAAAAAAAAAACAGTAAAGCACACTGCCTAGCACATGGCAAGCACTTAACACATATTTGTTATAATTATTATTATTAATAATATGGAACCCAGCATTTATCAAAACAGTTTTGACAGTTCTATCCTTCTTTCATGGAAACACCTGTTACATCCTATGAAATGGGTTTTCCCCAAAATACTATGTCCTCAAAATACTATTTGGGAAATAGTGCAAAAATTAAAACAAAAATGATTTTGTTTTAATCTGACAAACAGCTAAATGGCCATGTTATAAGCCAGGCACTATTTAAGTGCTTTATAAACATTAATCCATTTAATCCTCACATCCACCCCATACAAAGGGGTAGGTATGATGAATATACATATTTATAATGAGGAAATCAAGGCACTGAGGGATTAAGTATTATATATCTTACCCAAGGTCACACAGCTAGTGAGTGGCTGGCCCTGAAGTCGCTAAGCCGTGCCTTTTATGTAGGAGCCAAGAAACCTGGGAGCCTCCTGAAGCTACTTCCCTATGACCATCTTCTCTTCTCCCCATATTGTCATAACCCCTCGTTTTTACCAGGTCCTTCTTCTGCTTGGAGGCCTAGAATGCCTCCTCATCACAGCAAGGTCAAATTCAAATCCATTCTGATTCTGTGCCCAGATGATCTTCAGCGGTCTAGGGTGCAAGCTTCAAGTTCATTCTCATTCTAGACTCTCAGTCTGCCCTCCTTTAACTGTCCCTTTGCTTGGCCAATCTCTTGCACTTCCTGGTAAACCCATATTCATCCTTCAAAACCCAGCTTAAAATTCATTGCTTTTGGAAGTCCTCTCTGAACACCTCCACAAAGGACAGAGTCACTTCCCCAAGCTTTATACTCCCTTTCAACTTTGGAAGAACCTCTAGCAGTCGGCATTTGCCACATTTTAGTTGTATCCACTGTGGTGGACAGACAACTTTCCTTCTACTGGCACAAGTCCTGACTTCCCTTCACAACTCTAGTCCTTACAGGGGGTGAACTGACTCCACTCCAAGCCCTGGCATGAGCCTGTGATCTGTGTGTGGCCATTCAGAGGAATAAACCACCCCTGGCTACAGGGATTGCTTAAGGGCAACCATGTGACCCAGGCAAAGCCAGTAAGACTGAATCCCAAGACTCCTGATGGATTGGCCTGGACACATATACTAGCTCTCTGCAGGACTTAGAGCCAGGAGACTAAAAGCCTGGTGCCACTAGCCCACCCAGGGGAAAGGCACTCTTGAGAGGGAAGCCAGAAGAGAGGAGAGTGGAAAACAGGAAAGGCACTCTTGAGAGGGAAGCCAGAAGAGAGGAGAGTGGAAAACAGGAAAAGGGGGAGAGAGAGAAAAAATACAAGTCCATATGACATTAGTCAAGCTTCTGGAGCAAGGCCTACCTGAAGCAGTTCCATTCTTAGACTTCTCATTTATGTGAACCAACATATTTCCTTTTCAATTACATCTTCTTAACTGGGCAGGGTAGGGGGGAGTGGTTAGAGTCAGGGTTCTGTCACTTATAACCGAAGAAGCCCTGACCAGCACAATCTCTAGATCTTGACTAAAGTTCTCTAAGACCAACCATATCTAACTCCTCTCTCCAGGACCTGACTCATTGTCTAAAATATTCTGCAAACGTGTCGCAATGAAACTCAATTTGGAAGTTTCAAAGTTTTTTTTTTCTTGGGCACAAACTCAGCCGATCCTGGGGACTGAGTATGCAGTCTTATTCCCATTTCACAGACAAGGAAAGTGAGCCTTGGAAAGTTTAAGAAATTTGCTTCAGTTAATCATACTGCCCATCTGTCCTATGCCTTTAATAATTCTAATGTTTTTCACAGTGTGTACACAGTTGGGGCTTAATCAGTGCCAGTTGTCCAGGCCTAACTGGCCTAAAGCTACTGTGCTAGCATTCTGCTGCCCTGGGGTGGTTGGAGGAGATCTGGCTGAGGTATGGCAAGGAGGTGGTCTGGCTCAGGTCGAAATAGCCATCATCTTTCAGCCTGAGTACCATTTCTTTTCCTCTCACCCTCCCGGCAGACCTACATCCTGAACAAATGAACACAGTCCACTTTTACCTCCAGGCCACCAACACCCCCAGCTCCCGAGCCCACTGGAGAAAGCCCATGCCAACTGGTGTCACGTACACATCCAAGGATTCAGATTCTGCCAGGCCCTCAAGGTCACCTTGCAATCTTTCCATTTCCCTAAGAATGAATGAAGACCTGTTGGCTGTGTCTCCACAGCTTTAGAAATCCAGCTATTTCTCAGCAGTTGGGGTGTGAAATTAGGCAGATGGAACATCCAGATCACGGACCGCGCTGCATCTGGAAACCATGGCATCGAACAGACAGTTGGGGCTGGTTGCTTTACAGCGTGTGGTCAAAGAAGGAATTAATTCCAATCCATTCTTTTTTTTTTTTTTTTTTTTAACATTTTTTTATTTATTTTTGGGACAGAGAGAGACAGAGCATGAACGGGGGAGGGGCAGAGAGAGAGGGAGACACAGAATCGGAAACAGGCTCCAGGCTCCGAGCCATCAGCCCAGAGCCTGACGCGGGGCTCGAACTCACAGACCGCGAGATCGTGACCTGGCTGAAGTCGGACGCTTAACCGACTGCGCCACCCAGGCGCCCCAATTCCAATCCATTCTTAATCACCAAATGCAGCCCAGCAAAGCAGGAAAGAGCACGAACCCTGTGGCCTCAAGTCCCAACCCCCACCTCGTACTCTCTGCATGATCTTAAATGGAGACTTAAGATTTGGGTTTTCTAACCCATAAAATGGGCATAAAATACCTCCAAGAAACGTTTGAAGGATTCAGAGAAATAAACCATAGAAGCACATCATAAGCACTCAATAAATTATCTGATGTTTGCTCTTTAATTTCCTTAAACATAAAAAGACACCCAAAACCTTGCCAACTGAATCGGAACACAGGTTTTCCAAATAATTAAATGAGGTCAGCACAATTTCATTGAAGCTGCTCAGACAGCTTCAGTGATAAATAAGGCAACTTTTTACAAGCGCATCTATTAGAACCTTAAATTAGTCAAACATAAGGAAGCACACAAGAAAAATACAGACTAGGAGGTGAATCCTGTTTGCAAATCAGAACACTATAGAAATGGCCACAGATTGCAAATCATAAATTCCACTTTGCAGAAGTTCTGTTATATGTAGATACCAGAAGGCAAATAAAAGCATACTTAAAGACGGTGTTGGCAACATCACTTTAGAAAGAAAAAAAAAAGATGAAAACGGCATGATTTCACAGCACCAAACTCAAACAAGAAATAATATATAATATCAGACCCAAAATTTTTCTAAGAGCTGAATAATGATTGAATAACAGCTGAATTGGAACCATTCAAGCATTAAAAAAAAAAAAAAAGGAAAGAAAAAAGACGTGACTCCTTTGGTCACTGCATTAGAGATGATTCTTCGCGATACTATTGAGTCTCAGTTAGCACTTCTCTGGCCTGAATGATGATTTCACATCTGCAAGACGCGTTGGAGAATAAGGTGAACCTTTGGAGGAACATCACTCGGTCCAGAGCAAGGCTTCTCACCTGGGGGGTGGGGGAGGTGGGATTTTGTCATCTCAGGGGCATTTGGTAATGTCGGAGACATGTTTGGTTGTCACAGTTTGGGGAGACAGAGATGCTACATGCTGCCCAGCCTCTTAGGGGCACAGGTTGGTCCCCACTACAGAGAACGATTGGCCCCGAGTGTCAGTAACACTGAGGTTAAGAAACCCTGCTCTGAATTAGCCAGGCTGCTTTCTACTTGCATGAGCCTGGGGGAGTTCTCCAAGCCTCAAATAAGGGGACATCACAGGACCTACCTCCTAGGGTTGTTGAAGGTTTTGATGGAATAGTAATAATAACAGCCACCACTTACCAACCTCTCACAATGCACCAAGCATTGTGTCAAGAGCCTATATGTGCATTATTCGATTCAATTTTACAACAACCCTGTGAAGTATGTAATATGGCTAAGATTTTGATGCTGGAAGGGGAATGGGCTTCAAACCCTGGCAGCCAACATCTTGACCGCTTTATTCTCCATACACACACATTGCTCCACAAACCGGTAGCTTCAGCAGCTTCCTAGAGATGCAAAATCTCAGGCCCAGACCAGACCAAATGAGTCTGAATCTGCATGTTAGCCACATCCCCAAGTGATTCATGGGCATACCAGAGTCTGAGAAGCAATATGCTAAGGACAGTGCCTGGCCCCAAAGTAAACACTAAATAAAGATTAATTATTTGCATTGTCATCACCATTGGTAGCCTACAGAGAAATTCATTAGAGTAAAATTCAGACTCTGAGTCATAACACACATGGATGTAGCAAAGATCTCACGGAGGAACTTTGTCCACACCGAACATCCCTAAGGGCATTGGGTCTGCCCTGCCTCTTAGAAGGTCTCTATCAGTATGAATAAAAAGCAGCTGTCAAAGGGGAAGAGCCACTGCCCCAATCCGGCTCTTCTGATTCCTCAGCCACTGTTCCTCAGCATCTTCTGCCTCTTTCCGTGGCTTATGTATTTCACACTATAGTGTGAATGACTCATGGTACGTGCTGCCTCTCCCCGGGATCTGTGCAAAGCACAAATCATGCTTTCTGTCTCTGTTTGACAGATGCACCCAGAACTCTGTTGCCAAACCTCAACTCCTGAGCAATGTCCTCCTCATATTAGCTGCTCTGGGGACAAAGGATGGTGACATCACAAAGCACATTCTGTCTCTCTAGTATTTCCTATTTTTTAAAATTATATAAATAATGCATGAGTGTCTCCTCGGTATAAAATATTCAAATTATATGGAAGTATACAGAGTACAAAGCAAAAGTCCTTTTCATCAGAGAAGCCATAGAATGTTCAAAGTAGACACTGCCCAGACGACCCAGCAACACTCCTTACTGGCTCAGTGTCCTGGAACAACTTAACCTCTCTGTGACTCAGTTTCCTCATCTGCACCTCCAAGACCTGTTCGAGGATTACATGTGACAATGCCTGAGGAATGTTCAGCTCAGACCCCGGCACATAAGGTATTAGCTCCTGTTGCTCCCACTTCCCTCCACTGAGCATTTACCTACATATGAACCCTACAAATACAAGTGCACTGTTAGCATAAAGATAACTGCACTGAGCCTTGCTTTATAGCTGAACAAAACCATTGGGATATTTTAATATTAGTCACACAGACATATCCCTCATTCTTTTTAATAGGATGGATGTACCATGGTGTGTGGAACCATCCTCCCACTGGTGGGCATTCAGACTGTTCCCATTTTTCCCCCACTGGAAGTAAACTGTATGTGCAGAGGCAGCCAAGCTCCGAGCATGTCAGACTTGGGAAGTGGAGCAGCCAGGAAGCAGAGCCAGGCGGAGGATGGTCTCATCAGAGTCTCTGCCAAGGACGGGAAGGATGACGACAATCTGGGGCACACTCAAAATAAATAATTGTCCTTAACCCTCTCAAAATTGGGAAGCGCATCGTTAGTCACTGGCTTCCTGTCACAGCTGGTAGCTGTGCCCTTTTCCTCCTCTCCAGTGCCCTCAAACCATCCAGTGCAAGGCCCTGCCCAGGCCCCCGGGTTCACAGCAAGCAAGGGCACCTGCTCCATGGGAATTTCTCCCTCCTACAAAGCCCCAAGTGCTCATTCTCCAGGGAAGAGTCAGAGGAAAGGAGCTTCTTCCAGCCAGCAGAGACACAAAAGACAACCCACTACACTGGTTCTATGACTTGGTTAGCAGCAGAACACTGACGTCCTACTCAGAATCCTAATTTACAAAGCAGATAAATGGGACGGCCCTGATTGAACAGAGCTAGGCGGTTGGAAGGGAAAATGGATAGCTTCATCTTCTCCCGAGATCCCCGTGGTCCTCCAGAACAGGTTATAAACCACTCATTCATCTGATCCAATTTATTTTTCAGATTTGGTAGCTAGAACTCACAGAGGGGAAGTTATTCACTTAAGGCCACACAGAATGTAAGTACCAGAATCCAGGGGACAACCTTAGTCTCTTGACTCCTGACGCCCTGGCCACTGTGCTTGATGCTAATTTCTGCAGCTTCTTCAATACCTGAGCTTGTTTAGACTAAGGTGTGAATGACTGCCTCATTCAGAGATGATTCTCTTTCCAGGAACACTTTCCATTAGAGACAGACTTCTGAAACCTATAGAGCCCAAGTATAACTCACAGAATAAACAAAGCAGATCTTCCTCAATCAGGAGTTTCACTGACATTTTTGGATGTAGAAAACTGAACAATGACTAGGAAATAATTATAAACCCTGCTTTACATATTTTAAAAATGGACAGAGGGGCACCTGGGTGGCTCAGTCGGTTAAGCGTCCAACTCTTGATCTCAGGACATGATCTCACAGTTCATGGCATCGAGCCCTACATCAGGCTCTGAGCTGACAGTGAGGAGCCTGCTTGAGATTCTCTCTCTCCCTCTCTCTCTGCCCCTCTCCCACTCACAATGTCTCTCTCTCTCTCTCTTTCTCAAAAATAAATAAATAAACTTTTAAAATATGACAGAAATTAAGGGAGCTCAGAAGTTTCAGTCAGTAGAACATGTGACTCTTGATCTCAGGGTCATGAGTTCAAGCCCCATGTTGGGCATAGAGCTTACTTTTTAAAAAATTGAATGGGGCGCCTGGGTGGTTCAGTCAGTTAAGCGTCCAGTACTTGATTTCAGCTTAGGTCATGATCTCATGGTTTTGTGAGTTCGAGCCCTGAGTCCGGGGCTCTGTGCTGACAGTGCAGAGACTGCTTGGGATTCTCTCTCTGCCCCCCTCTCTCTTCCCCTCCCATGCTTGCACTCTCTCTGCCTCTCTCAAAATAAATAAATAATTTTTTTTTTTAATTGACAGAAACCAGAACCGAGTGTGCAATTTACTGGGGCTTTTGTGATTGCACTAGACTTCAAATAAATCTTGCCCCTATAGTCAGTGTCTTCAGACTAATCGTACATGACTCTCCTCCAGCCCTGGCCACTAACAATATGAAGTCACTCTCCCCTGCCACTGAGGTACTTTGGTAGAAAGGGTGAACTCTCTAAGTAAAGTAATAGCTCATTAATGGCAAAACTATAGACAGTAGAGTCAGGGAGAGATTTTCGATGGGGGAAGAAAGGTCTTCTAAAGCCCTTGAAATCTCTCCCATGTAGAAAGCCTGCTCTGCTTAATCCACAACTATAACAGCAACACTTATTGAGTACTTACTGCATGCCTAGCATTATGCTAAATACTTTGTGAGGATAATGCAGACATTAGCATTACCTCCCGTTTTACAGATGACAAAACTGAGGCTCTGGAAGCACATATCACCCAAATAACTCAGCTCATTGGCAGTAGGAACAGGATCTGGGAGCTTTTCCTTTCCTAGAGGGTGATCAACTGTCTCACCTTATCCAGGATGGTCTCGGTTTTAGTAGTGAAAATACCATGTCTGGAAACCCAGCATTCTCTAGCATAACTGGGATAGCTGGGCACCCTAGCGGAGGGTTGCTGAAATCTACTCAGAGTACATACATGTTTAATATGAATTAGTTAAGTTCTTTGCTGTGGGATGCCTTTAACACGGTTAACTAGGGCTTTTCCTGGGGATTTAGAAGAGGTTCTATCTCCTCCTTCTGAGGGGGATAAAAATAAAGACTGCAGGTGTGGATGCAGGTGTTGGAAAGTGAGGGTCCACTTAGGTGACTGGTGCAGACACACATTTCTGATGCATCCCTTTGTGCTGTTTTGACTGGGGTGACTAGCTAGTCCTGTCCTGCCAGGGACTTGCCCAGCTTATGCTCTGAAGGTTCCATGGACTCCCTAAGTATCAGGCAAAAAGGACAGCTGGACATCCTACTTCCCTATTAGAAGCTATTGCTGAACATTCCAGAAAATGCATGCAACTTTAGCAATAGCAGACTCCATGCCTCTTGTCTGTTCCCTTTTTTTCTTTTAGATTTTGAGTTCTCCCCCCCCTCAAACTGGCAGAAAAGGTGATACTGTGCTGTTGTCTTGCTCTCACTGTGAAAGACTATAGAAAAAAATGTAAAGGTCATTGTGCTTTAAAATGAGTCTTTAAAAAAAAAAAGGAAGGAAGGAAGGAAAATTGCCTGAATGGGTTCCTATTAGTGAGAAGTAAGAAAAGGTTCCAAATGGAAAACTGTTCTCAAGAGAAAGCATGTTGACCCTGTTATTGTGTTTTAAACTTGCATTTAAAACGTTCCCTGAATGTTTCAAACATCTCTTTTGCATATTTATTTTCCCTCCACTGCTAAGAGTCAGAGTTAGGAGCACTTGTTGACAAGTGGGGGGACAGAAGGTCCATCTTGCGCCTCTGTGATGAGTGCTAAATCCTGCCTAGGTCTGCAGGCCTCGCCAGAGACTGGGACTAGGACCAGAGAGGCCCCACCATTAACAGCCCTCTCTCTGTTAGCATCAGTCCCAGGGTTTCCCTCCCTGTCTATCTCTCTACCTCCCTCCCTGCCTGCCTGCCTCCCTCTCCCTCCTCCCTTGCTCTCTCCACTTCCTTGTCTCCCCCTCTCCTTTCCTTTCTTTCTCCCTCTGTCCAGTCCACACTGGCTTTCTCCCTATGCCTTTTCCTCCAGCCTCAGTACTTTTGTGTTTTCTGTTCCCTCAGCTCAAACACACTCCCCCTTGCACTTTGCCTGACTGTCTCCTTCTCATCCTTCAGGTCTCAGGCACGGGAATCCATCTCAGGGAGGCCCTCCTGACCTCTCTGGAAAGTAGCCCCACCCCTACCCCTCACTCTGCAGCTTTCTTCAGGCACTTACTCTACTCCTTGTAGCTGTTTCATGGGTTTTAGGAGTACGCCTCCATCATACCCACTAGTCTGTGTGTCCCACAAGATTGGTGAAGGCACCATGTCACTTGTTCACACTGGTATCCCCAGGGCCTATCCCATGAGTGGCAGACACCATAAGTGCTTAGTCAATGGTTACAACTGCATGATTAGGTGATAGAGTCCTAGCCTCTTTCCTGATGCTGTTCTCGGATGATTATGGCTTCCTTAGGCAGGGTTCCTCCAGAAGCAGACCCTGAGACAAACATATAAATGCAGATAGTTTGTTTAGGAGGTGATCCCAGAGTGGAAAAGGGAGAGGTAGGGAAAGGAAAGAAGCCAACTCAGGTAAGTCATTAAGCAGGCTAAAAATGTAGGCAACTAGGAGTCAATCAGGGGAACTCAGGGAGAAAATGTAGAACATGTCTCAGTGTTACCTAATCCCCCTGTCAAGGTACAACACCACTGGCTGAGAGCTGCTGTGGGGACATTATCCCTGGCACTTCCTGTCTACCCTGTGCTTAGGATGAAAGAGAGTCTTGGGTGCTGCTGAAAAACCCTACTGGAATGGGCCAGAATGAGCATCCCAAGAGGATAAGACTGGGGTGTCTTCAGCATCTGCTACATGGAGACCCCAATCAGCAAATCCACCAGTGTCTTAGAGATCCAATGTGTTTTTGCAACATTTAGTCTGTGGACCATCCCTTCTCTTTTAAAATGACTCATCGTTCCCACCCTTGGCATTGCCAACTCTCCTACAACCGCCCTGCCTGTTCATCCTTGGTCTCCAGCCCTGATTCTTCCCCCACCATTCTTGTCAATGAAGGTTCCCCGCCCCCTTGCATCCCCTCCCCTGGAAAATGTAGTCAAGAATACTCCAACCCCATGATCCCTTCACCTAAGCTCCTGTCTAAACTCACAACCACCCGTCAGAAATAAGAGCGGCAACAAAATGGTAGCAGGTAAGATCTTGAGCGAGAGTAATGTGTGAATTGAGTGTGCTCTTGATGAAATAGACAATAAAGCATACTTATAAGCAGGTAGCATTGAGAAAATAATAAATTGATATTTTTACAACATGCAAAAAATAAAAAATAATAATAATAACAATAAAAGAGGGAGTGCTCTTGGAGTCAGCTTGCCTGGGCTCAAAGGCAGCCGCTGCTCCTGGCCGGCTCTGAACTTGGGCAAGTTACCAGGCCAATAAAGGCAGTCCCACCCCCAAAGGGCAGCTGTGGGCTTTGAATAAGTTCAACCCCAGTACATTGAACTGCTTAGCATAATGCAACGGTGCGGAACCACAGCTTGGCAAACCAAATACGCTGCTTGTTTTTGTAAATAAGGCTTTAGGACAGCCATGCCCCTCAGTCTACAGATTGTGTGCGGCTGCCAGGACATCACCATGACAGACTCGAGTAGCTACGATGAGACCATATGGCCTGCAAAGCTGAAGATATTTACTATCTGGTCCTTTACAGGACAAGTTTGCCGACCCCGGCACAGTGCCTGACACATGGTTGGTTCTTAATACACAGAGGACATGACAGTATTCGTGTTATTATTTGTGTCCTTACTAGTATTTGCCTGGCTCTATGCTAAGCACTTTACATGTATTATCTTATTTTTACCCCTCACAACACCAAATGTTGGGAACACTTGTTATTCCATGTTACAGATGAGGACCATGGCCAAGGGTCTCCACATACGTGCCTCACACAGTTCTCCTCTCCCCCTCCCCCTGCTACCTCTCCAGAACACTACCTCCCCCATCACTGTCACTGCCAGCAGCTCCAGAATCTCAGGCTGGAAGCCTTGGAGTCCTTCTTGACTCCTGCTGCTCCCATATGTCCTAGAGATTCACTGGCCACATGCACACCCTTCTTTCCATACTCACTGCCTCTCCCTAGACCAACATTTCCCAAAATGGGTTCCCCAAAACACAGGTCCCTGGAAAGGGGGTTCCATAGTCAATTAACTTTGGGGAAAACTGCATGCTGTATGCTCTTCTCAAAGAGTCCCAAAGAACATTAACAGGGTAAAGGCTCTGAGAAGTCCTGCAATGAGATCTGTTTAATTCTATATAACTGAACGTTTAGAAAACATATACACTACAAAATCCTCTTTTCCCTTTTAAAATCTGTTTCCACCACAGGGCACAGATTGGGAACCACTGCTTGGGTCTCAGAATGGCCGCCCCTCTGGAATTTGTGACTGGGCTCTCTGCCCTGTCATCTATCCCAAGAATTCGTAAACTTCTTCTATAAAGGCCAGATAGTAAATATTTTAGGTTTTGTGGGCCAAAAGGCAAAACTGAGTATATTACATTGGTGCTTATAGAACATGAAAGAAAACACATTTCCATAAAATTTTTACTGGCAGGATTCAAAACTTGATTTATGGGCAGCAAAATTTAAATTTTACATAATTTCCACATGTCACAAGATATCATTCTTTTTTTTTTTTAACTCAACTCTTTAAAAAATGTAAAAGCCCTTCTTAGCTCGCAGACCATACATAAACAGGCTGTGGGCAGGATTCATAGAGCAGGCTATGGTTTGCCAAGCCTTAATCTCCCACACAGCACTGATAAATTACATCTCCCAAAGTCTGGTTCTTACCACTCCTGTGTTAAGACGTATTCAGAGACTTCCTTTTCCCTTCTGAAGTAAGTATCCCCTTATCCCCCCACCCCCCAGCATTCAAAACCTCTCTGCCTGACCCCCAGCCATTCCAACAGGCTGAATGCCTGCAAGAGCACTTCATCTGACTTCCCACTACCCCCTTCATACACACTGTGTTTTATCCAGTTAAACTTGCTCTCTGCTCCTCATACGAATCACCTCCTGCCCCATACTTTACCTTTGCTCACACAGTTCCCTTCACCTGGAATTCTTCCTCACAGCCTCTGTACATCCAAACTCTGTCCATCCTTCGAGGACTGGCTCAAAGGCCACCTCTGCCAGGAAGCCTTCCCTGACCTCCCTAGATGAGGCTGATGTCTTCTTCCTCTCAACCCACAGGCCTTGTTATCTCTGTATCACATGTGGCACAAGTCACTACCTATCTAAAACTGTGGGTGCATGTCTCTCTGACACCTTGAAGCTGCAACAACAGCTCCCACGAGTGACGCCAAAGCTTTGTCTTGATAGATGCGCCCCCGTCAGTGGACGGCTGTACTTGCTGTTTCACCTATTAAGAAACATGCCATGAGAAAAGCACACTGCTGTGTTCAAGGTGGGAAGGAAAGCTTTCCTGACGAGAAGTCTCCTATTTCACCAACCTACTGTGATCTCCAACATACACTGAAGGAGGTCACACAGCCCCAAATAACAGCGAATTAAACATAATGGAAACTTCTCTCTGACATAACAGCCTGGGCATAAGCAGTCCATGACCAATGTGACACAGGGGCTGGGCTCCTCCCCCAAATTTCCAAAAGCCCTTGCCATGTAGCCAAGATGGATCATTAGCAAGCCTACCTACCATGAGAAGGATGTGGCAAAGGGAGAAGATCAGGACACATCTTCCTTCTATGGAAACCATCCAGAGCCTGCACACATCCCCTCAACCAGAACTTAGTTGCATGACCATGACTGGCCGCAAAGGAGGCAGATGTAGTTGTTTTCTAGGGCTGCCATAACAAAGTGCCACAGATGGGGGGTGGGGAGGTGGGGTTAAACAACAGGAAGGTGTTGGCTCACAATTCTGGAGTGCTGAGACCAAGGACTGACAGGTTTGGTTTCTTCTCAGGCCTCTCCTCTTGCTCGCAGATAGCCACCTTCTCATTGTGTCCTCATGTGGCCTCTTTCCTCTGCATGCATCCATGGTGTCTCTCTGTGTGTCCAAACTTCCTCTTCTTATAAAGACACCAGTCATATTTGGATTAGGGTCCATCCTAATGGCAACCTTAAAGGTCCCATCTCCAGGGGCGCCTGGGTGGCACAGTCGGTTAAGCGTCCGACTTCGGCCAGGTCACGATCTCGCGGTCCGTGAGTTCGAGCCCCGCGTCGGGCTCTGGGCTGATGGCTCGGAGCCTGGAGCCTGTTTCCGATTCTGTGTCTCCCTCTCTCTCTGCCCCTCCCCCGTTCATGCTCTGTCTCTCTCTGTCCCAAAAATAAATAAAAAACGTTGAAAGGTCCCATCTCCAAACACAGTCACATACGGAGGTACTGGGAGCAGGGCTTCAACTTAAGGATTTGTAGGGACACAATCCTAGGTCTTGATCCTAGGAAGTCATGCACCCACTAAAAATTGAGGAGTGGGGGAGGCATTGAAGAGAAGGGGAGAATGGACCGGGAGGTTAATTAGCTGTCTTTGCTCCAGGCAGTGTCTTCTCCCGGTTCATGATGTCCACAGCTCAGAGCACCTGGTACCAAGGAGGTACTCAAATATCTGAATAACTAGGGAGAGGAAAGGAAACAGAAACTCAAGAAAGCACTCTCTGTATATTGGGCTCAGGGCTTGGTCTGTTGTGGGTCTGGTTCTCCATGGCCAGGTTGAATGAAGAGAACATAGCTGGTCCGTCTGCATATTCTGCAGAAGAGACCTTGGAATGTGACCTGCAGAGGCCAGATCCTTTATGTGGGCAGGAATGCACCCAGGAGCTCCAAAGAGGCTGAAGGTCCGTGAGAGCAGTATTTTCATCTGTTTTGTTCCCGCTGTCTCCTTAGCACGTAGTGCCCAGCATACAGTAGGTGCTCAATAAAAGGAATGAATGCAGAAAATGAAGCCCAGAGGAGGAAACCATATTCAAGTGGAGGGTGCACCGATAGGAAACCATTCCAAACTGCCCAAGATCCTATCATGCTGCTTTTCCTCACATTCACAGCCATCTATATTCCATTATTTAAAAGAACAGCTTCGATAGGGCAGGACCGCCTCCCTAATTAGAAGACAGGGTAAGGGAAGGAAAAGGGTGACTCCAACCACACGAAGTACTCTGAGACCCAACTGTTTAACTAGGTATGCTCTGAAAATGTCTGTAGTTCTTTTAAAGGGCGTAGAAGAAGTTTTGCCCAGCTTATGGGGGTAGGGAGTCGGGGGAGGATTTTGCCAAGAGGTTGGCAGCATGCATTCTCAGCATTACCACTTCCTAAATGTATGAACATATAGGTGTATTCCTGAACCATTCTGTGCCTCAGTTTCCTGCCTTATAAAAGGGGAAGATGACAGCATACACCACAGAGTATGTCCACGCTGTTGAATGAAGCCATGCCTGAAGGCACATTACCTCACTGCCGGCACAAAGTCCCTCCTCTTAAATGCTAGTGATCAGGGGAAGTACATCTATCTGTCAGCTGCTTGTCCCCGGTTATTCCAAGGATCTTTACAAACCTCATGAGGAAAAAGAGGGCTGGGATATAGATGCAAATGTTGTTCATTTGAAATTGTAAAACACTGTGCTCTTTGTTTCTTCAATTCTCTTGAGAATATGCAAAAAAAAAAAAACAAAAACAAAAACTATAAGCTGAAGTTACAGCCAAAAGAATTGAGGGTAGAGGCTAATGAACTTCTCCTGGCTCATATCACATAAAAACTGGAATGCACTGCCATGGGATGGCCTTTCTTGACAAGACAGCATGCTTAGAGGTCAGGAATAGACAAGGAGACCCCAGAAGACCCTGGGTTATATTTAAAGGGAAAGAATCTATGCTAAGACCTCCTGCTTAGATAGGTCCCCATGAAACCATGACACCAAGGGTCAACCTCTTCCTGCACCCTGTGAGGGCCAGAATTCTTTGAACGATGGCATTTGTGCTTTCGTTTCTTAAACGCAGTTCAGAAAATATGCATGATGGTGAGAGTTTTACAAAACCATGTACTGCAGTTCATTAAATCATTGGAAATAAAAGCTAAGCAAGAGTTTCCGAATTAGATTACCCAACATGAAGGAAGCATACTTTCATCTAAAGTTCCTCAAAATAGATGTTATTCTCCTGTGCTGTAAAGGTAGGCTATTTTCTTTATTACTCTTTACTCAAGAAAAACAAGAAAGGAGGGGGAGGGACGCAAACCCATATCGGTCAGTTGCCTCCACACTGCAAAGCAATTCTTATCAGCATTAATATTGCAATAGCCAAGGAGAAGAAATTGGGAGGTTTTCCTTGTACAAGAACAGAAGTGAGATGAAAAGGCAATCGCAAGCGTAAAGAAAGTTATTATGAAATCTGTTCGAGCCTCATGTTTCTCCAATGATTCAAGATAATCACATTAGCAGCTTCAAACATTATGCAGTGATCATTCAAACAGATAGCTCCCAGAGGTTGGGTATAAGACCAGGGAATTACTATCTGTCATACGTTTATGACAAATCTAATGGTCTGACCTGATTTGTTACTAGTTGGAGCTCATGTGGGTCTCTCTGACTGTGGCCACCTTTCTCATTTAATGATCCTCCTTGCTTTAGAAGGACCCTCATGAAACCGATAACATCTCATTGGAATAAGAAATGGGAAGCTCCTATAACCCAAGGTCAAATGAGTGAGGTGTGGATCTTATTGTCCACAGTTCTGTCAAAGAAAAAGAAAGAAAGAAAGAAAGAAAGAAAGAAAGAAAGAAAGAAAGAAAGAGAGGGAGGGAGGAAGGAAGCTCTCCTTGTTTTAGATTGATTTAAACCTCACTAGATTGGAGGTTAAGTATTAAAACTAAGGAAACAAAGAGATCCAGGTTTTAGAACTTAATGTGCTTCTTCCTGGATGTAGGACCCGGTTCATCTGCAACATCAAGATATTAATAGTCTCTAACTCTTGGGTGGTCAAGAAAATTAACAGAAATAATGTATATAAACATATAAACTATTTAGCATGATGCTGGGCACAGAGCAGGCATTTAATAGATGTCAGCTAGGACTGTCATTATTTCTAGTATAAGTAACATTTGAAATATTGCAGAAGCACCCATCAGGGACAGTTTGCAAGAATCTAATACTCCAAAGACATTACTGATTTCACTCTGGGTTCTTTCTTCCTTCCTGTTCATGTAGCAGATGTGCTTGAAACCCATACCCCTCATACCACCTCAGCCATCACCAGAAGCTTCGGGTGACAGTTCCCCACCACACCAGTAGATGCCTAGACCAAGCATATGTGTCTCTCTGCCTAGGAGTATGCTCCAGCCACGGAAGAATGTTCAGCCTGTGCCCTAGGCAGGCTGGGAGTTACAGAGAGTGAAATCCCCTGGAGTGACCCTCAACCAGCGAAACATGAGAACCAGTGGATCTCAGACAGGAAAACTCTTAGGAGTGTTTTGTGCCACTTGCCCCCATCCAGAGCGCCCCCAGACTGAGCACCAGTAACCTGCACTCTCCTTCTTTCCACATCTCTCTTCCCCTCTCTCTCTTCATGAGGTCACTCCCAAATAAACCCTTGCATCCAAATCCTCATCACATGTCTCTTTGAGGAACCCAAACCAACACAATCCAAATGAAGCTTCCTCTTCCTTGGCATCACCCCAGCTTCTTGTGTGACCCCCATCGGTCAACATGGTGTAAAAGAGGGAGCTCAGGCAGTAGCGTTTGACAGACTGGATTCAAATCCCAACTCTGCCATTTACCAGTTGTGTAAGCAAGTTAATCCCCCTCTCTGGACCTCCACCTCCTAAGGCTTTTAGTGAGGATCCTGACACAGAGAAGGCTCAATGTTTGGAGTCTTTTATAGCCAGCTGGAGCATCCTAAGGAGAAGTAAGTACTCAAGGTTTCTAGAGATGCCTAGAGAACTTGAGTGCTTGGTAACAAGGGAATGAGTTCCAAAAAGGAGAATTTCAAGGATTCATTGGGGAGATATTTTTAGATAAAGAATGAAGTAACTATCATCATGTGAAACAAAACCCTCTGTAGGAACATAAAATGCTGGTCCTATTGCCAGACCCTTGGCACTGGGGGCCAAAGAAGCTGGTTCCTTGGCCGAAGCCATACTTGCCTTTGGCAGCCTATAATTGGAACTAGAATATTTCCTAAATGTTGCCAAGTCAATCAGTGACTGTTTTTTTTTCCTAGAAAATGAGTGACAGCTGCACAACAATCTTTAAGTTGTCAGGAGAGGAAAGAAAAAAAGCTCAGTGCGTCTATGCTCTCCCTGATCGCCCTAGAGGCTTGCTGGTACATTCACATCTCAAACCAGCACAAATTCAAGTAAAACCTAACATTCGGGTGGAACTTCTAAGAGGAGTTGTCCCTTAAAAAATGTGACGGAAACTTAAAAATTAATGAAGTTATAGGCAACCTGAACACTGACGTTTTTCAAAACATTCTCCAACGCCTTCCTAATTAAAGGAATCAAGCTGCTGGCTTCAGCTTCTGGTATCCTGAGTCGGGGAATTCCTGAGGGAAGGAGAGAAGAACTACAAGTTCTAAGTTGGTTTTTCCTTCTCTTGGAAAAATCAACAATTCAGTCATGAACTCAACTGTGGACTCTCTAGACGAAGACTCGTACTTGGATGAATAAGGAGAACATTTGAGAGCTATGATTCCAGGGGAGAGCTCCATCGGCGTGTGTGACCTACTCGAGCAAACACCTTGGCAGAGAAATGAGTAGACAGAATCATCCAAGGAACCAAAAGATGAAGTACCTTGAGAGCCCCTGGCAGCTCCCAAAGGAGATACCCCTGCCTCTTCTGGTCCTGGTGAAACAGCAATTAGATGGATAGGGCCTGTGCGTACAGGAAAAGCCACAACTCAGAAGTACAGGATGCTGCCTAGTCGTGAGGGTTGGGAAAGGTTAGATCAGCTGAGACCTGAAGAGTGAGGAGTTTTCCAGGGAAGGGAGAAAAGGGAAGAATGTTCCAGACAGACAAAAGAAGCTATGTGGAAGCCCTGTGAATTCCATGGCACTTTTGAGGAACAGAAAGAAGGCTCTTGTGTCTGAAGCTGGAGAGCGAGAACAGAATTAAACAACACAACTTATGCAATGGGCCTGCACATAGTAGATTATCAGTGTTAAAATTGAGATATTAACTGTGGTGGAGTCTTTACTAGGTCTGCAAACGAAATGCTCCTTTGGCATTTATCCATCTGCTATTGAAACTATCCTCGGGATAGTCAGAAGATTTCTTTGGTCACCCATGAACTGTGTGCTGTAAAGAGGCCCACCCTGCAGCCCCAGAAGTACCCTCTCTGCGCCTCAGTGGCCTCTCTAGCTCTAGCTCACCTGAGGGTGACTCACCTGTGGGCAGACTGAGCAAGAAAACCAGCTGGCACAAAGCAAAGGAGCCATGCAGGTAACTAGGACTGCCCTCCTTGGCCAGGGTTTCAGCCACCATTTACCTTCATTCCAACCCAGGGCCGGCCTGACTGATGTGACACCTGTACAGTCATTGAGGCTCCACACTCAATGCTCTGCTGTCGCCACCTTGAAATTCTTAATTTCTTAAGAAGAGACCCCACATTTTTGTTTTGCATCCCCTGCAAATTACTCAGCTGCCCTGCCTCACCCCCAAACAGTTGGTTAAACATATCCTTTCCAGCCCCTGACAGCCCTTTTTACAGGAGAAATGATGGACCAAAGAACAAAGCTATTTCCTTCTAGTAATACCTCTGGGGCTGTTTTTTAACCTGGCCCTCTGGGCAGCTACCCAGTTGGCCCATTCCTTAACCTATTTCTGGGGCCAAGAACTGCTGGGATCTTTGGGCAAACTGTACTCATGTTTACAGCTCTCCTTTTTCACCACGTTTGGCAAATTGGCAGAATCAGAAGACAGGAGCACATCACCAAGAAGAGCAATATTGCTGGACCTGGACAGACTTGGCTTCAAATCCCAACCCGGCCTTTGACCCTCTGGGTGACCTGGAGTAAAACACCTAACCCCTCCCTGGGCCTCCATTTCCTCTAAATCTCTAAATCTGAAAAGATAACAGAACCACAGGATTGTTGTGGAAGTTAGGTGAGACCGTGGATACAGTGTTCTGCACACAGTAAGCACTCTGTGTTAGCGACTGCCCTTTCTTTCCACACACTCTGTGCAGTCTCGGTGTGGCTCTCAGTGGGGGTACACACCTTCTCACTACAGAAGCGTAAAAGGGCTCCAGATGCTTCTCCCACTAGACCTTCCCCTTTAGGTGTTTGCAATGCTGGGGAAGCAGACTCATGATACAGACTCAGCCAATCATACTCTTCCCCAAACTGATTTGGGACAGCAAAGTGAAGAGACATTTTGGCATGTTTTCATTAATTTCATTATCCGTTGATTTCAGAGAAGCCTGTTGAGTAGTATCAGCTATTGAGACCCTTTGGATCTATCTGGCTCTCTAGCTGTCCCTTCAACCCCATGAGCCCCTCTACAAACTCCCAATAAGCCCCCTTCTTGCTCACATTATTCACAGTAGTTTCTGTGGTTTGCAACCAGCGGTTCTTTTTTTTTTTTTTAATGTTTATTTTTTTAATGTTTTTATTTATTTTTGAGACACAGGGAGAGACAGAGTGTGAGCAGGGGAGGGGTAGAGAGACAGATGGAGACATAGAATCTAAAGCAGGCTCCAGGCTCTGAGCTGTCAGCACAGAGCCCGACACAGGGCTTGAACTCATGAACTGTGAGGGCCTGAAATCACGTATTGTGAGATCATGACCTGAGCTGAAGCTGGACGTTCAACTGACTGAGCCACCCATGTGTCCCTTTTTATTTTTTAATGTTTTTATTTAATGTTTATTTATTTTTGAGAGAGAAAGACAGAGCACAAGCGGGAGAGGAGCAGAGAGAGAGAGGGAGACACAGAATCCGAAGCAGGCTCCAGGCTCTGAACTGTCAGCACAGAGCCTGACTCAGGACTTGAACTCACAAATCATGAGATCACAACCTGAACCAAAGCTGGATGCTCAATCGACTGAGCCACCTAGGTGTCCCTGCAAACAGAGATTCTAACTCAGACTCCATTCTCGGGGGGGGGGGGGGGGGGGGGCGCGTGTGGGCAGACAGCCAGATTTTTAACTCATTTAGGGCATCAGACCTAGTAGCTCAGGGTAGCACAAACTTGATTACTGAGGCAAAGGGGGACACACTCTCTCCCAGCACCTGTACAGGTGGGAGACGTGTGTGTACCTGCCCAAGGGAATGCTTCTGGCAAGCCAGCTAGCCCAGAGCCTCTCTTCCCACAGGAAAACACTTGTGCGTTCAGTCTTGAGCTGCCGAACGCAGAAAACAGAACTGGCTGGCTGATGTGCTCCCCAAGCAGAGGGGCCCTCGAGTCTGCAGCACTGATCTCAAGAGGGGGTCTGTCCTCTAATTATCCCTTGCCCTCCGGCCTTCTCACAGCAAATCAGCAGTGCAGGGAGCTGGCCAGGTGGAGTCTTCCCCAGGCCTGCCGCTTCTGCAGATGGAGTAGGCAGCTGCAGATATGGAATGATTCAGAGGCAATTGGGCAATATCCACAATCACCCCCGCCCCCAAAGGAGCGATTTGTTCTGTGGGACAGTAGTTACTCCATCCCTGCAGAGTCCTGTGAACAGGCAGATGCCTAGGAGACATCATCTTACTAACCTTTAAGGTAAATTTATTTTTTAGATTGCTTTCCCACTAGAATAAATGGGAGGGGGAAGAGAGAAAAACAATCATCAGGAAACATCAAATATGAGAATTGAAAATCCCTTAGAGATCATCCATTCCAGCATCCCCATTTTACAGGTGAGAAAATTGAGGCTGAGAGAGAAAACTGTTTACTCAAGATCCCTGTCAGAGGCTGAATTGTGTCTCCCGCCCCACAACAAATTCATGTGTTGAAGTCCCAACTCCCGGTACCTCAGAATGTGACTTTAGCTGAAAACAGGGTCATTGCAGACATAATAAGTTTAGATGGGATCATACTGGAGTAGGGTGGGCCCTTATTTAGTATGACTGATACACTGATAAAAAGAGGAAACTTGAAGACAGGCAGGCACACAGAGAGAATGGCATGTGAAGATGACAGCAGATCAGGGTAATGATTCTAGAGTCAAGGGATGCCAAAGATGGCCAGCAAGCTACCAGAGCTAGGGAAGAGGCATGGAACAGATTCTCCCTCACATCCTCAGGAGGAACCAGCCCTGCCAACCTTGATCTTGGACTTCTAGTGTCCAGAACTGTGAGACATTAAATTTCTGTTGTTTAAGCCACCCAGTTTGTGACAGTCCTAGGAAACTAACAGAGTGCTCTAGCAATTTTTAATGCATTCTAAACTCTATTATTATTATTATTATTATTATTATTATTACTTATTGTCATTTTATAGGGTTTATATCCCATCTCATCCCATCAAAGATTTCAAGCAGCATTTAAAGAACAGATTTTAAAAAAATGTATAAATAAGAAACAAGCACCAGAAAAAATTTTTTTAAAAATGAAATAAGAACAGAGAGTAGAATGAGATCCATGAAGTCTTACTCAATTACTAAGTAAACCATACACTGGACTGTAATCTTCCTGACAAAGCCAAAATAGAAATATAATCAAGCAAAGAAATCTTAAGGCTGAACAATAAAGACACAGGATCCTGAGAAATTTAACAGATCAAAGTCTCAACAGCAATCCTGTAACAAATGAAGTAACAATTTTATAAGGTAAGAAATTCAGCCAGAAACTTACTGCTGGAGCTGAGACTTGCCCTCTGGACTACTGCAACCTATGTAATGTTCTTTCTTTCCTGCATTCAACAAAAGTTTCTTGAATGCTACCTACACGCCAGATGCAGAGGACACAATGATAAACAGGATACAGCCTGGCTGCAAGAAGCTGGTGACATGGTCTCTGGAATCTAGTGGGGGAAGGCATACATATAAACAACTATCACATCCTGAGACAACAGCTGTGGGTCCCTGATCCCAGCACAGAACTCCCACCAAGCACATTATGGTTGGGAATCTTGACCTTAAGGAATAGAAATTCCCTGTGGTGGTTAAGGAAAAGTGGCTAAGGACAGAGATGTGCCCTGTGTCTGACAGAATCCAAGGACAGGGACACTGCCAGACCTTAGGACTGGACTGTAACAAGACTGGAGTGTGGTCCATTTTCACAAGACCCCAGGGAGCTCATATGCACATTAAAGTTTGAGATGCACTGCTGTGGGGAATCTGGAAGTTTACTCTCTCTCTCAGATCTGAACATGTGCCTCATTCTTCTCTTTCCCTATAGGCTGGTTTCTTCTGTTCTCTCACCCACAACAGAAACCATGGCTACCAGGCACATGCCTACATCTCAGGGTGACATGTGGCTCCCTCTTTCCCAGTCCCAGTTCTAAATTACTGGTACAGGCCTCTGATTGGTGCAGACTGGTCAGGTGTTCATCTGTGGACCAATCAGCTACGTCCAAGGAACATGACCTCATAGAACAGAAATGGCTGCTGGGAACCGTATCCTGTGGCAATGGGTGGAAGGTGAATTCTGAGAAGAGAGAAGGGTTCAGACAGCCAACCCAAGAGGTGCACATTAAACGCTCATGGTATTCATGTTGAGGTGGAAGCAGAGCATGCTGGTAATAAGCACAGGCTCTGGGGTCACACTGCCTGTGTTCCACTACTTTTGAGTTGTATGGCCTTGGGCAAGTTACTCAAACCATAGCCTCCTCTTCTTCATCTGGAAATAAATGGAAATGAATAATAGGATCTACTTCATCAGGTATCAGTGAAGCTTGAATGAAATAATGCACGTCAGACAGTTAGACAATGCCTAGTAACAAAGCAAGCACTCAATAAATATCAACTATCATTATTATTACTGGCGATGGAGGCAATGATGATGACCTCTAGACAACATCAGCGTAATCAAGCCAATTTCCTCCTTGACAAGTCTAGTGGTTTCTAAGGAAATCCAGACCATAATCTCTGAATTCATTTCTTTGTACTTGTCCACTTTGTCATTTTCAACCATAACTTTGATACCATTAGTTTCCTTTTGGTGTCCATTCATCCATTCAACATCCAAGTATGTCCTGCATGGCTACTGAACTGGGGACATAACAAAGACACAAAAGTCCTGCCCTGGAGAAACTGACGATCCATTCTTTCCCCAAAGCACAGGGCACATACAACCACTGGTCCTAGAGGGAACTTTATGGAGGTGACCTTAAGAAGACATGGGCATAGCATTAAATGATGTTGAGCTGCAATGAGAGCTAGTCCCTATAGAGTTTCCTATTGTTATAACAAATTGACACAAACTCATTGGCTTAAAACAATAAAAGTATATTCTCTCACAATTCTGGAGACCAGAAATCGAAAATCAAGGTGGCAGCAGGATCTGTTCCCTCTGCAGGCTCTGAGGGAGAACCCATTCCATGCCTTCCCTGTAGCTGCGGGCAATTTTTGGCATCTCTTGGCTTATAGACACATCACTCTACTCTCTGCCTCTGTCTTCACACGGGCTTTCCTTCTCTGCACCTGTCTCAAATCTCCCTCTCTTTTCTCTTATCAGGACACCAATCATTGGATTTAGGGCCCACTCTAAATCAAGATGATCTCATCCAGAAATCCTTAACTTAATTACATATATAAAGAAGACCTTATTTCCAAATAAGGTCATGTTCTCAGGTACCTTGGGTTAGGACTTGAACACACCTTTTGGGGGATACTATTCAATCTAGTATAGTCCCCTTCTGACTCTCCTGCAGTCTTCCTAATTACATCAAGGAGAAAGTTTCTGTCTGTGAATGCAATGTCCTTAACATCTCTTTAAAGCTGGCCAGCCTCCATGTTTAAGCCCAGCTGAACTCTGGCTCTGATCCTTGAGCTTGCAAAGGTACCAAGCTAGGGTCACATGTGGCTTTGTTTTTATATTTCTTTTTATAGTTACCTTCCATTTATGACTACTGAAGCTGGTTGTCATTTTTCTGTTGTTTCTTTTTTGAAATAGATATAATTAAATTAAAAAGTATATTGGGTTAAAAATAGCAAGCAATTAACAAGTAGGGGGGATACATGCAAAAAAATTTACATGGTGTTAGAAAAAGACCAATGTCTCCCATTTGTCCCCCAAGATCTACTCTTTATCCTTCTCTACTCTGCTCTCTGCCCCAGAAATGGACCTTGACAAATGCCATTAAGGAATCCCCTTGCCCCTAGGCTTCACAATAATGCAGAGGAAGAGACAAGCGAGGTTGGGATATTATGCCCCATCCCCTTTCCAGGTCACCACACATCAATTTCCTTCAGGATTCCACCAACCACTCCTTCCCTGACCTCTCCAGACCCACTTTCCTTATACCCTGCCATACCTATATCCCATTATTAAAGCTGCCTTGAATTATCCTAATATGAGTATGTCAGCTGTTTCCTGCTGGGGCCTTAACTGAAATAGGGAATGACACAAGTTCAAGAAAAGTCATGAAAATTCCATTTCCTCTAAGTTTGAGGTTGTCAAAAGCAATAAGGGTACACATTTTCTGAGCTGAGAAGATCTTAGTATTGCATCTGTCTCTCTCTGTCTGTCTCTCTCTCTCTCTCTCTCTCTCTGTCTCTCTGTCTCTGTCTCTGTATCTCTCTTTCTCTGTCTCACACATACACACACACCTTCTGATCTCTGCTGAGCACAAACCAACCCATGGAGCTCTTAATGACCCTATATCTAAGTCAGCAACTGAGCAGATGACACATCCCCAAGAAGAGTGCCAGAACCACACCAACACCATCCATGGCTGCCTCGCTGAGGCTGACAAGTGGCTCATGTGGCAGGAGTCTGAGAAGCTCCCCTGAGATGGGACTGGGATCTCCACTCCTTCCAACCTGTCCTGGTACCTTCAGAATCAATGACACGGCCAGAGGTTTGTCCTATGGGCAGGGCAGCACCTAACACAGCATGCTCTGAAAAGAAAATAGATGTCCTACACAAATAGGGCACTGGATAAAAGGGGCTGGACATATCACACTTTGTACAGAGGTTAAGGTCTGAAAAGCAGCTTGAGATGAAGAGAACAATGATAATAGCTCCAATGCAGTGATCCTTCCTCCTCCAGGCCCTGCACTGCATGTCCTGCCTCACTTAATGGGTACAGTGGCCCTGGTTGGAAGGGGCGGGGGGAGGCACTACTATAAATCCATGGCACACAAGAAACCTGGGGTTTGCCTCAGGTCACACAGCCCAAAAGTGGTGCAGGCAGGGTTGTAATTAAGTCTATCACTTTCCAAGATTGGATCAGACTGCAGCAAGAGAGAGAGAGAGTGAAAAACAGTGGAGAGAGAGAGATAAGGTGGTGGATCCAAAGCCAGTCCTCAGGGTCTGACCAAGAAAGACTCATCCTCCAGGGCCAGTAATCATTAGCAATGCCACCTGGATCGGCACCCACACTGCCTCCATTCATCCGACTCTACACTTGATCTTAGCCAAAAGGCCGAGAAGCGATCCATTCATCCGGCTCTGTGTGCACCCCCCAGTCTCATCACTAACGACACTGCTCTGGGATTATGTGTCCTGCAGCTCACCCTCCAGGAGCCCACCCCTTTCAGAGCAGGGGCTGTGTCCTTTCACCTTAGTACCCTGGCACCTCATGCAACCATGCAAGCACACATTATCCTCACACACCCCAAAGGAGTGCTCAGCTGTGCACAAGACACAGCAAAGCGTTTTATTCCTCAGTGGGAAATCAGTTTCCAGCCTGGGTTTCCAGCAGAAAGTGGCTCTTCTCACCAAAGTGACTTTAAAATGTGTCTCCCTTAAAATCATGAATGATGGCACACGCTGACATCATGTGCCTCTTACCGTGATGCACCGAAAAGGACACAGCATCACTTGTGAGGTACTCCTGCCAAAAATGGCTCACTTGAATCGAGTCAGGAGGCAGCAATCAGACGAATCCATCCTGCATTTGCAAGTGGGACTTTCTGCCAAACATCTGACCTAGACTTTTAAAAAACGTGAATAGCATAAAACATACACACACAGGGGCACCTGGGTGGCTCAGTCGTTTATGCGTCTGACTTCAACTCAGGTCATGATCTTGTGGTTCATGGGTTCGAGCCCCGCATCGGGCTCTGTGCTGACAGCTCAGAGCCTGGAGCCTGCTTCTGATTCTGTGTCTCCCTCTCTCTCTGCCTCTCCCCTGCTCGCACTCTGTCTCTCTCTCTCAAAATAAATAAACATTAAAAAAAAATTAAACACACACATACAGCCTCTCTCTCTCTCTCTCTCTCTCTCTCTCTCTCTCACACACACACACACACACAGTCACACACACACATACACATGCATACACACATACAGACACACACAGACACACACCTACGTACACCCACTTACACACACACACACACACACACACACACATAGGCTGGGGAATTTCCTTAAAGAAGTCTTTAAAAATGTGAAAATATTAATGTAACATATTGCCTTTGAATAGATGCTAGATTTTTTAAAACAGCCAGATAGAATATTAGGACAATTGGGGAATTTAGCTATGAAGTATATATTAAATAAGAGTATTATATCATCATCAAATTTCTTGAGTGTGATCATTAAATTGTGGTCATGGGGTAAATGTCATTGATCTTTGTGATCAAGTGTTCAATGGCGAAGTGTGGTAGTATCTGCTACTTACTCTCAACTTAGTTTAATAAAAAATATATGTGCATGTATGGAGAGAGAGAGAGAGAGAAACCCAATAAGGGAGAGTATTTAACAATTGATGAAGATCATATAGATACTCACTGAACTGTGTTTGTAACTTTTCTGTAGGTCTAAAATTTTTTGAGATAAAAAGTTGGGAGAAAGACACCTAGGAGTGGAATCACTGGGTTTTATGGTAAAATACATGCTAGACTAACTGTTTTTCTTACATCAAACTGTTTTCCACAGCAACTATACTATTTTACATTCCTACCTGCAATGTATGAGGTTCCAATTTTTCCATATTCTCACAGTACTTGATACAGTCTCATCTTCTCCATTACAGCCATCCGAGTAGTATCTCAGTGTGGTTTTGATTTGCATTCGCCCCATGGACTAATGATGTTTAGCATCTTTTCATGTGCTCATTGGCCATTGGTATATCTTGACAGAAGAGCCCTAAAATACGATTGTGGCGACGGTTGTACAACTCTGTAAATTTACTAAAAAGCATTGAATTGTGCATTCGCAATGAGTGAATTTTATAGTATGTAAAGTGTACTTCAATAAAGCTGCTTTTTTTAAGGAGGAAGAAATAAAACAGTCAATACCATTTCCATTGCAGGAGAAACCCAAGCACTCATAATGACAGTGTACTCATGGCTGAATTCTCAAAGACAACAATGATGCCACTGAGAGAAATAATGAAGGTCACACAAGCAGAGTCCCCATACCTGGGAGATAAATGTGTAAGCTGACTTCCTCCCTCAGCCACATTAGCTGGAGGTTCTCATCATTTCCTAAGTCCACAGGCATAAAGGAAATTGCACACAAGTCTCTATAGCGGGGAAAGCTTTAACCATTTTCAACAAAACTTTTGTCATCATTATAGAACCTTAGTTAAATGTGTGGCATCACACAAAGTCCAGGGGGCTGTGAGACCCACCCTGAGCTCCATCACTAATGGCAATTTTACAAGATGGTTAAGACTCTGGTGTCAGACAGTCCCAAGTTCAAGTCCTGCCTTTCCCTCTCACTAGCCATGTGACCCTAACCCCTTAACCTCTCTGAGCCTCACTTGCCTTTTCTTCAAAGAGAACACAGTGAATGAACATAAGTTATAGGGTGTTTGGAAGATAAAATGACACCATACATGTTAAAGCCCTGGCATAGGACTCAACAGATAACAACTATTATCATTTATTGAACAAATACCTGTAAAGTGCTTAGAGCAGTGCATGGACATAGTAAGGTGAAATAAATCACTAATGTGTTATTGATGCAGTCAAGATCCTGACTCCCATTTGAGCAGAATCAGGGCAGTAGTCTCCCCTTAGAGACTCTTATCTTAACAAGGCTTGTCTGGGTCACCTTCTCCCACCAGCAAAGCACCTGGTTCAGGACTGGTGGTTAATAAATGCTGGATGAGTGAGCGATGGCTTTTGGTACAACCACAAATTGCAGCTAATGTTCCTACACCCACCATGTGTAGGGCAGTCTGCTGAGCTCATTTATTCTTCAAGGTGGCACACTTTGCAGAAGTGGGACTGAGGCTCTGGTAGACTGAGCAACTTTCAGAAAGACACACACACATCTAGCAAATAGTAAAGGTGACATGAGAACCAAACACAACACCCTTAACCATCACAGGGTCCTGGGGATGCCTCACCTCCTATCCCTGGAATGGGTGAGTCTGACACACCCCATGTATCATCGAGATCAGACAGCATTTATGAGAACATCCCCTACGGAGGAAAGAACCCATGTTCTGGTCACCAGACAGCCAACAATATGCTTCGCGCCCCATTTGCCTCCAAACTTATGAGCTTCCTGTCAACACTCAGAGCCGGTCTGGGTTTCTCATGACAAAAGGGCTCCCAAATTATTCTCCTGACCAGACAGCCGCTGTTTCCCAGTTAATTCTAACAGCAAGTGCATACATTATGCACACGCAGGGAACCAAAACCCCCTGAAAAAAAAATTATTTTTCTTGAAAGTTAAAAGATCCCACTTCTACCCGGGGCTTTCATTTCCTCTTGCTCAAACGGCAGTTCTATTAAAGCCAAATTACACCACAGAAATGACTGTGGAGTGTACATCAGCAGATCAATTTATTTAATTAGCCTGGGTAATTATAGAGGAGTGAAAAATGCCTTGTGGTGGGAACAAACACAGGCGAGTGGGAACTGGAGGACGGTGAAAATGCGATTCCCAGCCAGGGAGAAGATCCACATGGCAGGGCTGCTTCCTGTAGCTTCTGCAGGCACTGTGGGGAGCGCCAAGGTAGCCCCAGCCCAGCCTGGCTCCAGGGTCCCACCGGACCCAGAGATCCACAGCGGTGGTTTTTAAACCATTCAGAGGCAGGGAGGTTCTCTTTTCTTTCTTTTTTTTGTGTTAAGAATATATAACATGCCACAACCCTCTTAAATTTTTAAGTGTACAATTCAGTATTGTTAACTATAGGCACAATGTGTGTGGTACAGCAGATCTTTAGAATGTACTCATCTTGCATAACTGAAACTTTATACCCATGGAACAGCAAATCTCCTTTCTCCGGCCCCTGGCAACCACCATCACACTATGTGCTCCTAACAGTTTGGCCATTTCAGATTCCACTTATAAGTAGAATCATGTGCCATTTGTCCTTATGTGATTGGGTTATTTCACTTAGTATAATGTCATCCAAGTTCACCCATGTTGTTACATATGGCAGGAATCCCTTCTTTTTTAAAAGAGTTTTTTAATGTTTTTTTATTTATTTTTGACAGAGAGAGAGAGAGAGAGAGAGCGTGAGCTGGGGAGGGGCAGAGATAGAGACACACACAGCAGGCTCCAGGCTCTGAGCTGTCAGCAAAGAGCCCAACACGGAGGCTCAAACTTGTGAACCGCGAGGTCATGACCTGAGCCAAAGTCAGCCGTTCAACAGGCTGAGCCACCCAAGTGCCCCAGGAATCCCTTTTTTTTTTTTAAACTGAAGAATATTCCATTGTAGATAAGAACAGTTGATGAGGATGTAAAGACCTGGAACCTTTGTGCACTGTTGGAATGAATGTAAAATCATGGAGCTGCTTGGAAAACAGTATGGAGGTTGCTCAAAAAATTACAAATAAAACAACGATATGATCCAGCAATGCTGCTTCTGGATATATATCAAAAACAACCTGAAATCAGGATCTCAGAGACATATCTGCACTCCCATGTTCACTGCAGCATTCTTCACAATAGCCAAGATATGGAAACAACCTAAGCGTCTGTCAATAGATGAATGCTAAGAAGAGGCAATGAGGTTTTCAAACCAGCACTCGGTGCAGGAATTTTTACAAACTGGTTCTCTCCTCAGAAAAGGAATCTTCGTTCTTAACCAACATGCAGAGAGCACACACCCATTAAATACATTTATTGAGTGCCTACTGTTTGCATAACTACTTGTTTCACGTTTGTCTCTGCTGTCAGGCTGTAACTCTGTGTGTACAGGGACAGGCCAAGATTGAGGGCAAGTGCAATGAAGGCAGCTGGTCTGAGTCTGAGCACAAGCTCCACCACTGCCTGGATGTGTGAACTTGGGCAAGTTGCTCAATCTCTCAATGCCTCAGTTTCCTCAACTATAAATAGGTGTGGTAATAGTGCCTATTTCATGTGGCCATTGAAATAAAATATTATTTGCAAAACACCTTAATACGGTGTGTGACACACAGTGAGATCCAATGGCTAGTAATCAATATATATCCAATGAACTTTTGATGGGTGGATGGGTGGGGGATAGGACAAGATAAAATGAGATAGATGAAAGGTTAGATGAATGGGGTGGTAGATAACTGGGAGGATGGATGAATGGATGGATGGATGGATGGATGGATGGATGGATGGATGGATGATGGGCAAGTGAATGGGTGCCTGGATGGACTAGTGAGTGGATGGGCCAGTGTAAAGATGGGTGGGAGAGTGGGTCGATAGAGGGATGTGGAAAAAATAAGATAAAATGGGGTAGATGAGACAATGGATGTGTGGGTGGGAGATGGATGCATGGGCAGATAGATGACTGGGAGGATGGATGGATGGATAGATGGATGGATGGGTATAACAGTGGGTGGGTGAGTATATGGATGGAAGGATGTGGGAAGACATAGAATAAAATGAAGTAGATGACAGGATGGATGAGTTGTGGTGGGTAGATGGGTGGATAGGCAGATGAATGGCTGGGTAGATACATGACTGGGAGGATGGGTGGAGGGGTAGATGGGCAATGAATGAATAATATTTTCTAGGTGTATAGTATCAATAGGAAGACATATGACATGATCCTTGCCTTCAGTGATAATTATTATCTCCTGTGTGTCTAGTATTTATCTTTTATAAAGAGGCTTCTTTGTACTCTATCTCACATAGACTAATAATTCCGTTTTACAGAAGATGAGAGAATGACTCAAGGAGTATGGGTTCATGCATTCTTTTAGCAAGTATTTGTTAAGCACCTGCTATCAGACACTCCATGCACAGATACAGCACCAAACAAAACAAACAGAAACCCCTGCCTCCAAGAAGCCTACACTCTAGTTGGGAGAGACAGACGATAACAGACAAATAAGGAGAATATATAATATATAAGAGGGTGAGAAATTCTATGAAGAAGCAGGTAGCAGGTAGACGGGGTACAAGGTACCGGAAGTCAGATGGAATTGCAATTTATTTTACTTTTTTGATGTTTATTTTTATTTTTGAGAGAGAGTGTGTGACCAGGGGAGGGGCAGAGACAGACGGGGACACAGGATCCCAAGCAGGCTTCACACGGACAGCAGCAAGCCCAACGTGGGGTTCAAACCCACAAACCGTGGGATCATGACCTGAGCTGAAGTCAGATGCTCCACTGACCAAGTCACCCCGGTGCCCGTAACTGCAACTTTTAACAGGACACCCAGGTAAGATCTCACTGCAAAAGTGTTGCTTCAGCAAAGACCTAAAGAAGGTGAGAGAGCAAGCCAAACGGGTGTCTGGGGGAAGGGCTTTCCAGGCAGAAGGAGCAGCATGTGCAAAAGCCAGGTATCAGTGAGGAGGCACTAACCATGTGCCAGGTCCTGTTGTAAGTGCTAAATATACAATCAGATATTTAAGCTTCACACCAGCTCCTGAGGGAGGTGCTATTTTCATCCCCACTCTGCAGATGGGAAAACTAAGGAACAAAAAGATGCACACTCTTGATGAATGAGCTGCAACTGGGCCAAAGCAGCTCAGCTCCAGAGACCACATTCGTCACCATTCTATCCTCCAACAAGCCAGGGCCATGCCTTAGAAAACAGCAAAGCCAGGAATTGATCTAATCCCACCCCCCATCACATGTTCCACTCCACTGTGCCGCATTTAAAACCCAGAAAGAAGGAGGCAAGACATGCACACAGGAAAAAAGCAAATGACAAATGCAAGGGTCAGGAGGGAGCACCAGATGAAGCATGATGTGAAGACTGACATTTGTTAAAGAAACAAAAGGCCTTTGCTCTGGCTATCACCTCTCTCTGTACACCACCCTCTCCTCATCCATCACATGAAATCCTATGCAACCCTTGGGACGTGGTTCAAATGTCATCACTTCTCTGTAGTTCTCTACAAATTAATTCCTCCCTCAATTTTTCTCCCATGACAATTTCTATAATGATAATGATTTAAATCAGACACTTTCTGGGCGCTAAAGACGTGCCAGGCGTGTGCTCACTAATTCTGATTATAGTCCTAGAAGACAGGCAATATTCTACTCCTGATCTCATAGATGGGCATCCTAAAAACAGAGACTTGGACTTACACAAGGACATATGGAGAGAAAGGACCAGATGCAGGATTTGGACACCCATCTGCCTCCAGAACCCAGGAGCTCTGCAGAGGTGATGCAGTTTGTCAGTTACCTGTGTGCCTGTCATTCTCTGTCACCATGCTGCCAGCTCCTGGAAGGCAAAGAGCTTTTGAGCTTCCAAGTCTCAGCACAGATCCCAAAATGCACAAAGTAAGCATTTGGTGACTGTCCTCTGCACCACGCTGCTCCTATGTCTCAGAGAAAGCAAGTTTCCCTGGTAGTTTCATGTGGGCATAATTAGCAAACGGGTTTCTTCCACACAATATGGTTGGGGAGCTTCTGGAAGGTCAAACTATCCTAAAATATCACCTCTGCCAGTCCTCCAAAGTCTCATTAATATCATTCCTGAAAGTCTAGGCATTATGTTCAGAAGACCCCTTGTTAAAATGTGAACTGAAGCGGGGCAAAGGCGGTGTGTGACGTATTAACCCATTGGCTTCCATGACATTCTCCCATGCACTGGAGGGAAATTCCCTCCACTGAGTAAGTGACGCCTGTGTGCACAAGAAGCCCCACGGGCAGGGCCAAATACAGACTCAATAATTACGTCTTCATAATGCTGCTGCCTCACATGAACAGAAATCCCCCACTAAGGGGCAGGGACAGAGAGCTGTGCCCATGGTTTGGGAACCACTAACTCTGATCTGAAGCTCATAGTTTGGCTATTGGTAAAACTGGAGGGTGTTCAATCAACCCCAGCACACGTTACATACATAAATATAAATGTGGGCTTCAGTATGGATCTGAACAGGGTGTTTAGTGTTATCTTGTTTTGAGGAGTACTGTGGGGAGGAGAGAAATGAGGAGGATAGAGGGGAGGGCCTGGTGCCTTTTTCTCGAGGAGCTCCTTGGCCTGTCTTGGATTTGGAAAGACTCTGGGCCCCAGTGGAGCTGCTATGGGGCTTAGGCAACAAAGTACAGTGAAAACTGAGGAGATACTGGTCCCCTCTCAGTACAGAGAACAGCCCTGCCTCTCATTCAGGGACAGGCAGTTTGAGGAGCAGCAAGAGGCAACCTCCTTGGGCACGGACAGGGACATCCTCATGATGGTGACTGCAACGAGCAAGAAGGCAAATGGGCATTTGTAAAGCCCAAATACTGGGAGGAAGAGGAATTTTACAAAGTGGCACCTGGATGTTCCATGTATACAGACTGAGGCAAAAATACAAACTTGGGGTTACTGATATTAACATGTCTCCATCCGTATCACCAGTGATAAAATCTGGAGATTTTGTATAATACTCCTATTTCCTTAGAAGCTTATGTACTGCAAATGTTTTTTAAATAAAGTTGGAGATTTTTGCTTCCTTTTTTCAATAAAGTTATATTTTGCCAACAAAAACTGTGCAAAATCTCAAAGGCTATAATTTGGAATGCAGATAAAATCCATGTTGAAGCTGGAGACTCCAAGCAAGTTTTCCCAACATGACCTGCTGTCAAGATGTCCTCATGATGGAGATAAAGTCTCTACAAGGGAAAATGGCCTTTTAGGTATGAAATCTGTAAACCTAAATGAGACAAAAATATCATAGGACACTGAACTGGTAAGTTTTTAATTGGTAAGGGGGTGGAGGTATTTAAGGAAGAACAAGATAAGAAACATCCAATGAAGGTAATTTAGTTGGGCACACCACACTTTTATTGCATGGGAAGAATTTTTTTTTTTAGCTTGATCTCCAACCAGGTGATTTTGGAAGCCAAAAGGAATGAACCCTACAATGACACAGGTGTTGTAGAACACAGAGCTGTCCAAAGGACATGGGCACTTGGGTTAGTGAAGAGGGAAGCTGCAGGCCATGGACACAGAAATCCCAAGCTTAGTGATGGGTAAACAGCAGAAGGTATCTGCAGAGGGGGCCAGAGGAAAACAAAAGTCCACAGAAACACTGAAGATAAAGACTCAGTTCTTAAGGTGAACCCTAGAATAAGTGACTGATACAGGTATCTTTACTTCTCCAAAAACAGCAATGGGATTCTGACATAAACATTTCCACCACACTCCAGCATAGACAAGCATGGGAAAGAAGGTTGTACTGTAGAAGGCATCAGCAGGACATGCCAGACCAGGTCTGAAGAAATACTGATCTCTCAGTTACATATGTTCAAGAATTATTACCATTTTCCTAAAGAGAAACAAGCATATATTTGTAACAGAAATCCACTGCATAGAATATACATTACAAAAATAAGTACCCCTATGTGAACTATTTAGTAAAATGTATAGGTTATCAATCCAGGATATGAGTGCCATAATTATCAAATAATGCTTTTGCCATTCCAAGAAGTCCTGAGTTGAATAAACCTCCAAATATTATTAGATACAAATATAGGAACCATGTAAACCTTATTTCACTATTTATTTGAGGAAGTGGTACCAAGAGTGTATTTGTATCAGTAGGATGCATTTGCATGAAAGTAATTTTTTAAATCTCAGAAAAAATTAAAATATTAAAGAGAATTTAATGACTCTTTAACTGAAAAGTATGGTGGTAGGACTGCAGGCCTGATTTGATTAAGCAACAATATCACCACACTCTCTTTCCTCTCTCTACTCCACTTCTTGGGTACCAGATGGATATAAAAGCAACTAGAACCACATGCTCCCTTACTTATGCCTGGCAGAGGAAGAACAAAGTCCTGAGCCTCGTTCTGATTGGGCCATTCTAAGTTGTGTGTCCACTCCTTATCAATAAATGTGGTTATGGAATGCCATTGATTACCATGCCCACCCTTGAACCAATCATTGGGGTACAGGAAAAGGGAATTACCCAGATTTCTTGGTCTAATCAGAACTCTTCCCTAGATATGGGGTTTGGGTCCCCCCCTACACACACATACACACACACACACAAATTGCAAGGCTCTCCTGTATGATAGGGGAGTAGTAGGTGTTAGAGAAACAGCCACATGTCCATAATATGAAAAATCAACTAAAAGTCCCGATGCTGGAGGTTGCTTGACCAATCCTATTTAGGGTCTGAATGTACATCAAGGAGGCCAAAAGACATGAAATGAGCTTTGGGAGGCAGGTAGGTGACTGCTAAAGTCTTTTTTCACGAAGCAGTCTAGGACCAGCTCTGCTTCCCCAGGGCAGAAGGGAGACCTCTTTTCAAGGGGAAGTAGGAACACTTAGCATTTTTAAATCCTTTCCCTGTCCCAGAGCTTGAGTGAAAAGGTCTATAGGCATTGCCTCATTTACACATTGCAAAAGAACACTGTAAAGTAGGAAATGTTACCATCCTCCTTTTACAAATATACCAAGGTCCATGCAGGTTAGATGAAGTTCCCAGAGTCTCAGAATAGGAAGGGTTGGAGTCTAAGCCTTCTGTATCTAGAGACTGAGACATTAACGACAAACCCCACTACCTGCAGGGACCCTCCTCTGCAAAAGGCTGTCATAGCTATTTGCCTTTAACAGAGTCATCCAAAGCCTAGGACTTATCACCATAGTAGATCCAAGTTTCTAAAGCCAAGGCTGCTTGAGTCTTCTCAAATCTCAGCTACAGAGACCACCTTTGGAGCTGGTGGTGACCCTGGGCATCAGCAAAACAACTGTATGAGGGGAAAAGGCAGATAAAAACAAAGCAATCAGAAGGTGAAAAATTATGCCTACCCAGTAAATCAACTTGTACCACCCACTCCAAGCTTTGAAATAAAAATTCAGACAAGGGCTACACTAAAGGACATAACCAGGACTGTGCCCACCAACAACTCATTTCCCATGCAAAGGGAGGGGAAAGGCTTGACATGTTCTCTTACCAAAAGGCCAGTTCAAATCTCACTTCCTTCAGAATGTCCTCCATGACCACAGTCTGGGTAGAGAGCCTTCCTCTTTTGAAAACTCTATTAGACAATTTACCCAGCAGTTCTACTGGGGAGTCTAACCTGCCCCACAATCTGAATACAACCCAAAAAGAACTCCATATCATCTCCCCAAAATTTCCCTGTTCCAGCCTCCTCCATCTCCATAAATGGAGCCACCATTTGCCCACTGGCTCAAGCAAGACCAGATGTATAATGTGCAGGACCCAGTGCAAAATGAAGTTCGAGACCCCCTGTTTAAAAAATTATTAAGAATTTCAAGAATTATCAACAGCAGAGCATTAAACCAAGCACTGGGCCCTTCTGAGATTTGGGCCCCATGCCACTATAGTTTTTATGCCCATGAAGCTGGCCCTGGGCTCAAGTCAAAAACCTATGAGATATGTCCATTTCTCTCCCACCCCACATCCAATCGATCAGCAAGTCTCATCAGCAAGCTCCAACTCTACATATATCCCAGCGATGCCTGGGTGACTCAGTCAGTTGAACGTATGACTCTTGATTGCAACTCAGGTCATGATCCCAGGGTCATGGGATCAAGCCCCACATTGGCTCTGCCCTGAGCATGGAGACTGCTTGGGATTCTCTCTGTCTGTCTGTCTCTCTCTGTCTCTCACTCTCTCTCAAAATAAATAACTAAACATTTTTAAATACAAAAATAAGAAATATGTATCCCAAATCCAACCACTTTTCCACTAGTTCTGTCATGACTGTCTCACTATAGCCACCAGGATCTCCTGGATTGTACTGCAATAACCTTCTAAGCAGGCTCCTTGGTTGTCTCTTGCTCCCAAAAGCCTACTCTTCAAACAGCAGCCAGTGTAACTGTTCAACATGAGTCAGACTATGTCATTCCCTACCCAAGACTCTCCAATGGCTTCCCATTGGGCTTAAAGCAAATCTCAACTCCTTACCATGATCTAAGGGGCCCTGCATGATCCGCTCCTCAACACTTTCTCCAACCTCACCGTCCGCTATGCCTCTTTCACTCCCCCTGCTCCAGCTGCACTGGCCTCCTTACTGGACCTTAAACACACCAAGCTTATTTCTACCTGCTGACTTTTACACTTGCTGTTGCCTCAACCTGGAACACTCTCCCCAGATAGTCACGCACATTAAGGTTGTTTAGCTGCCTTATACCATGTTGTTCTCTGCACAACTGCCATCTCTTCAGAGAAGACTGCCTTAAGATCTTTCTCTCTCTTCCCATTTAACCAGCTTTATTTTTCTCCTGGGTACTTATTACCACCCAGAATTGTCTGATTTGTTTGTTGCGCTTGCTTGTCATTTTTGTCACCCGTACTAAAGTAGGAATTTGACCTGTCTTGTGTACTTTTTTTAGTGTTTATTTATTTTTGAGAAAGAGAAAGTGAGCAGGAAGGGGCAGAAAGAGAAGCTGAGACAGAGGATCCAAAGCGGGTTCTGCACTGAGAGCAAAGAGCCCTATGTGGGGCTTGAACTCACAAACTGTAAGGTCATGACCAGAGCCAAAGTCAGACGCTTAATCGACTGAAACATCCAGGCGCCCCTGTCTTGTGTTATTTATTCATCACTGTGTCTCCAGAACCTTGGACAGTGCTTGGCATATGGTGAATATTTTATAAATGGATTAATTAAATTAATTATGTGCTACATTAAGTTATTGGTTGCCTTAATTTGCCTTATCAACTTTAATGGAAGTTAAACTAGGGGAACTAGGGCCAGTTCACATTTCTAAAACCTTCAAAACAATGAACTCAATTCCACCTATAAATTAGATGCTTCATAAATGCGTTCATTAACTCTTATCAAAAACTCTTATTCTCCTTGTTCAGGAATAACAGATTTCATCACTCCCAATGATACACCCATGGCAGGCATCACTAATAGATCACAGAATTTTTTCCCATTAACCCAGGACATAGCCTCAGAAATCCTTCTCAAAACAGCCTTCTAAGAAAGCTTGACTAATGATACAAGTTTATGCTTAAGGCAATATTGTTTTGGCACCTCTATTGTAACTGACAATATGAGGAAACAGATCTGAAAATCACTAATCTGGTCTGTCTCCCCTCACTCCAGTTTTTAATACCTGGTCTTCTTACAGAAGACAGCAGTACATTAATGCAGCATGCAGTATGCTCTGGATTTAAGGACAAACAAGTAAAATAAGCCTTAGATGTGGAAAATCACTTTTTGTCATAATTCAACCTACAGTAAGTTAGACTTCCGATGAAGAACTTTGCTTAAATATAATGCCAGAAAAATTAAATGGACGGATTACAAAGCTCAGATTCCTTATCCTAAGGTAATTCAAATCTAGTTCCATATTGATTTTACCAGCATTGCTTACTGGGAAAACAGACCACTTACCTTTCCCAGCTCATTTATGAACAGCTTGGAATTTAAACTTAGCACCACTCCAAAGTCTAATGGGATTCCCAGGGTCACATGAAATTTTGTATGTGGGTCCTCTCCTTCAGCCTCCCATCATCCTGCAGCCACCTTGGGTCCTATGGCCCCTTCTCAGCCCCCCAGGCAAGGAAAGCCCTCCCACTTAGCTCCCAGGGCACCCTTGTCTAAGTTTCAATGCCCCATACTGGAAAGTTCACATTCACCTTTGAACCATTTACACTACACATTTTCCTCCAAGGACTCACCGTCAAGGCCAGCTCCAGCCTTTGATAAAATCCGAGTTCTTTACCATAAACTAACATGACTCTGGTCAAAGGCAATAATTATTGTCTTTGTTAAGACCATTTGGTTGAAAGTGACAGAAATCCACCTGAACTGGTTTAAATTAGCACTTATGCTAACAGCAGTTATAACACACTAAATATTATGTAACAGTAATAACTCAGGCAACTCAATGATAGGAGAGGCAGATTCCAGGAGGAACTGGAAGGTAAAGCTGGAAAGCTATCACAAAGGTTTCTTTCACCATTTTTCTGAAATAAAATGATCTTAAGTTTCTGCTTCTCCTCTCCAGGTCTCTTTCATTTTCTTTCTGCAAATCAGCTGTTCCCTCGTCTCCTTGGCAAGAAATGGTCAACTCTCAGCTCTCAAGTTCACACAAACATGAAGACAGAAATTAACCAGCATTTCTACTTCTCAATTACAAATTCCCAGGAGAAATCATCTTATTGGTCCAGCTTAGGCCATGTGCCCATCTCTGGTCCAATCAGTTATGGCCATGGAATAAAATCATGGCTACCAAGGTATATCATAGGAGGTTATGGTCTCATAGAAAAAGAACTGTCGCTTGAGAAGATTCTTCAAAAAATTAGCAACAACCATAGTGGTCAGCATTATCATTCCAGAAGCTTTCCTGCCTTGTGTCACCCTCTGTCCTTAGAAGAAGTTTATAAGTTATTTATATTCCAAAAATCCAGCCCCCTCCTTACCTTCTCAAAGTTTCTATCTTCAGTCAGCAAGCCATTTCTAGCTCTCAACTACTTGGTCAGCCATAGATAGAGCTCATGACCCTAAAGAAGAATTCATCTCTTCCAGAGCTACATTATCAATTCATTCCATTGACTCACAAAACCTAGAGGCAAAATGATCATGGTTTCCAAACAAGACATTCAACAATATTTATTAAGCACATATTTAT
Source organism: Panthera pardus (assembly GCF_024362965.1). Taxonomy (NCBI): domain Eukaryota; kingdom Metazoa; phylum Chordata; class Mammalia; order Carnivora; family Felidae; genus Panthera; species Panthera pardus. The sequence continues at coordinate 159,042 of NW_026526980.1, read as the reverse complement.
TGAGCACATGCTCTATATCAGCTATTGTTCTGGGAACTAGGATATAGCAAAACTGACAGAAATATTAGGTTACATATTCTAATGAGGGGCTATTTCTGCACTTACTTGTGCAAAAAAGCCTTTAAAGCATCTATAAATTAAATCATACACTTAGCAAATCACCTTGTCTGAATATATTTTATGAAATCAGAACAGACTGGTTAAATATGACACATGTGCTCACCAAAACCCAGGTGACACCCGGAAGAAAAGGAGAGTAAGCAGTCTTTGGGAAAACTCACCATTACACTTCTACAAAATCAAAAATACCTTAACATATCCCAGGCCACCATCCCTGCATGGTAAAAATAGTTTCTCACAGACCCAGTCGACAGCCCCACAGGCCAAAGCCCAGTTAGAGGAAGTTTTTTCATCACCGGGACCATGTGCAATGTCTAAACCCCAGACTGCTCCACACAGCTGTTCCCAGGTCAAGCCATCTCCCCAGCTCTGCAGAGTCCTCCTCTGCTCCCCACCCTCTAAGAGAGTAAATACCAAGATTTTGGCTGCCTTTCTCCAGCTGCATTTGGAAAGCAATTAATTTGGCACCTCTTAAATCTCCCTGTGTTCCAGCTAGGAAGGTACTTATGGCTGTAGGACACAGCCAGTGAGAGAACAGAGGGCATCTCCTGTGGCCCAGTGGAGAAGGGAATGTATAAATCTATTAGTTCTGGCATCTGAGAAGATAAAGAAATCTTTCAAAAGCCATGAGCACCATTTAAAGTCCAACTGAAAGCTGTGATTTGAAGTCAAGGCTGGCCCAGGAGCTTATGCCTAAAGGAGAGAGGGCCAGCTCCTCCAAGTCCTGTCGGGTCTGCAAACAGCTATTACCCATAGGAGGGTTATGCTCCTCTTCCAGCCTCATGAATGAACCATCACTACCAATCTCCACGGTCAGCCAAGCACACTTGCTTTATAGAGAAAGGCAAAGACAGAAATGGCCTGACACGGGCCAGGAAGGGAGTTCAAGTGTGCACAGAGGCAGCAAGGCAAACTGCCCCCTACCTATACCAGAAAGGCTGCAGAAGCAGGAGTCACGCTGTCCACAGTCTTGACCCTAACGACCCACACATGCCAGAGCCATCTCTGAACCTGTAGAAGGGACAGCACTGCCATGCATGTTCTCATCAAATCCTCAGAACAAGCCCATAAGAGAAGTCCAGTATCATCCCTGGTTTATAGATGAGAACACTAGGGACTCAGAGAGGGCACTGGCTTGTCCAGTATCACACCTATAATAAGGAACACATTCCAGGGGCTGTCTGAACTGAGAATGTATGCCCAGAACCACTGTCTCACAAGTGAGTGAAATGCCCAGGAAAAGAACCAGCCTCCAGCTTCCTTAGTCCTTGCCCATTTTTAGGGTTTCAGTGCTGTCCCCCTCTGTCAGAGAGCAGCAGGATAGGCATCCTGCCCTTGATTATGCAGGCCCCCAAGATAAATTTTTAAGCATCTTAAAGAACAGATCAGCCCCAGCCCAGAAAGCACAGTAATAGGGAGTTCAGATTCTAAGGCCACATCTCCTGAGGTTAAATCTTCATTATGGTGCCTTGGGAAAGTCTGAGCCTTGGTTTTCTTACCTGTGGAATGGTGCTAATGATCACCTGTACATCTCAGCCTGGCTGGGAGAATTAGATGAAACAAGGAACGCCAAGGACTTGGTAGAATGCCTGAGTCAAAGAGTCCATAAATGGTAGATATTATCATCATCACTATGATCAACACCCCAAAGTTTCCATGGTCTCAGAACACCCTATGATAGGATCCATTCATTCTTCCATGCAACAAGTATTTAGTGAACACCCGCTAAGTGCCAGGCAGTCATGCTGCATCTAGTAAGTAAAGACAGACAGATGCAGTCCCTGCCCTCACCAGGCTTACCACCTGGTAAGAGAAACAAATAAAACTGAGTAACTAACTAGCTAACTAACTAACTTTTTTCATTTTGTCTTCTAATCTGGTGGCTCATGTGTAATGGAAAAAATAAAGAAGATGACAAAACCACTGCCCTCCAAGGCCCCCAAATGATGGGGAAAACCAGCTTCTACTTTTCTCCCTCTTCAATCTAATCCCCTGGAAAACTCAGAAACCCCCAGATCTTCACCTCTGTCCCATATCAGCAAGCCTCAGGCTCCAATCCATTCAATAATTAACCCAACAAATAAACGAAATATATCTGTGAAATATTGTGAATTCCTTTCAACTTGTTAAAAAAGGGAAAGAACCCAGATTTTAAAATTGCAAAAGGGGTGACCTGGCAGTTTAGCGGGGAAAATCACAAAAGAGGTAAAAAACTTGGTAATACTTGGTATTGGCAAGGTTGTGTGGGAAAAGATCATCCCAAACACTGTTGGTGAGAACAGAAATTAAAATAATTTTTGGAGGGCATTTTGGCAGAGTTTATTAAAACTGAAATTATTCATAGCTTTGACCTAGCAAAGGAAGTCCACCAAGCATCTATCCTATAGGAACATTCAAAGAAAGTGAACAAAACTACTTTTTCAATGCTATTCATTAGAGCCTCATTTATAATAACAAAAATAAAACAGGAAACAAGCTAAGTATTCATCAATGGAGAAGTGTTTTTTTAAAAATCTTAATACACTTATTCACACAATACAATGCTATGCATCTGTTTCAAAAATTGACTTACCTCTGCAGATAAAGAGATCTGTAATATACTGCTAAGTGGAAAAAGCAAATGTCAGGACAACATGGGTGATATTAACATGTTTTTGTAATTGTGCATATGGGCATTATGTTAGGAAAGGAAAAAAATCTAGAAAATCCCTACCAAATTGTTAGAAATAGTTACTTCTCTGTTTTTACCTTCTACATTGCTGAGAGGTTTTTTTTTTTAATTATTATAAATTAACACACAGCACTCTTACAATTTGAAAAAAAAAATGATGTGGTAAATTTGCTTTTTAAAAATCATTGAATTATACACTTAAAATGGATGAATTTTATGGTATATAAATTATGCCTCAATAAAGTGGTACAAAAGAAGAATAAGTTACATAAATTGTTCAACATTCAACATTTATTAAGCAACTACTATGTGTTAGCCATTCTTCAAGACTTTGGGGAAAGAATAATAGAAAAGATAACATAATCCTGAGCCTCAGGAAGCTTATATCCTACTAGGAGACTTTTTGCTGTATTAAAACTACCTTTTTTAAGAATATTTTATTCTACTTGTAGTCTCAGATACATAAGATACATAATGGGAAATAAATAAATATATATATCTTAAGCATATTACCACACTTAGCATACTAGGACATAAGAAGACACAAAGATAATAGCAGTATCTTACCCCTGAAAAGCATTTCTAGGTTTCCAGATGGTTTCCTATCCATCCCCTGACTAACTCAACAAGAAGACAATAAGGCATCACCTCTGCTGGCAACTAAGGAGACAAATGCATCAAAGGTATGCAGCTGAGATAAGAATAAAATTATGTTTCAATTAGATGTCACCAGGCACCATATGGTGAAATGCCAAGTGTGTGGCCCAGAAAGTAGCCTCAGAAAGGTCACCATGGATGGGAGAGCCCCGAGAAGCCACAAAGAAGGGGGGGTCAGGGGCTGAGAGGGGTCTTTCCCAGAGGGAATGGAAAAGGACATCTGTCCTGAACCAAAACACATAAAAGGCCTCACATTTAGATTTTTGATATTATCTCCGAGCTAGATTATATGGAACCAGAAAGATCCATGGATAGTACTGGGAGAAAAAGGATTCCATCACCCAACCTAAGGTTTGTGTCCCATTGTCAGACCACACACTACCCATCATAAACTATGAATTGATTTATTCTTATGAATCCTATAATTATAGAGAGAAATTAGATTACATTTAAGTAAAGTAAAAGCATCCTATATTCATTTGATTAAAAAATTAGAGTTTAATGCTCCTCTCCCCCTGATATTCTTAATTGCTATTATTTCATTGCATCTAAGACACCGTCAGTTTAAAATGCAGTATTACTTTAGGAACCACTTAAAAAAGATAAAGCACTGACAAACTATGGCATGTCACCTGATTTGACATATATATATCAAAATGAGGGGGGGGGGGGTAATGTCTTAGAACCAGTGAAATATAGCATGTTCTCCCTTGACTAGCGCAAATTTGATGACCTAGGATTATATCTCCTTTTTTAAACACCTTTACTGAAATAAAATTCACTTAACTTACAATTCATGCATTTAAAATGTACAATTCAATGGTTTTTAGTATAGTCACAGATTTATGCAACCAACACCATAATTAATTTTAGGATGTTTTCATCACCCCAAAAAGAAACCCCACATCCCTTAGCCATCACCCTCCAATCTTCCCATATCCCCACCCTCTGCAACCAGTAATGTGCTTTCTCTCCACCAACTGATAGATGGTGGTATACCAAGACAACGGAGTATTATTCAACAAGGAAAAGAAATAAAATACTGACACCTGCTACAACATGGATGAACCTTGACAACATGATGATGAGTGAAAGAAGCCAGACACCAAAAGCCACATACTGTGTGATCCCATTCATATGACATGTCCAGAAGGCATCTCCTTTTTTATGGACCCAATCCCAACTAGATTCTGCAGTGAGTAACAGTTATAGACTCATAATATCACATATGCCAGTTGCTGGCATTCGATGTTCAGAATCAATCTCTAGACAGAGACAATAAGATAGATGTTACAAAAAACTAACCAAGTGAGAGTAATAGTAAGCAGATGGTGGGGGGTGGGGGGGGTATTGCAGGAGAGGTGGAAGGAAATGTAGAGATTCTAATTTCCGTGTCTTGCCTCAAATAGTCAAAAATACTGTCTAGTGCTGATTAATAAAGAAACAGAGTGTGTTGTGTAAAGCTATGATATTAATCATCAGGAGAGAGAGAGATGAAAATGGGGATGGGAGGAGAGGTGTAGGAGGACAGAGTGTGAGCTAAGTCTACACCTTTCATTCACTTGTTCCTATACATTTCATTCATTCCACACATATTTATACTGACTTGGAGGCACAAGGGGCAGAGGGTCAATAGAATTTTTTAAGATGATAAAGAAAAAGAAGTATGAACATGGTTTAGACCCTGGAGGGGACCTCCAGAACAAGTAAAACCAGGAGTGGTTAAAAGTGGTTACTGAGGTTTAAGATGCAGGTTGGAGAACAAAGAAGGCATTGAGAGGGGCATTTTACTTTTCATTTTTCCCTCCTCCATGTCATTTGAATTTTTATTACTATGTGTGGGTACTGTTTCTGTAACAAAAGAAAATATGTTTATATTCATATGTATTCTATTTAATATGTATTATATATATAATGTAACATATGTAACATATTATTATATGTAACATATTATACAAATAATATATACATATATATTAAATATATAATACATATTAAATAGGTGGTAATATATAATTGTACATGTTTGTAATTGTACATATAATTATAATTGTATATATTTATATTATACAATCATTAATTATAATATATAAAATGTAAGTATATATTTCTTTGAAATATATATCTAAAAAGCTTTTTATTTACTATGTGTTATATTAATATTAATTATTTATATTATATAATTCTATGTGTTACATGTGATATATTATTAATATATAATACATATTAAATAGGTAATAATAGGGGCGCCTGGGTGGCTCAGCCGGTTAAGCGGCTGACTTCGGCTCAGGTCATGATCTCAGAGTCCGTGAGTTCGGGCCCGCGTCGGGCTCTGTGCTGACAGCTCAGAGCCTGGAGCCTGTTTCAGATTCTGTGTCTCCCTCTCTCTGACCCTCCCCCATTCACTCTCTGTCTCTCTCTGTCTCAAAAATAAGCGTTAAAAAAAAATTTTTTTTTAAATAGATAGTAATATATAACTGTACATATTATTATATGTTGTACAATCATTAATTACAATATATGCAGTGTTAAGTATATATATTTCTTTTAATCTAAAACGCTTTTCTGCCTTTTAAAAATGCCCTGTTTAACAGGAAATGCCTCTGGGTGGGTAACAACTTACGTGTTGTCATTTAACACCTAAAACTTGTTTTGCTCAAAAGAAGTCCAGAAGAAAAGTGGACAAGGTTTGTGGGAGTCAGACACAGGAATGATAAAGGGAATCCCATAGATATACTGTTCCTAAGTCATTTTGATTAAGACTGGCTCTGATTTGAGGCTAATTTGAGTCTTTATTTTGTAATCAGGAACCTAGAAATAGGTTCAGATTTTAAAACCCTTCCTGTCTTAGCATCTGGCACCTTGAGGGGAAGGAAAAATTCCCACTAGAAGGCTTAAGAGGCTTTTTATAGAAAGGAGGAATTTGCAGACCCCACTGGGGGATGGGGAGGCACCGAAAGTAGCCTTGGTTATCTGCCTGTGGGTCAATAACTGCTCCCCTTCAGATGGACGTCTCTTCATTGGCTCCTAAAAGGTCATCACCTAAGATGCTGACAGCCTGAGGCAGTTGCAATAATGGCCCCCACTCTTCACCCCAATCTACAGCCATAGACTTTGGCTCTGAGACTTTGTAGTTTCTTCCCCACCCTTTGACTTGTGCATGGCTATGTGACTGTCTTTGGCCAATGGCAGGTCAACAGATTTGATATTCCCAAAGGCTTGAAAAGAGTTTATGTGATTGGGCTCTGTCATTATCATGAGCAGAATATGCCCAGTCTAGCCCATTGGTTCCAGAATAAACAGGGAGGCAGACAAAAGGTGTGGAACAAAACAAATCCCCAAGCCAAGCCCCATCTGAATTACCCCAACTCCACTCAACGCTCAGATACAAGTAAGAGGAACGGGGTGGGACCTGGAATCAAAGCAAGGCCTGGCTCTTTCTCTCTCTGGGGCCACTGTGATTTCATCTCTGTGGGTTTCACATCTCCGCCCCCCGATTCCCGGATGTGAGGATCTCATTGGCCCAGCTTGGATTCAGTGACCACTCGGGCCAATCAGCTATGGCGAGGGGGTGGGCTTTGGTGGCCAGTCCACAGCTCAGCAGGAGCTCAGCCAAAAATGAACAGAGTTGGACATTTCCTTATTTTATCTGCCATGTGAGGACTTGAGGCTTGGTGGCCCTCAAAAATTGTGTGTTTAATTTAATTGCATAGCCTAGAAAAAGCTGTGGCGATGTGTCTGTGTGCCTTATTAATTCTTCGCCACTAAAAGTGAGTTTTTCCTTGAAGGCATTGTATTTGTTGGCTAGGGCTGCCATAACAAAACACCACAGACCGGGCAGCTTAAACAGCAGAAATTTATTCCTCACCGTCCTGGATGTTGGAAGTCAGACCCCGGTGCCAGCAGGGATGGTTTCTGGTGAGGTCTCTCTCCTTGGCTTGCACTTGGATGCCTTCTCACAGTATCCTCAAATCATTTCCCTCTGTGTGCATCCCTGGTGTCCCTGTGTCCAAATCTCCTCTTATAAGGACTCCAGTCAGATTGGATTAGCACCTCATTTTAACTTAATTACCTCTTTAAAGGCTCTACAGTCACACTGGAGGTACCAGCGGTTAAAGTTTGGTGTGTAAATTAAGGTGGGGGGAGGTTCAGTTCAGCTCATAATAGGGACAAAGGGCTTTGATTTAGCCCCTGGCGCCTGGCTCCTAATCAACAAGGGCTGCATTTGGTTTAGAACTTTCTGGTCCCCACACAGGCCCTTCTACCCTCTAAAATCTCTGTCTCCCTTTCCCCGAGGATTCTCCCCATTCTCAGAAACAACCACAATCAGAAAAACGTAAAACCACAGAAAGATAAAACCATTTCTGGGCTGTACTTCCGAGCATTCCCAGACCACAGACCACGGCAGTTTACAAGGAGATGTTTTAACTATGGATGAGGCTGCGGTGGCTTTATGAAGGGTGCTAAGAAGAAAATGATCTTCTTGGATTTCATTTTCATTTTGCTTTAATGAGGTAAGAGACTTTCGTTTTTCAAAGTAGGGCAGCTCGCTGCTGAGACCAGGGATTTGGGTAGGGGGATGTTGCTCTGCTGTTTCCAAAGTTAGGAAGCTCGGCCCTTGGCATATAGTGGAGAGGTGGGGAGCAGGGGAGGGTGTTTGCCAATCAGGATCCTAGGAACCGATTGAGAAGGCTGGGGCATTTCTCTCCGAAGGCTAAAATTAAGCAGTGGCAGCTGCAACGTTAACATTTGCAAGTTTCAAAGCCAGGCAGTGTCAAGACTTGAATTAAACCAGTGAATGCTCTTTTAATTGGGCCCAGCTTGAGACAATTCTGATCATTTCCTGGGACTGAAAGCCTATGTCCTATTTTAAACTTGGATTCTTAAGAGATTGACCCTCAAACCTTAGAATGCCTTGGAATCACCTGGGAGGCCCCACTACCCATGCAGATTGTGCAGAACTGCTGTTCCCAGAAGAGTTCTTGTGCAAGCAACATAAACATTCTTCTCCTGGATCAAGCCCCCACCCTCCACACTTCTGACTCCTTGCCCTATTCTACTTTTCCCATAGCACACAATTGCTTTCTAACATATCTCAACAATCAATAACTCTCTAAACCAAAACATTTGCTCTCCACAGCAGGGCTTTTTGTGTTTTTTCATGCTGCATCCCAGTTCCTAGCACAGTGCCTGCTGCACAGTATTTGCTTGATATTACTGAATGAATGAATGAATGAATGAATGAAAACCTCTGAGTCTGTGCTGTGCTTTTACCTGAGATAGAATATTAATCATTTGGATACATGACATTAACATGGAATTAGCAGATATGCCTTACAGGCAAAAAACTTTCTTGTATTTTCCCTCGCCCATTCCCTGCCAGACACCATCATCATCAAGGCAGCCCAGCTTTAAATTAACAGACTGTTATAAAATGTTTCTCTTTTTAACAGAGATGGATGACCTCTGCTAAAGAAACCTGCCTACAGACCTGGGGGGAGTCCCAGGCCTCTGAAATCTAGCTAAAAAGTGAAGACCGCCTGCTTTCCATTTTCTGTGAGCTAGACTCGAGAGTGGGGATGGAGGGCATGGACGTCAGAGGGTCTGTCTGGTCATGGCCGATCTGGAATGCCAGAGACAAGGAAAGACCTTACTGGACAAATAAATACAACAGGAGCACTGTCCTTCTAGGGCTCCTATAACTTTTCTGTATCCTCAAGTGTGTGCATGGGACTTATTGTGGTTGGAAGGGACTTGGAAAATTATTTTGTTATTTTTGGTGCTAATCAGAACTTTGTGTAATAAGACTTCTCTGAGTCTACTGGGAAAACAACCTGACTCCTGTGTATACGACATTTTTATACTCTGCTAAAATCGACATTACCCCAGGACCCTTGGGCCCCAGCTACAGGAGCAGGGTGAGTCCTGGGAAATAGAAAAGGTTAAACGGGTTCGGAGGTGATAGTATACACGATTAGAATGGGTAAAATACTAAATACTGACAATACCAAGCACTGACAAGTCTCGTGTGTGGCTGATGGGAATGTAAAAGGATACAGCCATTCTGGAAAACAGTTTGCCATTTCTTATAAACAGACACTTATAATGTGTCCAGCAATTCCACTCATAGGTATTCACCCTAGAGAAATGAAACTTTATGTTCATATAGACCAGAATGGGAATGTTTAAAGCAGCTCTGTGCGTAATTACCCAAAACCAGAAACAAATCCAAATGACCTTCAGCAAGTAAACTGTGGTACATCCATACAATGGAACAGAGTCAGCAATAAAAAGGAAGTAATGATACACAACAACTCATAGGATTCTCGAAGTCATTTTGCTAAGGGAAAGAAGCTAGGCTGAAAAGTTTACATATTGTATGATTTCATTTATAGCGCATTCTGGAAAAGACAAAACTACAGGGACAGAAAACAGGTGGTTGCCAAGGATTAGGGGTGAAGGGAGAGTGTGACTACAAAAGTGTGGTGGCACTAGGGAGTTTTGGTGGGTGATAGAGCTGTTCTGTATCCAATTGCAATGGTAGGTACATACATCTATACATGTGTTCATAGAATCATTCATAGAACTGCACATCCCCAAAAAAAGTCAATTTTACTGCATGTTAATTCTAAAATTAAATTTAAAATGAATGTGGCAGAAAATTTACTGGATTGGACTAAATTTAGTTTTCACACTACTGTGCAGGAGTAGGAGCTTCTCAAATAAGTCAGTGTAGATATAAAGAATCAAGTGAGTCTCATGTTCCCACTTAGAGCCAGGGCCCCAACTGTACCTTTTATAAGTGGTTGGGAAAAGGCAGGGGAAGGAGAAAAAGGAGGGAGAGAAGGAGAGAAGACAGAGAAAAAGAGAAGGTGTCCTGGAAGACCAGTGCTTCTCAAACCTCAGTGGACATGCAAATCACCTGCTGGTCTTATTAACATACAGGTTCTGACAAGGAGGTCTGGGGTAGGGTTGAGAGTCTGCATTTGATACTGTTGCCATTGGTCCAGGACCCCAGAGGGAGAAGCCAGGTGCTGTGCAGGAAGACTTTGCACTTAGTAAAGAGATTCAACAACAAAGAGATATGTGTATGCACATCTGCCTGGGCTGGCTGGTAAGTCTTGCCTGAGTCAGTGTTTGTAAGAACATTTTGAAAGCCCTTGAGTGCTGTACAAATGCAATGTGACGGGGTCAACAAAACACAATACAGTGTCTATCAACATCGCAAAGCTCAGTGCCTAATGAAGGGGTTCAGACTGAACCCAGTCCAAGCTCAGATCCCATTGTGCCTGACACCCCCCACCCATTTATCCTTGTCTGTGTCACAGGGACCGTGGTGATGGGCAGATTTTCACAGATCCATCAGCAAGACTGAGCATGAGTAGCTGTGCAGGATCAGGTTTTATGGAGAAATGCTAAAGCTCATCAGCTGGCTTCTGAGGCCCAGGCTGGCTTATTAACATACAAATAACTGAGTTTTACTTTTCAGAGCTTCCAGCACAGCCATGCTAATGAAGCTATTGCTTTAAAAGTCCATCTCCTCTGAAATGTCTAATTAATCTGATGCTCGTGAAGGTGCACAGAACAATGCGTCTGCCGAGCCCAGCGGGGCAGAGAGAATGAGGCAAGGCTGCTGATGCGGGGCCAGATGTTTCGGATGCCAGGGGACCCAGACGATTAACATGAGCAAGGCAGGGAAGAAAGGTCCGTTCCAGCAGTGTTTTTCAAACTGCAGGCCGTGACCCATTCATGGATCATGAAATCAATTCAGTGGGTCATGACCAGCTCTTTTTAATCAAATGAAATAATAGGAAGGGGAAAAGAATGAAAGGGAAGAATGTGAATTGCATACAGTAAAGGTAAGTACTGTGTTAAGTCATACACTGTATGCGTATATATATATATATATATATATATATATATATATATATATATATATATAATTTCACACATATGTATGGACTGAGTCACCAAGAAAATGCCTTTCTTATAACACATACATATATAGCAGTTTGTCGTTTGCCAAGATTGCTCTAAGTGTTTTGAGAACATTAAACCATTTGATCCTTATATCATAGATATTCCTCATGCATTTTATGGTTGAGGAAACTGAAGCACAGAAAAGTAGAATGCCTTACACAAGGACACATGACTACAAAATGGGGATTCAGGTCTGTCTGATTTCAGAGCCTAAAATCTTCAACAAAATTCCAGGTCCCAAAGACCTCAGACTCCAAGGGCAAATATTGAGAGGAGAGAGCCACCTGTGCAAGCTGGAATAGTAACAGTTAACAACAATCGCTACCAAGGGTGTGTGATTCCCACTCTAAGTGTTCTACATGCATTACTACAGCTAACCCTCAAGGTAAATAAAACAAGACAGGCACTATTGTCTTCCTTTTTCAGTTCATAACGTGAGGTTGGAGAAAGAAAAAGATTCACCCAAGGTCACAGACCTAACAAGTGTCATGGGCACCCAGGATCTGAGCTGATCCATGAAGGGCACTTGGGGGCTCAAGTGTCTCTGTTGCACATAAACTCTAGGAGAACAAAGACGTTTGAGCAAGAACATTTTTGATGCACTAGGAGCATCTTTGCTTGAGAGGGACGGATCAGTTCAAGCTGTCTTAGAGACTAGCCTCGCTGGGGACATAAAGGATGCCTCCAAAGACAGGAGTAATGCCGCAGCAAGAAACACTCGACCTACACACTGAAAGTGGGTTTCTCCCCCCCGCCAGGGGGCCCAGCCCAGCACCCAGACTTAGGGCACATACTCCTCCCAAACCCCAAGTGTGTGCACACATGTGCAAACTAGTACACCTCAACTGTTCCCAACCCACACGTACACAGTTGAGTTAGAATTATACCTCATGGGCAATCTGAAAGACCTTTTACCTACCTACCCTTCTAGGGCACTTCCTACTGCTTCTGGCTTTGTTTTTATTGTACTTTTTCTCAGAATCTCCCAGAGCTGGAAAGAACCCAAAGTGCTCTCTTTGTTACGACCAAAATCAGACCTGAAAAATACAGTGAAGAGCTTGAGCTTTGGAATCTGACATGCTGGGGTTCAAGTCCCACTTATGGCCATGGGCAACATGTGTCACCCACCTAAGCCTCAGTGTCTTCAGCTGTACAGTGGGGATAGCCCAGGACCCATCATAGCGCAGGTGAAGGTGCAACAACCTAGCAGGATGGCTGGACACAGGGAATACTCAGAGGACAGTTACCATTGGTGTAAGAAAGCATAACAAAGTGTGAGGTCCCTCCTTCCCTGCATGTGACTCATCACAGGGAACCACAAAAGCAGCATGTCATACACATTCTCTCCTATTGCCAGTGATCCACATTTCCATTTACCCCAAATCCTCCCAGTGGTCCCACGTGGAGCAGGAGGACGGACTATGACAGCCACTGCTTCCATTATCTATTACAAAATAATGAACCACCCCAGAACCTAGTGGTTTAAAAAATGTGAACTATTATTTCTCATGCCTTTAACCCAGTGATTAGCAACTCCTGGTAATTTTACCCCCCACCCCACCCAAGCCTGGGGACATTTGGCAACGCCTAGAGACATTTTTGATTGAGGTTGTTACCGGCATCCAGTGGGTAGGGGCCAGAAATGCTGCTCAACAGCTTACAGTGCACAGAACAACCCCCATCCCCCCACAATAAGGATGATCTGACAACAGGGCTGAGGTTGAGAAACACTGCCTACCACAATACATACAGTCTCCGGTGCTTGAATGCACACAGTCAAGTACAGTTTCTCTGAGACTCAAGAAAGACACGGGGCCAACGGCAGTAGCAGCATCTAAAAATCAAAACCCCTGCCCACGGACAGAAGGCCCCAGGAGCCATCTGACTCTGCCATAGCAGAGGGCAGCTTGCAGTAATGATAAGCCAGAGGGAGGGCAGCCACTGAGCCAGCACTGAGCCAGGGAGAATAACACAACAATGGACTCAGCTGTACACACACATCGCAGAGCTCCATCATGGCTGAGGCTTCCTGGAGACCCCCTTGGGCCCCCAAACCCCTCTATCCAAAGCCTATAGCATCAGGCTGTGGTCCTAACACAGAGGCCAAAAGCCAACCTGCAGACTCCAGGCCACTTTCTGACAGTCACACAAGGAGAGCTCATGACTATATCTGCCCAGAAACATCATTTCTACATCCTCTGCAGATAGATTGGGAACTAAGGTGTCTTACAGGCACCTCTCTCTCAAGACTCTGCAGCAAAAAGGACAGCAAGTCTGGTGTCTATGAGATGTGATGAGTTTTATGGAGACTCTTGAGTCCTCTAAAAGACTTCTAAGAAAAAGAAAATAGTCTTTGGAGGGTCTTGTTTTTTGGACCCACTGTTTTCTATTCTGGGCTTTTATAAACTCCAGCAAAGCACTAAACTTGCTTAGCACACTTGTTCCTACTCTCTGCCTAAATACCAGAAACGTCCACACCCACAGGAATGCACTTCCCAACTCTGTGTCTTTGCCTAGAATAACATCCCCAGCCAATCTTAGCTCATTAAGTCTTACTTATCCCTCAAAACGCAGCGCAGGGGCGACTGGTGGCTCAGTTGGTTAAGCGTCTGACTCTTGATTTTGGCTCAGGTCATCCCTCGTTTCCTGGGATCAAGTCCCGTGCATCAGGCTCTGCACTGAAAGAATGGAGCCTGCTTGGGATTCTCTCTCCCCCTCACTCACGTGCACACACATGTTGTTCTCTCTCTCTCTCAAAATAAATAAACACTAAAATAAAAAAAATCAGTGCAGGTATCATCTCCTCTAGAACCCTTCTGTGAACCCTCAGAATGGGCTAAATGATTTTCCTGTGTGCCCCCAAAAGCCCTGTTCACACCTGTGGAAGAGAGAACACTGCCATTTGTTCACCAAACCCCTTTTCCTCCTGGATGCACAGCTAAACTACATTTCCCAGGCTCCCTTGCAGTGAGGTCATATGACTGCCTTTGGGCCAGTGGAAAATAGGAAGTAGTGATACACAGCTCTTGTTGAAAGATGATGACCCATGGAAACTCCCATGCTATCTTCCAGGCTTTCTTCCTCTGTCAGCTGGACAGATAGAGAGAATGCAGCAGTGAATACCAAGGCCCAGAGGATGATGTTGGCACGGAACAGAAGGAGCCTGGATCCCTGAAAGACTACATGGAAAAGTATCCAACCAATATTCTCCATGAACTGTCAGGTGGGCGACAAACTTCTACTGCATAACTTACAGAGATTCTGGAGTCGTCATGATTATAGCAATTAGTGTGACTTTCCCCATCTAATACAGCACCTCTGTCTTCGAACATACTATGAAACACTGAAATGGTGCATCTCCCCAACTAGGCTAGAAATTCATCAAGGACACGTTCTATGTAGTTTCAACAGTGCCTCGGCCCCCAGCAAAGAGCTTGATGCAGAACTGATGCCCAATAAGAAGGTCTCCAAGAGGGTTCCCAGGACTCCCAGATGGAAGATCATACTCGAGGGATAAAAAGAGCCTCTAGGAGGTTATTGTTTGAAAAGAAGGAAATGAAAAGGCCAGTGGGAAAGCAGATGGTTAGAGCCCATTTGGACAGAGCTTTAAACCAAAGACAAATCAAGAGCAAACTCTGAGGGCAATGGATTATTTGGGAGCGGCTTCCAGGTTCACAATGACCCTCTTTCTCTAGAAACAATACCCCCATTCTACAGAGGTTGGCCTCTATTAAGTCATATTTATACTTATGATCCTCTGCTCTCACAGCTAATTATGCCTGTAGTGAACAATTAACCAAAACTGGACCAATCTCTCTCCTTGGGAATCCAGAACCGGGCTAAAAAGAAATAGCCATAACATCTCTGCAGGGCACTGAAGACTATGACCTGCAAACTTGGAAGCCATGGACACCACATTCCTTCACATAGACAGGGAACTGATCAGCCAATCTGCAGAGGAGAGAGATAAACAATAAATGTAGAGAGAGGCGGAGATGAGAGGTGGGGGAAGGTGCCAGGTGCCTGAGCATTTTCTAATCCCCAGTTCTAATCCCTTCTAGAGGCCCAGCTGCATTCCTCTCCTGGATTCTAGGAGTGTATACTTTTATTGCTGCATGACAAGTTACCATAAATGCAGTGGCTCAAAATGAGACCCATTTGGGGCGCCTGGGTGGCGCAGTCGGTTAAGCGTCCGACTTCAGCCGGGTCACGATCTCGCGGTCTGTGAGTTCGAGCCCCGCGTCGGGCTCTAGGCTGATGGCTCGGAGCCTGGAGCCTGCTTCCGATTCTGTGTCTCCCTCTCTCTCTCTGCCCCTCTCCCGTTCATGCTCTGTCTCTCTCTGTCCCAAAAATAAATAAAAAACGTTGAAAAAAAAATTAAAAAAAAAAAAGCAAAAACAAAAACAAAAAAATGAGACCCATTTATTTGCTCCCAGTCGGGCAAGGCAGGAGGCTGGCATGACAGGACCCTCTGCTCAAGGCTGAAAACAAGGTGTCAAGCAGGGTGAAGTCTTGTGTAGAGGCGCTAGGGAAAATCCACTTCCAAACTCATTCTTGTTGTTGGAAAAATTTGATTCCTTGGGAGTTTCAGGGGCCACTTGCAGCTCTTACAGTTCACTTGCCCTCCTTGCCATGAGAACACCTCCAACTAAAGCCAGCAACAGTGGATCCAGTCCTTCTCGTGCTTCAAATCTCTGACTTGCCCTTCTGCAACCAGAAAAGACTTGCTACTTTTAAAAGGTTCAGAAGATCAGGCCCACCTGGATAATATCCCTATCCTAAGGTCAATTGATTCAGGACCTTAATTACATCTATAAAATCCCTTTATTACAGTAGCTAGATTAATGTTTGAATAACTGGGAGAACTCTGTCTACCATAATGGGGAACCTCAACCTCCCTTTGACAAAGTCTCTTTTTTGGCCTAAGCCAACACAAATAGGTTTCTATTATTTCCAAATAAATAATTTCAACAAATCCACAGAGTGAAGGATGGGGGCAGGGCTTGCTACCCTGAGTGGGAAATGTGAGAAGCAAATTGAGTAGTGCTGACCAGATTTAATATCAGTAGGTGAAAATAACCTGGTTAAAGTGTCTTAGCTGGAATCCAAACCTACAGATATCCATGTGAATTTCCCAGAACATGACTCTGCTCTATTTTATAAGTGTTGAAGGCCTAGGGCTGCCTTCATAGACCAGTGCTCCCCCATCTCTTATAAAGCAATATTTAGAGACAGAAAGTAGAATAAGAGTTACTGAACACTGAGAAGAAGGATGAAAGGAAAGTTATTGCCTCATAGGTACAGAGATTTTATTTAGGATGATGAAAAAATTTTGGAAACATACAGTGCTAATGGATGCACAGGAATATGAATGTACTTTACACTCAAAAATAGTTTAAATGGCAAATTTTATGTTATATATATCTTATCACAATTTTTTAAAG
Organism: Panthera pardus; assembly: GCF_024362965.1. Classification (NCBI taxonomy): domain Eukaryota; kingdom Metazoa; phylum Chordata; class Mammalia; order Carnivora; family Felidae; genus Panthera; species Panthera pardus. Next base: position 142,170 of record NW_026526980.1, on the reverse strand, counting down.
TTTAAAAAAAGGGGGAGCACTGGCTGGCTCAGTCAGTAGAGTGTGCGACTCTTGACCTTGGAGTCAGAGGTTTGAGCCCCATATTCGGTGTAGAGATTACTTAAAAATAAAATCTTAAAAAAAAAAAAAAAAGAGGAGTCAACTGGGTAGAAGGAGCATTCCTGGCAAAGAGTGACATGTGCAAAGGCCTTGTGGTGGGGCAAGTATGATTCAGTCAGCCAGTATGGCTGCACAGAGAGAGCAAAGGGAAGAGTGGGACAGATGAGATCTCTGATGGCTAGAGGAGGGTAGGACTAGAGACCACAGGGGCCAGGAAGCATCTGTCACAAAACTCCACCAACAGGTGATTCTCCAAATTCAAGAGCATGAGCGTGTATGATGGTCTTGTCACATGATGTGAGAGCACAGTGTTGGACATCCCAGTGTGACCATCCTATGTGGTCTCAGGAGAAAGGAGGTCCCACTTCTCTATCCAACTACCAAAATGAACAATGTAGGACTGCAGCTTATGCAATTACCTTCCTGGTGCTCTTGATGAACATGCTCACCAGCAAAGCAAATTTTAAAAGCCTTAAATTAATTGCCTGAAAAAGTACTCACTGCATTTAACAAGCAGAGTCCCTGCTAAACAAATGTCAGGGATAATTGGGACTCTTGTCCCCTGCCACTGCCGGGCCCCTGATTTCGAAGGGAGTCATCCCAGCACAAAACACCTGCAGGGCAACTGAGGGCAGAGCTACACAGAGACCACTCCCTGGGAGCTGCTCCAAAAAACTCAGTCATTTCAACTCATGGGAACTGAGAAAAATCACAGCAGTGCCCTTTAACACTGTTTATTTAGATCCTGGCAGAGAGGAATTCTCAGCACATCCCTCTGTCTCCATTTAATCACCAGTGATTACATAGCCTCTGGGGCAATAATGGTGGAATTAAACATGGGAATGCTAATTCTGACTTAAGACGTTTCACCTGGACAGATGGGTGGCCTCTCCCTCATTCTGCTGCAAACCGGCCTCACTGAGAGTTCCTACACAGCGCTTGCCACCCCTACATCAGGGCCATTTGCCCCATCAACCCATCAGAATTGCAAACAATTCTGTCTGTACATTTCTTTTCATACATTTTCCCAGTAATTCCATCATGATTCATGAGGCTCAAGAACCTAAATAAATTTCCCAGGCAGGTAAACCAGTTTGTGATGCAAGCGGCTCACTCCTCGGAATGGCTGGCATGGGAGAGGACATCTCGCAGAGGCCCACAGTGCCCTTTCCAGGGCCATGTCATGACTTTCGTGGGCCTGAGCCACTTTTGCCTTCATGGGCTCCGTTCCTCCATCAAATCAAAAGAAAACATGCACACACACACACACACACACACACACACATATATACGCACACACATATATATGTGTGTGTGTATATATGTATTATATACATATATTAGATTTTTTACCTATTGATATAAAGACAGATATGTCACTATTATATGTTTAAATTTTTTCTTCAATCTAAAAGTTCATTTTTCTTCTTCTGATTTCAAAAGAAATTAAAGCATTTTCAGTGGCCCTAGGCCCAGGGCCTACTGTGCCTAGTGGAAAAGCCCGCCCTGGTGCTTCCTTCCTCCAGATGCTCCAGAAGATGGAAGAGAGATGCCTCAAGTGCTCCAGAGGCAAAGCCAGCACACACCATGGGTGGGGGCTCTGCACTCTGCCTCCCCACACTCCCCCTGGAGCACCCTGAGTTGTGGCACCCTGAATTTCCCTAACAAACAGCAGCTACATATCTACCCAAGGGCAGGTTTCCTCTTGGGCCAGCAGCACATGCTCTGAAGTCAGAGTGTCTAAGTCTAGACCCCAGCTCCATCAACTACCAATTGTGTGACCTCAGCCAAGTGACTCTACCTCTCTCTCCAGGCTGTGGTGTCCTCACATGTGAGTGGGAAGAATAAGGCACCTGCCTCACAATATTGCCAGGAGGGTTTAATAAGATAAGACACGGAAAGTGCTCCCTGAATGAGAAATGGCTTTGCGTAATTAGTGGTGGTCTGGTGCTCTTAGATCATGGACCCATCTTGAGAATGCGATGGGATCTACAACTTCACACAAAGAAAGGATGCCCCAAATGTCCCATACACTCCAGTGGTGACTAGACCATCACTTCCACTCCACCCGCTATCCTGTCTCTAAAACTCACCAACCTACGGATAGCCTTGGGCCCTGTGGGGTCCAGGTAAAAAAGCCCATATTCAGACAACCTTGCTGGTTCTGTAGGAAAGGGCCTGATGAACAAGGGGAGCCCAGATGAGACTTGTTTCCAGTCTAATCTCCCCTAAAACAAGAATGGCACTAATGCAAAGAGTCTCAGTGCTGTGGGGACAGCCATGCCTAGGGCAGCTTTGTTAAATGATCCGTGCTCCCCTTCTCAACTGACATGGCTTGGGGCCACCTCAGAAGGCTGCAGGGAGAAGGAGGGGGCCCCATGCACTGCAGTGAATGGAGCAACAGGCATGCATTCAAATCACGCCCCCTGGCTGTGCATAACTTTGAGCAACAAGCATCACCAGCAGCCTTCATTCCCTCATGTCTAAAGCAGAGACGTGGTATCTATCCTTCAGGGTGGCTGTGAAGACAAAATTAAACCACTTACAGAAAGCAACCAGCCAACCGGGTGCCTGGCACAAAATGGAAGCAAGTCTCCTCGCTGGGCCAGCCATGCTCCCTGACACACTTGTGGGAAAAGTCACTAAACGCCAGGAAACAAATAAACGCCTGCTGCTCCTCACGCCGGAGCATGCTAAACGGAGTCAGCCATGTGAGAAGTGGCAAGATTGGATCCAATCCTGCCGTTTTCAGTGTCTGCCCTTGTGCTTCTCCGTGCCAGGCTTACACTGGATTTCTCTGTCCAAGCAATCTTATGAAGTTCAACACAGTATCTGCCAGACTCATGGGCCCCTCCTCAGAGCTCAGTGTTGGCCCCTATAAAGGATGACAGGTCCCTCTCTGGCCCAAGAGCCCCATAGGTGAATCCAATGTACCCCCATGTCACCTATAATTTAAGCCAGGTCTTCCCAATTTGAAGAAACTCTGTTCCTACTTTCAGCAGCCCTGGAAGACAATTGCCTATACGTTCTAAGATATGCCTCAAAGACCTTCTCCTCCCACCCTACATAAGTTCCGATCACAACATACGGCCCATATTTAATCAGAATCTCCTAAACATGCTTTCCTTGTTGGTTATATCTACCGGGATATTTTTATGTAATAAAATCACAAACTGGCCCTTTGTGTAATTCATGTGGGGTTTCACTCATGCAGCACCCTAACACTTAGTGAGCATCTTCTAGGTATCAGACACCATCCTAAGCACCAGAAAATCCGGAAGGTAACAACACGTTCCCTGCCTTGGCAGCTCTCATGGTTGTCAGGGAGGACAGATGTTTCCACAAGTTATTACGGTGCTGGGGTCAGGAGCACGTGACCATGGGAATCCAGAGGGGGAACAATATCAGAGCTACTTCCCGTGAACTGGGGCTTGCTAAAGCTGTGTCTGGATCAATAACAAAAGAGGGACCAATGCCTCCATAACTATTCCCTATTATGGGTGTAGTGTGTCTACGTGAGTTCCTTCTGAAAAACAGTGCCAACCACCAAAGACTTTACGAAAGGTTTTAACAGCAGCACAGTCATGAATGAGAGTTCCAACTGCTCTACATCCTTACCAGCACTCGGTCTTGTCAGTGTTTTTCATTTTAACCATTGTATATATGTGTAGTGGTTTTAATTTGAATTTTCCTGAGGCGCCTGGGTGGCTCACTCAGTTAAGCATCCAACTCTCAATCTTGGCTCTGGTCATGATCTCACAGTTCGTGGGTTTGAGCCCCACATTGGGCTCTGCACTGAAGGTGGGGATCCTGCATGGAATTCTCTCTCCTCTCTCTATTCCTATCCCACCTGTGCTCGTTCTCTCTCTCTCTCTCTCTCTCTCTCTCTCTCTCTCTCATAAAGTTAAAAAATGAAAATTAAAACAAAATAATTTGAATTTTCCTAATGAGTAATCATGTGGGGCATCTTTTCTTATATACTTACTATGACTTGGCTATCTTTTTTGCAAAATGCCTAGTCAAGTCTGTGCCTACTTTTTTGCTGTGGATTATCAGTCTTTTTCTAAGTGATTTATGGGAGTCAGTTTCATATCTTAGATACAAGTCACCTGTCAGATACCCTTTTACTCTCTTAATGGTATCCTTCGGGGGTGCCTGGGTGACTCAGTCAGTTAAGCATCTGACTCTTGATTTCGGCTCAGGTCATGATCTCAGGGTTCATGGGATTGAACCCCATGTCAGACTCTGTGATGACAGCATGGGGCCTGCTTGGGATTCTCTCTCTCTCTCTCTCTCTCTCTCTTTCTCTCTCTCTCTCTCTCTCTCTCTCTCTCTGCCACTCCTGCATGCACACCCTCCCTCTCTCTCTCTCTCTCTCAAAATAAATAAACATTTTTTAAAAAGGTGTCCTTTGATGAAAAGAAGTTCTTAATTTCCTTAAGACCCAATTATCAATTTTTCTTAAGGTTAGTGTGTTTGTTCTAAGAAATCTTTGCCCACACTCCAAGTTCATGAAAATATTCTGTGTTATCTATTAAAAATGTTATTTTTTAAGCTTTCACATTTAGATCTAAAAATCCACCTGGAATTGATTTTCGGTTTATGGTTTATGAGAAGTAAGAGTCAAAATGAATCCTTTTCCCATAGAAACTATCAGTGGACCTGGGGTCATTTACTGACAAGTGCTCTCTCCTGCTGTTCCATAGCAAATTTTTGATATAAAAAAAGTCTGCATGTATGGGAAAAAATAATAATGCAAACTGCAGATATTTAAAAAGAAACAATAGGGGCGCCTGGGTGGCTCAGTCAGTTAAGTGTCCAACTTTGGCTCAGGTCATGATCTCACGGTTCATGGGTTCGACAGCTCAGAGTCTGAAGCCTGCTTCAAATTCTGTGTTTCCCTCTCTCTCTGCCCCTCACCCACTCATGCTCTGTCTCTCAAAAACAAATAAACATTAAAAAATATTTTTTAAAAATGTTTTAATAAATTAACTGAACAAAAAGAAACAACAGATGATGGCACAACAAGTAATTAATTTCTCAAGTCTAGCAAGATCATATTAGTCACAGACACCATCATCCCAGGTGAGCACCGACTCTCCTGTTCATGGTTCTCATAAGCTGAGGATTAATTCCAACCTTACAGCAGTATGTGGTGTGGTCTCTGCCCACATATCCCTAGCCCAGACAAAGTGACCCTGACAGGTACAGTTTCCTGCCTCACTGGTGAGGAAGCAGACTCAAAGATGCTGCATAGCATACCCATATCTCTGTACCTAGAAAATGGTGAAGCTGAAATTCTAAAACAGGTCTGCCTAATCCCAGAGTACACACTTTTCATCTCTACACTCTGCCGCCCATCCCTGGGAAGACTGGAAAAGAGTCTGTGGAGGAGGTGACATTAGAGCTGAACCCAAAGGGAAAAATAGGAACAACAAATCATCATTTTCTGCTCAAAGTAAGCAGAGAGGAACCAGCAGCTCACTCAAAATCACAGGGCTGGAAGGAGAAGTTCCAGCTCTAGTTTAAATTTGAAAATGGCTCAAAGATGTCCATGATACATCTAAAAAAAAGGCAGCAGGTAAACAGAAGCTTTAGGAATCAGGTGAAATGTGGTTTTATCTGTCTGTGCACATCTATGCACATATGGCATAATCTAATAGAATTGCTTTTTTTATGTTTCATCATTTTGTAAAGTCACATCCCCATATATAATAATTAACAAACATTACCAAATTTGAGATGGCTCAGACACCTAAGAAAGCATGACAAAGCATTACGAACCCCTAACTAAACCTCAGGACACATTAACTCTGATGTTATTCACTGTGGTGTGCACACACTAAGTTCTATCTAGTTTTGACTGAGAGGGCTGCCATCAATCACTAGATGAGCCTAAGTGAAAAATAATAATACAGAGAGACAAAGAAATACAGAAACTGAGAAAGAAATACAGAAATCTTAACCCTAAGTGGGACCTCTGGTTCAAAGTGGCAGATTAAGTACATGTATTTATCTCCTAAAAACTCATTAAAACAAGAGGAATTTTACTATTTTTTTAACGTTTATTTATTTTTGAGAGAGGGAGAGAAAGAGACAGAGAATGAGCAGGGGAGGGGCACAGAGACAGGGAGACAGAATCTGAAGCAGGCTCCAGGCTCCAAGCCATCAGCACAGAGCCCAATGCAGGGCTCAAACTCAGAGTGTGAGATCACGATCTCAGCCAAAGTTGGACGCTTAACTGACTGAGCCACCCAGGCACCCCAAAAACAAGAGGAATTTTAAAAGCCAGAGACTTGCAAGAATTAGAAGAAAGAGAGGAGAACCCCTGTTAAAGACAGGTTTTAGTACATTCCTGGAGCATGTTTGAGGAAGTGGTACCAGGAAACAAGGTGGAGGAAACCAGCCAAGACAAGATGAGAAATGAGAGGGAACAGCCAAGGTGGAAGCCAGTCGACATTCAAGAAACTCAGAGCCTTAAACTCTGAAAATGCCAAGCCCAGAGAAACAACCCCCAGTAAACAACAGGAAAGACCCAGGAGTACAGACATGTAGAAGGGAGATCTAAGAAGAGTGTCCTAAAAAGAGGAAGGAAGGAAGGGGAAAAGAAATGAAAAAGATTTTGACCATATATTTATTATAAGAAAAATCTTGAAAAAATAATTTAAGACACAAAGAAGGCAAATAGTTTGGGGAATAGGGGAGAGTGTAAACTCCAGAAACAAACAAGAAATAAAATATCATCTTAGTACTATTGGCTTTGAAAAGAATAATATTTACATAGCCAAAATAACGTAAGCTCTATTTGTTAATTTTACTAAATAGAGTAATATTAACAATCTGTCATGGTTGGGGGAAGGGAAGGTATGAGGTGGAAATGAAGTTAAACTTCACCTATCACAGTCAGAAATTTGAGCTGATAATGACTGAAACTCATCAATCAAGAATGAGTGATATATACACATTTTCTGAGCCATGGTGGTAAGATCACTGTGGGCTTGAAACTAAAAAAGTTCAGTTATTGCCTCTAGGGAGTAAACAAAGGTAGAAAGTAATTTTTTTTAATTATAACCCTTTCAGTACTACAAGATTTTTTTTTAAGCACAAGAATGATCATTTTAAATTACATGTATTTTACAATGCTTAGGCACATGTGTATGTGCACATGTATGCTTAATTCTCTGTGTCTGAGATTAGGTATGTGTTGTTAAATACATCAAAAATTCTGGTATAAAACATCCTATACTATTAACAGGGATGGGGATAGAAAGGGTGAGACAAGGAGATAACAGAGCATTCCTCTTTCTTCTATATACTTCTCAGCTCTTTTAATTTGTTTTACCACAAGCATGTGTGTGTTACTTTTGTGATGTTTTAAGTGCTGGGTGGAAGGAGGGCAGAGAGAGAATGAGGAGTGTAGAAGATACTGGGCAGATGGATATGAGACAGATTTAAGAGAGGAAAGAAAAAGTCTGCACACCTGAGTGCCCAGCTCCTGATCTGAGCACAGAAACAGGACTTGCCAAATGCCACACTCAACCCTGCCAGGCATGAGATGCAAGCACAGTAATGACAGTGACTAGCCTGGGGACCACCAACTGAAATTTAATAAGCAACTAACCAATTCCATTGCCAAGCCCCAGGAACAGCCAGTTTTTTTTTTTTTCTTTTCCACTGAGAAGCTTAAGTGGAAGGGAAAATACTAATTTCATATTTCTCCTCCAACTAGTCAACTGAGATTGCCAAAGTTTTGTGAAGATGCCAGCCTTGAGAGAGGCAAAATAAGCCTCACCCCCAATGGCTGCTGGTTCTAGAAATGATTCCTCTTGCTCTACACCAAATTATTCTTGCAAAACCTGATGATAGTGGAGAATACGGAGGAGGTTAAAGCCTGTTCTGGCCCAGCAGTGATCTGATACTTTGCACTGAAGTCTTCCAGAGAGCACAGCAGACAGGGGCTGCAGAAGATACAGAGCATAAACGAATCCAGATATGGGGCAGGGAAGAAAAGGCATGGTCTCTAGAAAACAACTCTTACCATCCTCTGCGAATCATTGCTATGCATCTAACATAATCTGTTATGATAAATCTCTGACCATCAGAATTCTACAAGATACCTCCATTTGAAAGAGATGTATGTGGAATACTGATAGGAGCTAGTATCCAAATCAGCAAAGGTTCTAAATCTTCTTTACTTATCATGCTACAACTTAAGGGTAACTCCCTCTTTAAAACCTTAAATGGCTGCACCTCACTAAGAGATAGAGCATGAAGCAAATGTGTATATACAATTAACAACAGCAAACATTCAGCACTTACTGCATGCCAGGCATTGTTTCAGGCACCCTACGTATCCTAACTCAATTATACCTCATAATAATCCTCTGAAGCAGGGAATATAATTGTCTCATTTTATACATGAGAAAAATAAGACACAAAGAGCCTGTCCAAGGTTACGCAGCTAAGAAGTAGCAGAACTGTGATTTGAAACTAAGTAGTTTGATTCCAGAGTCTGTGTTCTGTCTCTCAACACCTCCACTTGCAAGTTTAATAGGTATCTGAGACTCAGTATGTCCTATATGAACTCTTAACATCCTGCCCATCCTATCCTCTCTCTCCCCTCCCCAAAAAGAAAAAAACTTGTTTCTCCCTAAACCTTCCTTATCTCAGGTAATAAGAACTCCATCCTTGGGGCACCTGGGGCTTAGTTGGTTAAGCATCCAACTTCAGCTCAGGTCATGATCTCGTGGTCAATGGATTGAAGCCCAGCTGCGAGCTCTGTGCTGACAGCTCAGAGCCTGGAGCCTGCTTCGGATTCTGTGTCTCCCTCTCTCTCTGCACCTCCCCTGCTCACACTCTGTCTCTGTCTCTCTCTCAAAAATAAATAATAAACATTGAAAAAAGATTTTAAAAAAATGAACCCCATCCTTAACTGCTCAAGCCCAAAACCTTCTAGGCATCCTTGACCCCTTCTTTATTACCAATGCCATTCCACAGCCAAACTGTCAGGAAATCCCACCTCCAAAATCTACCTTCAAAATACATTTTGCTGCTTCAGAATCTTACCGCTGCACACCATTTCCACTGGCCTAAGCCGCCATCATCTCTCTCCTGAGTTTCTGCAAGAGCTTCTTCATTGATTTCCCTGTCAACCCTGCTATCATACATTTTCCTTAACCCCAAAGTGGAAATCAAATCATGCCACTCTTCTGTTCAAACCCCCCAAACTGAAGTTGTTTCAATGGGTTACAAGTTCCTCTGCAGCCTTCCTATCCTCCTAACTTAATACTTGCCCCTTATTTTTTCTACTGCAGCCACACCAGCTCTGTTGCTCTCCTTGAACGCAACCCACAGGCTCCCACCCCAGGGCCTTTACACCTCCTGATCCTCTGCCCACAGTGCCTTTCCCTGAACATCAACATGTCTCACCCCCTCATGTCCTCCATGTTAGAATATCATCCTTTCATCCCTGACCACCCTATTGACATTGAAACCCTCAGCCCTGCAACCTACTTTCCACCTTCTCTGCTTTATTTTTCCATAGTGCACCTATCTCCTAGAATAGCACCTGATGCAGATTAGATGCCCAATAAATATGTCTTCCGTTGATAAAAAGCACAATTTCTGATCACATAATTTAATTTTTTAGGATGTTGATAGGTGCAAGCAAAAGAAATTTAACTAGATTATGCACATTTCTTCATACAAGTAATACAGAGATCCTTTAACGATTTGAGTGTATAGATTTATTTGACCTCCAAACTCCTTTGTCACATTAGTGTTTCTTGGAAAATTCTAGGCAGGTGTACCAAATAGAGTAGGCAGTAGTGAAAGGAGAAGTCTGGTGAGCAAAGGAAAAAACATTTTTGTTTCTACGCCAGCTCAAACTCACTGACAAGAATTTTCTAGAGTGCCACGTGGATAAAGATCCTGAGGATTTGACGAGAACAGGGACTGTGATCCATTAGTGATTTTGCACAGTGCACAAAGGAGGGAATGGCATCACAGGCTCTTGCCTTCCCTGCACATAGACTTTCCTCACAAATCCAGAAGGATCAATGAAATGGGATGTCCCACTTACTCTTCTACAGCCTTTATTTTCATAAGAAATGAATTTGACAAGAAATTGCAAGGGCAAAAATTGCAAGGGCAAGAAATATGGAGAAGAAACTTTCAATAAAATCTCACAGGTCCCAATTCAAGACTGCTGAAAGCTGCTTTGTTTTGCTAATCAGTGGAGTAAAGCATGGTCTTTAAAGCATGGTCCTTAAAAAAAAAAAAAAAAAAGAAAGAAAGGAAAAAAAAGCTCATGGGAAATATCTAGAGATACAGATGGAGAAACTAGCACCCCAATGTTTACCACCAGCTCCCCCATCAGTTACCCTCCATAGAAGTAGGCACCTTCTCCTCCATCCTCCATGAAAGACAGAGAGCAGTTGTTTTATTATTTTTTAATGTTTATTTATTTCTGAGAGAGAGAGACACAGAGCATGAGCAAGGGAGGGGCAGAGAAAGAGTGAGACACAGAATGTGAAGCAGGCTCCAGGCTATGAGCTGTCAGCACAGAGCCTGATGCGGGGCTTGAACCTACAAACCGTGAGATCATGACCTGAGCCAAGGTCGGACACTTAACAGACTGAGCCATTCAGATGCCCCAGAAAGCAGTTGTTTTAAAGATTCCATGCAAAGAACCCCACCAGGATTTTTCTAATCACAACAGAAACCCATGCAGTGTGGGACTAAGAAAAGAAAAGCTTGATTTCTCTTCAATATGAGTCTCAACTTTTGTAATTGAGTGTAACCGGTAAAACAGGCCCCATACAGACTCCAAAACATGCAGCACCCACTCATCCCAGACTGATCTGACCAAACCAGCATTCTGTGAGGCCACCAATTCAGACCTCTCCACTCAGGGCAATCGTCATTCAGGCCCAGTCCACTTGGAAGCCCACCTAGAGAACACCACACAAACTGCAGGTAGATTAAAACCTATCTGTGAAAAACTGCTCCAAATCAATAACCAAAGACAATTCACCAAAAACTGGAAAGAATATGAAGACGCAAACTTCATGAAACCATATCCAAGTTGCCAATAACTCATGAAGAGGTTCAGACTCACTGGGAACAGGAGAAATGTGAAGGAAAATATTTCTCTATACTGTTGAGAAGATTCCTTCACCTGGCTAACTCCCACCCATCCTCCAGATCTCAGCTGAGATTCCTCTTCCACAGAGATGTTATTTTCTTTGTAGCTCTTATTACTGGATATGATGGATTTATAGATGCATTTGTGAGTTTAATTTCTGTCTTCCATGTAAGCCATGGGCTCCATGAAGGGAGTAACAATGTCTGGTTTTGTTTTGTTTTTTCACCGTTCTGTCCCCAAGACTTAGAAGAGTGGCTGGCAACAGTAGATGCTGAATGAATATTTGTTCAGTGAATGAATGAAGGAAGCACAATTAGTTCTTTTCAGGAGCCTGGCATAGGATTTCACCTCCATGTTCACAACACCAAGACAGACCAATCTCTCTTTGGAAAGTTCATTGGATTAATGGGTACAATTGCTGCCTGACACTCGTACTGCCCCAATCAAGTTCAAAGAGCAAGAGGAACAATAACTGTTCCAAACCCCACACACCTATCTGGAGATAAATGCAGGAGAATTACCTAACACCTTTGCATGGGAGTATCACTGGGGAGCCTGCTGATTTAATGTTCCTAAAAGGTGTAGCAGAGGATGCTACCGACGTGTAGATTCTCCGGAAACTTAAGCCTTTAAATTCTACTGCACGGGGGCTGTCAGAAAGCAATATTTTGTGAGCTACAGATTCCAATAAAACTCACTCTGAGATGATGAAGCCTTCCTTGGTAGCCTAAGGGCTGATATATGAATAATCTGCCAGCATTATGCTGTGTCACTTAAATATTACTTTGGAGATTTGTCAGAAGAAAATTTAAGTAAAATTAAAGTTCAAATGGAAATGAAAAATTAAGGTATGATCAAAGCTATAATCTCATACTGGATTTAAAAAAAACTGTAGAGGAAAGTCCCATTTAAGATTTCCTGTTTTGTATTTATGGATCCATACTAAGGTATTCCCACTGTGCCTTGTTTAAAAGGCTGATATGCAGGGTTTGGGCCTCCCCCCCACCCCTTATTTAGATTCTGAACCTAGCTCCAGGGGAAAAACAGCATCTCAGTTTCTATGGGCAATCCAATTTTAATCATTTTTGCTTTATTGGAATTTTCATAGGAGTCCAGGTACAAGAGATTCAGAATTAATCTAAGTCATAAACAAAGCAAAAATGGGGAGGAACGGAGTGAATGATAATTTAATGCCTATAAGGCATGGCTCCTTTTTCCTAAAATATGCAGTATGGTGTGGAATAGGAGAGGGGACCAAAGTACTATTTGGAATCAAGCCCCTCAAAGTCAGAAGCACACCTGAAGTTTATCTAAAACACGGGTGTCTGTGACTCCCACAAACAGCTTTTCTCCAGGGTTTCAGAATGTTCCCTGCTACTTATCAAACCGAGAGAAGCAGCTGTGATGGAGAGAAAGGTGACAGCAAGCAGAAGTCTGGAAGCCCCTGGAGAGAGACACAGCTTGACCGTGGAACTGAAATGCAGACTCCAAAAAGACTAGCTTACCAGAGACTGAGCCCTCTGTGGCCTGTCTGCATATAATCCTCTGCCAATGTGGCTCATGTGCTACAGCATGACAGCAAATCCCAGAGGGAACAGGGATGATACCCAATGTGCCTTGTGCTGTAACGATCCGTCAACACCATGATGATCATATTAATGAAACTAGTGAAGCATCCTCTCTAGTTGAGACCAGCAGCCTCTCTGAGTCTAAGTTAAGGCAGCTTTTTCTGGAACCAAAAATAATAAATATTATTTTCTAACTTTAAGTTTTCTATATCAACCAAAAGGACAGTTAAAAAAATCACACACAGAATACTGAAAAAAAATTATTAACCCAAAATAAGATGAGAAAAGAGAAATGGAGAAACAATGGATGAAAGATACAAATAGAAAATAAAACACAAATGGTAGACTTCAACACAACTCTATCCGTAATACCATTAAATGTAAATGGCCTAAACACTTCATATGAAAGGTATAGTTTCATAGATTGAATCAGAAAGCAAGATTAACTGTATGCTATTTATAAAAAATACAAGCAAGAGAGCAAGAAAGGACGTGCAAGACACAAGCCACAGTCATTATATAAATTTATCTCCACAGTAACATCCCATCACTTTTTCCATATTTTATTCATCAAAGGTGATTCATAAGCTTAGCTCACACTCAAGTAGAAGAGATTTTTAAAAAGTGTGAACACCAAGAGTCAGAGACAATTGGAAGCCATTTTAGAAGCTATCTAAACAAATCTAGCAAGAATGATCAGGGAAAAAGTAGAGGCAACACAAATTACCAGTATCAGGAATTGAAGAGGCAGTATCATTATAGATCATACAAATATTCAAAGGATAATAAGGAGATAAAACGAACAACAGTGTGTCAGTGAATACAACAACCTGGATGAAATGGATAAATTCCTTGAAAGACAAAAGTGCCAAAGATAACAAAAGAAAGAATAAATAGAAAATAATAATAGCCCTATATCTATTAAACAAATTGAATCCATAATTTAATATTTCCCCCCAAAGAAAAACCCAGTGTCTTCACTAGTAATTTCTATCAAACATTTAAGAAATAACATAAATATTTCCCACACTTTCAAAACATGTCTTACAGAAAATAAAAGAGAACACACCCAACTCATTTTATGAATCCAGTCACATACAAACAACAACAAAAAATCATACACCAATATCATTCATGAACTTTGATGCAAAAATCCTTAATAAAATATTTGTATATTGAATCCAACGATATATAAAAGGGATACTGAGATTTATCTCAGGAAAGCATTGGTTCAATATTCAAAAAGCAATTAGTTTAATTCATCTCATTAAGATAAAAAAGGATAGGGGCACCTGGGTGGCTCAGTCGGTTAAGTGTCTAACTTCGGTTCAGGTCATGATCTCATGCTTTGTGAGTTCAAGCCCCAGGTCAGGCTCTATACTGACAGCTCAGAGCCTGGAACCTGCTTTGGATTCTGTGTCTCCCTCTCTCTCTGCCCTTGTCCTGCTCGTGCTCGCTCTCTCTCTCTCTCTCTCTCTCCCTCTCTCAAAAATAAATAAATAAATAAACATTAAAAAAAGAAGAATAAAAAGGAGAACAAATCATATGATTTTTCTCAATAGATGCAGGGAAAACATTTGATAAAATTTAACACCCGTTCTTTTTTTAAAAAAAATTCTTCATCAAACTTGGGGTGCTTGGTGGCTTAGTAAGTTATGCATCTGACTTCAGCTCAGGTCATGACCTTACTGTTTGTGGGTTTGAGCCCCAAGTCAGGCTCTGTGCTGATGGCTCAGAGCCTGGAGCCTGCTTCTGATTCTGTGTCTCCCTCTGTCTCTCTGTCTATCCCCTGTTCATGCTCTGTCTCTCTCTCAAAATAAGTAAACATAATTTTTTTTTATTTTTATTTCTTTAATATGAAATTTATTGTCAAATTGGTTTCCATACAACACCCAGTGCTCATCCCAGCAGGTGCCCTCCTCAATGCCCATCAACCATTTTCCCCTCCATCAACACTCAGTTTATTCCTAGCTTTTAAGAGTCTCTTATGTATGGTTTGCCTCCTTCCCTCTCTGTAACTTTTTTTCCCCCTTCCCCTCCCCCATGGTCTTCTGTTAAGTTTCTCAGGATCCACATATGAGTGAAAACATACGGTATCTGTCTTTCTCTGTATGACTTATTGCACTTAGCGTAACACTCTCCAGTTCCATCCACATTGCTACAAACGGCCAGATTTCATTCTTTCTCATTGCCAAGTAGTATTCCATTGTATACATAAACCACAACTTCTTTATCCATTCATCAGTTGATGGACATTTAGGCTCTTTCCATAATTTGGCTATTGTTGAGAGTGCTGCTATAAACATTGGGGTACAAGTGCCCCTATGCATCAGTACTCCTGTATCCCTTGGGTAAATTCCTAGCAGTGCTATTGCTGGGTCATAGGGTAGGTCTATTTTTAATTTTCTGAGGAACCTCCACACTGCTTTCCAGAGCAGCTGCACCAATTTGCATTCCCCCCAACAGTGCAAGAGGGTTTCCGTTTCTCCACATCTTCTCCAGCACCTACCGTCTCCTGATTTGTTCACTTTGGCCACTCTGACTGGCGTGAGGTGATATCTGAGTGTGGTTTTGATTTGTATTTTCCTGATAAGGAGCGACGGTGAGCATCTTTTCATGTGCCTGTTGGCCATCTGGATGTCTCCACACTGTTTTCCAGAGTGGCTGCAACAGTTTGCATTCCCACCAACAGTGCAAGAGGGTTCCCGTTTCTCCACATCCTCGCCAGCATCTATAGTCTCCTGATTTGTTCATTTTAGCCACTCTGATGTGAGGTCATATCTCAGTGTGGTTTTGATTTGTATTTCCCTGATGAGGAGTGACACTGAGCATCTTTTCATGTGCCTGTTGGCCATGTGGATGTCTTCTTTAGAGAAGTGTCTATTCGTGTCTTCTGCCCATTTCTTCACTGGATTATTTGTTTTTCGGGTGTGGAGTTTGGTGAGTTCTGTATAGCTTTTGGATACTAGCCCTTTGTCCAATATATCATTTGCAAATATATTTTCCCATTCTGTCGGTTGCCTTTTAGTTTTGCCTGCTTCTGATTCTGTGTCTCCCTCTTCCTCTCTCCCTGTCCCCCACTCATGCTCTGTCTCTCTCTCTCAAAATAAATAAACATAAATTTTTTTTAAAAAAAAATCTTCATCAAACCAAAAATAGAAGGAAGCTTCCTCAATCTGATTTTTTAAAATGTCTATTTAAAAAACCTATAGAGAGGCGCCTGGGTGACTCAGTCAGTTAAGCATCTGACTTCAGCTCAGGTCATGATTTGGCAGTTCATGAGAACGAGCCCCACATCAGTTTTTGTGCTGACAGCTCAGAGCCTGGAGCCTGCTTCAGATCCTGTGTCTCACTCTCTCTGCCCCTCTCCTGCTTACACTTTGTTTCTCTCCCTCTCTCTCTCTCAAAAATAAACATTAAAAAATATTTAAACCTATAGATAACATCATATTTAATGATAAAATAATGAATATTTTTCTCTTAAGGTCAGGAATAAAGCAAGGATTTCCATTATCAACACTTCCATTCAACATCTTACTGAAAGTCCTAGTTAGTGCAATAAGGCAAAAAAATACAAATAAATAAAAGGCATAAAGATTATAAGGGAAAGAAGTAAAACTGTAATTATGTGCAAATGACATTACTTTCTACATAGAAAAACCTACTAAATCTACAAACAGCTCACCAGAAGTAATGAGTTTAGCCTATTTCTATGTATAAGGTTAATCAATAAGTCAATTAAATTTTTATATACTAGCAATGAACAAGTGGAAATAAACTTTTAAAATTTAAAATAGGGGCGCCTGGGGCGCCTGGGTGGCTCAGTCGGTTAAGCGTCCGACTTCAGCTCAGGTCACGATCTCACGGTCCGTGAGTTCGAGGCCCGCGTCAGGCTCTGGGCTGATGGCTCAGAGCCTGGAGCCTGCTTCCGATTCTGTGTCTCCCTCTCTCTCTGCCCCTCCCCCGTTCATGCTCTGTCTCTCTCTGTCCCAAAAATAAATAAACGTTAAAAAATAAAAAATAAAAAATAAAAAATAAAAAAATAAAAAAATAAAATAAAATAGGGGCGCCTGGGTGGCTCAGTCGGTTAAGCGTCCGACTTCAGCTCAGGTCACGATCTCACTGTCCGTGAGTTCAAGCCCCGCGTCAGGCTCTGGGCTGATGGCTCAGAGCCTGGAGCCTGCTTCTGATTCTGTGTCTCCCTCTCTCTCTGCCCCTCCCTCGTTCATGCTCTGTCTCTCTCGGTCTCAAAAATAAATAAACGTTAAAAAAAAATTTTTTTTTAAATAAATAAAATAAAATTTAAAATAGTATCAAAAGACATCAGATAACTAGGAAGAAGAAAGATTTATAAAACCTCTACACTGAAAACTACTTAAAGAAGACCTGAATAAATGCTTAGATATAACATGTTTGTCACGTTTTAACAGTCTTCCCCCATTGATTTATAGATTCAATGCATTCCCAGATACAATCTCAAAAGAGTTTCTGGTGAAACTCAAGTATCTCATTCTAAAACATGTATGGAGGGGGTGCCTGGGTAGCTAATCAGTTAAGCATTCAATTCTTGATTTAGGCTCAAGTCATCATCTCATTGTTCGTGGGTTCGAGCCCCACATCAGGCTCCATGCTGGCAGTGCAGAGTCTACTTGGGATCCTCTCTCTCTGCCCCTCCCCTGCTCACACACACTCTCTCTCTCAAAATTAATAAACTTAAAATAAAATAAAGGGGTATCGGGGTGGCTCAGTTGAGTGTTTGACCTCAGCATGGATCATGGTTTCGAGGTTCCATGAGGTCGAGCCCATATCAGGCTTGCTGCTGTCAGCATGGAGCCTGCTTCAGATCCTCTGTCCTCCACTCTCTCTGCCCCTCCCCTACTTACTCTCTCTCTCAAAAATGAATAAAAATTTAAAAATAAATAGATTAATTAATTTTTGGGGCGCCTGGGTGGCTCAGTCGGTTGAGCGTCCGACTTCAGCTCAGGTCACGATCTCGCCGTCCGTGAGTTCGAGCCCCGCGTCGGGCTCTCTGCTGACCGCTCAGAGCCTGGAGCCTGTTTCGGATTCTGTGTCTCCCTCTCTCTCAGACCCTCCCCCATTCATGCTCTGTCTCTCTCTGTCTCAAAAATAAATAAACGTAAAAAAAAAATGTTTAAAAAAAAAAAATAGATTAATTAATTTTTAAAATGTATATGGACATGCAAGCCACCTGGAAGAGCCAAAACAATCTTGAAAAACGAGAACAAAGTTGGGACACTTACACTTCCTGATTTCAAGACTTAATATGAAGCCATAGTAACCAAGATAGTGTGGTATTCATAAGATGGACAATAGATCAATGGAACAAATTAAAGAGTTCAGAAGAAGGCCCACACAAATATGATCAATTGATTTTTGACAAGTCAATTCAATGAGGAAAGGAAAGCCTTCTTAACAACTGGTGGTGGAACAAGTACATATCCATAAGGAAATAAAAGAAACTCTGACCTCGACCTCACACCATACAGAAAAATTAATTTGAGATGGATCAGAGACCGAAACACAAGCTTGAAATCATAAAGCTTCTATGAAAACACACACACACACACACACACACACACACACAAGGGAATATCCTCAAACCTTGGGGTAAGCAAAGTTTTTTAGAACCCAAAAAACACTACCAAAAAAGGGGGGGGAAATGATAAGTTGGGCTTCATTAAAATTTTAAAATGGCTGCTTACCAAAAATGGCTGCTCACCAGTAAGAAAAGAAAAAAGAAAAATTTTCAATACATGTATCTGACAGTGGACCATTATCCAGAATATGTAAAGAACCCCTACAAATCAATAATAAAACAATAAACAATCCAATTTAAAAATGGACAGACATTGACATAAACTTTCCACTAGAAGATAAGTGGCCAATAAGCCCATGAAAAACTGTTCAACATTATTTCATCATCAGGGAAATGCAAAGTGAAACCATAATGAAACACCATTTCACCTTGTCTGAAATGACTGTGATAAAAAATAATGACAATACAGATATTGGTGAGGTTGTGGAACAACTCACTCTCCTACATTGCTATGGGAATGAAAATAGTATAACCACTTTGGAAAATTGTCTGGCAACTTCTTATAAAGTTAAACACACATCTACCCTATGACCCACCAATTCTACTCCTGGGTATTTACTGAAGAGAATGCAAGTATGTGTCCACACAAAGATTTGAAAATAATTGTTCATAGAAGTTTTATTCAGAATAACCAAAAATTGGAAACAAATTCCCATTTACTTGTCGATGGATAAAAAAATTATGGACTACTCATACAATAGACTACTCCTCATCAATAAAATATAAAAAAGGAAGAACTGTTGATATGCACAAGAGATCAGTCACTAAAACATTTTGTTGTGTGAAAAGAGCCAGGTCAGGGCGAGGGTGCAGGAGGAGAACATATTGTATGAGTTCATTTCTATGGAGCCCAAAAACTCACAAACTTAATCTATGGTGATGAAAATGAGAACAGTGATTGCCCCAAGATGTGATAAGAGTGTGTGGACAGAGTCACAAGAGGACTTTATAGGGTGATAGAAACATTCTACATCTTGTTTGCAATGATGGTTACATGGATATATACAATTGTCAAAATTCATCAGATTGAACTCTTGGGATCTGTGCATGTTTTCCTGTATGTTTTTTTTAAAATCACATAGTACACATGACTCCAGATTTCTCAAACTCAGTCCAATCTGCACTCTGCAGAATACTGAATTTTCCAACACTCACTTTCTGAGTTTTTCCCAACAAGCCAGTCCCTGGCATACCCTGTAGTCTTCGTGAATGTTTCCAGCCAATTATGTAGGACCAGATTGTCACAAGTGGTAACAAAGGTCTTTACTTTCCAGCACTCTAGAAAACCAAACCCTGTCATTTTGAGACTTAGAGACACTAACACTTCCTCCCCAAGATTTTATCTTACTATTGCTTCAAAATTAAACATACTGCCTGTGTTATACCTCTCACTACTAAAGTTACAAAACCAGCCACCTACAGTGTGTTTTGTTTGAACCGCATAGCATTTTTTTAATTTGAGCCAGATAATTAGAAAATTTCACACAAAATCCAAACTTCCAGATTTTCTTAAACCATCAGTAGATCCAGCAATAATCAACTGGTGTGCTATAAAATATGGCAGCCCTCTTTTCAAAAGGCAGTTGATCATTCTTTTATTTAAATGTATTTCTTTTTAAAGAACTCATTTCCTGTTATGTCTACAAAAAAAATATATTCAATAGTAACATAACAGTATTTTTTTCTAGCTGGAACTTGTCAGCTACAGAAAAGTCCAGGCTGCACTCTGCTTTATGTTTAAAAGAGAGAATACAAAGTGTTGATGACATATTAGTAACTAATAGAGTCCGTTCTTGATAAAGACTTAAAGAGGAGAGAAAATTAAAAAGGGAGTAATTTTATCACACTGCAAGTTAACTATTATTTAATGCCAAGTGTGTGTAGCACCTACAAGCAGCTCCTGGTCTACCTAAAATCACCCTGCATGCAACCAGTAACATTTATCCTGAAGTGAGAAATAATGGCCTCAAGTCCAAATTCCTCTATTGAACTGTAAGCTCCCTGAGGACCAGGGATGATGTGTCTTAGTGATTTTTACATCTCTGGAACCAAATACAATATCTGGCTTAGAAAATTAACGGGGCGCCTGGGTGGCTTGGTCGGTTAAGCACCCGACTTCGGCTCAGGTCATGATCTCACGGTCCATGAGTTCAAGCCCCGCGTCGGGCTCTGTGCTGACCACTCAGAGCCTGAAGCCTGCCTCATAGTCTGTGTCTCCCTCTCTCTCTGCCCCTCCCCTGTTCATGCTCTGTCTCTCTCTGTCTCAAAAATAAATAAACGTTAAAAAAAAAATTTAAAAAAAAAAAAAAAAGAAAATTAACATAATTTTTCATTAAATGGACTCATTGGGTACTGGTTATATAAACTTCTGTCAAAAGGGAAACTGGAATGCAGTGGAGATGCAGACTTTTTTTTTTTTTTTTTTTTTTTATTTATTTTTGGGACAGAGAGAGACAGAGCATGAACGGGGGAGGGGCAGAGAGAGAGGGAGACACAGAATCGGAAACAGGCTCCAGGCTCCGAGCCATCAGCCCAGAGCCTGACGCGGGGCTCGAACTCACGGACCGCGAGATCGTGACCTGGCTGAAGTCGGACGCTTAACCGACTGCGCCACCCAGGCGCCCCGAGATGCAGACTTTTAAAACAGCATGGGAGCGGTCTTCTACTCTGCTAATGGAGAACTTCAAGTGCAGAAAAGACCAAAGTTGCAGAGGCCACCAGGAACATAGTCTTTCTAAGACATCTTGAACTCAGGTAAAGATACCACTTTTTATAAAATGCTACACCCATGCTTCAGACAGGTGCATGCTTCAGACAGGTCTAACTGGTTAAAGGATTTGGGGCCCAGGGCTAGATCGCCAAGGTGGAATGAAGGAGCTATCTGTGAGAACAGCATAGAAACACCTCAGGAGAACTCTGGGGCACAGAGGGAGGTGCCTTTCATAGCCAGGATACCAATGACCAGTAATGACCTAATAATAATATTAGCAATGGTAAGTAACAATGACATTAATATTTAGCAAGCCTTTATCTGCACCAAGTGATTTTCATGCATCCTCTCATCTAATCTTCACTCTAATCCTATGAAACAGGAAGCATAATTATTCCCACTTTACATATGGAAAACTCTAACAGACTCTCACCTCCTGGTATCATACATTTGTGTAATCCTTTCCATGAGTGTAGGTAGGAGCTGTGACTAGCTTCTAACCAACAGAATATGGCAAAGGGGATGGCGTGTTTGTGATTATAAACCTGTCTTGCTAACAGACTGTTTGGCTGACTTTGGAGAAGCATGATGCCATGCTGTGAGCTATCATCCTGAGAGGCCCATGTGGCAAGGAGTTGGGGGAAGCCTCCAGTCAATAACCCACAAAAAACTGAGGCCCTGAGTCTGGGAGCATGCAAGGAACTGAACACTGCCAACAAACACATGAGCTCAGAACCAGACCCATCATCACTTGAGCCTCAAGATGAGAATGGAGCCTGGTCAATATCTTGAATTGCAGCTTTGTGAGATCCTGAGCAGAGGACCCGGTCAAACTGCACCTTCACTCCTGACCCACAGAAGCTGTGCCCGAATAAATGTGTGTTGTTTTTAAGTGTGTGGTAATATTGTTATGCAATAATAGGCAAATAATACAAAAACCGAGGCGTCCATAATTTGCAGAACTAGGAAGATGTACAACTTGGATTTAAACCTGATTTCAGAGTTGTGCTCTCAGCCTCCCCAGGGAGACCTGCCCTGAGAGAAAGTTATGCAAGGCTGTGATCACTCTCCTCTTTCTGCCTAAGAGTTTCTGATACACATGTCAAACGTGTGAGCCCTGCTACCCATGCCAAATGTGTCTGTGATGAGTGAGGAAACATTGTGTCCTCCCCTGCTTCACTGAGAGTTCCACAAAAGAAGGACAGCTTGCATCTTGTTCATGCTATAGCCACAGAGCAACAGCCTAGTAGCTGATACACAGAGGGGCTTTATTGTGAAACGAAAGACAGGGCAAACAGCAGAAAACCTAAGAGTTTGCAGAAACTGTTCTCGGATCATCATGCACATAATAGTCACCTGGGGTGCTTGTTAGATATGTACAGTCTTAGGCCCTATCCCTAAGATTCTGACTTGATAGGCCAGACTCGGAGATGAAAAAGCTACACAGTTAACAAGGATCCCAGGCATCTGATGCAGCTCATCTTTAGACTGCATTGTAAAAAAACAAAAACAAAAAACAAAATGTTAAGGAAAATGGAGGCAGAGCCATGCTAGAAGCTAGAAGTGAACACAAGACATGAAAGGGTCAATTCCAAAAGGAGAGTCTTAAGCAGAAGTTCTCAGTCCTGACTGCACATTAGAATCACTCAGGAACCTTTTTTTTTTTTTTAAGTAGGCTTCACACCCAGTATGGAGCCCAAGGTGGGGCTTGAACTCACAACCCTGAGATCAAGACATGAGCTGAAATCAAGACTCAGATGCTTAACAAACTAAGCCACCCAAGCACCCCTCTTGGGAACTTTTAAAATGAAAATCCAAGCTCCACTCCCCAGACCACTCATTTCTGAACCTTTATGGGTAGAAGAATATGGGTATCAGTTTTTTTTTTTAATTGAAGTAAAATTTATATAACAAAAAGTCACCATGTTAAAGTGTATATACAATTCAGCGTCATCTAGTATATTTACAATGCTGTGTGCAATCACCACCTATATCCTAGTTCCAAATCATTTCCACCATGCCAAAAGGAAACCTCATACCCATATGACAGTCTGTCCACACCACCCTCCCCTCAGCCCTGGCAACCTGCTTTCTGTTTTCTGTCCCAATGGGTTTGCCTATTCTAGAAATTTCATATGAATGGAATCACAATATATACAATAAACAGACAAAGGGTGGAAACAACCTAAATTTCCCTCAGCAGATGAAAGGATAAACTAAATGTGACATATCCATACAATGGAATATTATTAAGCCATAAAAAGGAATGAGGTACTGATACATGTTACCATGTAGATGAACTGTGAAAATATCGCACTGAGTGAAAGAAAGTGGCAGCATTTTTTAATGTTCCCAGGGGATTCCAAGGTGCAGCCAAGGTTGACACCCACTGGTCTAAGCAATAGATATAGTTCAGGCTGAGTTAAATCAGACAGGGGAGGGAGGGACATTTCACTGAAGATGACCATTTGTGGGTGCCCCAGCAACTGCAGGGATGGGGGTGAGGCATGACTGCAGCACCCCAGTCTTAGCATATGGTTACACAATTTAGATCCTCTCGATCCTCAGCCAGTCGATACGTTTCCTGGGTTCTCCAGTTCTAAGACACCGGAGGCCAAGGAACCCCATGAGTGGTCATTTGGATGTACATAGAGACCAGCCTTGATGCAGCCATGGTCCCAACTTAACTTTCCAAATTCCACCTGAAATTTGACTTGCCACTTCCAGAAAACCCAAAGCTCTGTCCCAAAGTCAAAGTGGGACACCCCTCCAGAATTCACTTAAGAGGAATAAGCTTCCAAAAACTACTCTGATGTGCATACCAAACTAGAATCATCCCTGCTGACCTCTTCCCAATCAGGGGAAGCAATAGTGTGGGCACTCAAGTCTACTTGCATCACGTTTTAATGGAAAATATGGTCATGTCCCACACCCCACACTGGAGCTATGGCTTAATAACATGACTATTAGTACACGCTTTTCACAGCTAGATTAAACCCAGGAAAATCAGCCGTGAAAATCCCAATGACATTTCAGCCAAATGATATGGGGGAAAACCAACAGAGGTGCCCCTTAACTCTGCCTTCTCTGAACAAAGGGGTTCGGTTGGCAATGCCAAATGTGCTTACTGCTGGGGTCTTTCAAACTGAAGCAAGCTGAGCATCAACTGTCCTTCCGCCCCAGGTCAGAAGTAGATTTAGACCAAAATAATAACACTGGCACAAATCTGAATAGACTGAACTCCCCCACAGCAATGCAGATTATTTTAATATGCATTCTCGGTGGCATAGTGTATTTCTCACAAAAGCAAATGAACATGCCCCTGCAATGAATTAAAACAAAGAATTAATAAGTTCAAGATATGAGTGGGGGGGTGAGAGTTGCTGACTGTACAAGAACACACTGCAGATGGTATTTCAAAGTCTAGACATCTCCATAATAAACGCCAACACTCCTGTTCGCAAAGAGACCTCAGACAATCTCAGACTGGAGGATCCACTGGGAGATTTGTCTCAAGCTTTTTGCTCCCACCCTTCCTCTCCAGACCTCCAGCCACCCACCCACATTCAAAGGGCATGTCTTGTAGACTTTACCAAGTAAATCTCTCTGGAATCCATTCATTGCTCTGCCAACCCTCTGACATCATCATAAACCAAGGCACATCCTAAGGGGTCTCCCCATTTCTCCTGTTCCTTGCTACCATATTTACTCCACACAGTAACCAAAGTAATATTTTCAGAATGCACATCAAACAGATCATGCTCTTTCAGCGACTCCCTATTGCTCTATGGATTAACAATTAGAAGAGCTCATCTTTAGTGAGCATGGATTATCTCATTTCATCCTTATGATGGCCTTTTTCTCACAAATGAGAGGTTAAAGTGGGATGCCCAAGGTGACACAGCTAGCTAGTGTAAAACTCCAATGCTTTAACACGAGACCTATTGTGATCCAGCCCCTCCCTTCTCCAACCTCACCACTTCATGCTGTCACTAGCCTTCCAGGCTCTAGCCACACTAACCTCTTTGAAGCCCTGCTAATTAGCTGCATTTCTTTTGACCTCAGAGCCTTCACATGTGCTCTTCCTCACCCTGAAATGCTGTTCCCACACTTCTTTATCTGGTTAACACATATCCACCCTCCAGGTCTCCCCTTAAGTGTCTTCTCACAAAGGAAGAATTTACTATTTTTAACAAAGCATTTTTATTGAAATATAATGCACATCCCAGACAATTCACCCACTTAGTGTGTAAAATTCAACGATTTTTAGTATATACACAGAGTTGGGTAACAAGCACCACAATCAGTTTTAGAACTTATTCATCACCGCCTAAAAGAAACCCTGTATTCACTAGCAGTCATGTTTCAATCCCCTCTCTCCCAGCCCCTGGCAATAACTAATCTTTCTGTCCCTATGGATATGCTTATTGTGGACACTACATATAAACAGAAGCATACAATATGTGGCCTTTTGTGTCTGGTCTCTTTCACTCAATATAATGTTCTCAAGTCCCTCCATGTTGCAGCCTGTATCAATGTGTCATTCCTTTTTATGAACAAATAAGAGTCCATCATATGGACAGGCCACATTCTACCTGTCCATTCATCAGTTGATAAACATTTGGGTTTTTCCCACTTTTTGACTATTAAGAACAGTCCTGATATACCATGTGTGTGCACATTTTGTGTAGGCATGTTTTTGTTCCTCTGTAGTATATTTAGGAGCAGTGTTTGGTTCATATGATAACTCTGTATTTAACCTTTTGAGGAGCTTCTGTTTAAGGAAGCGTTTCCTTGCCCTCCAAGACTGAGGTTCCCTCTCCTCATTTGTGTATTCTCTTCACACCCTTTACTTCTCTTTCAGAGCAGTTCTGACAAATGTATCAATGACCCTGGTAACTCTCAGCTTAAAGCCCATAACTCCCTCTAGACCATCAATGTCCAATAGAAATACAATGCAGCCACGCATTTACTTTTATATTTCAGTAGAGGTTACATTTTTTAAAGAGTAAAACAGAACAGCCGAAGGTAATTTTAATAATATCATTTACTTAATCAAATTTATCCAAAATAACATTTCAGCATGTATTAAATATTTTTTAAATATTAATGAAACACTTTAAATTATTTTTTATATTAGGTCTTCAAAACCTAGTGTGTATATTTTTACACTTCCTGCACATCTCAGTTTGTACTCCCCACATTTCAAGGGCTCAAAACCACACATGGCTAGTGGCTACCTTCCTGGAAGGTGCAGCTCTAAACTGTTCACTCCCTGAGGGCAGGAACTCTGCCAGCTCTTGCCAATTATTGGATTCTCAGCCCCTGGTACAGTGGCTAGGATGTAACAGCTATCCCATGAATATCTACTGAATACTGAACAAATGAATCCAACCCAACTTCCACTCCTCCAAAAGTACTTTAAAAAATTCAACAGGCATACCGGTCCACCTGGTATCTTCAGCAACTTGAATTTTTTTAAAAAAGGGAATGAAATGTGGGACTCCTGTATGCAATACTGTGGGTTACAAGGACTTTCCACTCTTCAGGCAAATAGTGTCTTTCTTGAAATCAGAACCAATTTCACACAGAGATTTTTAAGGGTGGCTATGTTTTATTTTATGATGCGTGATCCACTTTGAAAGTATGAAGTGCCTGTCTGGGGAAGCCTATTTAATTTCTTCCCTTTATTAAGAATTTTGGCTAATATTATTATAAAGGGAAGTAGCTCCAACAAGTGGGTGCACACACGTGCACACAGGTAAACACACACACACACACACACACACACACACACCTCATGAGCCCGTGGGGCAAATGAATCTAATAGCAGCTTCCTGACAGTCAGCCCTCTTTGTGGTGAGGAAATAATAACAAGCATGTATATGTCTGTATATATTCAACCATTCCCACTCTGCAAAGTTCAAATCTACAACTGATTTACTTTCTGGGCTCCTGAAACCAGGTTTGTAAAAATTACTCAGGAATGGAATGAGGTCAAGATTGCCCCTTAAGGACACAGGACAAGGCAAGTCAGCCATAGTCAGCACAGAGCTGGCCACACGTGACCACACCTAGACCTGTGGGACAGCAATTCCCTCCCATGGTCCTTCCTCAGCCAGGTCCCCATTGCCTGGGCTGCAGCCAGAAGCATTCAGGCACAGGTGCACTAAGTAAGTATTGCTGAATTTTATCAGTGGTTAGAGGGTTGTAGTCAATTACAGGCATTAACAGACCTACTTCTTCACATGCTCTCCATCCAAGCCCTTTGCCATATGACTTCACAGTTCTTCCCACTAAAGAGTCAGAATGGACTTCTCCAACCCTTGATGTTGGGTTTACTCATGTGTCTTGCTTTAACCAATGGAATGTTGGTCTGCAATATGAGACCAAAAACTTGAAAACTGGCTGCTCAACCCTTCTTGTTTTCTTCTGCTCATATCAGCAGGATGAGAACATACTCAGGTGAGCCTACTGGTCCCAGGAGAAGATAAGAGCTCCTGATCCCAGAAGCAGAGCAGAGCTTCCCAAATGTACCCTGCCTAGATCAACCCACCCTGAGCTGACACATATCCACAGAAAATAGACAGTTGTTGTATTAAGCCACTAATTTGGGGTGGCTTGTTACACAGTACTTCTGTGGCAATAGCTAACTGATACAAGAGTCACTGTCCCTTATCTCTATAGGTTTTAACAAATATGAACAAATAACTCTGTGGGGATCCTACAACCGTCATTATTTACAACAAAGTGAACTGGAGAACTAGTTTGGCCCTGACACTTATCAGTTACCTGCCCAGAAACTGGTTATTCTTTTCTTCTTCTGCATCAATAGAGCCCCTATTTTACTCAGGTACTGAGCTGCCTTGTCTCTTAGAAAGTGTTGGCCTGGCGCCAGGAAATGGTTTAAGCAGGGTTTGGCAAACTATAGCCCAAGGACCAAATCTGGCCCACTGACTGTTCTTGTACGTAAAGTTTCATTGGAACAAAGCCATACCCCTTTGTTATGCATTTTCTATGACTGTTTTCAAGCTACAATGGCAGAACTGAATAGCTATAACAGAGACTGTCTGGACAAAGAAGCCTGAAATATTACCATTTTTTATTTTTAAAAAAGTGTTTTCCATTACCTAGTCTAAAGCTTAGATTCTAAGTTAATCATGTTACTCAAATCTCCCTTTGCCCTGGTTTTTTTAGGACTGGTCCTGAGACTCCATGCTGACTGTTGTATTGAGGTATTTCCCTCCTCCACTTCCTGTCAGCCCAGGACTGAGGTAGCTAAGATGCAGGAACTCTGCTGGAATTTGCTGGCAGAGATTTTAGTATAGAAAAGTGCAAGGAGACCCTCTGCCCCTTCATTCTTGCCTTTGTGTGTTGTCATGTAAGGACTTCATATTTGGATTGTGGCAGCCTCCATGACCATAAGGAGAAAGGCAAGAGCATCACAGGAAAGTCAACAAGAAACTCGTTGTCTCAAGCTCTTCATTTAGCAAACCGTGGAATTGGTTGTCTCCGGTCTTAGTACGTGAGACAGTGAACCCCTGTTGTTCAAGATGTGTGGCTGGTCACTTGCTGGCCGGCACTGCCAGAGGCAGGTCCTCCTGGCCCCAAAAAGCCTAGAGTCTGTGCAAGGGACCAAGGAGGTAAAACCCCGCCACCATGATTTAGGCAAAGTAACCCATCCACTAATACTTAAACTTCACCTGATAGAGTCAGCATTTCCTTGGTCTTGCCAACCAGATCAACTTGTCCTCTCACAAAAGGGGTGGGGAGAAGCATGGAAGGTCCTGTCTCTGCTCATGCCTGCGGAATCAGAGGTGACACTGGACCTTCCTTCCTCTATGGGCCAAAGAGAAGAAATCAAGGACAGTGCCAGGCAGGAGAGAGGCAGCAACGGAACTGGTATTTATGGGGTTTTGGTCTGTGAACACAATTGAAACTGCATTCCTAGACATTAGGTTTAAGAATGGAAACTTGGGAGTCATGTCTGCTAGCATTCTCCTTCCCTCCAAACCAGAGGGAATAAATGTTGCTCTACCATGCCTGGGTGTAAGAAATGTCACATTCCTATTTCTGTAATTCCAGTTAAATCTTGTCTGAGTCCCTGTGTGCCTGGCAGGTGGGGAATTCAATCTTGTCATTACTGGGGCTCTTTCCCTTCTCCGTGAGTTTACATAAGAACATAACCTTACACATTGTTGGAAAGCCAGACAGGAACTAGGTCCCTGAAGTTCACCATTACTGCAGCTGCTCCCAGTCTGTTAACCGTTTGGGGGCCATATGCTAAAAGAGGACCCTCATATGGTCATTCTACTGATCACAGGCTTGGCCACAGGACGCTTGCTATAGTAAGTCTCCACTATATATGCAAACTCCAAAATGCCTTCTCTTAATCTCAGCTTCCCCTAAGACCAAGCCACTCTTACTTTTTCACCCCTAAACACAAATGCCAGCTCCTCTCCAACACTCCAAACTTTAGCAATGATTCAGCTAAGTCCTCCTCAATGGACCCCAGGCACCAAAGCTCTTCGCCTTACCTCTTCAATAAGACAATGCAGAGATATCTGAGATCTTCAGAAGCCCAATCATGTTCACTCATTTAGGGGAGAGGGAGTTCTGAGAGTAGGAACTACACTCTCTTGTTCAAGTGCTATGTTTATGTTGCTCACCACTATAACCTCGGTGCCTGGCACAGAGTAGGTGCTATTAAGGCTGGCACATAGTAGGTGCTATTAGTGTCTGTTGAACTGAACTCTTGAAGTTGAAGCCATCAGCAGAAACCTGCCAAGCAACAGGATGGAAAACCAACCAATAGCAACAACAAAATTCAAGCAATCATAGCTTTGGGCTCTGAACACATAGGGCACCAGCCCAAGTTTAGGCAATTTTAATACAATAGTCATTTTGCCTCCAAACAAATTGGCATCAGCTCCAGAAGCCTCCTTCTGCCTCTTAAAGACAGCCAGTTTCTTTTTCTTTAAGTATGCAGCATTCCTCCCCAGGGTTGCAAAGGAGTATCCACCCCGCTACCACCAGCCGACGACTGCAGCCAATTGCCCAAGGTCTGATGTTTAATTATTATGTTTTAGTAGAAAAAACAAAATAATATCCACATCAATCTATAGCTATCATCACTTTATAGAAGCCAGATCCCATTTGTGGAAACTTTTGCACGATGATAACAAAATAAAGGGACAAGAACTCAGAGTCCCCAGAGTTATCCAGGAAGGAGGAAGTAAACAGAAAAATGCAGTGGTAAAGCAAAGTGAGTGAGGTCAATGAGTTGGCCAAGACCAAGTAGGAAGTGATGTGGCCCTCTCCATGTCCCCAAATATCAAAGTCAACAAAACCCATCAAAGCTTTGTGTGAACGGTTTACACTTGTGGAAATCAAAGCAGGAACCAAGTTTCTTGCCAGCAGAGGGGGGTGGATAGAGGCAGCAAACATGTACTCAAGTGCCCAGGAGGCTTGGGTGGCCCTGAGATAGTGAGCCCTCACCCCAATCTCAACAGAAATGTAGGGTAGGGATTGAGACATCCATGCACCACAGAATTTGTGGGCTTGAGTGCAATAGTTCCTGAGCCAATGCCCCTGGGACATCTCCCGGAGTCACCCCTTCCTACTAGGCTTTCAAAAAGATACTTCCCTAAAACCTCAGTTCCTCGACTCTAAAGCAGAGGTCATATTACATACCTTATCGGAAGTTATGGTGAGATTAAGAGATGATGAGAGTAAAGGTGTTCAGCACAGCACCTGGAATATGGAAAGCTCTCCATAAATATGAGCCATCTCCACCTACACCTCTAGATCTCAGAAGACAGAAGGATCCCCATGGACAAACTTGGCCCCAAAATCAAGCTGAGGAGCAGACTCCCTTAGGGATACTCAAGTCCTGCCCAAGACCTACTGAGTCAGAATCACTGAAGGCAGAACTCCGGAATCTGTATTTTTAAAGTCCATCAAGTGATCAATACAACTGCAACTTGCACTTGTTGTCTACATTTCTTTTACATTTTTTTTTTTTACATTTCAATCATTTTTAATATGTTCACAGATATGTACAACCATCACCAGAGTCAATTTTAGAACATTTCATCACCTCAAAAAGAATTCCCAGATCCCAGCACCTGGGTGGCTCAGTCAGTTAAGCGTCTGACTTCAGCTCAGGTCATGATCTCACGTCAGGCTCTGTGCTGACAGCTCAGAGCCTGGAGCCTGCTTCAGATTCTGTGTCTCCCTCTCTCTACGCCCCACCCCTTCTCTCTCTCTCTCTCTCTCTCTCTCTCTCTCTCTCTCTCTCTCTCTGTCAAAAATAAATACACATTTTTAAAAAGTCCCATACCCTTTAGCTATCACCCCATACCATTCCCCCCACCCCAGGCATAAGCAACCACTAATCTACTTACTGTCTCTATAGATTTCCCTATTCTAGACTTTTATATTAATGGAATCATTTAATATGTGACCTTATTGTGTATTGTTTCTTTCAGCATAATGTTTTCATGGCACATCTATGACATAGCAGGTATCAGAACTTCACTCCTTTTTATGGCCACATAATATTCCACTGTGTGGCTACACCACATTTTGTTATCTATTCATCTGTTGATGGGCATTTGAATTATGTCTACCTTTTGGCTATCATAAATGATACTAGTCTAAACATTCATGCATAAGTTTTTGTATGGACCCCTGTTTTCATTTCTGCATAGACATATCTCCAAGGAAGATATACAAATGACCAACAATACATGAAAAGATGCTAAACATCATTTGCCATTGGAAAAATGCAAATCATAACCACAATGAGATACCACTTCATACTTCCTAGAATGACTAGAATCATACATACTAGGATGACTACACAATAACAATGGTGGTGAGGATGCAGAGAAAGTAGAACACTCATTACACTGCTGGTAGGAACATCAAGTGGTTCAGCCACTGTGGAAAACAGCCTGGCAGCTAAATATTGAGTTACTGTATCATCCAGCAATTCCACTCATAGGTATAGACTAACTTGGGCTCTTTTAATCTGTGGGAAATGAACTATTGGTACTTAGCAAGAACAAAGAGAGGGAAAGAGAGAGAAAGAGGAGTTACAAACCGTCTTCACAATAGGAGATCATTGC
The DNA here is from genome assembly GCF_024362965.1 of Panthera pardus. Lineage (NCBI taxonomy): Eukaryota > Metazoa > Chordata > Mammalia > Carnivora > Felidae > Panthera > Panthera pardus. The sequence continues at coordinate 109,898 of NW_026526980.1, read as the reverse complement.
TATTTACTCTTCCTAGTGAGAATATCTCACTTTGATAAATTATTCTGGTGTTAAGACACAATTATTCATAAAATGTGACCCCTCAATGACTTCATCAGCTACATACAAAAGAAACTACCCTAACCCTGGAGGAGATGTGCTGGGTTCGACTTGGTGAGCTGTGGTAAGTCTGATCTCTGTATTTTATGAAATATGAAGGGGATTTTCAAGGGTAATGTTGACTCTACTGAATTTTTTGTTTTTCCCATGTTGACTTTAGAACTTCCTGCATAAGGCCTGACTTTCCTGTACCTTTTATTGCTTCTAAGTAAATTTCCAGTTCAACATACTCTAGAGACGATTTGCTGAGAAACAAATCTCTCAAAAAAATGCTAAAAATATGAGCATAGTTATACTGCAGAGTTAACACAAACTGTATTTGTATATATGAAACACAATACATTTTCATGTGCAATGAAAAAAATGTCCTTCATTCTTACATAGACTGCAGGATGAGGGCTATCAAGGCACTTGCCCAGCAAGATCTTGGGTTCTGATCTGATTTGTGTTATAATACTCATCTTCAATGGATTCCATGTCATAATCACCCTTTTATCCTCCTCTCTTGGCAAGTTTTAGGCACACAGTGGTACTATACGTGTTTATTGAATGAACAGGAGACAGATGGCAACCAGGAGTTCCAGAAGTGCAATCAGGATTCCAGAAACTGTAGGTAGCTATCTCCAAGACACTGTGGCCAAATTCTCAGTCTCACCATGATTTCTCCAACTCATCTCAAACCCGATGTATAATCCTTGCTATAAACTCATGTTTATATGGACACAGGTGTGTGCCAGAAGCATGAGTTGTGTGGATTGCGCAGAGTTCAGCAAATCCACTTAGAAATCTCTATGTTTGGGTATTTCACTTGTGTCACCCTTCCTGCCTTCAGAATAAGACCTCCTCATTCCAAGTAACTACAAAAGCCTACTATGTGTATATACATGCGCACACACACTCCTCTCCTTGGCTAACACTCTAAAAGACTCACCTTGGGTGCTTTTCATGGTCATCTGACACCAGTTCAAATTAAGGTGATCAGTCTTTGTGCCAATCATTTGATTCTGCAAATCATTCCTCTTATGACTGATTTTTTAATGCTTTATTGAGTTATACATATAGAAGTACGCACGCCAAGAGTGCACTCGATAAATTTATTACAAACTGAACACACTCATATAACCAACACCTAGACCCAGAAACAGATCATTAAGACCCCTCCCAGGATCCCCACCCCACTTTTAGTCACTATTCACCCCTGACTGCCAACTGCCTCAACTTGTCTCACCTGATTCTGTGCTATATGTTAGGCAGTGACTTTCAGTTGGGGACAATTTTGTCCTCTCCAGAACATTTGGCAGTGTCTGAAGAAAATTTTTGTGAGGTATGTTACTAGCCCCTAATGGGTAGAGTCCAGTGATGCTGCTAACCATGCTACAGTGCACAGGGTGGTCCCCCAAAAGAAAAATGTCCAGCCAAAAATGTCAATAGTGTCTCAGTTGAGAAATGCTGATGTAAACAGAGTCATAGACTATCTACTCTTTGTGCTTGTGGTCAATTTTAACCCTTTGATTCTAATCATTTAACAGGAAGCAAAAATGTCATTTGGAAGCAGGTAGAATCCCAAATGAAAAAAAAAAAAAATTCAGTGCTGCCCACAAACATGGTGCCTTTAAAAGTGAGTCTGATTTCAATTCTTTCTTTTCTCATTTTTGACTGATTTTTGTAAAAATGTCATCCACTGGACTCAAGAGCCTAAGATTCTCAGAAAGCTGAGGTTTGCACAGGAATTTTGTACACACTCACACAGGTACATATGTCATTTACATTCACTCATCCACAGACACACACACCCAGAGACGTACACACCACCAAAGACAGACAGCAAGCTTCATGGTCCCATGAAAAGCAGAAGCACACCCTTCATTCCAGGGAAGCATTTATTTAATTCAGACTCCGATGGTCAAGCTGTTGCTAAGACCAGCTCTCAGTCTTCCCCCTCTAGGAAAGAGAGATGGATTATTTTTTTCTTTACTCAAGAATATAGATTTAAAAAACAAACACTTCTGCATCTCAAAGCAGGCTCTACTTCCTAAGCTGCACATATTGATCAGCATTTTATTGTCAATTTTCTTTTAGTTGAACTGAAAAAAAATATAATCTAATTATGTGTTTAGTGACAGTTGGAAATCAGTCACACTAAATCCAACAGAGTATGTTTGCGTGATTGAGTGTTTAATTTGGGGACAAGGAAGCAGAAGCATTGGTCGTGTTTTAATGTAATTAGTACAGAATACCCCTAAAGGGTTGAAATATCAAAACAGCATGAAGCTCATTCTGAACCAAGAAGGGATTCTACCTCTGGAATTGAGTCAGGCAGGTTTGTGGCTGCATGCACCATTTAAGCCCTAACGTTTTATCAATGTCTCTTCAAGAGCCCATGGAATATAGAATAGGAAAGACTGAAATACTCCAAGTCTTGGCTACACTTCTATAAAGGGAAATAACCTGGCCTTGTAGATATCTCACACTGTGATTCTCGAAGCTGCTGATTCCCAGATTTTTTAATTTCATAAACCAGTAAAATAGTTTTTTAATTTGTGAACCAACATAAGGTTGCCTTTTGTGGGGGAGGGGCATAAAAAAGGACTTTTGAAAACTACCAAATTCAAATATATATGAAATTGGTAGTTGACAAAATATATATATGAAAAATATATGTATGAAGAAATATATATATATTTCACGTGTGTGTGTATATATATGTATGTATGTATATATATGTATGTGTGTGTGTATGTGTGTGTGTGTGTGTGTGTGTGTGTGTGTGTGTGTGTGTATACATCTCACCATAATCAGTCAAGCTAGATTAGGTTTTGCTGCAGTAACAAATGACTCCAAAGGAGTTGTTGTCCTCACTCATGCTGCATGTGCACTACACGTCAAGGAGCAAGGAGTGGAGGGGGCTCTGTTTCCACACTGAACTTACCCTAGGGCTTAAGCTAATGGAAGTTCCATCACCTGTCCGGGCAGCAGAGGGAAGATGGTGAAGACCATGCACTAGGAATTAATTTCTCCAGGCCCGAAGTGATACACTGGTTTTCGTTTAGTAGATGAAGTACCTTCATCCCCAAACTCAATCCTAGTTATTTCCATACACTTTTACAGGGGATCTGATAGCACCCACTCCACAGAAAAAATCAAAATGGCCTCCATGGAAATGTTAAACAAAAGTGAAAACTTGAGTTCAATTAGCTGAGGATGACACTGAAGCATTTCCCAGGAAAGCTTTCGGAAGCTCTGTCCATCCATAACCTTGTTCTATTCCAGGGCAGGGCCTCTGCGTAAGCTGAACTGGCTTCCATTAGAGTAAATCACATTGACTCACAGCAAATGCAGATGAAGGACAAAAAGGTTCTTCTGACAAAGATTCACCTCTCTCTCCCTCTCTCTCCCTCTCTCTCTCTCTCCCCCTCTCTCTCCCTCTCTCTCCCTCTCTATCACACACACACACACACACACACACACACACACACACAAACACACACACACACACACCGCCCTCAAGGCTGACCCCATTCAGCAAGCAGTGCCACTCCACTGAGCACCTGGAAATGTTGCTTTGCTTCACTGATGTAAGCATAAGCAAGAAATGACCCTGACATCAAGGAGCTTACAGTCCAAGGGAAAGAAAGAAACTTGAGCAGAAGTGAGGGTAATACAAGATGGAGAAAAAGAGCCAAACTTGAAATTTGAGCAAAGCATGCACTGAGGACTGGGTCCCTGAGCCAGAGCCAGGCCAGCCAAGTGAGACTCACCTGGGATCTTTTGTAAATGCAGATCCCAGCAGAGCCACTAAACATCAATATTTCTGGAAGACAGCCCCAGGAATTGGTATAAGTAATAAATACTCTTCGCACGTGATTCAAATTCTCTTAAGGATTGGGGAAACGTGCAACTATGGAAAACACCAAAGAAGGCACTAAAATATACCCATAAATGTTGACTACTGTGTCAGCATCCTGTGTGCATGATCCCAATCCTTAGAGTAACCCTGCAAGGGAAACATCTGTGGGACTGACTGTGGGCTTTGTTGGTATCAGAGCCGAGCACCTAGGATGCTCGAATCCTGCCCCGCTGACCACTCTCCCCAAACAAGAGCCAGGTAAGAGTCATCTTCTGAGTTTTAGTACAATGTCTCCTATTTTCCAAGGTCACTTGGAAATGTTAAATAACCTGCTCAGTTCCCAAAGCTTGTAACTGTCAAAATGTGGGGTTCAAATCCAAATCTGTCTGACTCCAGAGATGTTTCCACTTGATTCAACTCTGGAGCCATCCTGGTTGTGGAGAATCCGCCTGACATCCACTTTTGTTTTTAGATATTGTCTAAGGAACCTCTGCAAATATTTAGACAAGGGCTGTTTCTGAAAGGCCCTACACAGTCAGGGAGCCAGGAGTCCTGGGTAGGACTCCTAGTCCTGTTTCTGCACCTGCCTTCGTTTTCTCTGTGTGTAAAAACAGCAAAAACAATCGTTGACAAATTCCCTCCCCCAGCACAGACACAGAGGAAGGGTTAACTCCATTGGTTTTTTGAATAGATGCTTTCAGGGTCAATGATGATTTCACAGGACAGAAAATATCACAGTCACAGAACACTCTGCATTCAAATAGAATGTTTTCATTTTCAAAGGGCCCTCTCTTGCTATCTAATCTTATCCTCCTGACAGTCCCAGGAGAGAAGCAGACTTGGTATGCCTGACCTCACTCTGCAGACAGGAGACTAGGCACAGCCCTCCAGATGCCACAGAGGGAGTGCGATGATAGGTGAGGGCCACTGTTATGGCCAGCCCTTTCCCCCTACCTAATAGCCACTCCCAGACCTCCAGCAGAGGGGACAGGAAGACTGGGTCACTCACCTCTGCCAGTGGGGACCAGGACCCAACATTGCAAGGACTGGTTACTTGATCACACACTGTCTGGGATCGCCATGCAAGAGGCCAACTCCTACCTATCCTGCAAGACTCAGCTGACACAGCAAATCCTCAGAGAACATTTTCCTAGAACCCCCAATATTGCGCCAGGGTCCCTTATAACTGCCTGGCCTTCCCTTACTACAGAACTTACCACAGTATAGGTTGTAGCATATTCAAATACATATCTGCCTTATGCTCACCATGTTACCTGCAGCACCAACAAAAATTAATAAGGTGAAACTTAATGTCTGTTGAATGTGAATGATATACTTTTATGTGGCATCTTATTTAATCCTCACTATATCTGCAATAGTAATAGTAGGAACAATTAACAATCAGTTATCAGATGTGAAAATGGAACCACACAGAAGTTATATATCTTGCCAAAGAGCTAACTAGGAGGTGATGAAACTCAGTTTGAGCCCATGGAGTCAGATTTCAGAGCCTGTGTTCTTAATCGTTAGAGTCAGTGCCTTCCCAGAATCTATTAGTTGGTTAATAAGTCTTTGTTGAATAAATAAGCAAAGGTTCAAGAAGATGGATGGATGGATGGATGGATGGATGGATGGACGGATGATGGACGGATAGATGGATGGATGAATGGATGAGTGGATGGATGGGTGGGTAGCTGGGTGAACAAATGGGTAGATGGGGATGAGTGGGTATATGGTAGATAGATGGATAGATGGATAGATGTGTGGGTAGATGGGTGGTGGGAGGAAGACTTGAGCAGCATTATTTGCCGTTTATTCAGGGTCCTCTAAAAAACCAAAGGAGTTCTCCCCACCTGCAGGTGGGTGGGTGAGGAGACTTGCCCATGAAATACCCATCATTTTGGACAGTGCTCAGCCTTAGTCACTGCTCTCTGAACACCCCCTTTATTGATTAGGAAAGCCAAAGCCTGCATTAATAATTAATGCAAATTACAACTGTAACTGAAAGTTGTTGAGCTGATGACAAATTGGCAATCAATAATCAATAACTTGGCTATGTCACATTGCTGTCATTCCAGGACAGTTCCACTGAAAGATTTTTCAGTCCCTCCATCAAATTAAGCAGGCTCATCAAGTCTTCCCTAACCATGAGGAGAAGGGGGTTGGGTATCCAATACTCACAGTTCACACTGGCATGCTCAATCCCTTTCTCTATCTGGGCCTGACCCTCAGTTCTGAGACTCCTCCAATCCTCCAGGTCAGCCTTTTTTTACTTTCTTATTTTTTTAATGTTTATTTATTTTCGAGAGAGAGAGAGAGAGGGACAGAGACAGAGTGCAAGTGGGGGAGGGGCAGAGAGACAGAGGAAGACACAGAATCCAAAGCAGGCTGTAGGCTGTGAGCTGTCAGCACAGAGCCCAATGCGGGGCTCAAACTCACAGACCATGAGATCATAACCTGAGCTGAAGTCGGACGCTTAACCGACTAAGCCACCCAGGCACCCCTTCCCTTATTCCAACCTTTGGATTAACTCAAGTGACTACCCGCCCATCAGGTATCTTCACCTTTCAAGGCTTTCCTTCAATCCGGCCTTCACTAAAAAGTAGAACAGTTATTGACAAAATTCACGTCAACCTGTATAAGGAACAGGTATAGGGAACAGGCCTCAGTAAGGGATTAAGTTCTAAGCCAACTTGAAGAGGGAAAAGAAGTTGAACAGCTATCAAGAGAGGCAGTGTGGATTTTGCATAACTGAAGCTAGAGATCAAGGGGCCATGGAAGACACAAGCTAAATATGATATAAACTCTTTTTTTCAAAATTATAAACATCCATCCTCCCACACTGATAGCTGTGCTTCAAATATTACTAAGGCCTTTGCTAAGGACAAGTCAGAAACATGGGACATTGTATGCAATACATTAAGAAGGCTCATAGACAGGCACATTCCTGACACCATCTACTAGAGGACTTTTAGGATTCTGGTTATATGTGTTCTATGTGTTCTTTCTCACTTCTGCTGTTGGAAAGCTGCCACAGTGAAGTGGTTAATAGTATGTGCCCAGAGACCAACCCAGTGCATTCTAATTCAGCCCCATCTTTAAGTGACTGTATAACACCAGGCAAATTATGCAATATTCCTAGTCCTCCATTTCCTCATCTATAAAATGGGTATGCTTCATTCATTAATCAAATTCTAGCTGAGCATATGCTAAACACCAGAGACAATGGTAATCATGAACAAGCATGGCCCCTACCCACATTGTGATTATAGTGTAAAAGGGGTCAATTATTCATCAAATATCATGCCCAAAGAAATAGGTGGCTATAGTTGGGCTTCGACCTACAACAGAAAGACACCTGACACTATGAGAACAGGTATCAGGAATTTGCCGTGACTGAGTCAGTGTGGCCAGGTTTCCCTGAGACAGTGGTAAGTCAGCTTACAGATGAGATGTTTACCAGGTGAAGGAGTGGGAGAAAGAGCTTTCTAGGCAGAGAGAGCAGGGTGTGCAAAGGCCCTGTGGCAGAAAACAGTATTGCAAATAAAGGAGCTTTAAAGAGACTAGAGAGAGCAAGTAAACATGCAAATAATGATAACACCAGCCTCACAGAGAAGTTGCAAGGAAACTGAGACCCTGTCTATAACAAATTCAGTAAATGACTAAACTGTAATTTCTTCTGAAACAGGAGGGATAAAGTTCCTTGGTGGTATTTCCCATGAAAGGTTGCTATGGACTCAGAGGCCACGTTGAACATTCTCCTTGACAGCTGCCCCTCCCCCCTCCAGCCAACTGGACACAAATGCACCCTTAGGCTTGTGATACCTGGGGCAGGGCCCAGGATGATTTCAGTCAAGATCAAATATCAAGAACCACACGGAATCTGCAAAACGGGAGGAAGCAGCTTTCAAAACTGTGGTTGGTTTCTACTGAGCGTCTTTCAGATGGAAATTAAGCAGCTCTTCACCAGCGCTGGAGAGAAGAGCCTCTTGCCGCCTGAGAGAAAGGGCTGATGAATCAGGCACACTGGTGGATCAATCAGCCTGCGCGTGTGAACAAGTTTATGGTGGAAATGAAGGGTTTTATTTGTTTGGCAAAACACTATGTGGTTTAATCGCCAGGAGGGAGGAGTGTGTAAAGCAGCAACACGGTGGCTGTTGGCCCGGGTTTTCTGGAAGGGGGAGGCAGTGAGGATCAGGACTTCCGTTTCATCTGCAGCCCCCTTGCAGAGGGAGCTGGGGAAAGCTTTGCAGCCATCTGCGAACTGTTTGCATCTCGTCTGGCTGGGCAGCTGTGCTCCAAACAAGGGTGGATGGGGCAGCTCTTGCCCCTGTGTTTGGAGAGACATGGGAGGGAAACTAACAGAGGTGACAGAAGGCAGATGCTAGGGAGCACTGCCCAGGCGTGGGGGCTGGAGTATCCAACCCACCCGCCCCTAGGCCACTAAAGCAGTCCAGAAGGGTCTTCTCAATTGATCCCCATCCTTGTGCTTACAGACAGTCCTTCATATGGAGACACACGAACACACACTGTCACCCCACACACTGAATTGCCAGATGTAGCAAGTAAAAAGGCAGGACGCCAGTTAAACTTGAATTTCAGATACACAATGAATTGCTTTTATGTCCCAAATGTTGCACTGGGATATACCTATACTAAAAAATTTGTTAATTGAAACTCAAGTTTAACTGGCAACCCTAGTCCCATACAACATAAGACTTGGAAACTCATACAGAAAGAAACACACACACACACACACACACACACACACACACACACACACACACTTGAGTGTACGTGAGTCTTGCAGTACCCAAAGTCAAAGAGAAAAGGCAAGGGCCAAAACGGGGGTCCCTATCCGTCCACATCTCCCTGTTTTTTGTCCCTGGGCTCAGAACAAGCCGAGTCCCTACCAACTCAGGGACACTTGGCATCCGGGTCCAAGTTGGGAGTGGAGGTGCCATGATACAGCAGGACGCTGACCAGCACCTGCCCAATTCAGGCTTCTTGGCTCTGGCCTGGAAGACACAGCAGACTCCAATAGGCCTTGGCGAGGATGGGAAAGGGGCAGGGGCTCTAAGACTGCAGGGTCATCTTGGAGTCCTCCATCTGGGGATCTAGCGGGAGCCTCGTTTCCTTTGGTCTGCTCCTACTGCCTCTGCCCCAATCTCTGTCCCTGCCTTTCAGTCACTGGCTGAGCATTTCCTAAGGCCCTGGCACTAGACTTGGTACTGAAGACGCAGCCCCTGGTCAAGCCACAGCCTGGCCTGCTGTACATTCAGCAATGACCTCCCAGCTCTTGCTGAGTGTGCACAACAAGCCAAGTGTGTGGAAGTGGTGGTTACTTCACTGAGTCCTGCAGCCCAGGGAGGCAGCCATTATTACTATATATTTTCACCATTTACCTTTGAGGCAACTGAGGCCAGAGCAAAATCAGCTTACTCAAGCACACACGGGTAGGGAGTGGCAAGGCCTGAAGGAGGCAAATGCCAACTTTGGAACTTGCAGTAATGTCACCAAGAATGTCTGGGAAAGGGAATTTTCCCTCTGGAGTGAAGCCACCTGTTAGAGTCGGAAGCCAGAGTCCCTGCTAGGGGTGGTACCAGGGTGTGGACTGACCTAGATGAAAGTGAGGCAGAGAATGCCATTCTAACCAATGCCCTCAGGCTTCGGAGAATGATCCCCGTAGAGGATGGCACCATGTAGAGCCTTGGAGAGCTAGCAGCGGGGGAACATACTTAACCAGGATACAAATTTCAGCACAGATCACCCTCTAATCTGGATATCCTGTTCCTAGGAACATCTTACAAAAACACAGGCACAGAGAATCAAGTGATGTATGTTGGAATATTCATCACAACACCATTTGCAACAGGGAAGAAGCAGAAACCATTCAGAGACCTATCAGTATAGAGCTGGCTAAAGAAAGTACAGTGCATCCACACAGCACAATAACTGCCTGGAAAGGACAGTGGAATCCAGGTTCCAACATGAAATGAGGTCAAAGATATACATCACTGTGTTAAAAGGAGGCTTTTCCAAACAATAACTATAGCATTATCCCATTTGTATTTTTAAAAGATTAAAATGAAACAATTTAGGAGCACCTGGGTGGTTCAGTCAGTTAAGTGTCCAACTCTGGATTTTGGCCCAGGTCATTATCTCACGGTTCATGGAATCAAGCCCCGTGTCAGACTGTGCACTGACAGCTCGGAGCCTGCTTGGAATTCTCTCTCCCTTCCCCTTGGCCCCTCCCTACCCACCTCTCCCTCAAAATAAATAAACTTTTTAAAAAATTAAACAATTTGTGTGCAGATATACATGCTTGCACACACACAAAGAAAGGTGTGGAATGATATACCTCAGCCCCTCCCAGTGTTACTTCTGAGAAGCAAGACTGAAGAGAAACAGGGGTGCCTGGATGGCTCAGTCAGTTGAGCGTCCGACTTTGGCTCAGGTCATGATCTTGTGGTCTGTGAATTCGAGTCCCACGTCGGGCTCTGTGCTGAGAGCTCAGAGCCTGGAGTCTGCTTCAGATTCTGTGTCTCCCTCTCTCTCTGCCCCTCCCCCACTCATGCTCTGTCTCTCTTTCTCTCTCTCTCTCTCTCTCTCTCTCTGTCAAAAATAAATAAACATTTTAAAAATAATTTTTTAAAGATTGAAGAGAAACAAAGGAGGAGCTCTGCTTTTTGTTTTATATATAATGGTATTGTTTAAATTCTTTACAATGAATAAATAATAATCTGTAGTTTTAATAAGCAGAAAAAAAACCCCAAAATTATACTCAGACCAAGTGGACTCTTTTGTCCAGCCTGATTCCTGCACACCAGGGCTTATAGCTCCATCAGGTCAACAGAATACGGAAGCAAAAAGCAAAATTAAGAGGGCATAGATTTTCCCTCCCAGGTTTTCCAGTTCAAGCCAAGAGGTTTCCAAGTCACAAAGTCTTCTTATCCATACACACAAGACACAAGCCCCATAGCACAGGCACAAGCCTTGTCCAGGTTTCTCCAGGACGGAGGTCTGAGATGCAAGGCAGGTCTGCACATAGTCGGGAATGGAGGCCTGGACAGAAGGAGGCATAGAGCCAAGGAAACCCTCGGGGCAGTCCCTGCATTCCCCAAAGACCATTGGAACCCAGAGCTTCTCAGAGCCCCCGCAAGTGTTCTGTGAAAGCCTGGAACACAGAGCGAGGAGCCAGGGAAACAGAAAACAAGTAAAATTCATAAAGCCCAGCCATACCTGGACCATGCTAAAGCTGTCTGCTTTTCTCTGTTTTTAAAAATCCCAGCTTTCTCCTTTGTGCCTTCAAGGTCCTTGCTCTGCACCCGAGCTCTCCTCTTTGCCTCTACCATCCTCTTGGATCCTCTTCCCAGCAGCTTTTCTCAGGCTCTGGGGCTGCACCCTCAGACCTCCAACCTCCTTGGAACCCCTACTCTCCAGCTGGTGAGGTACAGGGGGTCAGACGCAGCCAAGATTCTTTGGAGAGGCAAACACAGGAGCCCTGTGGGCTGTGAGTAACATGACAACTTTCTGCTGGGGCTGAAAAGGAAGGAAAAGACCAGTCCCTCCATGGAACAGCCCCAGGAATACAGGGCTCTCAGCAGCCTCTAGAGACCTGTGTTGATGGTCAGAAGTCCTTGGTCACCCCTATGTACAGTTGCCTGCAAGGAGGACCATGCAGGAAGCTGTATGTTGCTCAGAGAACAAAAAAAGGAAATTAAATGCACCATCTGCTTATTAGTGAGAGCTTTTGAGGCAGACGCTTAAATATGCATGCCCAGACATTATAAAACTTGGGGGGGGGGATGTTAATTTCAATAACCTGAGTTCTTGTGCTTGCAAAAACCATCTTTTTTATCTCTTCTCGGTGATTTGGAAGCTCTGTACCCCAGACTCACAGCACCAAGATGGCTGACCTCACTGGATTTGGGCAGCTGTGCAAAGTGGGACACCAAACACTGGCTAAGGACCCATCTAAGGAAAACGCTTAGGAGGAGAACAAGTCACTATTCCCCACCTCCACCTTTGTCTCCCCCATCCAAAACCTGGATGACGCTAGCCTGCTGCCCTGCCACAGGGGTGAGGAAAGCTCACCCTTTCCAGTCCTGCCCCTGACACCAAAGACCAATAAAGTTGAGAGTGGGAGACCTGTACCCCCTCCAATGGAGTCCTGCAAGTTGAGCACTTTTTTTTGCAACTCCTCCTCAGAGCTGCACAGATTTCAAAGGCAGCAGTACTTATAAACCTCATGGGACACCATGAGGGTGCAAAGCCCCTTAACCTGAGATTCTCAGAGTAAATATTTTTGGCTTTGTGAGCCCAACTATTCAACTCTCCCATTGAAGCAGGAAAGCAGCCATAGACAATATGTACATGAATAGGTGCAGCTATGTGCCAATAAAACTTTATTTACAATCACAAGGAAGGGGCCACCTTTGGCCCATAGACCAGAGTCTGTCCCCACCACTAGAGCAGTTTCTCCAAGAGAAAAGGAACTGAACCATCTTGAAGGCTAGCACCTAGACCAGCACCTGGCACATAGTAGCTGCTCAAATACTTAGAGAAGGAATGAAAAGAAAGAATGAAAACGGCTCTCAGTATTGAGAAGTGAAGTTCTCCTAATGGCACCATCTTATGCTAAGGAACACTGCCAGGGCAGGACTCTCCACCAAGGCTGGGTCCTGGAAAAGTGACAGCTGAGTGTTGCGAGGAGGACAGAATTCATGAATACAAACTATAGTTTTGCAAGAGTCAAGACCATGAGTGTTCCCTGCTTCAGGGCACACACCCTGGTTGGGCGCTGGAATACCCAGACTTAGGGTAAATCCTGGTACACACCCCCCCCCACACACACACACACACAACCAGCCTCCATTTAAATTCCCTTAAGACCTCATGAGCATGATATATGAAATCCAACAGGCTCTCTTTAACACGACCAACCCTCACACTTTCCTCGTGTCTGTGGAGCCACATATCCTCTGCCTGCTGCTCCTCTGATGCTTCTCATGGATTCTTCTCCTCATCATTAAGATTTCCTCATGCTTATACTAAATCCCCTCCTCTTGCCTCTCCACTCTCTCCCCAATCAACCTCAGGTGTCCCCCGGCCTCGAGTACCATCTACACTGACGACTCTCAAGTCTGAATCTCCAGCCCCAGACCTGTCTATCCTGTTAGACATTGTCACCTGGGTCTGAGAGCAACCTTAGCCAAAGTCCAAAACCAAATTCATAGTCTTCCCTGACATTCTGGAAGTCAATCCGACCCTGCCTCTTTCTCATTTTTCTCATTGCCATACTAAATACATACTTAAGTCTTTAATGTATCTCATAAGCTTTCCTCTGTTCAGGCACGCAACTCCACTCACTACCGTCACCACCATCACAGCCACCACATCCCTGACATAGACCCTTGTCTCAGCGCCCAAACTGGTCTCTCTCCTGCTCCTTCAGCTCCAAATCATGTTCCAGAGAACAAAAAAAGACAACAAACATCTCACCAAAATGAAAAGAATCAGGAGAATATCGCCCAGCAGTCTGCATCTCTCTAGCTGAGAAGTCCAAACCAAGCCCTGGTTTGCCAGCACTGGGGTTAAACGTTTCTGAAATGATTATAGCTAAGGGCTACACAGCTCACAATCCAAAACTAATGCAGGCACAGAGGCACCTGCCTCCCCAGAAGAATCTGAGCCATCCAGTGTGTGGCCTGTACCTCTCTGTTCTAACAGAAAGGAATGCCCTCCATGCCTTTTTCCTCCTTGGAGGACCCTCCACCACCAACCTGCACCCCACTTTTGGCCCTTGGAGAATGAGGGAACCTCCTACAATTTCTCACTTCCACACTGCAGGCCTCAGAAGCTTGCCTCACAAATTATAGGAGAGCCCATGCAGCACCGTGTTCCGGTGGGTGGCCATGTCTTCATGTCAGCTTGAGAGATTGTTGCCAGGGAAATATCTATATTTCAGCAGAGAAAGCGTCAGCCCTGTGGAGTCCAGCTGTGCTCAAATGGGAATCCAGAAACCCAGATGTTGGTCCAAAAGCCCTGTCGTGGCAAGCCAGCTTTGGAATTCTCCCGTGTGGGAGTGAACTGAGTGCCACCCGCTCTGACTGCCCACACCCCTGCCTCCTGGAATCCTGGACCCAGAAAACCAAGGAGGAAATTGGAGAGAAACTGGTGAATTCCATGTGGAAAGCTGAGATGCTACACAAATCCAATCTGAGGTTTTGGTGGATGATGTTCCTCCCTCGCACCTCACCAAATGGATAAGGGGATGGGAGACAGAGTCTGACTCACCCAAATAAGTAAAAATGGAATTGACCATTTGTTTTGTGCTCTCCTAAACCATTTCTGTTTGTTATCTTGTAATTGTATTGAATGCCAACATAACAACCCATTGAGGTTCTATCTCACTCTCTCCATTTTACAGATGAGGAAACTGAGGCCCACAAAAATTGAATAAATTTCCCATGGCCACATAGCTCATAAGTGGTACAGCAAGGACCCAAACTTAACACCTACTCTCTGAAACAGTTTTACAAGTGTAGACCCGTGGCTTTCAGACAAGATATTTCATCTGCCTCCTCTCCAAGCCCTAGACATTTGGCAATGTCTGGGGACATGTTTGGTTGTCACACTAGTGATGGAGAGGCAGTGTTAATGCCATCCAGTGGCTACAGGCCAGGGATGCTGCTAAGGACAGCTCCCCACAACACAAAATGATCTGGCCTCAAATGTCACTAGTGCCAAAGTTGAGACACTCAGGTGCAGACTATCACCAGTGAGCTGGGAGAGACCGGCAGTCTGGACTCTCCTCTGTAGGGGAACCCCTACAGATGATAACCTCCGCACTCTGGTCTCAATCCTGGGGACTCTTGAATGGGGATTCCAACAGGGGGTTTCAGCTCTGCCCAGCACAACCCAGAAGTCTATGCCAAGTTTCCAGATCTTGAGAAAAGCTGAACAGACAACTAAGGTTGATAACCAATTACCTAGAAGAGACCCTTCTCTACCCCCAGGAAGAGCGGCAGGCCAGAATCACCCTGGGGTCACTTTAAAGGAGTCAATAAAGGCTCTGGGAGGATTGGTTCTTTGATACCTTCTCAGCAGCACTGGTCCTGAGGGGGCAAAAGGAGTCTGTGAAACTTCTGATCCCTGATGGGGGATCAGCCCTCACTAGGCACACACCCTCCTCCTGGCACACCTCCAGCAGAGCTCTGCACTGAGATGGCTCCTGAGGCCCCATTTTATCTCCTCAAAGCACTCCGTAGCAACCACCAGAGGAAAGAAACCCCCCTACCTTAAAGGCAAGAGCCAAGCCTGGGAGCCACTTTGAAGGATAACCAGCCACATGTAAACCTCAGCCATCCAAAGCTCCAGACCCAGTGAAGGGAAGGGGTATTTTATCCTTTAGAAACATCTAGACGCAACATGGACAGGGAGGTGATATCCATGCAGCTTCTGCAGAGAAAAGCCCAAAATGATCTGCACCTAAAAATAAGCTGCTATTAAAGAACAAGGATGTTTTTGACATTTTAGCCAAGCTAATGGTCTACACAGACAAAAATCTCATGAAAAAGCATTCTGTCCTTCTTTCTCCATTTGGACATGGTCTGTGAGTGAAGAAATGGGCTTTCCTCCTCAAAAAAATAGCTGCTGCTCTGGCACCAGCCCGAAACTGCTTCCTGGGCTCTTTAAAGAGAATATTCCTGTAGAAACTACAAGGGAGGAGAAATCTGTCTGACAGGCATTCTGGGCAGCACGGGCTTGGCCAACCTTTAAACTTGAAAACCAAGACACCCCCACTGTGAACGGTGACTTCCTCCAGAAGATCCAGGTGCCCCAAAAGGAGAAAATTGGATTCAGGCTCAGGAAACAAGGACAGTTTCTGTCCAGTTATGACATAATCCTTTAAACCATGGCATCCCCATTTCTCTTTGTGAAACAAAAAGTTCAATAGGGTTTCTGCCTTTTAAAAGTTTCATCACCTGCACATAATTTCTTAACCTTCAGAAAGCACTTAATGTGGAGATTCTGGCCTAAGACCCTCATCTCCTGTGATGCACCCCCAGAACTAAAGATGACAGCAAGCAAGCTGCATGGAGTGAATTTCAGTACTAAACCACATTTACTAAGCACATACTATGTGTCAGGCTTAATGCTAAGTGCTTTCTATGGATAACCTTTACTTAATCTCAGGGATAATAATCCTGTGAAACAAGGCCTGCTGACATATCCATTTCACCAGTGAGGACACCAAGGCTCAGAGAGGTTAAGTGACTCACTCTGAGTCACCAAGCAAAGGAAGGTCAGAGCCAGGATTCAAACCCACATTCCTAAGCATCCCACTGCACTTGGGTCACTTCCTCCCACCCTCATATCCTGGTCTTTTGCAAAGTCCCAAGTAACGAGGGAAGTGATAGAGAGAGGGGCTTCCAACAGTAAAAGTTTCAGCACCGCACTGCCCCCATAATCATGTTTCTGACAGGGCCTCTCCTCTCACCACACTGCGACACATCCCTCTCACTCTTTCCATGGGATGTGTCCCAATAAACCTTTCACAAGGATTATCCTTCTTCTGGCATCTGAGACAGAAATTCACCTGGTTCTGGTGTCCAAGTGGCCCACAATATGAACACAATCACAATCATAGGGAGGTAAGGTCTCCAAAGCAGTGCCTGGGAGCAGCCCCACACCGGGTCGGCTGGGCTTTGATGCAGCCAGGTGAACGGAGACAGGCAGCAGCTGGCTATATGGATTTGGGAGAAAGAAGGGGAACTCTCTCACAGGGCTCACTAGCCACTAAACAAATTTTTAAGACAAGCTCAGCCAAGCAAATGGTCAAGAATAAAAATATTTGTAAGAAACAAAAAGGTCAACCCCGTTATCCATTAAAAACTCTCAAAGTAGCAGCCCTTGCCATGGGGACAGCTATCCAGCCAACCCTCATCTGTCCTCCAGACTCATGTGCTCCCCAAATGTAAGGTCAACCAGGTCACAATTGGAAGATTCAAGAAAAGAAGCAGAAAGCGGGAACCAAGAGATCAAGCGGGGCACTGACCTCCATCACACACATGCCTAGTGACTCATGTAACCATGCACGTATGCAACAAAACACCCTCACGCATACCCTCAGGCAGCAGGGACCACAGCCAGGTAGCACCCGAGAGAATGCACAGAACTTTGCCTCACTGTCCCTCTCTGAAAGGATAAGGAGAGAAGAGTGACTTGGGGGTGGAAGCCACCTGCTTTCTCTCTCAACTCTCACTGCCCAACCAGAATGGGGAACAATGACAGGAAGATACAGGGCAGGTGAGGGGCAGGGCGAGCTGCTGCCAGCCCACATGCTGACAGAACAGGGTCTGGCAGAACCTATGCTGAGGCATTTCCCACCCAAATCCCTTACCAGGTGAGGGAAACACACACCGGAGTAAAGTCCCAAAAAGACACCTAAAACAGCACTGTCTAGGAGGGAGGTGTAGGGTGAGGGCTGCTCAGAGCCCTCCTTCCCTTCACCTCCTTCCCCTTCAGGGGGCCCCCAGGACACAGGGCTTCCTCTTCCCCTCTTTGGCCAACCGCAGAACCCATGGGTCTCCCAGCCAGATACAACGACGGCGTGGGAGAATCAGCAAGTCGATGCTACATAAACAAGAAGGGGGTTGCGACCAACAACCAAGCATCTAGTTTCTCTGGAGGTCCCCACGAGCTGTCACACCGCGCCTGCCTGCAGGAGTTGCTGCCCAATTATCAACTTGGACCTGACTGCCGACGGGGAGCATCCCCGCCCACCCCACCCCACCTCTAGCCCCCGTCCCTCCTGAGCCCCCGCTCACTTACACCTCTGCCTTCGCCACCTGTCTGGGTGCCGGTCTCTTCCCTGCCCAGACGTGGCGCGTCTTCTCCTTCCTCCTGCGCTGCGCTTCCTCCCTCCAGCCCCAGCTTCAATCTCTTCTCCTCCGGAGGGGCATCCTCCTCCTCCCGCCTCTGCCAGCCATCCCTGCCTCTGAGCTTGCCCGAGTCTTCGGGGCTGCCAGAAGGGCTGGCCATGGCTCCAGGGGGCTCTGCCTGCACTTGGGGAAGAGAAAGGACCCAGCAGCCTTCCGAACCCAGCGGCCTGTCGGTGGGAGATCGGGCTTCTGAGCGCGGGCTCGGTGGGTTCGCGCGGCTCGGCTCCGAGCTGGGCTCCTCCGTGGACCACTCCTGTCTCTCTGCCGCCCCCTTCTGGCTGCTCACGCAAAACGCAGGCACGCGTGGAAGAGGCCTGCGCTCCTCTCACCTGCCAGGGGCCAGGCCCGCTCTGGCAAAGCCCTGCCCCCAAATCGCACCCCCATGGTCTCCCTGACCAAGGAAGGGAGGAGAGAAGGGACAGACAGACATCCACTTCTCGAATCCCCTGCGAGGACAGACACCCTGGTCTTTGATACTATTCTGTATCTTGAATGATTTAGAGGTGGTTGGAAAACAGGCTGCTCTGAACAGATCAAGAGAGTGATGGGTTTAATGTAGAGACACCACCTTGCAAAGCTGTGCTTACCTATCAAGGATGTTTATTGAGCATCACTATGGGCCAGGCACTGCGTGTGGGAGGGAATTATAACAGTGACCATGGCAGGCATTGTCTCCGACCAGGTGGAGCCCGGTGCCTGGTGGGGAAAGTGTTAATTGACATTGTCAACGGGTGAAGGACTGCAACAGAGGACTGCTGGGAACAAGGGAACCTAAAACAAAAGAGCCTCAGCAGGTCTGGGGCTGGGAAAGGGGCAGAGGAAATGAACACTGAATGGAGATGTACAAGATGAATAGTTCTCCCAGGTAAAGGGTGTTCCAGCAAAGAGAATAGCATGTGCAAAAGTCCAGAGGCTGGGATGAAGGCAGCAAGAAGCCAGTGGGGCTGCAACAGGGTGGGTGAGGGCAGAGAGGTGTAGTGGATGGAGAGGTTGCCAGGGACCAGGCATGCAAGGCCAGACCAGGTAGAGGACCACTGCAGGGACTCAGCACATCAGCAGTGCTGATGGACAAAGGGAGGAGACTTTGAGAAATATTTTGCAATGATGGATTGATAAATCTAAGTGTGCCCCCCAACATGCCCTTAATGTCATTGTGGGACTCCCTCCTCAGCTGTGTTAGTTGAACTAGGAGGTACTTTCTGGACATATAAGTGTTAACACTGTGTCCAGGGAAGGCTGAGTGAACGTCAGTCTCCTACATTCCCTGAGCTTCCTCAACCAAGCACTGAGACCATGCTGCAATTGCTTGTTCAGTTTTTCCCCCACTAAGCTCCTTCAGGCATCACTTCCTCTACCTTGTTCATGCTTTTATGCTGAAAAGCTGTCAAAGTGGGTGGCCCATAGTAGGTGCCCAAGAAGTATTTGTTGCATAAGTAGGGATCTTCTCCCACCCAGGGTTCTCTGCATTCTCCACCTTCCCCCTCTTGCTCTGGCCCTTTTGTCTCTCCTCCATCCCTTCTCTCCCCACTGGCACAAATAGTTCTAATAACCACAGGTGGGCTTTGAGACCCTCTTATTAATTCATCTTGTCACATATTAATTCATCTAAACCTCACAACAACCCTGTCATTATCCCCACTGTGCAGAGGTGGAGACCAAGGTATAAAGAGGGTGAGCAACATGCCCAAGGCACACAATAGTGAGAACTGTTCCCACTGACATGCACTGAGGTCACTGGATTCCAGATGGCAGAAGCCAAGTGGCAGCACTCAATGGCCAAAGGCAAAGTGGGCATGGTTACCATGGACAGTACAGTAAAGCAGAAATCAAGACAGTCTGACACGCAGAGAAGAATGGCATTGGGAAGTCAGGCATGGTATAGTGCTCCTAGAAGTGAATAGATGGGAAGCCTACTGAATTCTTACTGATCTGAATGAGAAGAGTTCTAGGTCAAGTGAAGAAAAGTCTAACTTGAATTGTAAAAGCAGTCATTACCCCTCAGTCAGCTCCCAGACTTGAGCCAGCTTACAGACCCAGAGAGATTTGGTCCCCTTGAGGAAGGATCTTGGTACATTGCCAAAAATTGTATAATGTTCATCTTTTTCACAGCCTTCCCCAAAGGTACCTATGGCCCTTTCCCAGAGAGACTGCTTGAGGAAAAGGAAAAAAGGAGACATTTCCAGGATCACTGGACACAGGCTCTAAACCAACACTAATTCTAGGAGATCCAAAACATCACTGGGATCCACAAGAGTAGGGCTTATATAGGTCAGGTGACCAATAGAGTTTTAGCTCTACTGTCTCACAGTGGACCTGGTGGGACCCCAAACCCATTGCGGTTATTATACAGTGATAGAGCTGGATTCAAACCTAGGTTGTCCAACTGAGAGACTGTGCTTTTAACCACAAAACAGTCTGACATTTCTAGGAGGAAAATATAATTCAGGACTCTGGTTTCCACACTTCCAGCTTGGCCCTGGGTCATAATGTCAATGCCATTTTCTGCAGCATTTGAAACTAGGCAGAAAAATTAGGGACAATCAAAAGGTCACAAGACCTGACATCAAAAGAAAGGGCATGAGTTTACCAAGCAGCTTCCCAGCAGCTTGACTAGATCTGATGGTCAAGGTGAGGGAAAGGCCAGAACAAAGGTAAGCCCATTTACCCTCACCTGGGAAAGTGGCTGGCCTCAGGCAAAGGCAAGTCAGCATGTGCAGAAGTGAGGAGGGCAAGAGATGAGCAGAAGAGCACCCACGACACCGGTTATGAAACCTAGCCTAGCTGTGGTCAGCCAGCTTCAGCCAGACAAAGGTAAACAGGGTAGTGACGGGGAAGTTCCTTTGGTGGGTCTCAAAGACGTCCAAATTCTCACCCTTCTACAGTGGGACTTAGAGGGCAGGTTAGCTCAGCTGGGGCTCTGGGGACAGAGTTCAATAGGGGCTCTGGCTTCACTCTTAACCGCATAACCTCATGCAGGGAAATTGACCTTCGGGAGCTTCAGTTTTCTCATCTGTAAAATGGGCATAACAGTACCTCATGAGGATTATTGTGAATTGAACAAAAGTATGCATATAAAGCTCTTAGCATGATGCATAATAAGGGCTCAAAAAGAAAGTGTATCACTTGAAACTAATATAACATTGTGTATCAACTACACTCAAATTTTAAAAAAGTCTTAAAGAAAAGAAAAGAAAGTGTATCTACTTTTAACTATCATTAACTCATGTGCTTTTCTTAGAGGGAAGGCAAGTCTGGCCTTGAAGTTGGAGGGTCCTAAGACTTTAGATGGGATGGTTGAGAGGAGGGAGACTGAATAAGGATGAGACTAACAGCCAAAGTTAGGAAGTCAAAGACAAAGGGCAGGGGGTTGGACAGCCACCTCCTCTGCTTGAGCCAGGTCAGCCAAAGAAGCTGAGTCTGACATCTGAAGCTTGTCATGAATGAGGCCATGAGGAACGTAAACCCCATAGCTTCCCTGCCGAAATCCCTCTTGTAAACTTCTAACCATTTGGGAGGTGTAGGGAGGAATTCAGCAGTTAGGACCACCATCTTCCCACTAACGCCCATCTTGGGTTGTTAGCTGAGGGCCAGGACTCCATCAAGATGAGACAAGCATCTTCTTAGGCTATCCAGGCACTGACCCCCATTGGACAGACCCCTGGTCCCAAGGCATTGCTGCCTTCTCTCCAATGAGAAACCCCAACAGAGGGTACTGACCCCTCCAAACCCATAACTTCTTCAAACAACTGTCCCACAAGACATGAAACTCTTTGTACCACCTACATACCACTTATAGCATATCCATTGGCTATAAGTCATGACCCCCAATGTCAGCCATGACTCCCATTGTACTGAAGAGTCAGGATTTGTACAGCTCCACACCATTACTGAGAATCCCATAAATGCTATCTTACTTCCATTGGTACTCACCTGGGACAGGGTAGCTTTCTCCTCCCAAACTGTACCCCCATGTGGCCATGTATCCTCGTTTATACACTCTCAGCTTCTACTTCACTTGGAATGGGTATGTATCTGTACATCTTGCACCTGTAAATTATGCAAGGACCTATATAGTTCCTACCAGGGCCATTAACAAGCTTTCCATCAGCCTCACCATGAGGGCATAATCCTGCTGGTGGTTTATTCTTACTTTTAAATTTTCTTTTTACATTATCAAGATGCAAATGATATATCCCAACAAGTCACCAAATTCCAGGTTCAAAAATGTTACTTTTTGCCCATCTATCCTTTAATTCTGGGATGTGACTAGAATCTTGGGGCAGGGGGGCGGGGGCAGTTCTCCTCCTCCCAAGAATCATTGCCATACAGCTCTTCATCTACTTAATCCACACACAGGGTTTCTAAGGGTGTCTCCCACACTCCCTAGCACCCAAATTTTTCCCTCCTCAGTTCTGAACCAAATCAATGAGCAGACATCTGCCAGGAGAGGAGCACAAACATCAGACATCAGTGTTTATCTAAACTATTCCTGCCAGCCCTTCCTAGAGGCATCTTAGGCATATGAATATTTGTCTGGATTATCCAAATCTTCCCTCCTCGTGTTCTTCCTAAGTGAGTACGCACTATGTCCCGTTGTTTCTGCCATGAAGTGCCGATTGTTGCAAGAGCCTTTTAATATACACACAACACTTACAACAAAGACAAATCCCTGCCTTCTCCTTGGCACAACCACACCATAACTTGCAGAGTTTAGAGAAGACAGCATTAAAGGCAGCGCCCACACAGCCTGTGTGCACAAGAGACAGCACTGGGAGGGGAGGATGGCAGTGCCCCCACTCCCGAACACCATCATCTTGAGCCAAGAGACTGCCCCAGAGAGGGCCACGGGACAGTGATGAGAGTGAGTACAATGAGTTCTGGGGTAGGCAGGGCTCTTGAGCTCAAAAGCTTCTGGACAGATCCCCAGCCAAGCCCTATAGGGTCCTCAGACTCTCAACATCTCAGAATCAACAGAGCTTGATGCTTAAGGGCTCATTTTTGTGCAGCACATTTTTTTCCAGAAAACTCTATGCAATTCATTGTGTGAAGGGGAGATTAAAAGGAGGTTTTGTGGGCAATGGGATAAAAACCCATAATAGCTCATGAACTATTGAACCTGCTGAAATTACATGTACATTATTTCCATTTTTCTCAGAGGAAGATATAATTCTGCATTCAAATTTACAAAGGGTTCCATGATCCCCTAAAAAAAGGCAAGAACCACCAAACTATGCATTTGCTCTAATATTTAATACAGTTTGATCATAAAGATGACCAAGAAAAAAAGGGGGGAGTTAAATGTCATTATTTGGATGTCTCTATCATGTGAGGCACTTTATATAAATTATCTCATTTCTTTCTCATACTAACTGTATGAAGTAATTATTAGCAGCAGCCCCATTTTTCAGATAAGGAGACTGAGGATAGAGAGTACAAGTTACTTCCACATGCCATCCAGTTGATAAAAGCCATAGTAATAATAGCAAAATAACAATAGCTGATGTTTTTGAGAGCTGACTGGGTGTCGGACACTGTTCTAAACACTTCAGGTATATTAGCTAATTAAATCTTCACAATAGCCCATTGAGGTGGATATTGTCATCATTACCATTATTTTCCCCATTTGACAGATGAGGAAGTTGAAGCTCTGAGTGGTTAAACAACTGATCCAAGGTCACCCGACTAGTAAGAAACGGAGCTGGGACTTCCATTTCAATTGTCTGTCTTGGGCCCATGCTCTTAACCTCTCAGTGACATCACCTCCCAGAATTTTCTGGTGACCACTATAAGATTAGGCTGATTTGACTGTTTAGGACCAGCAAATACCACAAGGTATCCTGTAGTAGTAATTCCAGGGTTAACATTAGCAAGAGCCTCATCCTTCGTTTTCTCTTACATTCAAGTACCATGCACCACCCAGAAGCAGCCACACCCATTTTCCCAACAAAACAAAGGTGAAGAAAGTTCACCCAATCCCACAGTAATTGAGGGAAATAAGGTTTGAACCCAAGTACATCTGCCTTCTGACCCTGAACTCCAAGACACAATGCAGCTGCCTATTCAGTATCTTATCTTCCTACATGGAAAGTCCTGAGGCTTGGTGGAGGGCTGCAAGGTCCCTGGAAAGTCCCTGTGAAGCACAGAGGGTAAACAGCAAGCCCCTTGCTACCTTGAGAAGATTAGAAAGAAAAAAACAAATAGTAACCACATGGGTTGGGAGATGCCCTTGATTATCCAAATAGAGTAGGAAATTCCCCCATCCCTTGGGCTGACCAAGGATCAAAGACTCCTAAGACAGAAGTGACTCTCATCTTTTCTTCCACAGAGCTGTCAACCCTCAGCAAAAGTCCCAGTGGGCAAGGCCACTTGTGTTTGTGCCCCGACTTTATTGCCATGCTATTCTATGGGCATGAGTAAGATTATTCTCCAAGCAATGCCCCCAATGCTGAGTAGAATCCATCGGAAATAATAATCTCGGTTCTTACATACATGTACACACACACACACACACACACACACACACACACACACACACATAATTTAAGGATCCTGGGGGAGTGAGTGGAAATGCTTCTGAAAAAAGATATACATTGTCTCCCCATCACGGACCGACCATAGCCTTTGACCCTTTCTTCACCTAGGTCATTCCACTGCTATTGGTATGTAAACAACTTTTTCCTCTCCATGTACTATTCTCTCCCTCTCTCCCTCTTGCACATGCGCACTACTATTTCCTCTCTTCCTGCTGGACTTCCTCCTATTCTTATCAATGCATAATCCCCAATGACCAGAGCCACATACCCCTTTCCTCACTGGCTGTGTCACTGATTTCCAATCCTTTGCAGCAGGACTTAAGCTTCAGCACCACGGCCAGAGCAAAACTCGCTTTTTCCTTCAGACCTGTGGATGACTGGGTTTCTGACTCACTGTCTCTCCCCGTTCATCCCTCTCATTCCCTCTTGTTCCTCTTTTCTCTGCTCCTCCTTCCCTCCATCTCTCACCCTCCCTCTTTCACTCTCCTTCTCTACCATTCTACCTAATGCTGTTTAAGCACACCTGTAATAATGTCAAAGTTGTGCCCAAGGAAGTTTCTATGACAGATACAGGGACACAATCCAGCTGGCCAAGAAAACACAGTTTGTGTGGGTCCAAGGCACAAGCACCACCTGGAGATACCTTGTCTCAGCTCTGACATCTGACTGATTTGGGCACTGAGCCCTCTAGAAGGGACAAGGGATCAAAAGGGTTAAATACTGAAGTCCACACTACACTTACCACTCCCAAGATGCACTAACTCCAAACACGACATTTTCCATCCTAGTTCAGAGCAGGGAAAATATTGGGGAATAAATGAGCTGAGAAGTAAGGACTCAGATTCTTTCTCACCACCCATACTTACTATCCTCTATTACTTGTCACTAAGAAGGAAAGCCTGTGTTGTGTGTATCCAAATGTGTGTGTAACAGGCTTTGTGTGTACATATATGGGGGGGGGGGTGGCAGAGCAGGGAGGGTTAGAAGAGCAAAGTGTCTGTGAACAATCCTAGCAATAGGATGGGATGCAGGCCAGATCAGTCTGAGAGAAAAAAAAAACACCAACAGATGTTACCCACCTGGGAAGAGGTTCATTATTCTGTGCAAATAATTTTTAAAGAGCTAACACTTCTTAACAATTGATACAGCCAGGCACAGCTAATTGCTTTATATGTGTCATGCCATCTAGTCATGACAACTGTATGAGGTAGACACCATTCTCATTATACATATGAAAACACTGAGCCTCAGAGACATTGGATAACTTCATCACAGTCACACAGCCAGTAAGTGACAGACACAAGCATGAGCATAAAAAAAAAAAAAGAAAGAGCAATCAGGTTTAAAAAGCAGAAACTAGTCCTATGCAGAGAAGTTCAATGAATTAGGGTTTATTTAACAAGCTTGGAGATTATTTTCCCCTATCTTCCAATCTCAACAAAAATTTTTCATAAGTACAATGCTGATGAGTTCTTCCTCATTTGTACAGAGTACCAAGAGAAAGGAAAGTGACTTAAAATCAAAGCATAAGTGTTTTTAGTTGGATAAATGATAGACCCTATCATCAGGGTGCATATTTTAAGCCAGGTCATTGATGTTGTGATGCAAACAGCCCTGGACAAGGGAGTTGGGAGACTTGGATTTGAACTCTTGATAACTTGCTTCAGTTCTCTGGGTCTTAGCCTTCCTCCACTCCACCCACCCCCCAGCTGCCAAAAAGGGCAGTCTCCGGCCAGGCTATCTGATGATTTGATGCTTCTTACAGCTATAGAAGTTTATGCTCCCAAAAGATGCTTCATGAAAACCCCCTCTTCCCTTCAAGATCCATAGATAGATAGATAGATAGATAGATAGATAGATAGATAGATAAAAGCGTTGGACCCTCTTTCCCTACCCAGGAGCTTAAAGAGCAGGGCATCCTCAGCAACCAATGGGGGCCATGGAAAATGCCCAATGAGTCTGTCCAAAGTGTCAAATATCCCCCAGTCCCCTCTGAAGCCAGTCACATATCTGCCCCCTTTCAGGTGTTAATCCATCAGCTGGATTTCCTGGGGAAACAGAACTCATTCTTAAGCTCTCTTTTATGGCTTTTACCCAGAATTGATTTGAATAAATCAGTCTAATGCTCTCTCTACAATGGAACCAATTGTAAAAGAGCTTTATTTGCTCAGCTTTGAAAGCAGGTTGGAGCTGACTTTTTCCCATTCCAGGGCTGCTGGAAAAAAAGAAAAAAGAGAAAAGAAGCATGCACAGTGAATTTGACAAAAGAGGATTCCTCGAAAGGTGGAAACCTGAAGCCCTCTCAGGATTCCCCAGCAAAGGGGTCCCCTGCAAGACCCACTCTCAGAGAAAGGAGCCAGAGATGACTAAATGGGATTTATCTGCTCCTACCTTGAGATGGTACCTGCTGTGTTCACCTAGAGGCTTGAGGAAGCAAGTTTTTCCTGAAATGCTGTTTCCCTGGTTCTTCTGATTTCTCACCTCACAAAAAAGGGCATAGCAAAAATTAACATCCATTGAGTTTTGCCAATGTGCAAGGTACTGTGCAGACTCTCAAAGGCATCTCCATTCAACAATCCCAGTGACCAGGCTTTCTTTCTATTCTGCAAATGCCCCCGCCCAAAGTCTTGCCTACCTCAGGACGTTTGTACGTGCTATTCCCTCTGCCTCTTTCTAATTCCATGCCACACTCAGCTCCGTAAGGATGGCTCCTTCTCTTCCTTCATATCTCTTTTCCAATGCCACTTCTTCCTAGGGGTCTTCCCCAAACACCCAGTGTAAATTAGGTCTTCACTATTATTCTCTAATGGACCACCTTGTTCTTTTTTTTCCATATCACTTTAGAACATAGCAGTAAGACAGTGTCTTGCTTAAGGATGCAGGTTTGGGATCTGTGAATTAATCCTCACTTCTCCTCTCATAGATGTTGACTTTGGGCAAGTTACTTAATCACTCTGTGTCTCAGTTTCCTCACCTGAAATGTGAGGGTTATAAAAATGCCCACCTCTTAGAGCTGCTATAAAGATTAGCTGGGCTGAAATCTTTAAGGCGCTTTGAAATGTGCCTGGCATGTAGTAAGTACTCCATAAACATTTGCTACTACCTGCACTGTGACTGTTTGATTTGTGTCTGTCTCCCCCCACCACTGAACCTGTGAACTCCAAGAACATAGAGTGTGGTCATTCTGTTCATGATAGCTCAAGGTCAAGTTCAGAGCTTAGCATACTTGAGTACTAAAAAAAATACTTTCTGAATGGGTGAAAGTTTTGTTTGTTATATTGCATTCCCTACACAGTTTTAAAACATAAAGCAGAGGGGCATCTGGATGGCTCAGTCAGTTAAGTGTCTGACTTTGGCTCAGGTCATGATCTCACAGTTCATGAGTTCTAGCCTTACACCAGGCTCTCTGCTGTCAGCAAAGAGCCTGCTTTGAATCCTGTCTCCTTTTCTCTCAGTTCCTCCCAACCTTCTCTCAAAAATAAAATAACATTTAAAAAATAAATAAAAGACAAAACAGAAATGGCACTGGTTTTTATGATTTCATAGATGGAAAAACTAAGGCTGGAAATCTTCATTTATCCAAACTAGCCAATCAGGTGTCCAAGCAAGTGAGAGCCCATGTGGCCAGCACTGTTTCCACTAGAAGACAGGACAGAGAAACTTGGGGCTGCCTCTTTTCCCTCTGGGACCTGAGGTCACCACACCTCAGCAATAATGATGTAATAGCACAATTCAGGGCCCAGGGAATGAGGCTCACAGGGCTGCCTGCAAGCTTGCCCCACCAGTCCCTCCCACAGGATCCTGATGAGCTATAAAATCAGGCCAAGGGATCAAGCTGATGGTACAAGACAGGGACCAAGGAAGTAATACTGAGACTGAGGATGCAGGGATTGAGGGTCCTCACTCCCAAATGGGTGCATTGATCAGAATGCCTCTCAAGAAGCGGTTTGACCTTTATAATCAAGCAGAGGTTGGAATCACATATTCGTTTGTTCACTGTTATCCCCAACGCTCTTGACAAAGTGCTGTCTTTGGTAACTATTTGTTGAATGAGCGAATTACTACACTGATGGGTGGATGAATGAAATGCAGCAGCAATGACAACTCTTATTTGTGCAGCTTTCTCCTTCCTTCCTTTCTCTAACTCCTAATTCAAGGAAGTAGGGAACATAAGGGCTAAGAGGGCAGACTCTGAAGACAGACTGCCCAAGTTCAAATCCCAGCTCCACCATTTACTGTGTGACAATGAACAAGCTATCTAGCCCCCTCTGTGCCTCCGTTTGCCCATCTGTAAAATGAGGGTGTTAATAATCCCTTCCTAATGAGACTATCAGGTTTAGATGAGTTCATACACATAAAGCACTTGGAACAGTGCCTGGTATGCAGCAAATGCTCAAAATAAGCCTTAGTTGTTATTGTTCCCATACTGGTTTTCTCGGCACATGTATTATTTCAGGCTTATTTGACTTGCCTCTTGCTATAAGCTTCCTTGAGCCCTTTTGGGGAAGAGGCAGAACACAAATCAATTTAATAAATGAACTACTCAAATATAACATTTACAGGGTGGACTTAATCTAACAGATTTTCCCCTAATAAGACACACTTGCAAATTAAACTGTCTAATTTAGTAATATCTTTCAAAATGTTAAATGCTCATACCCTCTGCCCCAGAAATCTCACTTCTAGGGACTGATCCCAGAGATATGCTCACATGAGTGAGTCAAGATGGTGTACAAGGAAATTCATTGCAACATCGTTTGGAAAAGCAAACAACTGGAAACAACCTACATGTCCATGCATGGAAGATTGCCTAAATGAATTTATGGCATAGCCATAAAGCAGAATATATGCAGCTACTAAAAAATGGAGCAAAGTTTTATGCATTGACATAGAAATATCTCCAAGACATACTGTTTATGAAAAAAAAATGTTGCAGAGTATCATGTAGAGCATGACTTCGTTTGTGCTTCTAAACACACGCACCTACCTACACACACACACACACACACACACACACACACACACACACACACACCATAGTCATTATCCACATTTTATAGATTAAAACACTGAGACTGATAACCCAAAGGTCCCATGGCTAGGAAATGATTATGTCTACTCTTATCCACTCTGCCTTGTAACAGGGTCTCAGCACAGAGAGACACATGAAAGATCAGAGCACTTTCAAGGTGCAATTCTGGTAACAGATAAGGAAAAACTGAAACAGTTAAAGGTGCTGACATCAGACAGAGGCTGGGGGTATGTACTGGCTCTTTTTTCTAGGCTCGTTCTAATGTTTTGTGCCTCTCTCTTTCTGAAATCAGTATTTACATAACACTTTCTAAAAATGTGCCATTTTCCAAGAGATAAATAAAATAAAAAGATAAATAATGATAAAAATGGAGTATATGCATACAATGTAACATTTTTCTGTCTTAAAAAAGGAAGTTCTGATGCATGCTATAATGTGGATGAACCTTGGAGACATTATGCTCAGTGAAATAAGCCAGATACAAGAAGACAAATATTGCATAAATCCATTTATGTGAGGTACCTACCATCATCAAATTCATAGAGACAGAAAGGAGTATGGTGGCTGGGACAGGGGAGAATGGGAGTTAGTGTTTAATGGGCAAGGAGTTTCAGTTTGAGAAGGTGAAAAAGTCCTGGAAACGAGTGGTGGTGATGTTTGCATAACAATGTGAATATATTTAAATGCCACTGAATTGTACACTTAAAATGTTTAAAATGGTACATCTTATGTTATGTGTACTTTACCACAAAAAAAATTTTTTATGCTCTAGTCTCCTAAACCCCATGGGAAATCCATGGAAATCCATGAGAAAAGAACCTGAGAGAGATGTGTGGGATCAGGGTTGGAGACAAAAAAGGCTCAGTTATGGGTACGACTTGCCCACCTTTCACCCTTCCCTGCCCCCTGCCTTCAACCTAAAGTGGTTGGTTGAAACTCTTTTGTTTTGATTTTCTTTGAGAAAACATTTCATCCTAAATCAATGTATCCATGACAATTATAAATTACTTTTAAATTTATGCAACAGACCAGACAGTGGCCTCATGACAACACTCATGAGTTCCAAATTCACACTCTCCTGCTCCAAGCACATTTCCACATAGTAAACATTTCCACTCTGGCATATGGTCCTGGTTTGGGGTGGTTTGAAGGATACATGGTTTCCTCTCACTATATCATCTTCAAAAGTTTAAGGCTGGGTCCCCCATACCACTTGGGTTGACTCAGTGACTGGTGATCCAAAGATTCATCCAAATCTATTTGAACCTTGTATTGGTTTGGATGCTCTTGGAGTCAAGTAACAGAAAATCTGGACTCAAGCTCACTCACCCAATAAGGAAATGTATTTCCTCACACAAGTACAGATCAGAGGTAGGGCAGGGCCCAGGTGCCTTATACATCTGGGTAATTCCATCAAGATCTGAGGCTCTTTCCATCTCTCTCCTCTACCAATCCCAATCTGCACTGCATGCCAAGACCAGTTCCCCTGCTGATCACAGGATGGCTGTGACGGCATCTGAGGCTCCATGCTCCACTTTCAAGTCCAGGAAGGTTGAGGAAAACCCCTCTCTCCCATGCAAGAAATATAAATTCCCTTCAGCACAACCAGGTAAACTTTAGGACCCAGTGACCAGACAGATAATAGTCACCAGAGCAATGACATACACCAGTCAGCCTAACTCAAGAGCCACCAAACTGTATGCCACAGGTCAAATCTGGCCTACATCCGGTTTTGCAAATAAAGTTTTACTGGAACACAGATATGCCCAGTCATTCATATATTGCTCATGGCTACTCTCTCCCTACAGTTGGACAGCTGAGTAGTTGCTACAGGGACCAAATAACCTGCAAAGACTAAAATAGTTACTGTCTGGCCCTTCACAGAAAAAGTTTGCTGGTCCCTGGCTTAACTGGTCACATGGGGCATAAGGGATATTGGGCAGTCAAGCCCAATGACCACCACAGACTGTTTATTATTGTTAGCCAATATTACCTCTTAGACTAACAAAGTGCTATTAATTTATCACCCACTGGGTAAAAAAATCATTTCCTTTTGTTTGCTCTAGTGTCTCTCCTTTTAAACTTCAAGGAATATCATTTAGTTCTCTCCACCCCAGATTAGGTAAGTAAGTGTGTTTAAGCAGCCTGATGTAGCAGGATGCACACAGGCTATGGAATGAGTACCCAAGCCAATAGCCAAGTGGTGGCACTGTGGTGGATATCTCATTCTACTGTTCACCAAGCACCCGTTCCCCTTCTTCTTGGTATGGTCAGCCCACTTTTCCTTTAGGGCCTGTATCCATTGCCTATAATTACATATCAGACCTTCCCAAAACTTAGTGACTTAAAACAACAACAACAATTTATTTTGTTCATAAATCTGCAGTCTTGGCAAGGCTCAACAGGTCAACTAATCTCTGTTTCACAAACCTCAACCCGGTTAATGGAAAATTTACTTTCAAGATGGCTCATTCACATGGATGGTAAATCGGTGCTGTTGGCTGGAAGCTCAGCAAAGCTATAAACAATGGAATTCCTTTCCTTGTGGTCCTCTCCATGGGCTCCCTCGTGACATGGAGACTATGTTCCGTGATCAAGAGTTCCAAAAGCAAGGGGGCAGGAGAAAGCTGCCCTTTTTATGACCCAGACTCAGAAGACACAAAGTGCCCTTCCCAGCATAGTCATGTGCCCAGATTCACAGGAGGGAACATAGACCCCATGTCTCAGTGGGCAGGGGTTTGGTGAGAAACATCCTAAATGGAGCTATTGCATATTGTTTCAATAAAAACAATTCAGCACTATGTTTTTGCCTTGCCTATTGAAACCACCCTCATTTTCTGGATGGAACAACCCATGTATAACTTTCCAGACTCAGAAAATACATTAAGATTCTTTGACTAGCAAATTACAGAAATACAACTCAAACTAGCTTATATTAAAATGCTATTGACTTATGTACTCAGTAAGTTTGAAGGATGGTCCTAGCTTCAGGCTCAGCTGAATCCAGGTTCAAATAATGTCATCAGGGCTCTGTGTATGACTCTATTTTTATCCCTCAGCTCACCTCCACTTTATTCTCCAACAAGCTGAGCCCAAGTGGACACAACGTGGCAGTTCACAGCCCCAAGGCTACTTCCTACACACAGCTCTCAGTACCAGCTTACAAAAAAGCATCTTTCCCAAAACCTCTAACCGCATGGTGAGAGACGATTTGTAGAAAACCATGATTGGCCCCATTCTTACAATATGCCCATTATGAACAAATTAATACCCAGCAGGATAGAGCCCTCTGATTGAACAAGCTTGAGTCACATAAGTACCCTGAACTACGTGAACTAAACAAGATTGCTCTGAAAGTGGGAAGGAATAGTTTACCAAAGGAAAAGTTCCTTTGTACATACTGGTCAACAAGCACGTCTGAAGAATCCAGGAAATCACAAAGGGTTCTAAGAGGATGGCAAACATTGATGCTCTAGGATCCCAAAACTTCTGGGGAAATGGCAAAGAAAAGACTATTTGATGCCTTGAGTGTCCTCCCCCTTAGATTTTCTCTACCCAGGCTTAAAGAACTACAACCCTTCCCAAGTTTCAAAAGGACAGCTAGGTGATCTGCTTGTTTGTTAGTTGGTTTCGATTTAATAAAGACAGATGTGAGCTCCAGGATCTCTTGGGAGGCTGCCAGATAAAGAACCATGCAGTTAAGGGGCAGCTGGGTGGCTCAGTCAGTTGAGCATCCGACTTCAGCTCAGGTTATAATCTTGCAGTTCATGAGCCCCCTATTGAGCTCCATATCGGGCTCGCTGATGTCAGCCTGTCAGTGCAGAGCCTGCTTCAGATCCTCTGCCCCCCTCTCTCTGCCCCTCCCCTGCTTGCACTCTCCTCAAAATAAATAAATATTTTTTTAAAAGGACCATGTAGTTAAAATTCACCCTTGGATCCCATACTCACAACAATTGCAATCATGGCTTTCTACATCTGGCAACAAGAAACAGTAATCTTTCAGCAAGTTTGAAATTTTCCTTGGTGTATTTTTCTCAGCCTTGTCACTAGAACTTCAAAGTTAACCTAAAGATACTCCTGAGTTAGTAGGAAGCTCGACAATATTTTTTTCCTGACAAATCATTGTACTTCAGCTCCAGCTATCTCTAGGAATGCAGTGGGACTCCTGGTTGGGAAAAAACTGCATCTGACCCTTCCATAGTAAGGGCTGTTGCTCACCATATGTAGTGAGGTTTTTCCAAACCCAAGAGAGAGATATATGTCCCCTTTGCTCCATAACGCAAGAAGAAAATAAAATACAGATTCTCACAAATACAAGAAGGTTGAATTGTGTTTGTTATTCTCAGCTTCGAGGCTGCATTGATTACTTTTAGACAAAAAAGAGTTCCATTTCTAATATACAGTCACCCCACATCAGATTTATATACTTGAGTTTAAAGGAAGCCAAGTAAAGTTATCTGTTCTTGTTGTACCTGATTAACCTCAATACACAAATCCTACAAATCAATAGTTAATTAAAAATGTGGCACTGCCTCCATAGTTACCTCATCTCTCTGCAAACACTGCCCACCCTGTATATTATTAAGCTAAAAACAAAGGAGGCCACCCTCTAGGGCAATGTAGAATTATATAGGCAAGGAAAAAAACACAGTTCCAAAATATTTGTACACAGGGACCTCAAATGTAACATTTTGGCTGTGCTTGGGGCCTCCCATAGAAGCTGCCTCATTTGGTCTACAGAGTTTCCCGAGTCTTGGAATCATTTCCTCATATGGTCATGCAGCCCATATCTCTGAAGTGGTTGCAAAGATACTCCCATGGTAATTTGAAGTACTGGGCTTCCATTTTCAAGCCCTCTCCAAGCTGAGAACCTACAAAATCACCCTCCCCCTGATCTCATATTCACTGACACCTTCAAAACTACAAATACTCAAGAACAATAAGGCTGAACTGATTTATTTGTTATTTCCTGGTTACTGGTAACTTTTTTGTGGATTTCTTTGCTTTAACTTCACATTCATTTCTGCCATAACAAAATCATATATTTTATTGATAAATGTATCCGTGCTCTGCCTTATTCCAAAGAGGAGTTGAAGTGGCTAAGAAAACAATGCATTGAAAATGGCTTTGTCAGAGTCATTCATTGTGGTAGACCCAATCCACAGTGATTTCTCCTGGCGGCCTTCTCTGTGTCTCCCCACCTTTCTTCTGGTAACAGGTATACCTAGCCTTAACTCTGGACTCAAGTTGGGCCAATCATAGTATCTCAAACCCTTGCTCTATAGATTGGCAAGTGGCCAAGGAGGGTCCATTACAACCCTTTCCTGGGAGTTTACACCAATGTGCAGTCAGTTTTCTTCCTGGCAACAAAGGCGTAAGATGAGTAGCCAAGACACTTCTGCCAACATCCCCATCATATACAAAAATTCCGTCTACAGTAGGAGGAAAGAAACCAACATACAGAGATGAGAAAGGGAGAGAAAATGGGCAAGAGAGAGCTCCCCATGGTCTGGTTATGTCAACCAATACTTTCCCTTTTCTGATTCAGTGAGTTAGATGCAGGACCCATGAAGTAATAAAGATAAATACTCATACCTCTGGTCTTTACTGAAGTCAATGTTTGCATATTTTATCTGACCCTTGACACCAAACTTAGTTGACAGAATCCAAAAGCCAAGAAATCTCACCAGCCAAAAGCAAAAGCTATTGGCTTCTGCCCCTCCATCCTCCTCATTTGCAAGCACGGCAGAAGAACTCCACTCCTCCTATCTGTAAAGCAACCCCTACCCAGGAAATCAGGCAATCGGAGACACCAGATCACTCCTCCTGGCCTGCCTGGGGTTAGGGATCTGGGAACATGGGGTTGGCACTTGGTGAGTACAATTAGCTAATTGGCTACCTAAAGAGAAGTAGCATCCTGAGAGGCAAGAAACCCATCTGAGTAGCCAAAGAGTCTGGGCAGAAGGAAAGGATTTGAGGATCCCAGGGGAAGGAGTTTCAAAGAACAGGTGGAGGTAGTCTGAGGGGACTGAGATGAAGTCAGGGCTGCAGCCATCTAAGAGGATGCCCACAGCCTCAGGCATAGGCTTTGAAGATGTCAATCCCACTTGGGTAAGCTCAGGTGCATCAGCTGTGGTTCCTAAAAGTCACCTATCTTGCTGCTGTAGAATGATCTGTGTGGTCCTGAGATGCGCCGGGCGGGGGGCAGGGGGTGGGGGGACCCACCTGCATGCCCAGCAAGCTACAGCCTCCCCAGTCTTTATTAACAAATAACTGATATATTTTGAGCACCTTCTAAGTGCCAGGAACTATGACAAGAGCTTACCAGGCATTATATAAATTAATTCTTGCAATAACCCTATGAGGTATAATTCCATATTACAGGTGAGGAGACTAAAAGATTCAGAGAAATTAAATCACTTTCACCAAGTCAGTGGCACAGCTAGTCCAAATGCATTCTTTCCAGCTCCAAAGCCACAATGCCAGAGTGCACCCCTGAACAGACTCTCACAAAAGACTGGACTCTATTGCCCACATCCACATCTTTAGGGAGCAGATAGCACCTTTTTCCCAATTCTCAGACCACTAAAATTGGATCAAGGATCAGCACTGGCTCGAAACTGTGATCGCTGGCTTTACCCTCAGGGCTTGACATCCTTGGACAGTATCACCAGCCCCAAACCTTCTCACATTCTCCATGCCTCTTTGTACACAGTAATTGAGAATTCTGGGGTTCACCATCCCCTCATTAAAGCCAACTTGGTTTTCCCAACCCCATTCTGTTCAATCTCCCTGCCCTTCCCCATCAGCCCACCCCAGGGAGGTCCAGAATACCTCATGGCCAAATCCACTCACATAATGACCCAGGGTCACAATTTTCCATCTCAAGTTCAGAGTGAAAGTCTGTGCACTGGGCACAAAGGAGAGAATGCTTTGGCTTATTTCCAATAAAATGAAAGTACAGAGCAAAGGAGAAATAAGGAAGACCAGCCCTGAAGCTGCACCAAGTCTCATAAATGACAAATGCTATATACTCATGTCAGGAAACCAAGGCTATAAAAGCCACAAGTGAATTAGGAAGGAGTCCAAAGTGGTGATGTCATGTGAGAACATCTTTATGTAGCATCATTGCCTTGCAACAAGGCTGTCGCTCACCTCCTGGTGAGACAAAGTTCTCAGACCCTGATGGAGCCAACCATCAAGAGAAGAAGGTGGAGAAAAGGCAGAAATGAATTCTGGAGTCACTACTCTCAACGAAGCCAAGGTGGTCAGGGAACACAGCCACTCTTTCACTGTCCATGAAAAGCATTCCAAGGAAAATGTGATAGTAGACATTTGTCAGTCTATGGCTGACACCCCCATTAGCATCCTGATCTGTCTTTAGGGAGAAGTCCTCATTATATACAGCTTCAGTAGGGGTTAAATCTCAAACCTATTTCCCACTGCCATTCCCCTTCCCAAATACCCATGATGTTTGCTACCAGGGTTTTGAATCTTAAGAAAGATTTGCAGAGACAGAGTTCAGTTCTATCCCAATAGATAGCTCCAGCTGGCTGGCTCCAACCGTCATCACCCCCAAACAAACACACATTCCTGCCCATTCCCAGAGCCTGGTCCTGCAGCTGCCTGTGGATTCTTCAAGCCCCCAAGAACCTTGCAGTGAACTCCCTTTTTGCTTCATAAACACTTAGAGCCAAGGATTCTTGCAGCCAAGAGACCTAACTGATATACACTTCATTGTGTTCATTGGGTTTGTTTTCAGAGCCAGCAGCCCTGAGGATATTTCAAACTGTGGGCATAGGTACAATTCTATAAAAAGGAGCCAGAAACTATTTAGATGCTTGCCAGGAAGAAGCACTTACAGATGTTTGGAGGAAAGGTATACAATATTGACATATTGAGTGAGGCCCAAATATGGGGTTCTCTCTTTCAATACCTCATGATCTTTGCACATGCTCTTCCCTGGGCTTTCCATCTGGCTAATGCTCACCCAAGTCTCACCCTAAATGTCACTTCCTCAAGAAAGCTACCATAACTGGTCACCATATGTTGACTTTATTTAACATCCATGTACCTCACTAGCTTGTGAGCTCCAGAAAGGAGGGACCAGGGCTATTTTTCATGCCACTCTGCCCCAGTGCCTATCATATCCTGGCATCAAATAGGCATTTCAAAAATATTTGCGAAGGAATTCACATTCATGGGATAGAATCACCCATCCAAGCTGTTGTTGTTATTTAACCTTCTTGACAACCATGAGGTAGATATTATCATCATCCCCAGTTTACAGATGAGAAATCTGAGAATAAGGAATTTGCTGTAAGTAATCAAGTGGTTACAGGATAAAGAGGGGATTTGAACCCAGGTATTCTGATTCCAGAGTTCTTTTAATTAACCAGAGCAGGGACTTTATGCAAAGTAGGTGTTCTAATTATTTCTTGTTGCATAACAAACCACTCCAAAATTTAGTGTCTTAAAAAATACATCATTTGTTTTGCTAACAAATCTGTGATGTGGGCAGGACTCCACAGGAAAGGCTCATTTCTGCTCTTCATGCCTTCAGTTGGGGTTTCTTGAGTGGGGTTGGAGGGACCACTCTCAAGATGGCTCAGTCTGGGGCACCTGGGTGGCTCGGTCAGTTGAGCATCCGTCTTCAGCTCAGGACATGATCTCACAGTTTGTGAGTTCGAGCCCCATGTCGGGCTCTGTGCTGACAGCTCAGAGCCTGGGCCTGCTTCAGATTCTGTCTCCCTCTCTCTCTACTCCTCCCCTGCTTGCACTCTGTCTCTCTCTCTCCCTCAAAATAGATAAACATAAGAAAAAAAAAAAAAAAAGATGGCTCAGTCCATGGCTGGAGAGTTGATAACACTGTCTTCTGAGAGCTCAGTTGGGGTTCCTCCATGTGGGCCTTGCCATGGGCTCCTTGGGCTTCCTTGCAGCATGGTGGCTGGGTTCCAAGAGTAAGCATGTGAACAGAGCCAGGAGGAAGCTAGACAGCTTT
Organism: Panthera pardus; assembly: GCF_024362965.1. Taxonomy (NCBI): domain Eukaryota; kingdom Metazoa; phylum Chordata; class Mammalia; order Carnivora; family Felidae; genus Panthera; species Panthera pardus. The sequence goes on along the minus strand of NW_026526980.1, from coordinate 71,437 downwards.
TTTTAACTCAGCCTCCAAAGTCAGAGAGCCACTGCCACCACAACCTATTTGTGGAAATGTTCAGATTCAAAAGGAGGGGAATTGTGCTCCCCTTTCTGTGGGGGGAAGACAAGTTTCTAGAAGAATCCATAAGATGGGAGAGATTATCATGGCCATCTTCGGAGAATACAATCTGCCACAGTAAACAGCATGTTGCATGACCAGGCTGTCCTAACTTACAAACATTAAAGTAACCCCCTGCCCCCAACAACCCACCCCAGGGGACCCCAAATAAGAGTTCAGAAAATCACTGCACTCAGAAAAGAAGCTAGAAAAAGTAAACGCCACTCCCCCACAATATTTACATATTTTCACTTCATTTCCTTACAATGCCTAAAGCTCTACTAATTAGAAACTCATTTGAGATAACTAGTAACCAATTTAAAAATGCAAACACCTCAGGGGCTAGCCAGAGTCCTCCAAACAGTCCTGTAAATTGGTTTCATCAAGGATTTCCTCCTACCCATAGTGAGAGGCCTGTTGCAAGGACAGACTGCGGGAGGGCAATGGGTAACTCTGTTGCTTAAAGCACTTCCGGATGGAGAGGTGGGATAAAGAGACAAATGGAGTTCACCAAGAGGAGGTAGAAAGGGAAGCTTATTTATGCATCTGAACAAACGTCCTGGTTTGTGGCTCTGCAAATATAGCCCCAATCAGGCTACAAGATGTTGTGGCAGCAACATTTGCACTCAGTCACTCCTCGTGGGCCCAGCCACTTTTCAAAACACCCTTGCACAGCCGTGCAGAGCGGCCGGCTCCACTGGCAACCGGCAGAGCCATAACTCACGCTGTCACCGCTCCCCTCAAACCTCTTCTGTAAGCACTTTTAATCAATGTAACAAGAATAAACATTTGCTGCAGAGTGGCAATATGCAGCGAGGAACATGGTTCCGCTTGGCTCAGAAAGCAAAACCTTCCAGCTGTTTCCATCTACGAGAGCCCACGGGAAAAGCCCCTCCATCCCAGTGTCACTGCCTGGCTGGACACATTTTCCCCAACCAGGTAAGCTTCTCTTTCAGAGTTAATTTGTGCTCTCAGGTACCATCTGTCAATGACCTTGTTGTCCAGTTGACTTTTCAAAGCATCACTTCTCTCTAAATGGTCACCAGCCCTGCCCCACAAGCCTCCAGGTGACATTAGACTTCAGTGAGAAAACTGAGCATCCTCAAGTCTCTGCATGGGGATGAAGCCTTTTTTTCCCAAGCTGTGGTCTAAACCTTTGTTTGTAACTTGCTTTGGTTGCTGGAGACTTGGAAACTGACTTCCTAAGTAATCAACAAGAGTAATGCCATCGACTTGGGTCTAGCAATGAAGTTTATGATTAACATTACCAAGGGGTGAAACCTGACCTGAGCATTAGCACATTTCATCCTCCTGAGAGCCCTGCAAGGTGGATACCCTTGCAATGCCCACATTACAGAAGCGGAAACTGATCCCAGAGAGGTTGAGCAACTAATACAAAGTCACACAGCTAGTGAACCAGGATTCTAAATCATTCTTCTGAAGTCTGTGCTTGAAATCAATCTGCTCCTGGGATGCACAGAGAGGTCACCTTCTCCGTGTTCGGGGTAAGAGAAGAAATAGAAGTTGATGGCCTTAGAGGAGAAATAAAGCAGGTGAGAGCATAAAAACAGGGGAGGGAGTGGGGAGGAGTCACAGCCTGTCCTTGAGAAGTAGCATGCCTTTCTTCCAAAGACAAACCAGGTGTACAGAAACCCAAGAATCAAGAGTCAACTTGGGGGAACCACAGTGTAAAAGCAGAAGGGAATCATGGTATGGCTAAGGTGGCAGTCTTGTTTCCAGGGCACCTATGCGGAGGTGGAGGAGGTGGGAGTAGCGAGGGGGCCATGAGGTGCTCAGACTATTTGCATCAGAATCTCTAGGAGGCAGGCTTCTTAAAAATGCAGGTTCCTATATATGGATGAATCCTGAAAACATTTTGTAAGTGAAAGAAATCAAGCACAAAAGGCCACATATTGTGTGACTCCATGTCCAGAACAGGCAAATCTAGAGGGACAGACAGCTGATTAGTTGGTGCCAGGGTCTGGGGAAGGAGAGTGGAGAATGACAATGAATGAGTGTGGGGTTCCTTTTTGGGGTGATGGAAATGCTCTGGAGCTAGATAGTGGTGATGGCTGAGCAACATTATGAATGTTATAAATACCACTAAATTGTACACATTCAAATGGTTAAAAAAGTAAATTTTATGTTATGTGCATTTTACCACAATTAAAAATGTAGCTTCCTGGGTTTCATTATTCATTTAACAAATACTAATGGTACCTCACTACATGCCAAGCACTGTTCTGAGTGCTGGAGATACAGCACTGAACAAAAAAAAGACAAAAACTCTGCTTCCGTAGTGTTGGCATTCTAGGGGGAGGAAAGGAAATTAAGTAAGATAAATGCTTTAAATGTTTATGTGTTAGAGATGAAAGTGAGAGGGGAAACAAAGTAGGGACGAGGATAGGGAGTGTTGAAGGAAGTGTGGGTATCATGATTTTAAAGATATTCTTTTAATGTTTATTTTTGAGAGAGAGAGAGACAGAGTACAAGTGGGGGAGAGGCAGAGAGAGAGGGAGATGCAGAATCCAAAGCAGGCTCCAGACTCTGAGCGGTCAGCACAGAGCCCGACAGAGGGCTTGAACTCACAAACTGTGAGATCATGACCTGAGCCAAAGTCGGACGCTCAACCAATTGAGCCACCCAGGCGCTGTGGGTATCACAATTTTAGACAGGGAGACTAGGAAAGGCTCATTGAGAGGTGACAATTGAGCAGGGAGTTGGAGGGAGAGACAGAGTGAGCCATATGGATGTCTGGGGAACGGCATTCCCGGGAGAGCACAAGTGCAAAGGCTCTGAGGCAGGAGCAGGCCCAGCATAGTCATGGAACAGAGAAGAGGCCACTGTGGCTTGAGCAGGAGGAGTGATGGGGAGAGGGGTAGCAGATGAGAATGGGGAGGAGGCAATTAGGGGCCAGGTCTTATAGAGCCTTGTAGGTTATAGTCAGGGTTTCAGCTTCAACTCTGAGTGTTGGGAGGCACCAGACAGTTCTAAACAGAGGACTAATACAACCTGACTTCTGTTTTAAAAGGAACATTCCAGATACTCTGTGTAGAATAGACTCTGGGCAGGCAAAGGCAGAAGCAGGAGACCACCAAGGAGAATGAGCAGTGATCCAGATGGGAGTCAGTCATGGCTCAGTCCAGGCTGGCACTAAAGAGGGGGCTGGAATCTGGATATACTTTGAAGGTGGAGCAACTCATTGATTCTAAGAGTGGCCCCCCACGAGTCAGCATTTGTCACAACCTTCCTAGAGGATTCTAAATCAGCCTGAAGCTGAAGAACTTCAGGTTTAAGCTAATCTTCTGTTTCATATTTTGGGAAGATCCTTCGGGATTTTCTCCAACCCAACTCAGAATAGATTCTAGGAAGGACATTCCACAACATCTGACCTTGTGTGCACAGCTCTAGACAGACCTCATGGCTTCTGGCAAATAACACAAGCTTTGAAGAGAACGTCAGGTGATGGGAGCACAACAGTGAATGACCATGGGCCCTTTCCTCAATGAGTCTTGCCTTTGATGAGGGAAATAAATAGTAAAAAATCAAAAATCAGGGGAACCCGGGTGGCTCAATCAGTTAAGTGTCTGACTCTTGATTTCAGCTCAGGTCATAATCTCACAGTTCATGAGTTCAAGCCCCGAGTCGGGCTCTGTGCTGACAGTGTGGAACCTGCTTGGGATTCTCTCTCTCTCTCTCTCTCTCTCTCTCTCTCTCTCCCTCTCTCTCTGCCCCTCCCCCAGCTCACTCTGTGTGTGTGTGTGTGTGTGTGTGTGTCTCCCTCGAAATAAATAAATAAACTTAAAAAAAAAAAAACCTCATTCACAACTCCAAGTGGAAAGTGCTATGACAAGAGTTCACATGGGGAAGTGGAAGCACACGGAAGAGAAAAAGAATCTAATATTAGGTGGTCGGAAATATATCTCCGATCAGATGACCCTAAGTTGAAGACTAGAAGGTAGTAAAGTTGTCCAGGTGAATAAGGAGGACCATGGAAGACTGCTCCAAGCACAGGGATGAGCACATGCAAAGACTGAAAGGTGAAAGGGTATGTGAGGAGCAGAAAGAAGTTCATATAATTTTAGGAGTTAAGAGCTGAGGAATGTAGAAGTTGGAGCCAAATCATGGCTCTTGCCAACCACGTTTATTCTGTGGACAAAGGGAGCCAAGAGATATCTCCACGCAGAAGAATAGCAATCTTCTTTGTGCTATGAAAACAGAAATCTGGCTGAAGGATGGATGGGAAGAAAGGAGACCAGGTGACAGACTGCAAGAACCAAGTGAGACAAGGTGTTGGCTGAACCAAGCTTGTAGTGATGTAGTTGGAGAGGAGAGGATGGACTAACTTGACTGAAGAATGGGGAGAAATACAAGATGGCATCTAAATTTTTTTGGAAGCTTTATGGATGGTGGAGTGAGTTGGACCAGTTGAACCCAGGCAGAAGAGGAAATCAGGAGAGGAGAGATAACCTGAGGTCAGTATGAGAGGGACATCCAAGTGGAGAAGAATGCCCAGTGGACAGCTGGATATGCCAGAGCAGAGCCATGGACAGAGTTCTGAAATGTAAATAAAGATTGAAGGACCTTCAGAGTAGATGATCCCCCAGAGAAAGTGCAGAGGAATAAGCATAGAACCTAGGACACAGAGGAAGGGGAGAGATTCGTGATTAAAACCAACCAACCAGGGGAGCCTGGCTGGTTCAGTCGTTGGAGGATGTGACTCTTGATCTCAGGGTTGTGGGTTCAAACCCTATACTGGGTGTAGAAATTACTTAAAAAATTTTTTGAATTAAGAAAAAAACCCACAACCATCAGACATCTTCCCAGAAACACAAATTGGAGGTTTCCTCAGTTTGCGTTATTCAGGACCATATTTAAGATCCATTCAAAATAACTATTGGGAAGTTCTCAAAACATGTAATGGTGCTTTTTAAAAAATTTTTTAATAAAAAAAAAAATAGGAGTTCAGCTATTGCACAGACCTTGAAGCAATTTTCCAGCAAGTGTCTATCAAACAAGAATCTGATCTGACTCAAGAGGGTGTCACATCAAGTGTAAGAATCCAATTCCATTGTCTGTACAAGCCTTTCTGCCAGGTACAAGACTCTAATCCAGTTGAAGTGATTTTCTATTGATTAACAGGCTGGGAATACACAGGTTGTTGGTTTTTGAAATTCCCTTTCCTGGGTCTTGATGCCAGCTGTGAATAATTTTCACAGAGTCGAAAAGCTCCATACCATCAAAATAAAAATGACACTCGGTCACGAAGGAGGCAGATTATAGGTCAATCACCTTGATTATTTTTTAACTGTGAAGCACCATTAATGTTACTGAATAAGCAAATCTGTTTGCATAACCAGATTTTTATAGGCTACTGGGAATAAAGGTTTTCCTAAGTGGATGATTTGTACAACGATAGCCTTTGGGTCTCTGATGGAACAGCTCTGATGAGGAAATGTTCCTTTAATTATGTGGAAGGCCAATTACCATGTTATAGCCACATTGTTTTGCAGATTGCATATAATTTCGCCATTTCCATAGCTTCAGCACTATAATTCTGGAGAAAACGCAGGCACCAAGAAGACACTTGAGGCACATTATGCTGGAGATGAAGATGTTTTAGCGAATTCAATTTAAGCTACAACATTAAAGTTATTTTGTTGAATAAAACATAACGCAATAATGAGCTTGTGTATGTCAACTCTATAGTGGAGGTAATAATAGCTAGAGAGAGAGCATACCCTCTCCCCTTTCTCATGCTCATTAGAGTAATAGATAATGCTATGGAGAGAACCTTTCTCTAATATGTGCTTCATCTCGGGTTAAGTGTGTTTCCTGCAACTGTGCTTCATAGGGGGAGAAAAAAAAGCAAAGGGACTAATTTGGGAGCCATTCACAGAAGTACTACTACTTGATGTTTTTTATCCACTGAGATTTCTTGTTCCCAATGCCAGCCAGGAAAGGACTTCCTTGAGAAGGGCAAATTAATCACTATCTTTATGAACTTAACAATGGGAGGTTCGTAGAGAGAAACTGAAGAAATCAGAGCAAAGGTAGAAGAAAAACAACATGATGGCAGAAAGGCAAAACTATTGCAGTGCTGGTCTCAATTCTGCCACTAATTAGTGATACCAATGACTTCCCTCTCTAGAACTCAGTTGTTCTTGTCTGCAAAATGGAGGAATAGGAGAGTCTTTAAAGCCTCCCAAAAGTACCACCATTCCATGACTCCAACTATCTATAAAATACTTTTCATTCATACTAGTAGGGATCTTGACCACTTTGCCAAGAAGATACAATAATTATCAAGCTGAATACAGCAAACAACATAGCCTTGAACTATGTAAGCAAAAACTGTGTAAATTATTTGGGAAGACAGGCAAATCCCCAATAAGAATAAGAAATGTTTGGCACACTCTCCGTGTGCCAGACACAAAACTGTGTCCGCCACACTGTTCCTCTTCCTGGACATGTAGGACATTTCCCAGCCTCCCTTGTGATTAGGTCTGGAACCATGTGACTGCATTTCCACCAACAGGAATATAAGAAATCATATGTCACTTCTGGTCCAAGATAATTAAAGGCAAGTGTGGGTTCTCCATGCCTTCCTCTTTTTCCACATGGCTGTAAGTGGAAAAACTGTGAGATGGCAGAATTACAAAATGGAAACCTCTAAGATCTCTGAAACACTGACTTGCATTGGACTGTGATGTGGGTGATAAATGATTGTTGTGTGAAAACTCTGAGATTTCAGGGTTTATTTGTCAGAGCAGCATTGTCAGAGTGTTACTCTGACTAACCTATAAGGTTCCGAGAGATCTAGCAGAGAAAGAAGTTAGACTTCAATTATACTGCTATCCTTGACTATATATTTAAAAATTAAAACTCTCCTAAAAAGACAGATCATCCACATGCCTTTGAAGGACACATGACATGTTTGTGAAAAGTTGACCAGAATGGAGGCCCTAAGAGAAATCACAACAAAATCCATGACATAACTGGCATTTTACAGGCCACATTTTTCTGACCATAATGAAGCAAAATTAGAAATTAACAGCAAAAGATAACTAAACATAAGCATACATTTAGAAAATCCTTCTGAATAATCCATGAGTTAAAGGGAAAATCACAATAGAAACTACTAAATATGTATACTGAATGACACAACTACATATATATTTTTTTTCATGTGAATTCATTCAGCTACTTGACTTTTGCTTTCATCAAGTTATTCTAGGGGCAGTAGTTGCTCATTCCAACGTACTTCTTTTTTTAATTTTTTTTTTATGTTTATTTATTTCTGAGACAGAGAGAAACAGAGCACGAATGGGGGAGGGGCAGAGACAGAAGGAGACACAGAATCCGAAGCAGGCTCCAGGCTCCGAGCTGTCAGCCCAGAGCCCGACACGGGGCTCGAACTCACAAACCGCGAGATCATGACCTGAGCCGAAGTTGGTCACTCAACCGACTGAGCCACCCAGGCGCCCCCATTCCAACCTACTTTTATTGCAACCCGTAATTGATAAGAACACACCTCTTCCAGAGGGCTAAACACTGAGCTGAATTATGCTGCAGCACAACCATGGAAGGAACAACTATGCTACTGGGGAGCGGTGGAGTGAGCGTGCACACACTGGCAAACCTGTGCAATGACAGAGACAAACAATGGCTTGAGCAGGTCTTTTGTTATGCCAAGCATCCAGACAGAAGCTAAAAGTCAATCACTAAGCCATCTCAATACATTTTTTTTTTTATTTACATCCAAGATAGTTAGCATATAGTGCAACAATGATTTCAGGGGTAGATTCCTTAATGTTCCTTGCCCACTTAGCCCATCTCCCCACCCACAACCCCTCCAGCAACCCTCTGTTTGTTCTCCATATTTAAGAGTCTCTTATGTTTTGTCCCCCTCCCTGTTTTTATATTATTTTTGCTTCCCTTCCCTTGTGTTCATCTGTTCTGCGTCTTAAAGTCCTCATGTGAGTGAAGTCTTGTGATATTTGGCTTTCTCTGACTAATTTCGCTTAGCATAATACCTTCTAGTTCCATCCCCGTAGTTGCAATTGGCTTAATACTTTGATTTCACTGTAACTTTGGCAGCAGGTTGCAATTGAGAGGAAGAAAATAAAGTAACAAGAGTGTAAGGTAAAGTACACACACACACACACACACACACACACACACACACACACGTATAAAAGAAACTGGTGAGACCAGACTATATATTTATCTCTCTTTAGCTTCTCAGGTCATTTGTCTTATAACATACCAAGGGGCAAAATACAAACTTGCTCCTGTGTCTACTTCCTGCTCTTTGCTCATGTGTCCCAGACGTATAAGGTCCTTTCTAGGAGCCAGTGTGCAGATCAGTTCTATGTGACAAGCAGGTGCTCAAGAAAGCACAGGCAGGAAAGAACTTTGACGGTGGTTTCCTCTGAGAAGGGGGGAAATGACATGGGGTGGGGATGTTCATCTGTATCTGTGATGTCGTTTCTTAAGAAACCACAAAAGATCTGAAGTACATATTGCAAAGTGATGTTAATAGGGGTCTTTTGTATTATATTTCCTTATCTTCTGTACATTTCTGTATGTTTGAAATATTACACAGTTTAAAAGAAATTTAATAAAAGAAAAGTGAATTTAGAGAAATACCTAACCCTCCTTTGGGGGGCGAGGGGGGGGGGGGACATCCAAACTGACTTTGAAGCAGACCCAGCTGGGAACATGACTGAGAATTCATCTGAGAACACCTTCAAGGAGGGGCTCCCGGGAAGACACCTTATGTGGCCCCACCTGTCCTGCTGCAGGCTCAGCCAGAGCCCAGAAGTCCTGCATGCAGTCAAGAGTTTAATTCTACAATGGAGTTTAATTCTAGAGTGTCTGGTTTGAAATGCTTTTGTGAACTCCGTGGCTGAACCACAGATGTAACAGTGGATGGGAGGGAAATAAAACATGGGGTTTGGGAAGGAGCAGGTCACCAACCCCGCTTTCCCCACTGAGGGATGCAAGGGCATACCTACGTGCCCTCAAATACCAGCACCCTGATGGAGGTCCCTTGCACCCCTCGACATACTACTGTTCCATTCTGACTTGGGGAGAGGGTGCCTATAGCCTCCAACTAAAATCAAATCCTTCAGGGCTCTGCGAACGAGCCTGGAACATTTTTTGATTCATCTTGGGCACCAGAAACACCCAGGTGTTAGAACACTGTCCCTCCCACATCTGAAACACCAAACTTCATCACAAATTACAACCTAAATTGGAATGTTTCTATAAAGAACTCACCAAACTCCACACCCGAAAAACACATAATCCAGTGAAGAAATGGGCAGAAGACATGAATAGACATTTCTCTAAAGAAGACATCCACATGCCCAACAGGCACATGAAAAGATGCCCAACGTCACTCCTCATCAGGGAAATACAAACCAAAACCACATTCAGATACCACCTCACGCCAGTCAGAGTGGCTAAAATGAACAAATCAGGAGACTATAGATGCTGGCAAGGATGTGGAGAAATGGGAACCCTCTTGCACTGTTAGTGGGAATGCAAACTGGTGCAGCTGCTCTGGAAAACAGTGTGGATGTTCCTCAAAAATTAAAAATAGATCTACGCTATTACCTAGTAATAGTACTGCTAGGAATTTACCCAAGGGATACAGGAGTGCTAATGCATAGGGGCACTTGTACCCCAATGTTTATAGCAGCACTTTCAACAATAGCCAAATTATGGAAAGAGCCTAGATGTCCATCAACTGATGAATGGATAAAGAAGTTGTGGTTTATGTATACAATGGAATACTACTTGGCAATGAGAAAGAATGAAATCTGGCCATTTGTAGCCACATGGATGGAAATGGAGAGTTATGCTGAGTGAAATATGTCAGGCAGAGAAAGACAGATACCATGTTTCACTCATATGTGGATCCTGAGAAACTTAACAGAAGACCATGGGGGAGGGGAAGGGGGAAAAAAAAAAGTTACAGAGAGGGAAGGAGGCAAACCATTGGAGACTCTTAAATGCTGAGGACAAAGAGAAAGAGAAAGAAAGAAAGAAAGAAAGAAAGAAAGAAAGAAAGAAAGAAAGAAAGAAAGAAAGAAAGAAAGAAAGAAAGAAAGAAAGAAAGAAAGAAAAAGGACAGAAGAAAGAAAATGCTGAGAACAAGAGGGTTGATGGAGGGTGGAGAAGAGGGGAAGGTGGGTGATGGGCAGTGAGGAGGGCACCTGTTGGGATGAGCACTGGGTGTTGTATGGAAACCAATTTTACAATAAATTATATATATATAAATATATATAAATAAGTAAAATGTTTTATGATTCTAGCTTAAAACTGATCATTCACTCCCTCATACTTTTTTTTCTTTTTTTCTTTTTTCTTTTGTTTTTTGGTTTTTGGTTTTTGTTTTTTTGGAACCAGTTGAATTTCTGATGGAGCTTCCTTACAATCATGGTGCCTGGTTCAGGGCCAGGCAGGAGGTAGCAAACCCTCCCCTTCCTGCCTAAGGCTGAGGGGTTGGGAGTAAAAACAAAAGTTTAAAGCTATGTTTGACAGTTTGGACACTGACAGTGCCCTGGATGCAACAACCAGGAAAATCATGTTAATCAAGGAAACAAAAATCCCTCTAAACTCTGTGATACTCTTTTATAAAAGCAGCAAATGAACAAAAATAAGTTGCCTAAGCTACCGCTCTCAGGATAATAGTTGGCCCATCCACTCCAATGTGTGGCTGCTGTGTTCAGAGTTCCTTGATCCAGTTATTACTCAAAAAATGGTTATTGAGCACCGACTGTGTGCCAGGTACCACTTGAGGCACTGAGAACATAGCTGTGAGCAAGAGAGACAAAAACCACGGGTTTCATAGGGACTGCAGTCCCCAAGGAACACAGACAGTAAACAAATTAATATAGTAACGTGTTATTAACTTACCATCTGTGGAATATATTGCTATACAGTTACAGCTAATTAATACATATCAGGTAATAATAATATGTGCATATAACTGTATATTGACATTACATATATAGTATATACATGACATATAGTTAGTCAGTTCGTTAGTTGCAAGTGCTAAAGGGGAAAAAAGTGAAGCAAGAAAGGAATAAAAAGTGCCAGGGTTGGGTTGCAGCCTCAGCTGGTTGGCCAGGGAAAGCTTCCATTAAGTTAAAGATGACCCTGTAGACCAGAGTCAAGCCCATACCGCTCCTAGGGGAAGAGCATTCCAGGTGGTGGGAACAGCAAGATTGAGTGCCCTGAGATTTGGTTTGTTGCAGGAATCCCCAGAAGCAGGGAGGAGAGGGCAGAGCAGCAGGAGATAGAAGACTCTGCTCTGGCCCACTGAGATGGAGGAAGGCCTTGTGAACATAGGAGTGACACATTCTGGCTGCTGTACATGGGGGAGGACAGAAGCAGGAGGGCCAGGTCAGAAAGTGCTGTCATAACTTGGAGGAGGGATGAGGCAGACCTGGAGCAGGGTGGTAGCTGTGGAGGTAAAGGCAGGGAGAAGCCCTTGGGAATTGCTGGTCAAAATCACTGCTAGGATGGGCAGAGCGATGTCAATCTAGGGAGCGACTTTTTTTCTATGTGCTTTCAGATTTCTGTGCCTTCTTTTCCTTGTCTTGAAATTGGGCACAACATCACCTTGCCTGCTCCTTTGGAACGTTCCATTAGATTCAGTGATCTAAAAGGCTGTCAAGACTCAGAGGAGAAGTTGGCTCTGATGACACTGAAGGAAGGCTAACTCACTGTCCTGGTCACACTGTCATAAACGCCGTGCCCTCAAATTTGCTAATAGAGAGTCTGTCCTCTGTCAAGATACCAGTGGTGGAGAAAAACAACTCTCCCCACAGAAAGCCAGTATCCCCAAAAGCCTGTCCCCACTTGGATCCTTTTTTATTATTCTTGGGAAAGTGGTGTGAAAATTTGATAAGGCAAGACATCAAAGTCCTGGTATTGTTACAGAAAGGGCTCTCACTTGCTGATAATGTGCAGATACGGCAGGTCAAAAAGTACTTTTTTATTGCTTCAGGGCGCTCACTCAGTATCGAAGTTCTAAAGCAGCTGGCTGAGTCAGCTCATTCCCAGCCACTCAACCTTCCAGAATATCATCTGCACAAATCTGCAGCACAATGCTGATTTCTGAGTTCATCTTCTGGGTGAAACCAAACCGTCTCAGGGAGCAGGATGGGTCAGCCACTATCTCCACAACAATGGCAGTCATGATGGCAGATGGCAGACACCCAAGCTCTCTCAGGTGGAGGGTCACTCTCCTAGGAACACAGGTGTTTCAAATGTAACATCTGGGAAGGATTCTCCTCTTGGTTCAGTCCTGCCACAACAATCTCATTAACACATACTGCTGTGTTTAAAACTTCTAAATCTTTCCTTTGGAATATGTGATATCTGGGTTTTACTTGTAAATAACCAAGGAGCTGGGGGGAGGAAGCATATGGGAGGTATAGATTAAACAAGACTGGCCATGAGGTGGTAATTTTTACTGTTGAAATGCATGATGGGTACACAGTATGCATTAAACAATTCTCTCTACTTTTATATATTTGAAATTTTCTATAATAAATTTTTAACCACCCTTAAAGCAGTTTGGCAATATCTCATAAAATTAGAGAGGTTCATATCTTTTGACTCAGCAATTCCACTTCTTGAAATTCATCAGACATACTAGCAAAGGTGCCAGATAAAGTGTTTTTCCTTGTAGCACGGGTTGGAATAGCAAGAGGCTAGAAACAAGCTAAGCGTTCATCAGGAGGGAATAGGTTAGGTAAATTGTGGTATATCCAAACAATGGAACATTGTCTATGAGGCTGATACAAGTCTATGCCCTAACATGGAACAATCTCCAAGATTTATCATGATGGATACAATAATGGTCCCCAAAGAAGTCCACATTCTTATCCCTAGAACCTCAGAATATGTTACATGGCAAAAAGGACTTTGCAGATATGATTAAATTAAGAATTTTGAGATAGGGAGACTACTCTAGATTATTCAGTCGAGTCCAATGCAATCATAAGAATCCTTATAACAGGGAAGAATGAGGATCAGAGTCAGAGAGAGATTTGAAGATGTTATACTGCTGGCTTCAAAGATAGAAGGGTCCTTGGGGTGCCTGGGTGGCTCAGTCGGTTAAGCGTCTGACTTCAGCTCAGGTCATGATCTCACAATTTGTGAGTTCGAGCCCTGCATCGGGCTCTGTGCTGAGAGCTTAGAGCCTGGAGCCTGCTTCAAATTCTATGTCTCCCTCTCGCTCTGCTTCTCCCCCGCTCATGCTCTGTCTCTCTCTCCTTCAAAAATAAATAAAAACATTTTAAAAAATTAAAAAAAATTAAAAGATAGAGTGGTCCTTGAGCCAAGGAAAGCAGGCAGCCTCTAGAAGGTAGAAAAGGCAAGGGAACAACTTGATTTTAGCCCATTGAGACCCATTTGGAATTTCTAACCTCCAAACAACACAAAAATAAATTTGTGATGTTTTAAGCACTAAATTTGTGGTAACTTGTTATAGCAGCAATGGGAAACCAATGCATAATTTAAAGGAAAAAAGTTGCAAAATAGTATTTATAGTAAGCTATCATTTATAGGAGATGAGTAGGTATAGGTATAGATATAGATGATATAGACATAGATATTCTTTGCGGAAGGAGACCAGAAACCAATAATACTTGTTGCCTGTGAGGGGAGAACTGGTAGCAGGGGGAGAAGGATGGAAGGCTGACTTTTCACTGTGTACCCCGTCTATAACAAAATACCACTCAAGCTGCTATAACAAAATACCACAGATTGGGTAGCTTATAAACAACATAAATTTATTTCCTCACATTTCAGTCAACTGGGAAATCCAAGATCAAGGTGCCAGCAGATTTAGTGTCTCTTGGTTCATAAATGGCCATCTTCTCCCTGTGTCCCTGGTAGAAAGGGTGAGGGAGCTTTCTGAGGACTCTTTCATAAAAACACTAGTCCCATTCATGAGGCTCCACCCTCATAACTTAATCATCTTCCAAAGGCCCCACCTCCTAATACCATCACATTACAGGTTAGAATTTCAGCATGTGAATTGGGGGGAGGGGAGGACACAAATATTTAGTCTATAGCAACCCTTACGCACCTTTTGAATTTTGTACTATTTGAATTTATTGACTAGTGAAACAATAAAATTTCAATGTAAGTAAACCTCCCTCCATTACCATGACATATAGATTTTTGAAGATTCAGATTATTTAAAATGTACAAACTGAAGAAGTGTGGAAATAGAATGATCACTACCCAATGGTTGGGGCTCCTGGGAGACCTGGAGTACCTGAGAAGTGGAGACAAAAATGGGAGGGAAATCTTAACCAGATTTCACCAGCTACATGGCATTCAACAACTCACAGGGCCAGTGGCCCATTTCAAGACTGACTTAAGGAAGAAATTTCTGGCAAATAATACATAAGCCCCTATTACAGACTTTTCTCCACTCTTCTCTGGATCCTGCAACATGCCCCAAAATGGCAGTAAAAATAAGCTGTGATGCCACCTATCCTGGAGCCTGCTCCGTCCTTTGAGGTTCCAAGTAGGCCACAGCTGGACTCTGACAACCCTTGCTCTACCTAAAAAATCCTCAGTCCTCTGATTTTATATGTCAGCTAGGGAAAAGACTGGAAGACTATAATAGCCCAAGGCAAAAATGCTTCCAGACCTAAAGTGATTAGCTTTATGGAAGCCATTATGCAAATTTATGGCTATTTCAAAGCTATTCAGCCTTGAGAAGACCTGGCAGAGAATGAGAAGTAGAACTCAAAAGTTTTTGATTATCCATGTTCACTCAAATTCTAATATGAATATTAAACTTGCTATGATTACTATATGGTCCCTGTACCATCAGATACTTTTAAGCTTTACTGATATCATGCTCAATATCAGGGCTGTAGAGAAGTGAAAACAGTAATGACTCAAAGAACAAAGGTTGGTCTAGTGTCATCAATTCCTGGGGGTTTTCTCTCCCATCACCTTTGTACCTGGACCAAGGCATCAGCCTGATCTTACCACTTAATTCTTGGACAAGCAAGATGAGGTAGCTGCAGACACCCAAGCTCAAAGACTTTAAGCTAGAGTCCAGACTGAGGTCCCCAACAACTCAGAAAGAGACAGGAAAACATTTACTGAGCACTTGCTACCAGCCAGTCACACTTCACAATAGAGTACTTGTACGAATTCACGTACTCCTCCCAGCAGCCCCATGAGTTCCACACTGATACTACCAACCACATTTGACAAATAAGGAAGCTAAGGCACCACTGATTAGTGACAGCAGGGATTCCACCCAGAAATTCACACTGTCTCCTGGATCAACATATGCTTCCCCCTCTAAAGCATATAAAACTAGTAATTCGGGATTTCTTAGATATGACATGTATGTATCCTACTTGATGGACAATGTTCTGGACAGGATGAGTACGGGCTTGGGCCCTGGAAGGAGACAACCTGAGTTCAACCTTGGCTGTGACAATGCTCCTTATGTCATCACAGATGAGAGTCTTGTTGTTGTTGTTGTTGTTGCTATTGAGATATGACTCACATATCTTAAAGTGCACAGTTCAGTAATGTTTAGTGTATTCACAAAGTTATGCAACCATCACCACTATCTAGTTCCAGAACAATTTTCTTCACCCCAAACAGTAATCCCGTACGTAATCGCAGTCACTCCCAATCTCTTTCCCTGAAATTCCAGGCAACTGCTAATCTACTTTCTATCTCTATGGATCTGTCTATTCTGGACATTTCATATAAATAAAATCAGACAACACGTGGCCTTTTGTTTCTGACTTCTTTCACTTAATATCATGTTTTTGAGATTCATCCATATTGTAGCATGTGTCAGTACTTCATTCCTTTTTATAGCAGAATAATATTCCATTGTGTGAATGGACCACATTTTATTTATCCAATCATCAGTTGATGGACATTTTGGGGTATTTCCACTTTTGACTATTATGAATAAATTTTCTATGAATATTTGTGTACAAGTTTTTATGTGGACATATGTTTTCAGTTCCCTTGGGTATATACCTAGAAATGGAATAGCTGGGTCATATGGTAACTCTATGTTAACTATGAGGAAATGCCAGACTATTTTCCACAGAAGCTGTACCATTTTACATTCCTGCCAACAATGCATGAGTGTTCCAATTTTTCCACCACCTCACCAAGCCCAGTTATTATGTCTTTTTTTATTATAGCTATCCTCATGGGTATGAAATGGTATCCCATTGTGGGTTTTTTATGTATTTATTTTGAGAGAGAGAGAGCGCGCATGGGAGAAGCAGAGAGAGAGAGAGAGAGAGAGAGAGAGAGAGAGGAGAGAATCTCAACCAGGCTCTGCAGTGTCAGCACAGAGCCCAATGCAGGGCTCAAACCCACAAACCATGAGGTCATGACCTGAGCCAAAATCAAGAGTTGGACACTTAACCAACTGAGCCACCCAGGAGCACCCCCACCATTGCATTTTTTAAACTGAGATATAACTCACATATCATGAAATTCACCTTTCAATTTACAATTCAGCATTTTTTGGAATATTCATAAAGTTGTGCAACTATCACCATGATCTAATTCCAGAACATTTTTTTCATCCCCAAAAGAAACCCCACACCTATTACTGGTCACTCTCCATTTCCCTCTCCCTGTAGGCCCTGAAACCACTGGTCTACCTTCTAAGGGACAAGACTTTTATCCTCTCCATCTATACAGAAAGGCTGATAATAACCCCTGCCTCTTGAGCAGTGGTGAGGATAAGATGAGATCATGTGTAGAAACTTGTAGTGCAGAGACTGGCACATGTATGCTCAGATCTAAATCTAGGCACTGGGCTGATCGACTCCCCTCTGCTCTACTTGCCATCCTCAGGGCTGTGTCAAGAAAGACCCCCAGCTCCAAGGCATAAGTCAGAAATTCAGAATATTGGCCAGCACTTTCTTTTCCTAAATGAATGATCCTCCTGAGAAAAATTCTGTAGATGAGTGCAAACCCTGCTTGCTATGTCCTGGACCCCACACCCAGCAAAGCACTTGAATGTGACAGTTTCAAACTGGCCTGATCACACCATTCCCTTTCTTAAGAACCTTCACTGTATCCCCACTGCCCAAAAATGAAAATACATGAGTGACTCTCCACAATCTAGCCTCAACCTATTTGCTCCAATGATTACTAATTGTTGAAGAGATTCCAGTTACTCTAGAGAAGCTCCTTTGAACTCAGACAAAGGTTGTGACCTTGCTGGCTGTGGCCTTGAAAAATCACTTCACCCCTCTGAGTCTAAGATCCTCATTGTTAAAGTAGAAGCAATAATGGCTCCCTTGCAGGGCTGCTGTAGTTATTAGATGGAAATGTAACTAAAAAGGGTCTGCCCCAGCTTCTGGCATACACAAGACCAGGTATCACCTATGTTTTTGTTTGGTTTGGTTTGGTTTGGTTTGGTAAATGGCCAGACAGTAAATCTTTAAGTTTTGTGGGCCATATGGCCTTTATCATAATTACTCAAAGCTGCAGTCATAGGGCCAAAGCAACCATACATCATATGTGAAGAAATGGGAGTGGCTGTGTTCCAATTAAACTTTATTTACAAAAGCAGGTGGTGGGCAAGTCTTGGCCTAAGGGCCATGGTTGCCAATCCCTGCACTAGTCAATAAATTTCTCTCATTTGCCTACGATGTCTTATTCCTGAGCCACACCAGATTCCTCACAGTTTTCTGCACACAACCCTATACTCCACTCCATGCCTCCACTCAAACTTGTCTACTACCCCAAACTGTCCAGCATGAACTTTTGTCTCTTTTGTGGAGAATGTCCTGGATTCCCCCATGCCCTGCAGGCTCCCAAAGTCCATGCTCTTGTCAACACATGTCCACATCATCCCATGATGAGTGGCTTACAATTCTCTCTTCCAAACTGGACAGAGATCCCTATAGTCCTCATAATCTCAGGGCCTAGCACAGCACACAACACATCACAGGTGATCAGTAAATATTTACAGAGGAAAAGCAGCAGTAATATTGACACAACACGATGAATAAATCTCACAGACATGATGCTGAGTGAAAGAAGCTGGACACAAAAGAGTTCCTACTGCAAGATTTCAGTTACACAAAGTTCAAGAATAGGCAAAACACACCAATGATGACAGAAATCAAAACAGGTTAGCTCAGGTGAAGAAAGAGGTTATAAACTGGGAAGGGGCCCAAGGGAAATTTCTAGGTGCTAAATCTGCATCTCAGTGGTGGTCACATGGGTATATCAATTTGCTAGGTTTCTATAACAAAGCACCATAAAGTGGGTGGCTTAACACAACAGAAATTTGTCGCCTCAAGTTCTGGAGGCCAGAAGTCTGGGACAAGGATATGTCAGCACAGCCACATTCTCTCTCGGACAGCTCTAGGAGAGAAATCCTTCCATGCCTCTCCCAGGTTGTGGTGGCTGAAAGAAATCCTTGCCTTCCTCAGATCGTAGAGGCATCCTTTCAATCTGCACCTTCGTCTTTACATGGTCTTCTCCCTGTGTGTGTGCCTGTAACCAAATTACTCTCTTCTCATAAAGACGCCTGTCACATTGGAATAAAAGTCCACACCAACCCAGCACAATCTCATCTTAACTAATTTTATCTACAACAACCCTGTTTCCAAATCAGGTCACATTCTGAGGTCCTGGGGCTTAGAACTTTCCATATATCTTTTGTGAGGACACAATTCAAATCACAATGGGTGTATATATGTGTAAAAAATCATCAAATTGCAAATTTAAGATGATTACTCCTTACTGTATAAACATCATGTCTCAACAAAACAAAATGAAAGAAAAACAATAAATAAGCATAACCAACAAGTCCCACCTCTCTGTCAGCATCTGAGAGAGCCGGTAATAATACACCTCACTTATGGAGAAGATATGTTTTATTTTTTCCTCTCACTTATGGCATCAGATATGCACTCCCTCCCCATAAAATCTGCTCAGGCCCCTGGGATCTGCCTCTTCCAGAGGTCAGGGAGAGACTGATTGTGAAACAGCCATCATTTTCAGCGTGAAGCCGCCTCAAAATTAGCAGGACCAGCCAGCTGCTCACTTTCCACCCTCACGTGCCACCCTTGGCAGACAAAAAGGAATTTTAAAAGACTGATTACACATTCTTTTTTATTGGTGCCATGTTTGTAGTATTTGCTGTCCCCAGCTGGTGCCACAGTAGGTGATATAAAAAGATATATGAATAATGTATACAACAGTTCCAGAGTCATCAGAGAACCTCACTGCCAAAACAGGCAAGGGACAGCAGGTCGAGATAATGGATTCGAAGGGGAAGCAAAAGAAATGCATATTCCTGCTCAGTTGTCCCTGAAAACTGTGGGCTACAGTCAGCTTGAAGATGAGCAAGTGAGACCCTCATCTAGCCCTAGAGGAAACTCTCACCAGGAATGTACAGGGTATTTGAACACAGCAATGCCACATCCCAAAATGTAACTTACCAAAATATGGTAGCGGATACCATATTTGTACAAAATATGTACAAATATTTATGGACAAGGATGTTCATTTCAGCACTGTCCTACTTGTGAGGAAAATAATTAAACCTACTGATTTAAGAGGGTTTTTCCAGAAAGTCCTCTTCATAGAGCATGAGCCCTACAAACAAAAGCTGCCTCATAATGAGACCGTCCCTGACATGAGTTGCCATATATAGGTCTTAAGTGATCAACAAGATATGACTTGTTGCATTGGGAAGCGCATGGAAGAGCATAATGGATTAATTGGTGGTTTACTTGGAAGAGTTGGAAGGTTGTCTATCCATGGGTAGAGACCCCTCCTCAGCTCTTTCTTTCTCTCTTGCCTCTGTCTACAGAGGCTGAACAAGAGATGTTTGCTTTCCCACCCTCTCTTGCAGCTGGGGTGGCCAGGTGACCCAATCTTGACCAGTGAGATATATAGGAAGGTCTCCTGGGAAAGACATTTCCTCCTTCATAAAAAAATTAAAAAAAAAACAAAACAAAAAAAAAAAAAAAAAAACAACCTTCCTCCCACTCTCTCTCCCTCCCTCTCTCTCTCCCTCCCCCTCTGTCTCCCTCCCTCCCTCTCTCCCTCTCTCTCTCTCTCTCTATCACACACACACACACACACACACACACACACACACACACACACCTGGCCATACCCAGCACCCTCTCACTCACTCACATTTCACACCTTTGGATGGAGCTGTGTGAACACTTCCTGCTTGATTCACAGCAGCCATCTTGCAACCAAGAGGGAAAAGCGAAAAGAAGCGCAGAATCCCCTGATATCGTGAAGCTTCTGAACCATCCCCAGAAACACCAACCTTCAGGCTTCTTATGGATCTTCCCATTTACCTTCTGAGAATTGGGTTCTCAGTTGCTTGTAGGTGAACACTCCCTAACTGCCCTATGCCTAGCCTGTGACTGCCTGGCTGCCACAGTAACACCTGTTCAGCTCCAGAAAAGTCCCAGCCTTTTGCCTAGGACAACTGGAAGTATACCAAAACTCTCCCTGAGATGAGTTAAATAGTATGACTCTCCCCACTCCCAAATATCTACCCCAAGCCTCAGAATATGACCTTATTGGGAAATACGGTCTTTGCAGATGTAATTAAGGTAAGAATTAAGATGAAATCATTAGGGCAGGCCTTAAATCTAATGAGAGTATCCTTGTAAGAGAAAAGGACACACAGATATGCAGGAAAGAAGGCCATGTGAAGACAGAGGCAGAGCCTAGAGGGACATAGCCCCAAACCAAAGAACACCAGGAGTGACCAGAAGCTGGAAGAGGCAAAGAAGGATCCTCCCCTGGAGCCTTAGGAGGGAGTATGATGGCAACACCTTGATTTCAGACTTCTGGATTCCAGAATTGTGCAGATAAGTTTCTGTTGGTCTAAGCCACCAGTTATTGGTGATTTGTTGTGGCAGCCCTAGCAAAGAACAGCATTCACTCGAGTCTGTTCTGTGTTCTGCTAGACTCACTGGTGAAACCACTGTGCCTCCTTGACCAGATGGCCTGACTCACACTCTTCCTGAGGCCTTTCAGGCTGTGGGGATGATGACCCGATCCCCACCCCATGGCCAGAAAATTGCACTCCTTACTCCCTGGCTCAGAGACTCCTCCCTCCCACCCCACTAGGTGTGGAAGTGGCAGGAGACAGCCATGAAGTACACTCTTGTTTTACTTAAGTCTAGAGAATCTGTGTCTTCAGTATAAGGTCCCCTTCAGAAGAGGAAAAAAACCTTTCATTTAATTCCACATTTACAAGTAGAAAATGCGTCCTTATCTGGCTAGTATCCAAAATATATAAAGAACTCACCAAACTCCACACCTGAAAAACACGTAATCCAGTGAAGAAATGGGCAGAAGACATGAATAGACATTTCTCTAAAGAAGACATCCACATGCCCAACAGGCACATGAAAAGATGCCCAACGTCACTCTTCATCAGAGAAATACAAATCAAAACCACACTGAGATATCACCTCACACCAGTCAGAGTGGCTAAAATGAACAAATCAGGAGACTATAGATGCTGGCAAGGATGTGGAGAAACGGGAACCCTCTTGCACTGTTGGTGGGAATGCAAACTGGTGCAGCCGCTCTGGAAAACAGTGTGGAGGTTCCTCAAAAAATTAAAAATAGATCAACCCTATGACCTAGTGATAGTACTGCTAGGAATTTACCCAAGGGATACAGGAGTGCTGATGCAGAGGGGCACTTGTACCCCAATGTTTATAGCAGCACTTTCAATGATAGCCAAATTATGGAAAGAGCCTAAATGTCCATCAACTGATGAATGGATAAAGAAGTTGTGGTTTATGTATACAATGGAATACTACGTGGCAATGAGAAAGAATGAAATATGGCCTTTTGTAGCAACGTCGATGGAAATGGAGAGTGTTAACGCTAGGTGCAATAAGTCATACAGAGAAAGACAGATACCATATGTTTTCACCCTTATGTGGATCCTGAGAAACTTAACAGAAGACCATGGGGGAGGGGAAGGGAAGAAAAAAGTTACAGAGAGGGAAGGAGGCAAACCATAAGAGACTCTTAAAAACTGAGAATAAACTGAGGGTTGATGAGGGGTGGGAGGGAGGGGAAAGTGGGTAATGGGCATTGAGGAGGGCACCTCCTGGGATGAGCACTGGGTGTTGTATGGAAACCAATTTGACAATAAATTTCATATTTAAAAAGAAAGAAAGAAAGAAAATGTGTCCTTACCTAGACTAAACATAGCTGAAATTCCCATTAATAGGAAACAGGATAAATAATTTACAGAATATTTATCAGTGGATATTACACAATAGTTAAAAAGCCTGGGGGTCTACTGAGAAAGTTATAAATGTGATATGATATATGGGAATATGTGTGGGAAGGGGGGAATTGGAAGGGGTAAGTGTCTAGATAAATATGTTTGGCTAGGAGTTGATAAATGTTAAAGTTCAGTAAAGAGAATTCATTTTATTATTCTCACAACTTTTGTATATGTTTAAAATTTAGTTTCTATCATAGGGGCGCCTGGGTGCCTCAGTCGGTTAAGCGTCCGACTTCGGCTCAGGTCATGATCTCACGGTCTGTGAGTTCGAGCCCCGTGTCGGGCTCTGTGCTGACAGCTCAGAGCCTGGAGCCTGCTTCAGATTCTGTGTCTCCCTCTCTCTCTGACCCTCCCCCATTCATGCTCTGTCTCTCTCTGTCTCAAAAATAAACATTAAAAAATTAAAAAAAAAAAGTTTCTATCATAAAGAATTTTTTAAACGAACAGTCTTCAGCAATTCTAATCTAACACTGTATGTCATTATATTTCAATAATAATTTTTTTAATGAGGCAGTCCCTAAGTATACTCCAGGAAAGAGATCCATGATATATTCTAAAGTAAAATAAAACAGCTAGTTGGTGAATAAACCCACTTATATGTATAAGTGTGTGTGTATACATGTGCATACTTTATACAAATGTAAGTATGGAGAAAAATCTGTAATTATTATAGGGTCTATAATGATTTAGTTATAAGGTCTATAATGATTTCGTTATAAAATCTATAAATTCTGTAATAATCAATACAACAAACCCAACAATGGTTTTAAAATTTGGCCCGCTGTTACGCTCTCTCATATTACTATTTCTTTTCCATAATATGCCTTCTCATGTTTGTGATCACACACTTACAGCCTGTGCATATTAATCACTCCATGGATATTTCCTGGGTGGGTGTTTGACTTCACTTCCCCATACCTGTGCAGCTTGAGAAGTCACTGAATTCACCAAACGAACAAGTGAGATATTGGACCTAAGGAGGCTCCAGAAGTTATTACCATTCCAGAGCAGTTTATTATTTATTCTCTTAAAGACAGAAATTCTACTCTTGGCAGAATAGCCTGTGGGCTCAAGTGCAAAACTGTAACATGAAGGCAGACCTTAGGAACAACCCAGGCAGCCCCAAACAAGATCATAGGCTTGAAATCGATCAACACAAAAACCCTGGAAGGGCTTCCCACCAGGAAAAGTCCATTTTGAAAGAGCACTTCACTGGGACCCAGAGGTCAGCTCACAGTGGGAGGGTCTGCTTAGGCTGGGAGCAGTGAGGAGTGGGGGGCACTCCATGAGAAAGGATCTGTCTTGACTGGAATTCACTCTGCCAAGTTCAGCTCAAGTTGCTGTCAAAGGCTGGTACACAAGTAAAGCCAGGTCTGAGGTAGACACACTGACTCAACAGGGAGTATGGCAGCCAGGCCTGAGGTCAGGATCCTACCTTCTTGACCTGTACTGTAAATTTATAGGGAGGCACCACGATGCCTCCCGCAGCTGGGAGTGGGAGGTATGGCAAGAACAGATTGGAAGCTGCCCAATCCAACACACGCCACACACTACCCACCAGTTACCCATAAACTCCACAGTGCAAAGTACAAACTTGGAACTGGACAGTGCTGCCAACAGACCTGGGCTCCAGTCCTGGCTTGGCTCCTAAGCATGGCCAAGTGGCTTCCATTCTCCAAGCCTCATTTTCCTCACCTGTAAAATGGGACTGATGATCATGGCTCCTACTGGGCAAGGATAATGTGAAGATTAAATACGAGGATATGCCTAAGACAGTTTAAGCACATACTGTCCCAGAAGCAGACCTCTTGAGATAATGGTTTGGGTACAAGTAGTTGATTTGGGAGGTGATCCTAAGAAGCACTGATAGGGGAGTGGGGATGTGAAATGGTGACAGGAAGAAGCCAATACTAGGGGTGTGATGAGCAAGCCCTTGTGGGCAACTGGGGCTCAATTGCACTGGGCAACTCAGGGAGACTATGTACAGCTTATCTCAGAACCTGTCTCCTAAAGGGAAAGGAAGCTGGGGGCTTAACAATGAACCCCTGCCTGTGGTTGGCTGAGGACTGCTCCTGGCATGGTAACTTCCTGGTGACTGGTAACTTCCCATAAACCACTTGGTTACATCTGGTCTACCCTGTGCACTGGCTGAGCAAGCAGGTGGACGTGGGTGCAGAAAGAAGCTCTGTATACAAAGGAGTGTGAGTGCTAAGCAGTGAAGCAGGGCCCCAGCAGCATCTGCTATAGCTACCTGCTACGGTGAATAAGAGAGCAGACTTTGAAGCCAGGCTGCCTGGGCTTGTATGCTGACTCCACCGCCTAGCAGCTGTAAGACCTTAAGAGAGTAGAGGAGGCAAGAGTCCACAGATGATAAGCAGGGCTGTTGACAGAACATGAGGAAATGGGAGTGAGCAGCAAACAAAACTACACTGGGCCCAGTGATCATTTAAAAAGTCAGCCCAGTGATCCCTGAGAAACACAAGTACTTTGTAATATAAAATATATCACATAAGCAAGACAACCACTCAAAAATAAGTGGAATGACTCAGCTGACATGCAAAAAGAACCTTCTGAGCCTCATATACGGCGGTGATTCTCCAGATTCTTATGCATCAGGGTCACAGGATGGGTTGATTCCTGGGCTCCAATGCAAGAGATTCTGATACACGGTTCCCTGGCAGGGCCCGGAAATCTGCATGTTAGCAAGCTCTCCAGGTGATTTGACGCAGATGGGCAAAGGACTACATTTCGAAAAACACAGTGCTCACAGAACCCAAGGCATTGGTTTTTCAGATCTCCTGGCAATATCAGATGAGTAAGAGACCCCCTCCAGGGAGAGGTCACTATTCAGCATTTAAAATGAGTGCACGCACATCAACACTCATATATGTGTGCGCACGCATATGCACATATATGTGTGCGCACACATCAACAATACCAACAAACAAGGCTTGGAATACCAACTATGTTTACTCAACAAAATAAATGACTCTGCTCCCCAACATACTCCAGAAATTATCAAAGAATAATTCATAAGCTCTACGACCATCACCACCAACACCCCCCCCCAACCCAAAAAAAAAACCTCTTGAGAATGAGCCAAGGTTAATGAGGCTGGTGGTTATCTGCTGAGTAAGTGCTGGCCATGCAAGTTAAACTGCCTGAAGGTGGATTCAATTTATGGGTGCAATTTTTCCAAGAGTGCAAAGAAAAATGTTTGCATGGGAAGAGAGGCCAGACGCCGCAGGCCTGAGTAAGAGACGGCAGGGTTCCACTAGGCCAAACTTGGAATTTGGTCTGGGGAGGCTCTCCAAATGCTTTGTTTCCTCACTTTCAGACTTGCTCTTTTCCCATTCCAACCACTGAGCCAAAGGCAGCAAAAGGAACCTCTCCCAAACCTTTCTGTCACCTTGAGCAATGCTCCCTACTTCCTGCTTCTAAAGGCAAAGGTACCTGCGGTTTCCAACTCCCCTGTTTAGCTCCCCATCCATCCACAGACAGTTGGCAACAGGCTACTTTCAGTGAGTGTTACAGCTGGGGAACTTCTCTTCTGATGTGCACAGTGGTAGCACAGATCCTTGAAAATTTTATTGCTCAAAGTGAGGTTCTCGAACCAGCCAGCATTGGCAATGGCACAAACTCAGTAGCTCGTCAGAAATGCATAATCTCAGGCCCCACCCCAGACCTGCTGAATCAGAATCTGCATTTTATTAAGATCTCTGTGTGACTTGTATTAAAGCCTGAGGTCCCCAGTGTCCTCTGAATAGGACCTGAAGTCCTCTCTATTTGTATCTTAAAAGTTTGGGGGTGGAACAATTACAGACCTTGGCTGTTTAGGACACTAAAGTTTACAGTCATTTTAGGTCTCCATAGACAGCACTTGGAATTTTTCTTCAGTGTATTTTTTTCAATTAATGAGAAATTGGCCATTTTTATTTTGTCCCTAAACAAACATGATTGTGTTTGGCTACACAGATGATTTCACATACTTTTAAACTTCTCTCATGAGGTATCAGGCCACAGTCCAAATCAGGGCTGCAGACCTGGTTGGATTTGCCTGCACAGTGTTTTTAAATTTTTGTTAATTAGTTGCCAATATTCAAAAATGAGGATTTTCTGCATTTTCTTAAAATCGGATTTATAACTTCTCCTAAAAACTCAGAATATATGGCACAGTCAGCCAAGGCTTAGGGGTGGCTGTCCCTCTAGATAGGGACTATTTGTTCTTGGCCCCATCCAGCCCCTTTGGGCAACTGATTCAGCCACCCCAGTGATCACCACAATTCTAGTGTTTATACACTTTCCTCCTGGGGAGCAAGGGGACTGAAGGAGCAGATTTGCCCCTCCTGCATTTTCCACCCCTCTGTGTTAGCTTTCCCCATGGCTAATGTAACAAAGTACCACAAACCAAGTGGCTTAAGACCACAGAAATTTATTCTCTCACAGTTCTGGAGACAGAAGTCCAAAATCAAGGCGTTGGTAGGGCACTGCTCCCTCTGAAGGTACTACAGAAGCCTCCTTCCTGCCTCTCCTAGCTTCTGGTGGCCCCCTGCAATGTCTGGCACTCCTCGGCTAATAGCTGCATCCCTCCAGCTGCCCCCATCACACACAGCCTTCTCCCATGCCCCCTCCATGTCTCTGTGTCTGAATCTCCCTCTTTTTTTCTTGTGAAGACACCAGTCATTGGATTCGCCCTCCCCTTCCCCAATCCAGTATGACCTCATCTTAACTTAATGTCATTAGCAGAGATCCCATTTCCAAATAAAGTCACGTTCACAGCTACCAAGGGTTGGAGCTGGGGCATATCTTTTTAAGGGGACAGTGTACTGCTAACTCCACTCACTTCTAGCTTCCTTTCTTATCTTCTCCCTGCCCATCCCAACTGCCCACACCCTAATCCTTGGAAATTCCACTCTGTCCCCCATGCCTTTGCCTTTGTGGGATGCTTTTTTAGCACTCTTCCTCCTGGCCCCTGCCCCATTCCTACTCCTCCTTCAACCTCAACCCAAGCCTTACCGTAGACCGGTGACCACCCAATAAAGGCCCTTTTTTTTTTTTTTTTTCAAATTATATCCCATTCCTTGAAACTGCCTTTTAAAGCATCTCTCCTACCACTGTACATAAACTCCGAGGGAAACAACTGTGTCTATTTGCTCACCTTTGTAACTCTAGTACCTGGTGCTGTGTGGATATGTGGTAGACACTCAAATATTTGTTGAATTAATGAATGAGCAACAGTGAATGAAATGGAGAAAGTAGGGAAGAGGGGGAGGAGACAATAGCATATATCACACCCCAGATTTACAAGGATGTATGCTGTGGCAAGAGATACTTTAAACAAAATGCAGTCATTGCCTGAGATTGTCAAGAACCGCTCGGCACATTTTATTTCCTCTCTTAATCAATATTGCCCAATCTCAGTGCTTGCTCCTGTCTCATTAACATTTATCAACAACGCTCGATGATATGTGGTCTTCTGCAATTGTTTTCCGACTCTGAATTTTAGTTCATCTTACAGGCAGCCCATTTAGCATCAGGCAAGGACAAAAGCTTCTTCTAATCTGTATCCCATTGAGCACCACCAGCTTTATCAATGTCATTCCAAACCCAGGCTGGCTGAGACTCTCCCTCCCCCTTTGGAATTATATCAATTCTAAGAATCCTTCATAATCCAAACTGACGCTCCATCTTACTCTATCATGCCACCTTTTCTGTTGACAGAGGAGGGTCCTTCTCCATCTTGCCTGGCAGTGATGTACAAGCAAGCAATTTCTATCCATTCTGTAGGGCAGATGTTGACAAGAACTAAGAGCAATTTCAAAGTGCAGAACAGAGCTGGATTTGAAAAGGGAGTGAAGGGGGCCCTCAGGCCAGCTTAAGACCTCCCTGGATATTTATTTGCTCTACTGTGGTCCCATTAGGGGAGCTGTGGGCACAGCTCTATGAAAGAGACCCTGTCACAGGCCCTATGAAAGAGGTCTCAGAGTGACCCTTTCAGCTCACTCCCCGGGAGTGATCCTGTCATGCTCAAGGCTTCACTGAGAGGAACTTAGAGACCTCAAGGTTAGTGGCTTTTTGTTTCTAGCTGACCTTGATTTGTATCTTGATTGTTATCAAGTGTGCCCCATGGCCCCGTGAGCAAGAAGAGACTATTTTCCTGCACAGGTGGTTAGTAATTTGGTTCTCGGCACATCACACCAGCTCCTGCAGCCCTCCTTCTGCGGAACTGAGACAGCATTTGTTTTGTTTCAAAGAGCCTCTGACATCTGGCAGTTTCCGAAAAAACATCACCACTTAAAATTCATTTTCTCTCTGGGTTTTTGTTCACTTGAAGTTTGTCTTCTTTTCCCTGTGGTCTGCGAAGCCAATGGGAAGAAGTATCATGGGTATTTCTCTGTCCCTGTGATCCCACCTGTTGCTCACCTGCATCTCTGATCATGGCACCTGGTGATCCTAACTCACAGCTGAAGGGTCTCAGGCTGGGATGGGGAGGGCTGGGAGACTACAGGCAGTGACTGGGGAGGAAAGAAGCAAAAGAATCCAAACAACCTGGTCTTAACATTGGCTTTGGCTTACGAAGGCACAGCCCCAACAGAAGCACAAACTGGACAAAGTTTTATACACTTACTTCCCAGCTTCCTCCATCTGAGCCCAACATCAGGCTCTCTCAACCTCCGGGCTATGCTCATCTGTGATAATCCCTCCCTTCAACATCTTTTCTTCTTAGAGTAAGGCAAAACTCTAAGTTAGCCCCAAGATCCCCACTCTCTAGTGTCCATGTCCTCTATAATCCTTTGTCGCTGAGTGTGGGCAGAATCTGTGATTAAGTTACATGGAAAGGGGGAAGAAGTTTTCAAATGTGATTAAGGTCCCTAATCAGTTGACTTGGAGTTAATCAAAAGGGAGATCATCCTGGGTGGGCCTGACCTACTCAGGTGAGCCCTTTAAACAAGGTGAAGTTTCAGAGATTCACTTCTTGGTCTTCAAGGAGAAGCAGACAATCATGCTATGATCAGTCTGTGGAGAGGGGCAGGCTCTAAGGAGCTGAGGTCCTCAGCCCAACACCCACAAGAAACTGAATTCAGTCCAACAAATTGGATAAGCTTGGATGAAGACCCCAAGCCTCAGATGAGACCCCAGCCCCAACTGACACCTTGATTGCAGGCTTGTGAGACCTAGTTAAGCCCTGGCCAGATTCATGACCCATGAAAAACATGAAATAATAGACAAGTGTTGTTTTAAGCCACTAATAATTTGTTATATAGCAAAAGAAAATTAATTATAGAGGCTACCATTTTTGATCACTGATAGAAGTTTCCATTCTCTCTTACATAATAATCTTTATCTCAGCCCTGAGATAAACTCCATTTCCTACAAATGAGGTTGAGACCCAGGGAAGTGATATAATTTAGCAAAGCCTTGGTATCTGGTGCACAAGCTAGAACTCAATCCCACATCCATACAAGTGAAGTCCACAATCTGTAAAACACCTACTAAATTCTGCCCCTCTCCCCCAGCCGTGCTCTTCAAAAACTTCTCCCTTCAATGATGGATCCCAGCCAAGAATTCAAAGTTATTGAACTCCTGATTTTGAGAAAATTTATTAACTATCTAACAAAATTAATAATAAATACTATTTTTGAATCCATATGTTTCGAATACTGAGCTCTCCCCATTTGGATAGATGATATTATTATGATTATTACATATATTTTTATTATCAATTATATTATATAATAATATTATCATTTTAATTTTCTCCTCCATTTTATTTATGAGGAAACTGAAGCATGAAAAGGTAAATAAAGTTGCCAGAGATTACACAGTCAAGAAACAGTAGAAATAGCACCTGAACACAAGCAAACTAACATCAGAGCCCTGCAGTTAACCATCACAACACAGTATCCTCTAACAAAGGTCTTAAGTCTGACATTCTGAAACCAAAGAGTACCCAATAAGAGCTTGGAACTGCACATAGTCTCTGAAGGCTAATGGATTTCAATTTGCTTCTGGAAAATCACAAATAAGTACATTTATATGAGGTCTTCTGTGTAACTGATGGGAGGAGTCAATGAGACTATTCACAATTATTTGGTTCACATTCCAGGCACATGGAAGTTGGCATAACCATGTGATCTATTTTGTCCAGTGAAATATGAGCAGAAGTAACTTATGTCACTACCAGGTGGAAGAATTAAGACACTGTTATTTTCCACATTACTGTCCCCCTGCAATGGTGATCAAGCAGATAAATACAGATGGAGCTTTCATCAGCCTGGGTCCCTAAGTGACTAGAATAGACAGACCAACCCCACAGTACCCAGACACACATTGGACATGCAAGTGACTAAGAATAAACCTTGTTGCACCGCACAACTGAGATTTAGGGATTGTTGTTACAGCAGCATAACCCAAACCAAACTAATACATTGCCCTACCTAGGTCTTCTTACCAAAAGCAAAAGCATTTTTAAAGTTAATGACATTATAAATAAAAAAGCAAATATCAACATAATCTGCACTTTGTCAGGCTAACAGACCCCACAAAGCCAACAGCCATAAGTTAAGAGAAACAAATCATTAAGTTGAAAACATAACTGTCAAAGAGGCACAACCGACTAATTTAGTGATTGGTGATGAACATCAGGCAAGACACAGATGTTGTCCCATCATCATTTATTGTATGCCTAATTGCACATAACGTCTGACTAAGAAAAACACAAAGTGTTCAAGCTCATTGTCTGTAGTTCAAAGAAGTCACTCTCCATTAATTTATCTGTACAATATGGATTTATTGAGCAATTCTCATGTCTCAGGTACTATGCTGGGTGTTGGCAATTCAATGATGAGCAAGGTGTGGCCTTTCCCTTGAGGAACATGGGCTACTGAGGGACACAAAAATAAAAAAGTGATTTAAAAAAACATATAAAATGAAAAAAATAAGAAAGTCCATGAAGTGAGAAGCAAGAGGCTGAGGTGGAGAACAACAGGAAGTCCACTTCATAAAGGGGGTCAGGAAAGACTTCTCTGTGGAGACAGCATTTAAGCTAAGACATAAAGGATGACAGCCTACTTTGGGGAAAAGCCAAGGAAAATCATTCCCAGAGATGAGCAGGTCCTAAGACAGGAAGAGGCTTGTTGGGTTCGAAAACCAAAAGGAAATTAGGGTGACAGAAGCAGAGGAGACAAACAGGTGGGAGACAGGAAGGCAGTGGAAAAGTGGGAAGGAGGCTCAAGTTCTCAATTTTATGCTCCAAGCAATGGGAATCCAAAACAGGAATCCTAAGATCACTTTACATGCTGCCAGGTGGGATATGGATTGCTCAGGGCTCTTGGCAGGAGCAGGAAGACCAGTTAGGAGGCTGCTGCCAGAGCCCAGCTGAGATATGGTGGTGCCCCAGACTAAGAAAGGAACAATATAGATGAAGAGAATGGACAACTTGAGATAAAGTTTAGAATCACAGGACTTAATGATGGGGGGAAAGAGCAAAAGAAAACAATGCCTAGCTTACTGCTTTAAATATCTGGGTAGATGGTGATGTCATTTAAGGAATGGAAGAGGCTCAGATTGGGTGCAAGGAAGGAAAAGGATGAAAAGCAAGAGCGTGGTTTTGGTGACTTTGGATGTGTTAAATGTGAGATGTCAATTTTGTTGACAAGTGGGGAAAAAAAAAAAACAAGAAAAACACTGAATGTGTAAGTCTCGTGTTCAAAGGAGAAGTCTGAGCCAGAGCTAGACATTTGGGAGTCAACAGCCCAAAAATGGCAGGTAAAGCTATGGGAATGGATGGGCTCCCCTAGTGAGAAAGTCTAAGGACAGCAGAGAAGTATGTCAAGACTAGGCTGTGAGAACAGCCAACATTTAAATGGTGATATTGCTGGATGAACAAAGACCTAATTGAATGCCCTCCCCTACCTCCCAATCCCTGCATTACACTAAGAGGGGGCTCAGCCTCTGTGTATTTCCAAGGAACCCCTAGGTGTCTCTCTCTTCTGAGACCTTTTCCAAAATCCTCCTTTCATGTTTAGTGAAAGGGGGTTCTCAAAATACTTGCTTTTTCTTCCCCCATCCAGCCTAAGCAAAAACTTTTAACTATGAGAGGAATAAAGAAGCTTTAGTATCTGTTCTGCACTGCTAATTCCATCAAAGATTTCTCATTATTCATGCCTGGCAGTCTAATTTTCTTCTTTCGCCTCTCCCAGCACAGTCAGAGCCTTAATTATTGACCTTTTCACTCTCCTACCACCACCTCTTCCCCTCATCTCAGTTCTCAGGGAGTTCTGCTCACAAGATTATCTGCTGGATCCTCATCTGGGGACAGAAGTTGTTTCCCGTGGATGAGTGTCCCCTTCAAATCTCTATCAGAAAAGTCAGAGATCTCTGTGCATCAAATATTAAACTCAAGCTGAACAGATCATGCTTCCGGTTTCTTTCCTTCCAGCCTGTGGATTAACAGGTTTACAACCTTTACTAAGAAGGTCACCAAATGTTCACAAGGTTGGAGTTCCCAAGGGTAATAGTATGCCAGCTCTCGTTCTCCTGCTCAGAATGCAGCATGAAACAGTATTACATGGCCGCATTTGCAGAATGATCCATCTTGTTCTAGGGGCCACATTTTAAGAGAGATGGACAAACTAACAGGTACTCAGAAAATGGTTACTACAGTGAGGAAGAAAATTGAAGCCACACCAAGTAAGCAGGGGTCAAAAGACTTAGAGATGTTCAGGCTGAAGAGAATATTCTGGTAAAGGGGCCAGGAAACTACGGTTCATAGGCCAAATCCAGACCAATGTGTGTTTTTGTAAATAACATGTTACATGTAACATGTAAATTACATGTTACTGTAAATAACAGTTACATCCATTTCTTTATGTATCATCTGGCTGCTTTTCATGTTTTTCATGCTAGTGGCAGACTTAAGTAGTTGTGACAGAGACCATAAGACCTGCACAGTCTAAAATATTTACTATCTGGCTCATTACAGAAAAAGTGTCCCAACCCAGATCTGGAAAAGGAAGGGAATGGGCAGGGGGAGAGAAGCGCAAATATGGCTGCATTCAAACATCTGCTGTAAGTAAAAGGAATTCATTTTGCTCGGTGTGGTCCAAGGAGGTCAAATGAGGGGTGAGAGACTGAAGGTACAGACAAAGGATCAGCTGAGTATGAGGACAAACTCTCCAACAGGCATAGAATCCACCCCAGAATGCCTCCCTGGAGTAATGAAGATGATATGATACTGGTAGAAGTCTGCATGTGGCAAGTGCACTGTGTCCCCTAGAAGCACACAGGTTTAGATGGAGATTTTGTTAAAGGAAGTATGCAAACTGAAGGGGTTTTGAAAGGCAGAGTGAGACTGGAGAAAAGGCTCCGGCCAGAGAGAGCAGAGAGGAGAAATTATAGGGAGGAAGGACAAAGTGATGTGGCCACATAGCAAGGAAATTCACAAAAGTTCCGTTCTTTGGTTTAATTTTTTCTTTCATTTTATTTATTTTAGAGACAGAGAGAGCATGAGTAGGGGAGGGACAAAGGGAGGAGAGATATTCTCAGGCAGGCTCCATGCGTAGCACAGAGCCTGATGTGGGGCTCGATCCCACAACCCTAGGATCATGACCTGAACTGAAATCAAGAGTGGGACACTCAACCGAGCCACCCAGGCATCCCAGTTCTTCAGTTTAATTTTCAGTTAAAGCAATATTTTGTCAATGTTTCTGAGGTTGCATTTGTGGAAATTTAGAGGACAGTGGTGGCATTTGTCTTAAAGAAATAGTACATTAGCCCCCAGAGACCTAGGTCCACTCCAGAAGAACCAACCCTTCTGGGTATGTCACAGACACTGGGAGGTCATTCTGATCCTGATAACCCTGAAGCCGTGTGAATCTGAAAGCATGACCTAAGAATAACACCAGCACTTATTTCAACATGTGGCATGAATCTGGCTGAAGTAAAGCCACAAGAATACATTTTTAAAATTTTTCTTTCATGTAAAATCCTTCCTCGG
Source organism: Panthera pardus (assembly GCF_024362965.1). Classification (NCBI taxonomy): domain Eukaryota; kingdom Metazoa; phylum Chordata; class Mammalia; order Carnivora; family Felidae; genus Panthera; species Panthera pardus. The sequence goes on along the minus strand of NW_026526980.1, from coordinate 36,986 downwards.
AATTTGTAAGGCTCAACCACATGGAGATATTTCCAGGAGGTAAAACAATTTTTGAGTTTTGAGATTTCCCTGAGATGGTCCAAACCTGTGAAAATTTCACAGAAGCTGCCCAAATCCACAGAATGTACAACACCAGGAATGAACTATAATATAAACTATGAACTTTGGGTGACTGTGATGTGTTCAAATGTAACAAATGTCTCACTCTTGTGGGGGATGTTGATAATAGGGGAGGCTGTGCATGTGTGGCGGCATGGGGTGTGTGGGAAATCTCTGTGTCTTCTCAATTTTGCTGCGAACCTGAAACTGCTCTAAAAATTTAAGTCTTTAAAAAATGTTCACAGAGGTTTCAAGCAAGAGGACATTGAGGAAATACATCAGTTCTGGGTTGAATCCTATGAACTCATGGGTCTTCAGCAGATGGGAAATGCAGATCCTACATGCTTATCCTCTCATGAGCTATTCCTACTGCACCGAAAACTAAGTAGCTTTAAGCCACATCAGCTCATTATTTCTCATGATTCTGTGAGCTGGCCAGTCTTTCCCTCTGCTTGTTTCACCTGGGCTCACCCGTGTGGCTGCATGCAGCTTGAGGCCCAGCTGGGCTGGAAGGTTGACAATGGCCTCACACAATGCCTGGCAGATGATGCTGGCTATTGGCCAGGGAACTTGGTTTTCCTCCACATGGCCACTTATCCTCTAGAGCCCCTCTCCACACGGCCCCTTGAGCAGGACAGGCAAGGCTTATTTAGTGCTGGCTTGCAAGAGAGCAAAAATAAGGGAAGCTACAGGGCTCGCAAGACCTAGAACCCCAAGTCAGAGACCATCATCTCAGCCACGATCTCTTGGTCAAAGCAAGTCATAGGCCAGTCTAAGTTCAAAAGAAAGGAAATGACTCCACCTTTTTTTTTTTTCAAGTAGGCTCCATACTGGGTGTGGACTTGAGCTCATGACCCTGAGATCAGGACCTGAGCTGAGATTAAGAGTTGGATGCTTAACCAACTGAGCCATCCAGGTGCCCTGTTGACTCCACTTACTAATGGAAGGGTTTGCAATCACATTGCAAAAGAGCATTTGTGGCATGTTGGACTCATGTTTAGAAATTACCTACCACACACACACACACACACACACACACACACACACACACACCTTTATATGCAACCCTCCCTTGAGGTGCATCCACTGCCAGCCAGAATCTAAACCTGACAGTACTCAATGACAGAAAGAAATTAGAGTGTCCTACATGCCAGTTCTCTTCTTGCTTAATTTTGGCCTCATCATAAGCAGGGCCTAACATGGTTTACATCTCTTGAGAAACACTTTAATTGATCTTTGGATCTATCAATAAGAACTTGAACCCATAGCAACAGCCTGTGCATAGGAAATGTTCAGCTCATATAGGTTTTTCCTTTCTAGGGAATCATCCTGAGAGGACCACAATGAAACTTGATATTCAAAAAGTTTAAGTTCCAATAATTACTAGGTTTAACAGGATGCATCTCCTAATCCTTTCCTTTCATCACAAACATGTAGCTTTTTCATCCTACCACTCCTCTCTTCTACTGAGACTTGTACCTCTTCCTACTTCAGCCATGTGGCTCTAGTGAAGGCTGCCATGAGCTTACACGGCCCTGCCCCCTGGTCACAGTTGATTGGTCCAGGGATGGGCATCTAACCCAAGTAGGCTGATCAGAGTTCTTCCCTTGGATTATTTTTCCTAACTGGAACTGGAAAATATAGTCATCTTCTGTGATGACAGAAATTCTGGAATGAGGAAATACAGGAGCTTTTGTGGTCATATTCCTCACCTTATGGAGAAAACCAGTCCTGAATGAAAGAAAATTAAGGTGATATGCAAAGGCAGACACAGAGATAGAAAGAGAAAGCTGGTGGTATGTAAGTACCTGCTTGTGAAACTCAGCTGAATCCCTGCCTTTCTGCAGGATGATTTCAGTGACATGGGAAATCATTCGCTAAAAAACCCATAGCAGAGGCCATGCCCATAGCATATTCGTACTCATCATTCTAGCACTGCATGTACCCAAGACTGAAACACCCCATGTTGGCCCCCTTCCCTTCCTTGAATCACTTCCCCACTCCCCTAGTGGTGCTTCCTGGGATTATCTCTCAAATAAACTCTTGTACCCCCATCCTTGTTTCAGGGTCTGCTCCAGGGTGAAACCAGACTCAAACATGGTCCCTCTTCTTACCTAGACTAATAATATATGGGTTTTTGCCACTTTCAACCAAGAGTTCTATCTATTACCTCCTTCTGGGATAATTCCCAAAATGTGTTTGGAATTCCCCATCTCCACTCCATTAACTATGTCATAAATATACAGATTTCTTTAAAAAGTTTAATGATATTCTTATAACTTCACAAAGTTTAATGATATCCTTAGGTTTGACACAACACCCTGAAATTTTATAAAAGTTTCCATAACTGATATATGAACCATTCAAAAGACAGTAAGAGCCAGAGATGGCTCTACTGGACTTGCAAGGAAGAATGGCACAATCAAGAGGGCATGACTGGAAGATGCTTCTGGAACTGTGGGACCCTCAAGCCTGCATGCCTCAGAGCTGAATACTAGGAAGCTTGAAAACATAGTGGCAAGAAGAGATTTACTCTCTCCTCCATATTTCATCCTCCACCCCATTCAAAGTGCTCAATAAATATTTGATAAACAAGTGATGGATTTATGCCTTTCAAACCAGAACTTACCAAAGAGAAAACAAGACACTGCTATAACCATAAGCATCATATTGACCATAATGAGAATTTTCTCTAGTCAACTACCTCCACCAAATTCTGCTGATTACACCAAATGTGGCACTTCAGGGATGTTTCGGTGGACATGGCAGACTGTTTGTTGCATTATTGAAAGCTATTTTTTCTGTGCTTCCAGAATACAGAGATGCATACAGATTGTCCCAAAAAGGGCCTAAGTGATTACAATTATACAATTGTATACAATTCTCAAAGGGCCAAACCACTTACTACAAGTATTCTAATTCCCTGGGAGAATCTACACACCAAGACTCAATATTCTCTCCTTGCACAGTCCCAATTCTGGGATCAACAGCAATTCTCCTCTGGGTCTGGCTTTCTCAGAGTAGCATACATTGTTCATTGCCACCAAGGGTATCCAGGGACACAAACTAAAGATAATAATGCTTTACTGTCCCTCAAGCATCTGTCCCTGCCACATGTGGAAAGGAATGCCAAGTCCAGTTTGTCCAAGCACAAAATAGCATCATTGGCATCATCAGATCAGATAACAAAATTTTCAGTGGCAATTTATCATCATGCTACAAGTAACCAACATCTGTTGAGCACTTACACTGTTAGGGACCAACATAAGTACTTTACCTGCTGTATTAGCCACGATACACTGGTTATGCCACAGCAACAAATTAACCCCCAAAATCTCAATGGCTTGGCAACAAAGGTTGACTTCCCACACTCCATGTGTACCATAGGTTGGCTGGGGAATATGCTCCATAGGGTCACTCATAGACCCAGAATTATGGAAAGCCTAACACCTCAACACAAGACTTCCATTTAATGGGGTGGCAGGGGATAAGAGAATGGGATGGTCAGGCACCAGCTCTAGACACCTTCAGGCTGGAAGTCATGCATGTGGCTTCCACTCATAGTACATTGGTTATAATTCCAAGGGGGCTGGGAAATGAGGGGGAGAAGACGGATAGCCCATGAGCAGTAAGCATTCCTACCAATGTACAGTATCTCATCAAAGTCTCACAAACTTAGAAAATACATCATTATTCCTTTTTACAGAGAAGAAAACAGAAATAATAGAGAAGTTAAGGGACTTGTGCCAAGGTGTCACATACAGTAAGTGGCAGAGTCAAGATATGAACCCAAACTTCAAAACACGCTCAACCTGGAAAACTTCAAAACACACTCAACCACAAAGCTACACACTCATCACAAAATTCTATGGAAATCCCTCAAATAGCAAAACACCACGCTAATTAATAGGAGAAGCCAAGTTATGCAAATACACAATGGAGCTCCTCCAACACACCACCTCCTCATCCCAAAGATTCAACCTAAGCAAATACCTGGAACAGAATTCCAGGCAATTTCAGCAAGGGGGAAATGAGTCATTGATGTGGGGTCTGATATCCAGCCTTCAGTCCCCCATGTCAAGATAAAAATCTTCCAAAAACTTCCCCTAAATACCTGAGCAGACCTTCAACTCCTGTCACAGAAAAACCCATTGGTGACATCTTTACACAATGCAAAGATCTTTCTAAAAGAGCAAAGGTAAATGTCATCCATATACCTACAGGAAGAGGTCAGAAGCAGATGCTGTCATATCCAGAGGGATGGCTGAGCAATGGTTCTTCCAACAGGTTAATTCCACCCAGCCTGCAAAACTCAAAACTAGCACCACCTCCTCCAAGGAACCCTCCCCTACCCAGCTTCTCCAGGTTGGGACCCTCTATCTCTGCTCCCACATCACTTCCCATACACACCTCCAGCAGGGCCCTTCCATTGCATGTAATACTTTACTTGTCTGCCTGTCCCCTGGACTCTGAGCCACCCACAGGCAACCTCTGCATCTATTTTTCTGTGTCTCTTACCCCTAGGATAGAATATGTGCTCAACAAATGTGGGGTGTGGGGCGCCCGGGTGGCTCAGTCAGTTAAGTGGCTGACTTCAGGTCAGGTCATGATCTCATGGTTCATGAGTTTGAGCCCCACATCAGGCTCTACGCTACAGCTCAGAACTCGGAGCCTGAAGCCTGCTTCTGATTCTGTCTCTTTCTTTGCCCCTCCCCACCCTTCAAAAATAAATAAAATAAACATTAAAAAATAGTATGCTTTAAAAAAAAGAATAGTATACAAAGCAATTTGTTCCCTTGGGAAATTTAATACACCCCTCCCATGCCCAGCAAACATGTAGCCAAGTATAAAAACTGAAGTTCCAGCCTCACATCTGCTGTAGTACCTTGAAGTGGTTCCATAGTCTCTCTGAACTATTTATGCGGCAGATAATAAGTAAAAACCACCTGATCGATATGTTGTAAAAATTTAGTGGAAAGCAGAGGGTATTCAAACAAATATTCATAGTAGCACTATTCACAATAGCCAAAAGGTGGAAACAACCCAAATGTCAATCAGCTGGTGAGTGGATGTATAAAAAGTGGCATATCCAGGGGCGCCTGGGTGGCGCAGTCGGTTAAGCGTCCGACTTCAGCCAGGTCACCATCTCGCGGTCCGTGAGTTCGAGCCCCGCATCAGGCTCTGGGCTGATGGCTCGGAGCCTGGAGCCTGTTTCCGATTCTGTGTCTCCCTCTCTCTCTGCCCCTCCCCCATTCATGCTCTGTCTCTCTCTGTCCCAAAAATAAATAAAAAACGTTGAAAAAAAAAAAAGTGGCATATCCATACAGTAGAACACTAATAAGCCATGAAAAGAATGAAATGTTGATGCATATAACAACATGGATGAACCCTGAAAACATCATGCTCAGTGAGAGAAGCCAAACACAAAAGGTCACATACCTTATGATTCCATGTATGAAATGTCCAGGCAAGGTAAATTCAAGCAGACAAAGAGCAGATTAGTGGTTGCCAAAGACTGAGCAAGGGAAGAATGAGGAGTGACTGCTAATGGGTATAGGATTTCCTTTTGATGGGATGAAAAAGTTCTGTAATTAGATAGAGATAATAGCTTTACAACGTTGTGAATGCACCAAATGTCACTGAATTTGTACACTTTCAAATGGTTAAAATGGTGTTATCCTATGTGTATTTAGCCACAGTATTTTTTTTTTTATTTCTTATGGGGCATTTCCAACTAATAACCTACCTAGGATTTTTTTTAGTTAAATGGAATAGATAATGTATATACAGTTCCTAGTCCTCACAAGCCCTCAACCCATGGTGGCTGCGTTTGTAGTCATAATTCACAATAATTTGTTCTCCCTATAAAAACAGAATATACTGAGCAAAGGAAAGCACCAATCTAATTTGTTCCCCAAATCTTCACAATAGTGGAATTGATATAAAAGTCCAAAATATTTCACATGGTTTGACTTATTTTTATCATGGTAACATATGCATGACATAAAATTTACCATTTTTACCATTTTACAGTGTACAGTTCAGTGGCATTGAATGCATTCACAAGGTTGTACCACCATCACCACCATCCATTTCCAGAACTTTCCATCACGTAAAACATGACATCTTGTTACATTCCAGGTGTTTTGATCCACAGCGGAGCTCAGGCAGAATTATCAATTTGGACTTTGTTCAATCGCAGATAAAAAAGGGAGAAAATGGGAGCCGGACCACAAACTCTGTGATGTTGGTGCTCGCAGCATGACAGGGTTTGGGGTCCTCACGCTGCTGCTGCCCGTCCTGCTGGGCTGGGCCAGCTGCCACCCTGTCCCTGGAAGGAAGAACTTCAACAAGCTGCTGCTGATCTCCTTCGATGGCTTCCGCTGGAACTATGACCAGGATGTGGACACCCCCAACATGGACCGGCTGGCCCAGGAGGGCGTGAAGGCCAAGTACCTCACACCACCCTTCGTGACAATGACGTCCCCGTCTCACTTCACCACCATCTCAGGTAAGCTCCACTCTGCAGCCAATTTGCCAATGCTAGTGGAAGCCCCAGTGTCTGTCATTCCCTGAGATACAGCCCATTCTCAACCAGCTCTCGGGAGACGGAGGCAGTTCATGCAAATGGAAGAAGCACTAGCTAAGAATATTCTGGTTTCTAGAACCCCACTGCTACAGAGCCCCAGTCTGCAGACAGAATCAGGACCACACAGCTGCAGCCTCCCTAGCCCCTACTCCCTGTTCCCCAGACCCACCCACCCTGCACCTTGCCTTACACACAGTGGCTGGTGATCTTTTCCAAAAGTAAATTATTAGGGGCGCCTGGGTGACTCAGTCATTCAAGCGTCTGACTTCAGCTCAAGTCATGATCTCGCAGTTCATGAGTTCGAGCCCCACATGGGTCTCTGTGCTGATGGCTCAGAGCCTAGAGCCTGCTTCAGATTCCCTGTGTGTGTGTGTGTGTGTGTGTGTGTGTGTGCACGCCCCTCCCCCACTCATGCTCTGTCTCTCTCTCTCTCTCTCTCTCTCAAATAAACGTTTAAAAAAATAATGATTTAAAAAAACAAAAGTAAATTATTAAAAGAACTTTATAAAAATAGTAAAACATTAAAGTTTAAAGAGCTCAATTAGATTAGAGGATTCCCTGGCTTATTACTGAAGAGTTGGAGGGACACCAATACTCTTTGAAAAGAATTCAAATTTTGTCTCTCTGTGGCCCAGAAAGTCCCCATGACCTGGCCCCTGATCCACTCTCTCCTATCTTCTCTTATTTCTCTTTCCCTTACACGGTTCTTTCCAGATCACAAAGGTCACCTGCCTGTACCTCCACCCAGTCCCGACCTCTCTTAGTACCTTTGCCCTTGCCAGTCTCCCCAGCTTACCTAGAACGTGTAGCCCAAGAGGAGGACACAACATTAGACAAGAAAAGATACTAACAGATCTCATTACAACTAGGAAAGTCACTGAGAAGGAAGAGAAGAGTTTCTCCAGAAGAGAGCAAGGGCAAATTGACTTGAAATTGGAAACAGGAAAAGGCTCTCTGAGATGGAGCAGTTGAACTGAGAATTGAAAGAGAGTACAGGAGACAAGAGGAAGGAAGAGCATTCAGGCATAGGGAAGAGCATGTTCCAGATGTCTGTGATAGGAAGGAACGTGGTCATTCCATAATCCCAAATACCAAAATGCAAAGGATTCCACGATAGTAAGAATAACATCAGCATTCTTTTCTCCAACATGGGCCTGAAGCCAGGCATGTGCTAGGTGCTTAGGCTTCAATGTCTCCAATACAACAATACTGCAAAGCAAGTGTTGTCCTCATTCCACAGATGAGAAAATGAAGGCTCAGAGAGGCCAAATAACTCATCAGTCACTTGGCCAAGAAATGGGCAAGGAAGAAGCCAGGCCTGGAACCAGGGTGTCCCTGGCCACGTGGAACTGGTTCTGCCCAGCTCTGAGCCTGGAATCCACAGACCCCTCTTGTGGGGTATGGAATGGTGCCTGGCAGTATGAGCCTCACCCCTATCCAGAAAACCACTCCCTTGGGGTCCAAGGCAGCTCTGGGAGCCTCTGAAATGATACACAAACTGCTAGTACCTTTTTCGGGGAGAGGGTTTTATCGCTTCCATCAGACTCTCAAAGGGGCCCTTGAATCAGAAACTTAAAAAATAAAGCTGAACAACCACTCAGAGGGAGATTTTCCTACATGTAAACTCTTTGAGAGGCAAGTCATTTGGGAACTATTAGTGCCAGGAAGCAGGAACTAAATAGCCCTTTTCTGGAGAAAGAGAATGCTACTTCCCAGTGGCATTAACTTTGTAACACTTAAAAGACCTCCCATGGGCAGATTCTGGGTCCCTGAACACTGAGAATATGATGGGCACAAAATATTATAAGGCATGCCCACCCTTTATTTATTCCCAGAAGATTTTTGATGAGAAGATATAAACAGTGAGAGCAAATTTTAAAAATTATAAAATTACTGCACCTCCTCGTCTACATTCATTGCCAGTGGGAAATGGAATTGGGTACAGCTTCAATGGAGGGTAATTTGGCAACACCCAATACAATCAGAATTGCACAAATTTTCTTATTTGGCAATTCCACTTGTAGGACTTTATCCAACAGATATATATCTGCTGGGTGGAAAATGATGCATGATGTACATGCAAAGTTATTCATTGCATTGGCATTTGTAACCACAAGAAAACAGAAACAACCTAACTATTCACCCAGAGGGGAATGGCTAAATAAAATACCAGATACCCATTGAATGGCATAGTCTGTTACCTTCAAAAGAAAAATGAGCAAGTTCTTTGTGTCCTCATAGGAAGTTATCTCCAAAATGGATTCAGTGACAAAAGCAAGATGCAAAGAATGTGTGTAGCATGAATATATGTGTTCATATAATATGGATGTGTATATATATGCATACAATTACTTGTAGATGCATAGAGGAAATCTGGATAAATACACAAGAAACTGGCGATACTGGTTCCTCCGAGGAGGGCACAGGGTAGGAGACTGGATTGTACCCCCTGTATAATTTTTAGATCTTGGACCATGTGAAACGTATTGCCTATAAATAACAAAGCATTGTATACAAAATAATCTTTTTAATTCACCCACTGTGGAAAAAACATGTTCCTTTGAACCCTCTTATTTATAACTAGACCTGCCATTTATTGAGCAAGTGAACATTCACTCTGCTTCAACTATAAAACAGGTTTTTCAACATCAGCTCTATTGACATTTGGGACTAGATCATTTTCTGTGCTGGGGTTTGAGGGGTGATATCCGGTGCACTGTGGAATGCTGAGCAGCATCCCTGGTCTGTACACCCACCTGATGTCAGGAGCACCCCTCCTCCCGATATGACAACCTGAAACGTCTCCAGACATTGCCCAATGTCTGCTGTGGGGGCAAATTGGCCCCAGCTGAAAACCCCTGCCTTGAATGGTTGAACCTGCTCATGAATAGGCCAAGCAGGTACCATGATCATCAGATCTTTCAATAATTTTAACGGTGATATGAAGTCAGGACAGTTACCCTCTTTACAGGGCAGAGATATCTGAGGCTCAAAGATGTACAAATCTTTTCTGGGGCAGAGGCAGGATTCAAACTCAGTCCTGGATGGTTCCAGACACTGGTTCCTCAATCCCTACCCTCCAGCATGACTACAGCCCGTCAGTGTCTTTGATTCTAAGTAATCTTTCCAAACCCCTCTGAATGTTGTCCATCCCCAGAGCTTCCAGGAAACGAGTATATATCCTGAGTATGTTGTATTAATGAAACAGAGACCACCCCAGACCCAGCAAAACCCTCAGCATTTGTCTCCATGAGCTGAGCTCAAGCCGACCTCTGTCTGACTCCAGTGTGCACAAGAATTATCCGTAATAGAAAAAATAATGGTTAAAATGTGTGCTGCCAGCACCCAAAGACCTCATCAGATTCTAGGGTACAGACATGACACAAACTATGATAAAGGGGGCTCTCCTAGCTCAACGACTAATTAACTTGTGTTCTTACGAACACCTCTGGGCAATTTAACAGAAGAGAGGTGATGAGGAAGAGCCTGTTGCACTGCTTCACATCCTAGCTCCAACACAGGCTCAGGTCTGAGAAGCCATGTGGCCACCTCCCTGAGCTTCCCAGACAGAGTTCAAGGAGCAGGGGCCAGGTGGTCCCAGGCCAGGAGAAGCCATGCCCCAGGCACAAGGACCCATGAGCAAGCTTCCCTAAGACAGCTGACTCAGCTGCCAAAGGTCAGAACCCTGGGCCCCCCAGAGAATCTGCTGCCCAGATATGGGCAGCAGGGCCTCCTCATACCTGGGGGCTGTCAGATGTGTGGGTATCTCAGCCCTCACCCCAGAACCAGAGTCACATGACCCTCATCAGTTTTCCCTGCTGCTGGTAAAGAAAGTCCTCCTGGAGAGTTTTTAAGGGGGCTTCCAACGTATTCATTCTTCCACTCAACAATTATTTTAGCATCTCTGTTGGGCCTGGCAGTGGGAACAATGGCCAACTATACACTTAAGTGACTCCAAGGTCTTGCCACTTCCTAGGACTTGTCCCAAGACACCGGCTCATGTCCCCTCTGTTTCCAGATCCCACAGATCTATTCAGGTGTTGTTTCCTTTTCTCTGCAGCTCTGCCAGGGAGAAAGATGAAGAGCCCCTTTCTTGTGGATCCTTCTGCCTCTGTGTTTCCTTTCACTGACAGCTCGGGGAATCAGACAGAGAGATGTGTTCTCACCTGGCTGTGTCCCCCCCATAAGCCTTTTACTGCACCACAGCTCCTCTATGGCTACCATAAGGGGCAGAGCTTAAGAGGAATACCCACTTTCCATGCTTTCTCCAATAGCATCCTCTCCTTGAAGCAGGAAGGGCAGAAGTCCTGAGCAAAAGACTCAAGGAAAGAAGATTTCTTGAAAACTGGCTACTAATTCAAAATATCCTACTTCATCACCTCTACACTCAAAAAAATCTTTGCATCTTTACAAAGAATGTAAATTTTTCCTCCAAGTACAGGCTCCCCCAGCACCATCTACAAGATGGGGAAGTAGAGCCCCTGTCTAGGATTTAAGCTCCCAAGTGCAAAGCAAGCCTTGGCTCTGGAGGAAACATTCTCCCTCCAGCTCCCCAAAGACGGGCACTGGGTAGGCCTGCACATTAATCAAGCTCAGCCCCTCCCCCAGTGAATGGGCCATTACTTCCTCCAACATAGTTTTCTTCTTCCCACCTGGCTTCATAACCCCCACCCCCAAACTCCATGCCACACACACACACACACACACACACACACACACACACACACACAGGGGAACTTGGCCACAGGACCTGGAAGTTTCTTAAAACAGAATGATGTATTACTTTTCTGTGGCTGCAGAACAAATTACCACAAACTTAACAGTTTAGTACAACACCCATGTATTATCTCTCAGTATCCATGGGAAAGGAGTCAGCACCAGTGAGCTGGAGCCTCTGCTCAGTGTCTCACAAAGTCACAATCAAGGTGTCAGCTAGGATGGGGTCCCAAGCTCTCATGGCTGTTGGAAGAATCCATTTCCCTGCAACTGTAGAATTCATGGCAACTTGCTCCTTTGAGGCCACAGGAGAGGGTCTCTCTGCTCTAGATCCTATTTTAAGAGCTCACCTAATAAAGTCAGACCCACGCTGGATAATCTCCCTTTTGATTAACTCAAAATGAACTGATAAGGATTCAAAGGATCTGCAAAATCTCAACTTCTCCGTGTTCTGTTGGTTAGAAGCAAGCCACAGGTCTCACCTATGTTCAAGGGAAAAGAATTATACCAGGCATATATATCAGGGGACAAGAACCTTGAGAACCATTTTGGAATTCTGCCTAGCACAAACAGGTCCCTGATGGGGCTTAGATAAACAGGAGGTGAGCATCAGTCTTTGTGTAAAGGCAAAAGTTAACAGGATCATGCCCCAGAGTGAAGCTCCAGAAAGCCCGCAGAATTATGGCTAACCCCTGAACCCCAAGGGTTGATGTCAGAGGGGCAATAAATGTCCATGGAGGCTGGGCTGTCCAATCATAGTGTGTCACCACATCACTATTAGACTTTCTGTTGCTTAGGCAAAAATGAGGAGGAGGAGGACAAAGAGGAGGAGGAGAAGAAGTTGGGGGAGAATTATTAATTGAAAGTATTTATAGTCATTTCCTAGGGCTGCCATAACAAAGTACCACAGTTTACTTAACAGTACTGGGCAGTTTAAAGCAACAGAAAATTATGAAGTGCCTGGTTGGCTCAGTTGGTAGAACATGTGACTCTCCATCTCAGGATTGTGAGTTCAAGCCCCATGTTGGGTGTAGGGACTGCTTAAAGATTTTTTTTAATCTTAGAAAAAAAACCCAGAAATTTATTGTTTCACACTTGTGGAGTCCAGAAGTTGGAAATCAAGGTGTTAATGGAGCTGTATGACCTCTCAAATCCACAGGGAATCCTTCCTGTCTCTTCCTCACTTCTTGTAGTTTGTTGGCAATCTCTGGCATTCATTGGCTTGTAGATGCCACAGTCCCATCCTCCATCCAATCCACAGAATTTTCCCTGTGTCTCTGTTTTCATATAGTCATCTTCTTGTAAGGGAACAAGTCATTTGGATTAGGGGCCCACCCCACTGCAGCATGACCTCATCTCTGTAGTGGACCTATTTCCAAATAAGGTCCCATTCTGAGCATCTAAGCTTAGGACTTCAACATCTTTTTTGAGAAACAGTTCAACCGATAATAGTACCGTAAGACATAATTAATTGATAACTACAGGCATTAGTAATCCAGATCCTCATATTATGTCATCACAATGATCTATCTCCCTCCTTTTCCCTCTCCCTCTCTTTCTCTCTGTCTCTCTCTAAGAGTGACCACAAAATTCCCAAGGCTGGCTCTCATTGGACCAATTTACTTCTCAGAACCAATCGCTATGGCCCGGGGGAGAGTGGAACAATGCTGAACACCCAAGCTGAGACTACGTGTCCACCCCCAGTTTGGGGTTAAGGGGGTGGCAAGCCTCACACAAACCAGGTAGACTGCAAGTCAGGGGCTGGTGAGTTCCCAGTGGAAAGTCAAGGACTGTTATCAGAGAAAAGACCAACAGAGGAAGAACTGGCAGGAAGTGCTGAGGTCTACCACGCCAGCCTGGGGCTGACGATGTAGGGATGGGGGTGTACAGTCCAGTGGCCCAGTACTCAGTCCCAAGAAATCACAGCCTCAGCTATGGGGCACCCCGTGGATACAGTACCCACACCTGCAAACAGCCACATCCCAGCATGGTCCCCCCAGTCTCCCTGAACTGTCCCAATTCCCCTCAGATCTCACTGAAATGAAAAGCCATTCTCTGAGGGTTAGAAGCTCATTCTGCTAGTTTAAATCACCCAATTCCTTCTCCCTCTCCAGAAGCCTGTACTTACTGCTCCATCACTGGTAATGACAGTGAACATTTCTGCAATCTCAGTTTTTATTGCAAAGTGATTGAAGACCAGTGAGAATAAGTTATGCTGCTGAAACTAAGGAAATCCCGCCAAGCAAGTGGTGGGTGGATAGGAAGTCTTATGGCAGCAGCATATATTTTCTCCCCCAAGGAACCTACTGAAAATAAGAAGCTATCACCACCATGTTTCAGACAAAGGCTATAGAAAATGTAAGCTGTGATATTATAATTTAACAATTTTAAATCTAGTCAAATAGATATGGATCAGAGGTGAAAGGGGGATGCTCGTAAGGAGATGATGGTGGAGGATAATAACAGTGAGGTCCTCTCTGCTCTTCATTTCCTCCTTTCTTGGAAGGACACTCGATGGTAGGCTCAAGGTCCCTATCAGTCAGAAATTAAGCTTCTCCCAATTCCAGAACCCCGCCAGAACAACTCCAAAATCAGAACCACCACTTGTAACCATGTAGACGGTGTACAGCACAATTCTGGGAAGAACTGTTTTCATGAATGCTATGTGGGTGGTGCCCCCTGGAGGTGGGCAGGGCACAATTTGCACAAATGATCAGTTACTTACATTCTATCCCAAAATCAACCTATAAGAGGTAAAAAGTCCTCATAGATGTCGTAACCAGTCATGAATCCACCTCTCCTTCTGCCTGAAACAAGAGCAAAAGAAGCATGGCCAAATGTATTTAGATGATCTTTAAGACTAGAGCAGGGTTCTCAATGTCCCACCACTGACATTTTAGGCCAAATCATTCTTTGTCTTTGGGGGGGCTGTCTTGTGTGTTGTAGAATGTTTAGAAGCATGCCTGGCTTCTACTCACTAGATGCTAGCAACATCCCTCCCCTCTCCCAGTTGTGACAACCGAAAATGTCTCCAAGACATTGCAAATGTTCCTTGGGGGGGCAAAATCACCCCCTACTTGAGAACCCTTGAACTAGAGGTATAATACACAAATCACATATAAATCAGAGGGCCAACGGTCACCCATGTGACACTCTATCCAGTGAAAAAAAAATAGAGTCTGAAAGAGGTAAGAGAGGTAGGGAAAGGAAAAGGAAATTAAATCCCTGCTGCTGGTTAACAGTACAAGCCCAGCAGATGTTGTTGGAAACCTAGTTAGAAGATGTAAACCTTTTAATCAGCTCCCATCCTTCTCCCCCAGAAACCACTCTCCACTGAAAAAGTCCTGGAAGTCAACAAAGCCCCAAACACAGATGAAACAAAGAAAACCACAGATAGAGACAGAAAAGACATGTTTCCAACACTAATCATTTCCACAAGGAACGAAAAGTGGAGAAATAAGAAAATATTTCTTATTATTAAGAAAATAAATAAGAAAAGAAAATAACTGAAAATAAGGAAGGCTGGAAAACCAGGGTATTCCCTAACTTTTCAGTACACTAATTTCTAAAGTTAGTGTAGAAAAAGCAGAGAAAATTGCACAAGGAACCCCCTATACCCATCACCGAACTGTAAGAATTTTTCCACATTTTGCCAATCCTGTTCCATTGTCTCCACTCAATGGACTTTTCTTTCTTCTTTTCTGCCTGCCTGCCTTTCTTTCTGGAAACTTTTTTTTTTTAATGTTTATTTTTTGAGAGAGAGAGAGAGAGAGTGAGAGCATGCTCAAGTTGGGGAGGGGCAAAGGGAGAGGAGGACAAAGGATCTGAAGCGGGCTCTGCACTGACAGCAGTGAGCCCCATGCGGGGCTCAAACTCATAAACCATGAGATCATGACCTGAGCTGAAGTTCGATGCTCAAGTGACTGAGCCACCCAGGCACATCATGGAACCTTTTTTTTTTTTTTAAGTTTATTTATTTATTTTGAGATGGAGCATGAACGATGGAGGGGGGCAGAGAGGGAGGGAGAGAAGAGAATCCCAAGCAGTTTCGGCACTGTCAGCACAGAGCCCAATGCAGGTTATGTGAGATCATGACCCAAGCTGAAGTCAGACACCTAACCGACTGAGCCACCCAGGTGTCCCCTTTCTGGAACCTTGTAAAGCAAATTCCAGACATTATGCCATGTCATCTATACCACATCAGTGTAAATTTCTAACCAAAGAATTTGATTTGGTTTTGTTTTTATATAACCTCCACACCATAATTAACATGAAGAAACTAGGACTCTTCCAGGTAGAGAAAAGATCTAATTGCCACCTTAGAGATTCTCCTATTAGTGCTTCTCAAATTTGAATATGTATATGAATCACCTGGGGATCTGGTTAAAATGCCGATTCCAGTTCAAAGGATCTGAAGTGGGGCCATTCCAAGAAGCTCCCAAGTAATGCTGATGCTTCAGGTCTATGGATTACACATGAGAACGTGTCAGCCCAAAACACCACAGCAACTGAGAAAAAAAATCATGACTGCTCTGGATTCCAAGGTCTTGAGTGAGAAAAGCTGGAACCACTTGAGGGTAACAGCACAGGTGTATTAGTTTCCTATGGCTGCTGTAACAAAGTACCATAAGCTGGGTGGCTTAAAGCAACTGAAAGTCCAGAGACCAGAAGCCCAAAATAAAGTATCAGTGGGCCATGCTCCCTCCAGAGGTTCAAGGGGACAATCTTTCCTTCCCACTTTGTCTTCTAGCGGCTACCAGCATTCCTTGATTTGTAGCCACATCATTCCAATATCTGCCTCCATGATCATGTTGTCTCCTTTCTCCTTTTCCATCTGAGTCCTCTCCTCTTCTGCCTCTTGTAAGGATATTTATCTTTGGATTTAAAGTCAACATGGATAATCCAGGATCATCTCATGTCAAAATCTTTAATTACAACTATGAAGACCTAGTTTCCAAATAAGGCAACATTCACAGGTTCTGAGAATAAGAATATGGACATATAAATGGGGGGGGGGTGCCAGTGGGCACCATTCAGTCCACTATAGTGGTAAGAGGAGAAAATAAAGTGAGAAAAAAAAATACAGCAGAGAGATCTCATTTCCGTCACAGTGGCTAGTAAGGCAGGTCAAGGGTAGAACTGTGTGTTAACAGAGTTTCCAGATGGAACTCAAGAAGCCGTCTACTTCCAGCTACTCAAAGAGAGAACGTTTCTGCTTTTGACAGCAGATAAAGGAAGAGGTATAGAGTGTGAAAGACCATTCTCTGTTGGCCTAGTTCCTAAGGAATTGTGCCTCTGCCTTAGGGCCATTCTCAAGTCTTGTTCAAGGATAAAATGATTTATTGATGACCATAATTAAAAAGCAATGTCAAAAAGAAGCAGCATCAGCATTTTTCATTCGCACTTACACATGAGCAAGAGTGGTTTAGTAAAATGGGCATGCTAGGGTTTTATATTCTCTGTCCAGACAAGGGCTGCCATCATGAGTGCTAGTGTTGGGGACAAGCCTCAGTTCTATAGCAGGAATTGATAAGGTTTTAAATTTTGATGGGTTCACCTGTTCTCATTTCAAGTACTTTTGTTATGGGTCCAGTGTATTATCAATGGGTGGTACCCTGGGTGTGCACACTTGGGTGAGTGTGGTTTTCAGCATCAGTGGAGGCTGCTTTCCCATCAGTGTCTTGGCTGTGGTTCTGAATGAGCTTGTTAGCTTGAGAATGGAATATTGGGTGGATTTAAGGTGGTGAGTTGACCTGATTTGGCAACCATTCTTCCTGACTTCATACTAGCTGGTTAACAAGACATTTTCTTCTTTGGTTTTGGGAATATGAAATTAATGAATCACAAATCGGGAGGAAAATGAAGATATGCTTATAGTTTATATGGTAGATTAGTTTAAAGGAATTAGTGAATAACACAAGCAGTTTCTCAGCATTAAGTGTGTCTACACCCAGATGGACTATCTGTAAATATACACTGTTCCACCTGAAAATTAGTAGATAGGAACAGAGCAAATGTTTGGGGCGGGGGGAGAGGAATGCCCTTATTGAGTTATTAAGTTATGGCATGGTTTATTTTAATCCCACTAAAATATCTTTTTTCCCAAATTGACTTTGGATTAAATCAGGTTCTGCTTCCTACTTGTTCAGAGCATACCTGGCCATCTGCAAATGGGGCAGAAGTAAGAGGGAGTTTTTTCAATTAAACTCAACAAACATTTGTTGAATGCCTACTAAGGGTAAAGCCCTATGCTTTGTGCCAGGTTGATACCAAAATAAATGAGCACAGCCCTACTCTTAGGAAGCTTTTAAACTAATGGAGAAAACATATTTAGAGGTAATCACCTGAAATTCAAGAGGAAATGAGATGAATGCTGAATGCAAAGTATAAGCAGGATGGAATGGCATTAATGCCATGTGTGCCCAGTTCCAATGACACTCCCTGACAGCCAACGGCAATACTGCACAGATACCCATTTCTTGTATGATCTGAAGGCCCATGAAGGTTTGAGCCTTGGCAGATCTAGTATAGGTCTAAAGTCTACGTCTGGTCTAGTCCTGATCTTAGGAGTGGTTTTCATCCATCACAAGCCAAGGAATAGCCTAAAACACTGGCAAAAAACTGAAAAAATTACAGCTTCTAGAGCAGGGCTTCTGCTCTAGAACAATAAGCCAGTCACAACAATTTTGTTGTTTGTTATTGTTCACAACAATAAGCCTGTCGTGAACCATCTCGACCATTTTGTCATTATAATCAAAAAAGGAAAGATTTTCAGCAGTCTTACCGGGTAGATGCCTGACCCTATCTTAGTTCAAACTATGGAACTAAACTCTCAAGCCATCTAACAATGGCCAAAATAGTGATCTGTCCACAACAACAGAACAGAACAACAGTGCTCACTTCTTTCCCAAGGCATATCATGTAAGTTTAGGTCATTAACAAATAAGAACTAGGCAAACTTGAGCTACCTAATCCTTGAAGGGAGGTAACTGACGATGGTTACAACTCGAGCAGGGTATTATAAAACCACCACTATCTACTTTTGCCCAAGCAGTGAACTGCTTAGTTTTAATAGTTAAAAATCATGGCAAATACAGCTGACACTTGAACAACATGGGGGTTAGTAGTGGTGAACCCACACACAGTCAAAAGCCCACATAGAACTTTTGAATCCCCCAAAATTTAAAAACTAATAACCTAATATTTACCAGAAGCCTTACTGATAACTTAGTAAATTAGCACATATTTTATATGTTATATGTATTATAATCTATATTCTCACAATAAAAGAAAATGTTGTTAAGAAGGTCATAAGGAGGGGCGCCTGGGTGGCTCAGTCGGCTAAGCGTCCGACTTCAGCTCAGGTCACGATCTCGCAGTCCGTGAGTTCGAGCCCTGCGTCGGGCTCTGTGCTGACAGCTCAGAGCCTGGAGCCTGTTTCAGATTCTGTGTCTCCCTCTCTCTGACCCTCCCCTGTTCATGCTCTGTCTCTCCCTGTCTCAAAAATAAATAAAACATTAAAAAAAATTTTAAGAAGGTCATAAGGAAGAGAAAATACATTTATAGTACTGTACTGTATTTGTCAAAAACAATCTGGCATGTAAATGGACCTGCACAATGCAAGCCCATGTTGCTCAAGGATGGACTGCATTTACTCTCACCTGCCACCAGGCTCCAGTATCACCTCCTCTGTGCAGCCTTCCCTGATACCCTCTTTTCTGTGTTCCCACTGCACTTTGTTCAGCATCTATTGGAGCACTGATCTCCAGCTATGTCAGTAAAATACAGAAATCCTTTCACACTAGCTCAAGGGAGAGGACCACCTTGCAAGACTCTAACAGGAAAACTTGGGCAGGGAACCAAATGAGGGATAATTAGGAAAAATGGAAAATGGAGTTAGAGAAACCAGATCCCACTTTTCTGGCTCTCAGAAACCCAGTGGTCCCTATTTTTTTTTATTTTTTTCAACATAATTCATTGTCAGGTTGGCTAACATACAGTGTGTACAGTGTGCTCTTGGTTTTTGGGGATAGATTCTCATGATTCATTACTTACATACAACACCCAGTGCTCATCCCAACAAGTGCCCTCCTCAATGCCCATCCCCTATTTACCCCTCTCCCCTGCCCCCCCATCAACCCTATCCAAAATCTGTAAAGAACTTACCAAATTCAACACCTGAAAAACAAATCACCCAGTGAAGAAATGGGCAGAAGACATGAATAGACACTTTTCCAAAGAAGACATCCAGAAACCCAGTGCTCCTTCTAATCAGCCCCAGGAACTCTCTTATCTCTACTTCTCTCACTCACAACCGGCTTTCTCTTTTTGCTCATGACCTATCATGGTAGGCTACTGGGAGCCCACCACCAGCTGATTAGTTACTGCATCTCTTGGTTTAAGTCTTGAGAGAGAATTGGGTTTCTCGCCAGCCAAATGAATGTAGGGAGGAGACATCACATGGTACAAATATGGTACCTAGACCTGCCTCTCGGCAGGGCCTGTAAGTTGGGGAATCCTAAGACTGAGTGACTGTGAGCATTGCAGGCACCCCCAGAACATGCTCTCTTATTAACTCTCTCCCCTGGTCCCTAGATTATGAACACCATGGGACAATGGAGGATAGTACTTGGGTCAAAATGTTTGAAGGGGAGGGTTTGGATCAAATGCTGGATTTGATGTTTCTCTAAATTCACCTTGCAAGTATTTGAGAAATAAATAAATGTCAGTCTCTGAGAATCAAGAGAAAGGAGTCAAATCTAGCTGGGTTCGTTCCCACACCTGAAATGCTCGGCTGGGAGAATTTACCTGCATCTTGCCATAACTGGTATGGTGTGGGAGTATGCATTGTACCCTGATTAAAGCATAATTAGCAAGCAGCAGGATTAACGCTCTCTGAGAGAGCTCATCCTACTTCCTGTTTAACTTGCATAATTACCCACATCACAGACACTGAAATGACATGGATAATAGACTCTCAGAATGGATAAAGCCAGAGAGGACCTTGGAAATCATTAATCCTCTCATTTTATGAAGGTGGAAAATGAAGCCCAAGGGAAGAACAAGTGCTTTCAAGAGCCAAGACCAAACCCAGGTGTCCCACTCCTGAAAGCAGCCCTGCTTCTGTAGCATCATACTGCAGTGAGGGCAGCATCACCCAACCCAAGTGAAACCAGTTCCTTTGCAGCTACTGGAACTCCAGGCATGGCCAACACTGTTGCCTTCACGCAGCTTTCCCAGCCCAGTCCCTGATTGTCTCCAGAGTACAAAATGCAATTTTAGTAAAACTGATTGCTGCTCCCTACAACTGTTCATTTCTTAGCTTTCCCTCCACCTCCCCATCTTGTTCTGCCCACATTCCAGAACAGGGCCTTAACCATGATAAAGAGGCTTGAGCAGCAGGAAGGAGGAACCGAAGGGGCAATGGAAATTCCTGCTGGGTCATTAGTGGTCCCCAGCCACTGGCTGGATTTAGAACAACATACCTTTAAGTGTCAGGGTGGAAATAACACAAACACCATGGAGACAGTTCCCTTTTTGCAATTACTGGGACTAGCCACGCCACAAAATGGAAGGGTCATGCTCCCTGAACTCATTTTAGATTAGTTGTTTGAAACTTGGGTAACATCTCTTTGAGGGGAAAAGGGATTCTATGATGGGTTCCCAGGCTAGTTTATTCAACTGATACTATAATTGACCTCTTGGTCCCAGAGCCTGGAAACCAGAATCATTAAGGTCCAGGGAGGGGAAGTTTCCATGTCCATGGTGTCCTTTGCTTCCTCCTATCCCTCCTCCAAATCCTCCCAATGTCTCTGAGCCCCCAAGCTTCCCCAGATACTGGAATACTCCAGGTTTTGACAGCTGCCAGCCTTCCCTTTGGTCTCTTAGGGAAGCTGCTATCAACCCAGATTTTGGAGTAATGGGTAATCTGCTAGAACTAATCCACATACATGTGTGAATGACTAACAGTCCCTGAACCAGTGGCTCTGACATGTCAGTTGGCTAAGAAAATGCAAACTCGCAGATCCAACCCTAGATGTGTGGATTGAGCAAGGGCTAGATTGGAGAACAGAGAATTTGTGTTTTTTAACAGTAGTTCAACTGATTCTAATGTTGGTGGTATAGATACCATGGATAAATACTGGAACAGGTGAAGTGGCAGGCATTTATAATTCCATGGTGATTTGCTCTTTACTGGGCAGGAAGAGTCACACAGAACAGAATCCAGGATTTGCAGGTAAAAAAGATAAAGACAAAAGCAAGCTACTACCTGGGTGAATTATCTCTGTGCTTCCATTTCATCTGCTGTGATATGACATGGCTCAACCATGAGAAAACTTGGACACTACAACAAGGAGAGGATTTGTTGTAGATTTCAAAAAAGGAAAAGTTCTTGTCCATTTGGCCCCCATCTACCCATAACAAAGTACCCTCACTTGTGGTATTCAACCCCCCTCGTGACATACAGTATCACGGGGAGATTAAAAGCCCAGGTTGTAATGCTCAACACCTTAAGTCATTCAGTAAATGCACAGCAAACCCAATGAGATACCCCTGCATATCCACTCGGTTGACCATAATCAAAAAAAGGAAGAAACAAGTATTGGTGAGGATGCAGAGAATTCGGAACTCCTGGACATCACTAGTGGATATGTAAAATTGTACAGCCACTATGGAAAATGGTTTGGCAGTTCCTCAAAAAGTTAAACATAGAGTCACCATATGACCCACCAATTCTACTCTGAAGTATATACCCAAAAGAATTGAAAGCAGGGACTCAAACAGATACTTATATATGAATGTTCATAGCAGCATTATTCGCAGTAGCCAAACAACCTAGAAACAACCTAAATGTCCACTAATAGATGGATAAACACATTCTGGTCTATTCATACAACAGAATATTATTCAGCCATTAAAAGGAATGAAGTACAGATATATGCTACAACATGGATGAACCCGGAAAACATGAGACTA
This sequence comes from Panthera pardus, assembly GCF_024362965.1. Lineage (NCBI taxonomy): Eukaryota > Metazoa > Chordata > Mammalia > Carnivora > Felidae > Panthera > Panthera pardus. The sequence goes on along the minus strand of NW_026526980.1, from coordinate 14,605 downwards.
AGTAAAAGAAACCAGACACAAAAAGTCACATATTGTGAGATTTCACTTCTATGAAATGTCCAGAATACCTAAATTTATAGAGACAGAAAGCAGATTAACGGCCAGTAGCAGGTAGGGGAATGGAGAACTGGGGAGTGACTGCTAATGGGTACAGTCTCCTTTTGCAGTGATGAAAATACCTTGGGACTAGAAAGAGGTGATTATTGCACAACATTGTGACTATAATAAGTGCCACTGAATTGTACACTTTAAAATGTTAATGGTTATTTTTATGTTTTGCAAATTTTACCTACTAAAAAAAAAGCGGGGTGTAACCAAACCTCCTGGGTTCAAAGCCCAGTACTGCTACATGATCTTGAGCAAACTCTGTGCCTGATTCCTGTAAAGTGGAAAATCTCTAAAGGCAGGACAATAAATATGTGCCACGATTTCATCACACAAACCCTACCCACTATTATTCAGGCAAACCAAGGCCAGGCAGGTTAGGGGCTTGTTCAAGTTCACATAACAGGTTCAGAAGTTAACTCAGAGCTGGTACCCAGCTCTTTTTGGACTCTAAGTCCATGCTCTTCCCCTGTTGACCATCCAATTTGATCCCTCACCAGGAACCTTGATACCAAGACCCCAGTCCCTGACAGCAGTGCAACTTTTTTCCAGTGATTCCAAGCATGGTGTACCTACAAAGCAGAAATGATAAAGCAACAAGTATTTTTGCTTCTTCCCAGCTGAAAGCCTTGGCCATCCTAAGAGGACTTTACCCACCAGGAGCTTGGCTACGACTGAGCCAGTGGAGAATTTTCCCCTCTCGATTCCCGTGACCATCAAGTTCTAGTCACAGAATGTCCTGTCTTGATTTACCTTGAAAATAGGAGAAATCATCACTATCTTATTGCAATCAGTAGGGTCACCCAGAGGAATCTCCTCCAGAATGTGGGGGAGTGGACACTCAGCTGTTCCCTGGGTCTTTTGGTTAAGTCTTTAGACTACTCCCCAGTATGCACTCTCCTTTTCCCCAGTACAGTGTAAGACCACAGGTACTTTCTATATCTGGTTCAATTCTTATGTTTTCAAGAATAATCTAGCTTACTCACATTCCCCAAAATCCACTTTCCTTCTTTAAGTAGAGAGAAATAAGTCTATACCCATCTATGTCTAGAAATCTTTCTTGATTCCATTGTTTTCCTCAAACAGCACAGCCAATGGGAGTCCTAGGAAAAACCCTAGGATATTTGCCAAGAATTGGGCCCACTGGATATTCAATATTGAATCAGACCATCACAAGCAGAAGATAAGGAATATCACCCCACAGGATATATCCAAATCCCAGGCTCTTGCCTTCTGGACACAGAATAACCTAAGTAACCTGGCCTCCCGAAGCCTTCCCTCCTCGCCCATCAGTTTCCACAGCCCACCCCAGCTTCCTCCAGGACTGTTCCAGGCAACAGATCCAATCTGGCAGGTGTGAGATTCTATTAGCCCTTTCATTATGGCTACCAATGTTTGCACCTCCAGAAAACCAAATCTAAAGCCCCAGGGTGGCCACCCAGAGTGACAGTCCCCCAGAAGAAGTAGGCCAACCAGAAGGATATTGGAGGAGGTCTTAAGATCACTTTGACACCGCTGGCAGTATCCATTCATAGAACTTATCAGTACCTTCCCTCCTTCATTCCCAAGGTCGCTGGATTGAAGATCATGGAGTCATTCACAACATGATGTTTAACACAGAGACACACTGGAAGTACTCCTTCAAGACCACACAGAATAAGACTGAATGGTGGGACAATGGTGTTCTCCCCCTCTGGATCACAGCCCAGAGACAGGTACTTTCAGAAACCCTGGGTTGGCTTCCAGGGACATTGCATCACATTCCTAAGCATGTGGGACGGGGGTTAGAAGCTATGACCTCGAGTAAGTGACTTAACTTCTCTAAGCATGTTTCCCTAAATGTGTAATGGGAATAATGATGATGTGCTTATTTAATAGATTTTACATAAGTATTAATTGAAATATGCATTTAGCCATTATTGATGGATAAGTCTCTACAAGGGCAGAGTCTGGCTTAATCACAATTGTACCTCCAGGGCTCACCATAGGGCTCTGTCACATTTTTTTAACCCAGTAGCACTTTCATAAATGTCTGTTTATACACTTGTCTCAGACTTAAGCATAAAAGCCCTTAGGAATGAAGTTGACCATTTAATGAATCTTCAGACCACGGAAAGTTCTTAAGAGAACATTCACTTGAAAGGATTCTGGTAGCCATTTATTATTGCTTCAAAAAGGCAGAAATCAGAACTCTGTGTTTAAGTCCTAGCCCAAAACCTTTTGTCAGCTTTGTGTTTTCTTAATAAGCTTCCACAGTCATCACTTCAGAGTAGGACCTCCTCCTTGTCTTCCCCAAGACACCAATCTTTGCTCCAAAGATCCCCTTGGCACTGGCGCTTCACCTCTATGCTCCAAGGTACACTGGGTGTGTCATGTTGCAAGATGGTGCCATTGCAGCTCAGAATGCAGGCTGTGGACTTGGACACCTGGAGCAGGATCCAGCCAGCTCCACCCTTCTCCAGCTGCATGACCTTGGGCAACAACCTCCTCTGGGTGTGTGATTTGCCCCACCCATAAAATGAAAACTGTCAGAGTCCCTGCTTCTTAAGCCCATTGGGAGGGTGAACTGAGATAATGCACATGTCTTGAAAACTAAATGTTCAAAAACTATTAGTCATTAAAGGAAGCTGAATCATCTTAGCACTTCAGCTGGTCACTACAGCTCTAAACCAGAACTAACCAAAGGAACTTTCTTTGATTATGGACATGTTCTACTGTGTACTTTCCAAAATGGAAGCCACCAGCCATGTGTGCTTATTGAGCCCTTGAAATGTGGCTAGTGAGACTGAGGAACCAACTTTTTAACTGCATTTGATTTTAATTAATTTCTACTTAAATCTAAATACCACATGTGGCTAAGGGCTACCATATTGGACAATGTAGCTTCTAGATGAATCACAGGGAGTTGTCAATGACTCTACCCTAGCTTCATTTTTTCCCCCTAACTGTTGGGCTCTAGATTCCTTCCTCTTCTGTCACATTTTTTAAAAGTTTTTTAACATTTATTTAGTGTTCAGAAACAAGAGAGACAGCATGAGCATGGGAGGGGCAGAGAGAAGGGGAGACACAGAATCCGAAGCAGGCTCCAGGCTCTGAGCTACCAGCACAGAGCCCGACGCAGGGCTTGAACTCACAAACTGCGAGATAATGACCTGAGCTGAAGTCAGACGCTTAACCAACTGAGCCACCCAGGTGCCCCTTCTGTCACATTTTTTAACTTTGAGGCAGAGACCACCATGCAAATAAATTCTGTCCTTCCAAGAAAATAAGATTCATAACACTACATGTCTAATACTGATTTAAGTGCTTTACATTTATTAATTTATAACAGCTCTTAGGTGGGTGCTACAATTATGTCCACTTAACAGATGAGTAAACTGTTAAACAGAGCAGTGCCATAACTTCTTAAAGTCACAAAGCTTGCAAAAGGCAAAGCTGAGATTTGAATTCACTCAGGGTTCAGCAACTCTTAACTCTTAACCATAACAGAATATTATTTCCTTGGCCAAAACATTTAGTCATGGATCTGATAGTGAATCTTACTGCTAGGGAGATCTGGGCAGTCTTCATTAATTCACTATTCAACTTGCTATGATATTTGTTCATTGGCATGAGGGTTCTTGTAGCATTCTTTCCTGTAGTTTTTCTTATTCACAGTTCTTGTCTCATTGCCATTTATTTTCAGGACTTTGTTTCCTTCTGCTCAACTCATAATCAGAGTGTTCTTCCTCTTTGCTGAATTCATAAGTGGTTATGCAGAAAAAGATCTGGTTCAGGGCCAGGCGACTGAAAACACGCCATTCATTTAGCAAGTGAAAGTCAAGTTGGTGCATCTCTCATTCTACCACTGATATCTCCTGCCATGGGACAGAGCCATTGCCCAGCAGCCTGAAGAGATAGCAGGAAAACCACTGCATTCAAGGCAGACCTGTGGCCCCAGGTCAGCTTCCCAGTAACAGGATTCCAACTGGCCCTAAATGTCATTCAGGAACCCATATGTTTTGCCAGGCAGGGCTATGGGGGGGGGGGGTGGCCTGGCCTGTATCCATCACTGGGAAAATCCATCGTTCTCCTGAGTCTCTTCCAGGCAGGCTTTGTGGAGATTGATGCATTCACCTTTAATAGGACTAAAATGTTTTCCTTCCATGACACTAACGCTGCCAGAGTTCATCAAGATACACAAGCATTGACATGCCTTACACATGATGCCTAAAAGATGGGATTCCTGGCCACCTTTGCGTCCATTAATCATGGTCCATGAGCATATCCACACTCCAGCAGGACTTCACTAATGGTCAGGGTATGAACAGAGAAGCTCCATTTAGAGCAAGCTCATATTTTAAATGAACATACCTGATAACTGAACATGATTAATGGCTGAGGTGGTTCACCATGTTCAGAAGTCCTAATCCTCAGAGAAAGGCAGACAGCCATGACTGTAAGATCCAAGAGAACCATAAAAACCTAGGGGCACGTTTCACCTCTCTATGGAGGAGCTATAGAGTGTATTAAGGAGTGAAATGGCAGAGGATGATCCGAGTGAGATCCCCATGGCTGCCAAGAGTCTGTATCAGGACCATGGTAGGCTATTACCAGGAGGGGATTCAGAGAGACCATGGGGAGTTTAGCTATGGTTTTCAATGTAAGCCAAGTCTCCTAGACAATAGCTTCCAAACTTGGAAGAGCTGTGAGCAAGATGGTGCCAGGTACTTCTGCCTAGAGTGTTAATAACAGAATAATTCATCCCAATATTGGCCCAAACCATGTTTTTATAATGCATCATAAAGGCTCTAAGAATAATAATCTGACCTCCAAAAGGGTGTGGGATGGGGAGAAAATAGAATCTTGGCCGTCTGGCTCCTTCTGTTCAGTGACTCCTCTGGAGCACAGAAAACCAATGAAAACGCTCAGACTTCTGAATTTCACATACATACAGTCCATCTCTTTCCACCCAGTCACTCCCTAGAAGGAGGAACTAACTCCTTTCCCTAAACCACACACACTTCCCACCAAAGCACAACCATGAGAAAATGTTCAAGGGCCTTCCTAAAACATGTGCACCTTGTGACATTCACTCTGTCACTTAAAGGAAGAAATAAAACAAAATACAAAACCAAACTGAAACTTCTGCTCTAATGATTTGTTCTGAAGAGTTTGGTGGGATCTGTACAAGGATTTTTCCCATAGTAAGTACCAACTCTTGTTTTAAAAAAGCAACTTAAGAATAATAGCCACATTGATGCAAAACTACACTAAGGGAGAATAATGAACCTAATAAAACCAGCGATTTTCCAATTGCTATTGCTACTGGAAACACTGATTATGCTAATTAAAGGGTAGAATAGTAAATACCCACTCTTTTGCATCCAATTAAGTGCTCAGATTATTTCTCAGAAGTATTTGTTGAAAATAGCACTTTTGATTATCACGGGTCCCAAATAAACAGAGTCGTGTGTGTGTGTGTTTGTATGTGTGTGTGTGTGTGTGTGCACACACTCAAATACACATTTATCTCTGGAGCTCTTTTCATGGAGTAGTGTAACTCTTAATATTCCTATGGGACCAAGTAAAAAAAAAATCATACAGCTTGGGATATCTTTAAAGAAAGTGTATGTTGAGAACGCAGCACAAGAAAACAATTTCAAGTTGGGAACATGTGAGATTTAACACACAAACATCAAGAACACAAATGGATGGGCAAGGCTGCCTAAGTCCCTCATAAAGTCAATGTCAGCTTATTCTAGATAATAAAATAGCCAAACTATGTTGTACAAAACGTTGAAAGTTTTATCCTTCCAGCCAATTCCATACTTCAGAGCAAAGTCAATTTATATGTAAGTTAAACAAAGTACCATCGCTAAAAACTGAGAATTATGAGTAATGCCAATCAGAAATGCAATAAATAAATATTAGAGGATTTGCAAGTTAAAGCAACCATATAAATTCTATTATCAGAAATGAAAATGTGTTGCCTGAGGAGATTACAAATAAGATGCTAGAACCCAAAAAAGGAAGAGCTTCTGTAACTATTTCCATAAGTTAATCAGGAGTGAGAATAGGATGGGTTTTGCACCGACTAAAGGAGATGCAATTCATACATTCATTCAACATGCGTTTAACCAACAATTACCACCTACACTGAACCAGGCCTATTCTAGGTCCCAGGAAAAGAGTGGTCAACAAAATCAACATGGCCCCTGATCTCCTGGAACTCCCATTCTAAGGGAGGGAAATAGATAGTAAACAAGTAAACAAAGTAAGATAATTTCAGACTGAGTAAAGTGTTTTATAGAAAAGAAAACTAAATCACAGAAAATGAATGCTGGAGGGCAGAGGGCACAATATTTCACCTATAACTATGGATAGCAGAGCTTCTGGAGCCTTGCGAAGAATTTAGTATTAAGAATTCTGCCTTTTTTTTTTTTTTTTTAAGTAGGCTGCACACCCAGCATGGAGGGAGTCCAATGCAGGCCTTGATCTTATGACCCTGAGATCAAGACCTGAGCTGAGATCAAGAGTCAGACACTTAACTGACTAAGCCACCCAGGCACACCTTAAGACTTCTGTCTTACTTCAAATTTCCTAAAAGTAGAGCTTGAGGCAGGGGTTTAGTGCATGTGAGGCATTGAGGGAGAGTTCTCAGGAGATGGGAGTAAGGGAAACTGACAGGGCAGGGTTTGAAAGATAAATGGTCCCCAAAGTTGGATACCAGCTTCAGCATGATCCCACAGGGAGCTCTGGCGCATGAATTACACCCCCATGTTATCCCAGCCTGAAGCAAGTAAGCTGGTCTTTTGTCCTCCCATTAGTCAATTCCTGGCCATAGGTAGCTGGGAGTGAAGGAGCAGTATGGAACAACTTTCCAGGTGAGGCAAGATTTGGCCACTTGGCTAAAGGTAATTTTCCAGAACATGGAGCAGCTGAAGTGAATGTGAGTTCACTGGCCCAGTAAGGGGATCTGGGTAGAAAAACAACAGCATCTCCTACAACTTCCAAATTGCTTTCTTGTTTCTCTCTCTTAAACAGTATATAGGAAGTTTTCATTACTCTCTATTTATACTCTTCTGTTCATTTGTTAATCAAACAGCCACAACCCAGGTGCCATTATCCCCAAAGTATTCCTGGTCATTTATTCTCCATACCAAATCAGCACAGTTACACCAATCTTGGTTCTACTAAAACCAATAAATCTTTTGTGTTTTTCAAAACATTCAAACCTTGGGTGACACAGCAAGTGCCACAATACAGCCTTCAAGTTAATAGCTTTGCTGAGGCAAAGGAAAATACTTGCTCCCCAAATACACAAGTCATTCATTCATTGAACCAAAAATCTATTGAGCCCCTACTATGTGCCATGTCCTGGTTGAGTAGATGCTTTCCAACAACAGGACTTATTTAGTGAGATGTGTTCATCTTGTTGTGAACTCATTAAAGAGCATATATAATTTTTTTTTCCTAACAATTTTCCCAAACTTTGTCAACAGCCACCTTTCTACTGGGGAGATCACTTAAGAATATTTCATAACTTTGCAATCACATGCGTTGTTAAAACAATATATTGAATTATTTCTGGTTCAAAGCTTTCCTCAGCCCTTACTTCTCCTCCCCAGAAGTCCCAAGATCAAATCTCATTGGCTCTGACTGGGACATGGGCCCACGTCTGAACCAACTGCTGTGGCCAATGGATACAGTGTCCTCTAACTGGCCAGGCCACAGCCACATCCCACTTCTGGAGCATGATGTGGAACCAATACATCCCAAACCAGCCATGAAGCAAGGGCAGAGAGGAGAGCCTCTAGGGGAAGTCAGCGCTCTCTGAACCAGCAGAAGGATATTGGGTGCTAGGCAGGCAAACTGTCCACTATACAATTCAGCGAAGGCTTTATGGTGATTTGCTATACCTGGAGGCAAAGAAAAGACTGCCTAGCACATGCCAAAACACAATACCCCACACTTTACCTTAAAGTTATCTGGCTTAATCCTCACAAAAATACCATCAACTTTTTGGCATTTTACATATAGAAACCCTGAAGCATAAGAAGTTAAAGAACACACTCACCATCAGCAACTTTTTCCTCCATTCCAAGGGACTTTTTTTTTTTCATTTTGCCATCTCTAAAGTTGGAGTGCATCTTAAAATCAGTGGAGTGTCATGGTTTAACTGGCAGCATTTTTCTTCCAGTAGCACATAAAATAATAACATGTCTTGCAACTAACAGTGTTTTAGATTTGATGAGATCCTGGTGAAGCCATGAAGCCTGGTGAAGCCAACCCCATCTGACTCCAAAGCTCCAAAGGGACTAGGGCAGAGATGTCAACAAGTCAGGCTTTGCTTATTTTATAAAAGATATAAGATACAGCCCTGATAGAATTTTCTTCTTGTACTTGCAGGGGAGGAAGACAGCATCATTCCACTATCCTGGGGGAGGTGCAAAGTACAAAGGGGAGGCTGTCCAGCGGTCCCTGGTGGAGTCTTACACTCACCCAGACAGCAATGAGACAGAGTGGAGGGAGAACATCGATATTGTCATGAACTGGTTCACTAAGGAAGACTTTGATTTTGTGACTCTGTACTATGGAGAGCCAGATAACGTGGGTCACAAATTTGGGCCTGAGACGGAGAACAGAAGGGTGATGATTCAGCAAATTGACAGAACCATCGGGTACCTGGTGGAAGCCATTAAGAGGCACAGCTTGACCAAGCACCTCAATGTCATCATCACATCAGACCATGGCATGACCACAGTAAAAAAGAGGCCCAATGTCACTGAGATCCTCTTGACAAACTACATCAAGTTCAAGGACTTGGTCAAGTTTGATATCGTGGACTATGGTGGCTTTGGGATGATCCTGCCCAAACCAGGGAAAGAGGAAGCTGTTTACCAAGCACTGAAGAATGCACATCCTCACCTCAATGTGTACAAGAAGGAGGAATTCCCAGAACGCTTCCATTTTGCTAAACACAAGCGGGTGCTGCCAATTGTGATGTACGCTGACTCTGGTTATAACATCAATGGGGTGAGTCGATTCTAAAATGAATGAAGTCATCTTGGATCTGGGAGACAGCCTCTAGAGAGAAACGATTCTGAAAAAAAATTAAAACAAGTTGTAACCCATTGTTAGTTCTAAGTGTTCCCCACCCTCACCCCATGTCTCACCCAACCAACCCTGTCCCATGTTACTGCTATGCAGTTATAATGACAAACATCCCCGACCAAAGCTCTGTCCAGCACTGTACTAAAAATTTAACATAAGTTGTTTCATTTTTGTCTTCCCATCAACCCAAAGATAGATACTCTTATCTCCCTTGTTTTATTTAATAAGGAATAAGCCAAAGATAGAGAGAAGTGATTCAGGATTAGAAGTAAGTATAAGGTTAATGTTTGAATCCAAGCCTGTGTGCTTGCTTGATCATTATGCACAGATCACCAGTAGATTCACCAAAAATAACCATGTGCTGGTTCCCCTTTACACATATCAAGGAGAAGGAGGAGGGGAAGGGGAAGGAGAGGGACAGGGAGGTAGAGGGAGAAGGAGAGGGAGGGAGAGGGGAAGGAGGAGGGTGATGGGAAGGAGAAAGAGAAGGAGGAGGAGGAGGAGGAGGAGGAGGGGAGGGAGAGGAGAAGAAGGAGAAGCCCTGTTCATACACACACACACACACACACACACACACACACACATTATACACAAATGGTCACAACAGCATTATTCATAAAAATCAAAAAGTGAAAACAAACCAATTGCCCATCAACTGGTGAATGAATAAACAAAATATGATATAACCATACAATGGAATATTATGTTGCCATTAAAAGGAACAAGGTACTGATACATGCTACAACTTGAATGAACCTTGAGAACACTATATTTACTGAAAGAAAGTAGATACGAAAGACTTTGTATGATTCTATTTATTTTTTATTTTATTTTTTTTTTCAACGTTTATTTATTTTTGGGACAGAGAGAGACAGAGCATGAACGGGGGAGGGACAGAGAGAGAGGGAGACACAGAATCGGAAACAGGCTCCAGGCTCTGAGCCATCAGCCCAGAGCCTGACGCGGGGCTCGAACTCACGGACCGTGAGATCGTGACCTGGCTGAAGTCGGACGCTTAACCGACTGCGCCACCCAGGCGCCCCTGTATGATTCTATTTAAATGAAATGTTCAGCACAAGCAAATCTATAGAAACAGAACACAGATTGGTGATTGTCGGATGGGGAAGGGGGAGAGATGTTGGGAAGAAATGGGGAGTGACTCCTGAAGGGTACAGGGTTTCTTTTTGGGGTGATGAAAATTGATTGTGGTGATAGTTGCACACCTCTGTGAAACAAAATTTAAAATCATTGAATTGTACACTTTAAATGGGTACATTATATGGTAATTATACAAATTATATCTCAAGAAAGCAGTTATGAAAAAATAAGCAAGCCTAAAGAAGAAAATACCAAAATCAACACTAATTGTGAGATAGATTTAAGGTGGTCTGTTTTTTGTTAACTATCAACCAATAATTCACGACAGAACAAAATGTAAGTGATGTTTAAACACTGCATGACAGAAGACCATCCCAGAAATAGTTTGAAGAAGATTTGTCCTAGGCTATGGACATGAGCCAAACATTATATTTGCAATCTGTTCAGAGTATAATAGGTATAGGAAAATTCATAAGGTTATTGTTTAGCATTGGTGGAAATAGTCACAGTAAAATGCAACAATTACTTGATATTTTGCAATCCCTCACATGACCCAGAACACTGAGGATGCATGCCCAAAGCTAAGTTCTTGCCAAGGAGAAATTCCATAGCCACTGGCCTCTTTCTAAACCTGGTTCATGATGTAACAAGTTGAGAGTGATGTGAAGGAATTTAATGCAATAGTCACATTCCCAACATAACCAACCAGGTTTGAGGGAATAGGGAAACTTCTGAACCGACCATTAGAAAATCCTTTGGGTCTCAGTGCCTCTCACTGAGTACACTTCTCAGATCCCCATCCACCTGCCTGACTTAATGTGAAGTGGGTGTTAGTCTTCTCTCTTCAGGATTAAGGAACTTGCAAAGCACAGGAGGCTATCACCAGAGGCACTATGTTTCAGCTTATTATTGTCAGTATTACCTTCTTGCTGTGTCTAATGGGTATACTTTCTTTATTCTCTTTCTTAAAGATCTTTCATTCCTTGCTCTTCCCTTTGGCACTGCAGAGCAGTGTCCTTCCTTGTCATTTAAATTTTCAAAGGTTTCATGGATCTGACAAGCATGACAATAACTAAGGGACAGTTTTCTTTCAGGGGATTGGAGCCTAAAATGGCTTTTTTATTATTATTATTTTTCAGCAACTAATAATATATTTCAACAAAGGAGATCATGGCTTTGATAATGTCTACATGGACATGAAGACCATATTCAGAGCTTTTGGGCCAGATTTCAAAAAGAATCACCTAGCTGAGCCTTTTGACAGCATCCACATCTACCCACTCATGTGTAAGCTCCTGGGGGTTACCCCTGAACCCCATAACGGCTCCCTGGCAGTCACCCAGGAAATGCTTGTGCAACATGAGCACAATGAGCAGCAGCCAGGTGAGATACAAGAGCAACCACCAGAAAACTGGCAGTCTGATCTATTCTGTCCTGAGATACAAACGAATGAAAAAGAGGTTGGGCGGGGGAGTGAGGGGGCCACTGGTAGAATCGAGCAGAATAATCCTGTTTGTCCAACAGCTTCAGCATCTGCAGGGCATGATAGCAGCAGCTCTTAAACAGGTAGCAAAGGAAACAGGGAATCCCTCCACGTGCTGGTGACATTTCATACAGTGCCTCTGGGGCCAAAGGAAGGCTCTCCGTAGACAGTCAAGCAATAATCCTTCTGATCCTTAGAAATCACATGCAATCTGCCCCCTGACGTCCCTTGTAGTACAGAAAAGCAGTCTTCCTTCAGCAACTCAGCCTTTGCTAGTGCCTGGAAGAAAGCTGCTCACAGTGGAGGAAACCTTACCATTCCACTCATTGCTGAAAAAAGAAGGAAGGAGGTGTTTCTGTAAATGGGGTTGCTAATTCTTAAGACTTCAAAACCTTAAACCAGGGTGATATAAAGGAAGAATGGTATAGTCTCTAAGAATGCAGTTGTTTGCAACCAGTGGCCAGCTTTTCTTCTGCCAGGAGAGACTTAGATGCTGTTCAGTGATTTATCACACTTAAAGCAACTACATTCAATCAAAACAGAGTATAAAGGACACACTTTTCCCTTCTTCTAAGCCACTGCACACGATTTTCTTGTGAACTTACAGGATGCAGGCCATTTTGTAGGAAACTACTTAAATGAATGACCAACTCGGGAAATTATTGGGATTTTTTTTTTAAGTTTTAGAGTTTTGCTATAACTATTTGGCTACCCCCGTCTCATAGCCCATTGGGAACCTGGGGTAAGGTGTCTGACTGCTGTCAGTTATTGATAAGCAGGATGTCCCACCAACTGATTTTCAGCAAATTGGCTTTTAGCAAATTGGTCACTTGGCAAAGTGGTCATTAGGCAAATGGGTCATTTGGCGAATAGGTCATTTAGTAAATCGCCTTTCAACGACTTGCCCTATGAGGTTTCTCTACAGTGAACACTTTCTTGGGTTAAATGTACATTTCATTTCCATAATTAATATTCACCAGAGCTTGGATGAAAAACTTCCCAGAGACCCAGGAGCAGCAAGAACAGCCTCTTAATAATCAGACAATTAAAAAACCATCTTATATTTTAGCAGGAGCAGAGACACAGAAGACATTCCCTCTCCAGAAGATAGCATTTGGCCTCGGGATTGTGACAGGAGTTCTTGCAGTTCTGTGTGTTGCTAGTGTGACATACACAGTCATTCGTCGGAAAAAGAAGTGAGTATTCTTTGGGTTTCCCAGGGTTTATCAGTGTACATTATAATAATCCACTTCAACCATTTCCTGCATGCCAGAGGGGGTCCAGCACTTTGAGAACCCAGCAACCAGAGCCAGGTTCATGACTTGTAAAGTGAGCAGTCACTCAAGGCCCAGGGCTCAAAAGAGCCCTCAACTTGGTTTAATAATCTACTAGTCTGTCACCATTTCAGAATTCTTGATTTTTTATTTATTTTATTTGAGAGAGAGGGAGAGAGATAGACAGAGAGTCCCAAGCAGGCTCCATGTTCAGCACAGAGCCCAATTCAGGGCTCATTCTCACAATCCTGGGATCATGACCTGAGCCAGAATCAAAAGTCAGAAACTCAACCGACTAAACAACCCAGGCGCCCCAGAATTCTTGATTTTTTTTAACAAAGACCCTGCATTTTCATTTTGTACTGGGCCTCCAAAATTAAATACCAGTTGCATTAGTTTTCCACAGCTGCCACAACAAAGTACAACAACGTACCTGGCTTAAAAGAACAGGTACTTATTGTCTCACAGACCTGGAGGGGAAAGTCCAAAATTAAGATGTTAGAAGGTCAAAGCTGCCTCCAAAATTTGTATGGGAGAATCCTTCCTTGCCTCTCTAGCTTCTGGTAGTTGCTGGCAATCATTCGTATTCCTTGGTTTATAGATGCATCATTCCAGTCTCTGCCTCCATCATCACATGGCCATCTTCGCCGTGTGTCTCTGCCTTTACATGGTGTTCTCTTCTCTGGTGTCCATGACACCACTCATGGGATTTAGGGCCCTCTGTACTCCAGGATTACCTCACCTTAATTATATCTGCAAAGAGTCTATTTCCAAATAAGGTCACCAATACCATAAGGTCCTAAGTACCAGGGGTCAGGACTTCCAACATATTCTCTGGAGGGACACAATCCAACCCATAACACTGGTTCTGCCACCAACTAAAGCAGTACAGAGCCCTGGTGCACCTCTTTCTATATCTCAATAGTTATATCATTAGACTGAGCCTCCCATATTCCTTATTATACCCAACCCTGACCATTCTTCTGCTTTAACACAGCTCCTGTCTCAATAGAATGGAGGCCTCCTGAACACTATAAACAGCCTAAGGGAAGTCAGAACTTTACTTAACCTTAACTCCATTACAAAGCCCACATTTAATGTAATTTATATTTGAACTATAAAAATTTCCTATAAGTTGAAACATGACCTATAAAGGTCTCTATGCCCTGAAGCAACGTTTTAAAAAGAAATCAATTGGCCCTTTTCTACAGAAACCATCAGCTATAGGAGAGCTAAAGGAAAAACTTCAATGTACTGATTGAACTGCCATGCCCACAGCATAATTTCTAAAAGGCAACCATTCTGTACGGTTAAAATATATTAGATGGTGGTTGTTGTTGACGTTGTTGCTGTTGTCGTTAAAAACCTCCAATCCAGAAGTTGAATCTTTAATATAGCATGTGCACATACACATCCCCTCTCGCCACTGGCAGGACCATGGGATGGGTCCTAATGCTTCTCTCCATATCAACACTCCCCAGAAGTTTTACTTTTTGTGGTACCTAATCTTCATTTACACCTGAACACACACCTGTGAGGCCCCTGGGAT